>NC_091433.1:134703706-135303706 GCF_964237555.1 Oryctolagus cuniculus
AGAGTTCAGGGGCAAGATGGAGCTAAATGATTGCCTTCTCATGAAGGAGAAGGTTGTGGCTTTGCTTAGAGTATCAGAAACAACATTCTCCTGACCTCTCACCCTCTGCAAGAGTGGCTGGATGGGGCTATGAGGAGCACTGGGAAGTAGCTGAGTGTAGGTATGGGTAGTAGTGTGCTGGTAAATGTTTAATAACTGACTTTCGGGGGGGGAAAAAGCCTTGATTTACAGTGTTTGCCAATGTCTCTGGTATAAACACTGCCACCATTATGGCTGACTTCAAAGTGTCAACATGATATCACTGAACATGGATTGCTCTCAAAGCCTGTGGCTCCTCCATATCACTGAGTAAGAAAGTTGGTAGGCTTCTTATCTCTGTCCCTTGCCTGATTCTGTCTCAGAAGATGTGCTTGGAGCTTATGTGGCAGGAACTGTTTGGAGGAAAACAATTGTGGGAGGAAAGCAGATCTGGTGGTGAGGGATCTGGGTGACTCACATATTGAATTAATTTACAAGGGCTGTGGTCACAAACTGGCTAGCTTGGAACAATAGAAATTTATTTTCTTGTAGCTCTGGAGTCTAGAAGTCTAAACTCAAGGTATTGGCAGAGTTGGTTAATTCTCTAACCTCTAAGGGAGAAACTGTCCCATGCCTTTCTCCTGACTGCTGGTGATTGTAGAAATCCTTGGTCTGCAAACACATCACCATTGTCTCTGTCTTGAGATCACCTCTCCGTGCACTTACTTCTTCTTAGAAGGACACCAGTTGCCAAGTTTAGGGTCGCTCTAAATTCCAGATAATTCCATCTTTAGATCCTTAGCTAACTATACTTGCAAAGACCCTACTTCCAAACAGGTTTAAATTTGGAGATTGTGGGTGGACATACATTTTGGACAGACATTATTTAGCATATTACACTTAGTTTCAAACAGTACATTGAGGATTAGATAGGACCAGAGCTGACCACCTGGTTGGAACACCCCTCTTCCTCCCCGCTGCTGCCTTCCCTGAATATCCTGCAGGCTGTGATCTGTTCCTTGATTTACGATTGCAGGTCAGCAGGGGAAGTGGTCTGTGATTGTTGAGTTGCTTTTCCACTTTGTCATGCTCTTCACCCCCAAACCTAGGTGAGTGCAGGGTGGAGTGACCCTGGCCCAGTAAAACTGTGTTTGAGCAGTTGTCTCCTTATATCATCTCCCAGCTCCTTTGAAGATATTTTGGACAAAAACAGACACAAACCCTAAACCTTTTTTTTTTTTTTTTTTTTTTTTTACTGGTTTCATATAGCCTACCTGGCTGAATAGGCTCCTAACAGATGTGTAAGAATGAATGATCCCATGAACACAGTCAAAGGCCACTTTGGTTGATTAGAATGGCCTTTCTCTGGAAGAAAGCACAGGAGCTCTCAAGTTCAAAAATATTTTTTCAATCTGAAAGGCATATTCCAGCCCATTAGGTCAGTGGAAGACAGTGACGGAGGATCAGTGCCAAAGGCCCCTTGGGGGACATTAAGTAAGGCCCTCCTTGGCCCTGTAATCGGAGCTGCCGCCAGTGGAACCTGGCACGGCTCCTCCCCAGGGCCTTGATGAGAAAGCCAGCTTGGCTGGGCCTCAGAGGGCAGGCGAAGGTCACTGAGACGCCGGTGGCAACTCTAAACCGCATCTTGTGGATCCTTTCCGTTCCATGCATGAAAGTCCTCTCAGCCCGGAATGCAGAGGAAGGAGATGGAAGGGTCAGGTTTCCAGGAAAGAACCTGGCTTCTGTGTTTTTGTGATTTAGAGAGCTCACGCCCAGCGAAGCACCGTGCTCTGGGAGATCTGCCACGCTGAGGAGATTTTCACATCTCAGGCCTGACTTCCTCATTTCCCCAACTGTGTTTGAGATGGATTGGATTTATGTGCCATGGCTTAAGAGTCTGTAGCAAACCCTTTTCTCGCAGGCACCTGCCCCTCTGGCAGCTCCTTCTCTACTCCCCCAGGGTGCTCTCTTTCCTGGATTTCAGGTATGCAGCCTGTGATCACATGAAACAATGACCACATAAAACACACCTCCATTTAGAGATAAGCACTGATGCATGCCCTGCAGCTGAGATTAAAATCTGTGCCATAAATCTCTGCACAATGCTGTATATTCCACCCATAATGATGAGGAGTAAGCAGTAAATAAATGGCTGAGAAAAAATGCTTCACAAAATACCCTATGATTAAGAGGTTTGTTCTCATATTGCGAGAAACTGCAGGAGGGGGTAAGATTTGCTGGGGTGGTGGCTCCTCCCCACGACATTGCTTGGAGAGTTCAGTTTCATTCCTCATGTGTTTTCTAGGAGCCTACTATGCATATGACTGTGGCATATTTGGGGTGCAACGGGGATATACACAGGTTTACCTGGGATCTCCTAGATGCAGTTGATAAGGTGATAGAATTTATAAAATATTGGGATGTAGTAATAGCAAAATTCTATGTGTGCATATTGTGTGGAGTTTAAGGATACCACCATGTGAAGGTGTTTGACACAGTTCTTGGCATAAAATGGAATATTGTAAGTCCCTGAGATTCAAAGTAAATTGTAGTTGAAGGAACCTGCCTCCTCTCCCTGAACCCCCACCTTCATGCCTGTTTACAACTCTCTCTTTATGCTAGATTTCATGCTCTTTGGTCTTTGGTGATATGGGACACACTGTTGCTCTAAATCTTGGTGCTGCCATCTTCTCCTGGCTGAGATAGCAAGGAGTGTGTATATGCATGGATCAGTGTAAGGTACGTGTGGCTGGGTGTGGTTAGATACTGAGGTAGCTGGCACAAGGATTGCAGAGGAAAACTACGTGTAATAAGAAAATCTAAGACAGCCAATCAATAATTTTTGTCCTCAGTGATCCCTAATTGCACATGAACTCCATTTGTAGGGTGTAGGTCATTGGAGTGTTTCCATCTATAGAGGATGCCCCTTCTGTCATGATGGCTAAGCCACAGGGCTGCAGCCTTGGGCTAGGAGGAAGTCATGCCGAGCAGAAGGGGAAACCTGCTGGTCTGGACTGAGCGAGTACAGAAGCAGAATGGGGACAAGCAGAGGAGCAGGAAAGCAGACATAAGGGTCTTTGTTTTCCTTGCTACGCTGGGTCTCCATCTCCTTTGCCCAGATAAACGTAAGGGAGAAGGAGAAAATAGAACCTGGACTGGCTGGTGGTATGCTTTCTTTCTTTTTTATTTTATTTATTTTTTAATTATTTCTGTATTCAAAAGCAGAGAAAGAGAGCGAGCAAGCGAGCGAGAGAGCTATCTTTCATTTGCTAGTTCATTCCCTAAATGGATGCAATAGTCAGGGCTGGGCCAGAAGCCAGAAACTCCATACGGGTTTCCTATGCGGGTGGCAGGGACTCAAGCACTTGAGCCATCTTCTGCTGCTTTCCCAGGTGTATTAGCAGGAAGCTGAATCAGAAATAGAGCAGCTGGGACCTGAACTGGTACCCTAATATGGGATGCCAAGGTTGAAAGCAGCAGCTTAACCCACTGTGTTACAACACCAATACCGGTGGTATGCTTTTGAGAGTGGTGTGCATAAGATAGGGTCTGGGAGAGTGAGAGAGAAAGAGAGAGAGGTCTAAGTCTCTAGAACTTTCTCATCACGACTAGGGAGGTATGGCAAAGAGGAGGGTGCACAACAGAAAAAGGGTAAATCGAAAAGCCAGAGGCCCTGCTCCCAGCTACTGTAGCCTGACTGTGGCTTGTGAGGAGCTGAGAAGGGCCCATCTGCCTGGTGAGGGGCTGGGGAAGTGCTGAGGGAGTCTTAACAACTTGCTGGAGACCTGTGGTCTGTTTGAAGAGGCTGCAGTGAGCTAGGACTTGGTGGTGGAAGTCATGGGCAAGGCCATGCACTCCAGCTTTGATTTCGAGCACACTGGCCTCAAATGACAGTGCCCCTTTTCCCTCTACCCCACCCAGAAAGGAAGCACACCATTAGTCATTATCACCTTTCTGTCACTACTCCCTCGGAACAGATCTGTTCCAGGTGATATGCAACCGAGACTGGGAGTATCCAGAGACCATGATCCCTTGTTGGCAAGAAGATAAACTAATTCCCTCATATATCAAGGTGGCATCCTAGGGAACAGAAGGGAAAAATGAAATCCAAGAGACCAACATTCATCTAAATACATTTGAAAAGGACTGAGTTTGTAAGGGGACATTTTCCATGGGACAGTACCAAGACATTATTATTTCGCAACCTAAGTTTCCCCAGCTCCTTGGCTAAGCAGAGGCCTGGGAGAAGGAGCAGAGCCTTTAGAGGGAATAACACTCCCCTCTCTATAGCACTGGCACATACCGGGAAATAAAAGTGGCACTTTCTAATACTTCCATCTCAAGTACACACTCTTGAACTAATCATGGTGGCTTTGGGAATGTGGTATTTTAAATCTGTTATAAAAAGACTCTTGGCACAGGACCCTTTTGTGCTGGGTAGTTGGTTCCAGCAAGGAGACAGTGAAGGCCCCTGAGGATGCCTGTGACATGTGTCCCTGCAGAATCCCGCAGACTGCATAGACTGAAGAGGGGTGCTCACCAGCAGCTGGGGACACTGATCACAAAGGAATGAGGAAAAGGTTCAGAAGAATTTAGTCTTCTGGGGCCATTTTGCCATGGTGGAGCCTAAAGCCCCTGGAATCCCAGGCTCCTGCAGTGGAATTCCTTTTCTTGGCGGTGCTTTCTGAGTAAGGAGATACTGGCGTGATGGGGATGGTTTTGGTACAGATTGTTCTGGATGCAGGGGAATGGCCTAGGTGACCTTCCAGGGGTCTGCTACCTAATCTGTGATTCTGTAAGTAATGAGTTGACAGAAAATCGCATTCTGTATTTGGTTGGCCATCTGCTGTTTCCTCAATGCCGGCTGATAAAGGCATGGCTATGTGGGGAGAAGGTGAGCTGTAATTAATTATCTATGGCATTGATGAATTTCTTGTAGGATATTCCCCTGCTAATCCAGCAATATAGCTGCACCCGGCCCTCCTCCCAGTGTTAACAGTCTATTTATGGACTCGGCTTCATAATTAAATGTTTCATTTGCAAGAAAATGCTTCCCAGGAAAATCCAGCCTTTCTTTATGTGCCTGCAATTGGTCTTTGCAGATGATCCTTGAGACATTTGTCCATGTTGGCTGCTCCTAGCTTTCTGGATAATCTAATGTGTTATGTTTCCGGTGTATGTAAATTGCTAAATGTAATATTCTTCAGTATGCCTACCGACTGAAGCCAAATGTATTGTGGGCATAATTTTAATTATTTATATGCTATAAAAATGGAAGAAATCAGAATTACAGAAACAAGGTTCTACAAAAACCCCTCTGGTTTTCTTTTGGGCAACAGTTTAATAAGATTACAACTGTAATTGTTTTTCAACTCTTGCCTCACCCTTGTTTTGGCCGGCTCTTTTGTCAGCATGTGGCTATGCCCCATGAAGGCATTTAATGTCAGGCCAGAGTTGTTTGCCTTATTAGAACACAGCACATATTAGATGGCTGGGTTCAAGGCAGGGACACCGTTGGGAAAGCTCAAGGCTCCCTTCTGAGCTTTGCCTTTTGTTCTTGAAGTCAGCCCCTGGCTTCTTGACCCCTTTCTCCCGAGTCAAGGAGGCAGAAGCTAGGTGGGGAAGGCTGTGACGCAGAGCTGGCAAGGAGCAAGGGCAAGAGGGATGTGTGGAGCTCCAGGGGCACCAGCATTCAAAGAGAATAAAAAGCAGCTACTTTATTTATTAGCTAGTGATCTGAAGGCCAGTTTAAGTTCAAGATAAAGGTAAAATGGAATTTGGATACTTACCTATTCATGCCTTGGACTCTCATCTGAAATGCGTTTGCCCAATAGCTTTTGTCACATTGTCACATTGTGACATGGTGATGGGGCAAAGGGTCTGGAATCAAAGCACTGCTTTTGGATCCTGGTCTAATAATTTAGGTGACTCGTCTTGGCCACAACACTACTTCTCAATGCCTTGGTTTGCTCATCCATAAAGCAGGGTGCATATAAATACAGCTTGATTGAGATGTTACAGAGGCCAGATGAAATGGTGTATGTGAACGTGGCTTATAAATGCTAACGGGTGGCACAAATGGACATTTTTGTTATCATGACATCCTTCTATTGACCATAAGCTGCAGTGACTGGCAAGCCATGTGTTGATTGTGTGTGTGTGTGTGTGTGTGTGTGTGGCTGATGGGGAGGAAAAGCAACATTTTCTGAGATAATCTAGTTTCCTGAGGAGAGTAGCAGAATTCCTCAGTGTTGGAAAAGTTCTCTTTTCTCTGAGAATACATAGTAAAGGAATGTGTGGATTCCATAAGGCAGGCCTCTTGGGCGGATCTAGATAAACCCCTCTCAAATGATCCATGGTGATGGATCGGCTTTAAAATTCCAATCCCTCCTGCACTGGCTCTTTTGTCAAATACAATAAAACACATTATGGAACACATGAAATGAAAAAGATATACAAAGCACCAGTCTGATATTTTTTTCATTACCAGATTCAGCAGACATAAAATTGCTCTGTCAAGTTGCTATAAAACCTTAACGTCTGTACTTATCTCCTTGTGCACTGGAAACCAAAGTTCATGGACCGGCAACACTCCAAGCACTCCAGTGTTAAGGAATGGCATTGTAGAGGGTGGAGATTTTAAACCAAAAGAGAATCAGCCTGATTTCCATAATACAAGAGGTATGCTGATTTTTTGGCATATGGGCTGGTGAATGGATGCAAAACTTAAAGAAGTGGTCTGAAAAAAGAGCCCGTTTGGGTACAATGAGAGGGACAGGGACCAGGAAAAATGATAGCTCTCCAAAGTGTAAAGAGGAAGTGGTAAGAAATTCTGTGTGTTGTACAAGGTCCAGTGCTGGTTTTGACTGTTTCCTTCCTTGGGTTGTGCTTATTCCTCAGCCACTATGAAGTCTGTTACACACAACACCTGCAAGCTAGTGGTGCCTGTGTACCATGTCCCCAGCTGGGTGGGGAGAGCAGCCAGCAGGGAAGCAGCCAGGGAGTGCCATTGTGAGTGGGAATCAGTGTCCAGCCCTCCAGAGGAAGTTAGAGCTGGGCAGGATGACGTCAGCCTTCTCCTGAGGGTCTGTGGATTTGTGAGGCAAGTTCTGGTTTCTCCATAGTGTGTGGGAAGGAAGTCTTTGTACCTCGTTGATAGTAGAAGCAAAGGAAAACGACTCTAGAAGTTTAGGGGCTTAGGGACACTCAGGTTCCCCTGCAGTCTCAGGTGGAGAATACCTCCGGTTCCCCAACTGTGGAACCTGACCTCCCTCCGCTTTGGCTGGAGCTGAGTTATACTGACGAATCAGAAGTAAGGTCGAGAAATGAGTTCTGCCTCATTTCCTAGTGTCCTGCTTTACATTTCTCATAATAACCATTACATTTATTGACCATTTGTTGTTGTTCGGGGCTTAGCACTTTGCATAAGTTATCTCAAATTCTTTTGGTTGTTCTGTAGTTACATAGATTTCTAATACCCTACACCTACTGTCACTTGTTATTATTGCTTTAAAGAAGTTGCTTCACTGCTCTCAATTTCCTCATCTATAAAATGGAGACATAAAGGTAGATACTACCTCATAGTGTTATTATGGAGATTAAACAAGATATTATCTTTAAGGTACACTGCCTAATGCATAACAATAAGCAACACTATTTATAGTGACAGTATCAACACCTGACATGATGTAGTGTTTGCTATGGGCCACACACTACTTAAAGAAGCATATCATGTCATTTAATGCTCACAATAACTCTACAAGTTAGGTACTATTGTTAGTGCCATCTTACAGATAAGGACCCTGAAGCTCAGAGCTGTTAAGTCACTGGCTCATGTCACAAAGCCAGTAGATGATGAAGCCAGGTCATAACCCAGGCTGTGTAACTCTGGAGCACTCACTTTTAATTGACACTACGCTTGGCACTCCATAAACAGTTTACTGTTATTGTATTATTAAAGATGAAGAAACTGAGGCCCAGCTAAGTGAATAATTTGCCCAAGGCAACACACCCATAGGCAGAGCTCAGGCTACAATCTGCTGGCTTCTGTGACCCCAGTTGGTTGCTTGGCTGGGTTCTGGAAATTTAGATGGATTAAATGGCTTCAGCCTGTCTAGGCCAACCACACGAACAGCCATGCCTCCTGCACAGTGGGCATGGATGAAGGAGGGTAGGGTTCACGAACTCTGATGTCCCCTTGGAGCAGCCAGGATCTCTGCAGTGAGTTTGAGTTATGAGGCTGGAGAGCAGACTTGTCGGAGCCCAGAACCCATCCACACCCAGTCTTGATTTACATGGGAACGTTTCCTCACTGTTGGCATTCGGAAAAGGAAATAGCAAATTTGGGGTGTTTGCTTATTTCCGTCAGTAATTTCAACTGGGAGGGGTGAAGGCTGATTAATTATACAGCAGCTCATTAAAACATAATATCCCTTTGAAGCCCAAAGCAGCAAGTGAAGAACTGTTTTGCAACGTTGGTGGGATGTTGGGTGGTCTCCAACTCATGCCTTTGATGCCGTTGGATAATGTGTCTACTCTAGAGTTGCACCTTTCAGCACAGTTGAGGCAAACTTGGAGTAGGGCTTGTGGGGTTGTGGCATAAAGAGAACTCTGGGAATATATGGCTACCAAGAATCCACAGAAGGAACCCTCCCAGGCTGAGGTTGGGCTTAGCCCATGTGCTGTCCCCAGGGTCCCAGTGGACCCTTTGCTGGACAGCTGCTCCCTCCCACAGCAGTGAGCCAAACCACCCCAGGGAGGCCGGGGCCACAGTTGGCTGAGAACCCTTGTGGCCGTCAGTGTCTCCACCTCAGGAAGACACCGCAGGCCAAGGAAAACATTTGGTAAACTTAGCCTGTGCGGCTCTCAGTAACTCATTTAGGATTTAATGTTTCTTTTAAAACAGAGCACAGAAGGCTTGGAAGGCAAATCCAGTTACTCCTGAGGGATACCCTAATTTCATGTCTTATTCATCTTTGCATTTGGCACCTAGAAGGTGCTCAATAAATGCCTGTTCAATTTCAATCATCTTTTGTGGTTTTCAAAAAAGTTTGGAAATACCCCAACCATCATCTATTAGATTGCTTAGAGTTTGGCTGAGGCCAAGTGTTGAAATAGTGGGTTGCTTAAGACTGATTATTCCCAATTAAACAAATAGTCAGTGAACATTTATTGCTCAGGAATTGAGCTGGTTGCTGTGGTAGGAGAAAGACAGGCGATTGAGATGGTAGAAGGCAAAGTAGGAGCCGTCATAACAGGAGTGTAGACAAGCCAACTACAGTAAGCAGAGGGAAGAATGGAGTAAGTGAGATGAAAGACAGCAGGGGAGCCTTCACAGACAGGGGCCCTGTGAGGGAGAGCCCTGGAGGGTGGTAAGACTTTGAAAGATGTTGGGCCAAAATGGGAAGTTTTGGCTGGAGTGAAAGACAAGAGCAAAGGCACCAGGTCTGAAGCTGCTTTGGCGAATCTGCCTAGGTGGCTGAGCCTTTTTAGTGTAAAATGTCAAAATATAAGTTTTTAAAGTAAAGATCTTTAAAAAATGAATTAAGGGAGTCATCAGAGTCTTAAACTGAATGAGGAGTTTGAGAGACCAAAGCATACATAATCAACAAAAGAAACAATACTGAAAGATATCTCCACAGTTAGACAGTAATCTGGCCCAAGTTCTACAGAGAAATCAAGTCATAAACTAGGGAACTCTCTTTTCTACCAGAGAGTTCATTTCAATTCTGTGGGACAAAAAGCCATTTGTAGCTTTCCAGTCTTTCACAAGTGAACACGCAACTTTACAAAATCTGGGCCTGAATCGATGGCCACCAGCATTAAGTGACCTGAAAGTGGGGTGTTTGTTTTTTAATAATGCTCTAGAATGACTTTGAAAATGGCAGTGCTCTTTCTAATTATCATGCATTGGATAAAACTATTCTGGTCAAAGTTAGAGGACCTCATGATGGAATTGTATTGATTTGGTATAAACCTCAGCAGAAATGATGCGACCTATATCAGGATTTTGAAGGATGGTGGGAAGGACTGAGTGGATAGAGGGAAAGCCTAGTTAGGTTATGGTGATAGTTCACGTAGAGAGGACGCAGACTTCAGCTTCCTGGTGGTAGGGGTTTAGAAAGGAGGAGGCCAGTATGAGAGACTCTGTGAAGGTGGACTGACTTCATGGGGACTGTGAAGGAGAGTTCCACAAATGTTTACTGGCACCAACTATGACTCATAGCCTGTGATAAAAATCACAGTTCAAAGAAGGGAAAGATATTAGTACTTTCTCCCCATGAACTCACAGACACAATTATTCTCAATTCCACAGGGAAAGGCCAAGGATAGAGATATGGATGGGTTGAATGGGGTCAAGTTCAGGGGAGGAGGTCCCAGACAGGTCTCTAAAGACCAACAGGAACTACTGGGCCAACAAAGGAGGTAAGAGGAAGGTACTCCAGTACTGCCTGCACTGGATTCATCGGGGTAGCTTAAAAATAATTCTCACACCTGCTTCCCCCACTCAAGAGGATATGATTTAATGGATGTGGGTGTGACCCAGCCTCGGGGAACTTTTAAATCTCCCCAGGTGATTCCAATGTGCTAAGTAGCGTGTGCTTAAGGTACAAGAAGCAACAGGAGCAAAGTCAAGGAGGTGTTAAGTAGCCAGAATGTGCTGGGGAAAGAAATGTGGTTCTTCAGAATGGCTGTGGTGATGTGGAGAAAGTTGGGAGGGAAGACAGGCTGGCTGGAAGATCGTACTTTGCATTTTCTACCCTGGGAGATTTGGGGAGTAGGGTACTGGTATGATTACAAAATGAAGACAGAGACTTTGAGTGGATGTCTTATTCCCAGCTCTGCCTTGGATTTGCCATGACATCTCTGTTAGTAAAATGGTGCTGTCTTAATCTGTGGTGCCATCTATGCCCTGGACACCATCTTAGGCTCTGGCCCCTGTCACCACCTTGCACAGTAAGCTTCTGTCCTAAACCCAAAGGCCCAACCACAAGTGTTAGCTCCACCCTCACCCTAATGGGATTCGCTGCTCCTATTTCCCCAGGACCTGCTTCCCACATATGTATCTCTCTCTCTCCCTCTCCCTCTCTCTCCCCCTCTCTCTCTCCCTCTCTCTCTCTCTCTCTCCCTCTCTCTCTCTCTTCCCCCCTCCTCCCTGCCCCTACTTCGCCCCTTCCCTCCAGCCTGTCGGATTTCCCCAGTCAATAAATCCTTTCCCGTGTTTGGTGTGTTTTGTGGTTGTCTTATAGTCTCCATCTTTTTTTTATATGAAAAGTGAAAGACTGAACTAGATGCCATTTGCAAAGGTCTGAACATATGTGTCTTTCCTAAATATATATGTTGAAACCTAACCCCTAATGCAATAAAGTATCAAGAAGTGGGGTCTTTGGGAGGTGATTAGCTCATGAGGGCTCCTCCTCTAATGAATAGGATTACACATGCTCCTCCATTTATGACGATTGCTTTACATCCAGATTAACCCATGGTAAGCTAAAAATACTGTGAATAGAAAATGCATTTTTAGGCCAGCGCCGTGGCTCACTAGGCTAATCCTCTGCCTTGTGGCGCCGGCACACTGGGTTCTAGTCCCAGTTGGGGCGTCGGATTCTGTCCCGGTTGCCCCTCTTCCAGGCCAGCTCTCTGCTGTGGCCCAGGAGTGCAGTGGAGGATGGCCCAAGTGCTTGGGCCCTGCACCCCATGGGAGACCAGGAGAAGCACCTGGCTCCTGGCTTCAGATCAGCTCGGTGTGCTGGCTGCAGCGCACCAGCTGTGGCGGCCACTGGAGGGTGAACCAACGGCAAAAGGAAGACCTTTCTCTCTCTCTTTCTCTCTCTCTCTCTCTCTCTCACTGTCCACTCTGCCTGTCAAAAAAAATGCATTTTTATAGCTTTTATTTAATGAATATAAATTTCCAAAGTACAGCTTATGGATTACAATGGCTTTCCCCCCCATAACTTCCCTCCCACCCACAACCCTCCCCTTTCCCACTCCCTTTCCCCTTCCATTCACATCAAGATTCATAGAAAATGCATTTAATACACCTAACCTTCTGCACATCCTAGCTTAGGAAGATAGCACACTGTAGAGTATTAGTTCTTTATTCTCATGATTTGTAGCTGATTTGCTGCTTGGCTCACAACTACTAGCCTGCATCACAAGAAAGTTATCATACCATGTATTGCTAGCTTGAGACAAGACCAAAATTCAAAAATCCAAATATGGCTTCAACTGAATGCATACTGGATTTGCATGATGGTAAAGTCAAAAAAGTTTAAGCTGAGCTTTTGTAAGCTAGTAGCATAGAGTTTGTTCAAGGCACAAGAGCTATTTATTTATAGGACAAATTCTGAGACATAGAATTGTTCAATCTGGGCTAAGTACAATGAAAATTTTAATAAACACTACCAAATTTTCTCCAAAATTTTACTAGTTTTATGAATAGTCTTCAGTTTATAGAAAATTAGTATTGTGAAAAAATTATGGATTTCAAATTTTTTGCACCAGAATAAACTATGTAAATTTCATCTTTCTATGAGTTTTTTTTTGACAGGCAGAGTGGACAGTGAGAGAGAGAGACTGAGAGAAAGGTCTTCCTTTTCCATTGGTTCACCCCCCAGTGGCCACTGTGGCTGGTGTACCGCACTGATCTGAAGCCAGGAGCCAGGTGCTTCTCCTGGTCTCCCATGGGGTGCAGGGCCCAAGCACTTGGGCCATCCTCCACAGCACTCCCGGGCCACAGCACAGAGCTGGACTGGAAGAGGGGCAACTGCGACAGAATCCGGCACCCCGACTGGGACTAGAACCCGGGGTGCCAGCGCTGCAGGTGGAGGATTAGCCTATTGTGCCATGGCACTGGCCCTTTCTATGAATTTTTGAAGTATTCTCTTACATGACCCACTACAAAAAGTATGAGTGTGCTTTATTTTCACTTTACAAATTTTGAATTTTCAAAATTTGAAATTTTCTTGGGGAAAATGGCATTTCATTATTTTAATCTGCATTTACTTCATATGAGAGAAGTTGAACATCTTTTCATATATTTATTGGCCATTTGTGACCTTTGTGTTCAAATTGCCTCATTCATGTTCTTTGCTCCCATTTCTTTTTTTGTAATTTGGAATGCTGTCTTTTTTTTTTTTTAAAGATTCATTTATTTATTTGAAAGTCAGAGTTATACAGAGAGAAGGAGAGGCAGAGAGAGAGAGGGGTCTTCCATCTGCTGGTTCACTCCCCAATTGGCTGCAGTAGCTGGAGCTGCGTTGATCCGAAGCCAGGAGCTTCTTCTGGGCCTCCCACACTGGTGCAGGGGCCCAAGCACTTGGGCTATCTTCTATTGCTTTCCCAGGCCATAGTAGAGAGATGGATCAGAAGTGAAGCAGCCAGGACTCAAACCGGCACCCATATGGGATGCTGGCACTGCAGGTGGTGGCTTTACCTGCTACACCACAGTGCTGGCCCCTAAAATGCTGTCTTTATCATAACTTAAATTTCCACCTATGTTTAATTTTGTTTCTGGATTCCACCTTTTCCAATCATCTGCTTATCTATTCAGATATTAATATTATACTTTCTTAAAAACTAGTGTTATAATACAGTTTAATATCTGGTAAACCCAGATGATTTTAATTTCTTAAAAAATAATTTTAATTACTGTTGCTACTCAGAATTTTCTCATGTTTATTTTTCCAGATGAATTTTAATCTTATTTTCAGAAATAAAGAAGTTCTGTTAGAAGATTTATAATTAGAATTGAGTTGCATTGTTAGATAAATCAGAATTGATATCCTTATATCTTCTTATTTAAAAAGACAAAGGTTTTTAAAATTTATTAAAATGTTTTTATTTAAGAATTTTTAAGTTTTCTTTATATAGGTCTCACATGTATCTTAAGTTTATTGTTAGATGTTTTCTATTTTTTTATTGGACAAGAATTTTTTTCTTTCCATTATATTTTGAACCTTTTCTACATATTGGGAAACTTTTTTGTTTATTCTAGATGAAAGATGATAAACTACATGCAAAAAATGGAGAGATATGGAGGGAGAGAATTCGATTTCAGTGGAAGCTTGGGGAGGATGCGTTTCATGGAGGAGGATTTCAGCATGGTCCAATGATGTGGAGGTGAAGCTCAAGTGTGATGGCGTGGAAGTTGTACTAGGAGGTTGAGAAAGTGATTCAGTAAAGATGCAAAGTGTGGGGATCATGCAGGAAATCAGGACATGCCTTTCTTCCTTGTCAATTATGTGCTACTCATTGCTTTAGTCAGGGAGGTCTCCACAGCACCAAAGAAATCAGGAAGCTTAGATGCATGTGTGAGTGGGGTGTGTGTGTGTGTGTGTGTGTGTGTGTGTATGTATGTATACAATCTGTGGGGCTCAAATGGGAGCTGATTATTGATGGTTTCATTTGCAGTGGGCAATGTTTCGAACCTTAGGTTTGCCTAGGAGACAAATGAGAGGAAGTTAGCTTTCTATGATGCTATGGAGTGGGAAAACTAGGACATGAATTTGCTTTTCCTGGGAAGTGAGAGCAGTGGAGGAATAGCAAGATTGTTGTTTTTTTCCAAAACTCGTTTCAAGTGAAAATTTGTTCAAATGGCACTAGAGTTCCCCCAATGGCTATAAATCCTGACTTGGCTGAAGTCTAACCTCCCCTTTCCTGCCCAGGCTTAGCAGCCTTGTTGCCAGCCATAAAGGTTCTTTTGGCAACAGCAGTGAGCAGGAAGAAGAGCTGCATGATTGGCATATGGTGTTGCCTTCTCCCTGTTGGTTTCTATTTGTCCAGCCTCTTGCTTTAGCAACATGGGTACTTTTGTTGGCTGGGATGTTAGGATATGGTAAAGATTTATAATTTCATTTAGGAAAATATCCTTTCCAATAACTAGACCATGAGGGCAAGCTAATGAATTGCCAAAAAAATCTGACTTTTCTAGTCTCAGGGCCTGAGTCGGTCCTCTCTGAATAGTGGAAGAATGTTAGATAAGGATACTGATGGCCAGTCTTTCATGCTTAAATTTAAGAATGGAGATTAAAGGCAGAATTTACTCATGTTTGAGGAAAGGCTTTTGGATACACTGACATTGACTTCCAAATTCTAGAGTTTTTCTGAATTTGCCTGGTAAAATACAGGATACCTATTTACATTTGGAATTCAGATAAACCATGGAAAATTGATAACTCTGGAAACACTAATTATCTAGTTTTCAATAGGGAAAGCACACAAGCAATCCTCAGCTTGTTATACTGTGGATTAAAGAGCGTTTGGAAAATATCCTTTGTATGGGCCTGAGCTGGACCTCCTGGACAGGTACTGTATGTGAGTGGGGTCCTGAGCTGGACCTCCTGGACAGGTACTGTGAGTGGGGTCCTGTCCATTTTTTATGTACTGTGCTTCTCACATTCTTTTGTCCTTTCCAATCCATCCCTGCCAAGGGTCCCCATTGTTAACAGAATGAACCCAAAATGTTTGTGTTCCCAGTGATTTACTTTCAGGGGAGTTTTCCCTTTGTGGGATCCCCCTATTGGTGTGCTCTCTTGTTTTTTTTTTTTTTTTCTCAAAATTCCTTTCATTCAGTAGCACTCCATCCTGAGAACTTCCACTTGAAAAATGATCCCCACACTCCATGTCCTCATGTTCTATGGCGACATGCTTCTAGTCAAACCCGACTACCTACAGAGTTTGACCTGCATCAATATATGGCTGGGGATTTTTGGCTGCGTGATTTTCCAGCTCAGTCTTACCTGTCAGTTCTTGAGCACTGATCTTTCATGTCCCTTCACAGCTCCTCGGTAGAGAAACTCTTGCTGGTTGCTTGGTTCTAGTGAATGCTATCAGAATTGGCAACATTTATCACTTGAGAAAATTGTGCTAAGACCAAGGGTTCTTTGATGGAGAAATTCAGGGAGACTTCAAGATATCAAATCCTACTCTTATTTATGTGAGCCCTTCTCTTCCTCCTGTTCCTAATTCCAGGACCAACAGGTAAAGGACTCTGCATTTGAACTCCTGTTTGAGGAGTTTGGTTGCCAGATGTTCTTCTATGATCACAAACCACATGAAGCAGAAAGGAGCTCAATAAATGCCAGCAATGAGAAGTTTACTCTGCGAGTGACTGGATTCTAGATCTTCAGATCTCTAGAAATTCTCATTTCTCTTTGGTCCTAACTGCTGATATATAAAGGTCTTGTTCTTCAACAAAATAGTTTCCTTGGCTGCTCTATTCAAGAACATTTTTTTTTTCTATAGGAAGAAGTTTTTATTTATTTATTTATTTTTTTACTTTTATTTAATGAATATAAATTTCCAAAGTACGATTTATGGATTAAAATGGCTTCCCCCACATACCGTCCCTCCCACCCACTACCCTCCCCTTTCCCACTCCCTCTCCCCTTCCATTCACATCAAGATTCATTTTTGATTATCTTAATCTACAGAAGATCAGCTTAGTATACATTAAGTAAGGATTTCAACAGTTTGCTCTCACACAGAAACATAAAGTGAAAAATAATAGATGATTTTTTTTAAATGATGATGAAATCAGATCAGACCTATTGTCATGTTTAATCCCAGTGAGAGTCAAGTTGGGAATTGATAATTTCTTTTTTTTTTCTTTTCTTTTTTTTTTTTTTTTACAGAGGATCAGTTTAGTATACATTAAGTAAAGATTTCAACAGTTTGCACCCCCATGAAAACACAAAGTGAAATATATTGTTTGAGTACTCGTTATAGCATTAAATCTCAATACACAGCACATTAAGGACAGAGATCCTACATGAGGAGTAAGTGCACAGTGACTCCTGTTGTTGACTTTACCAATTGACACTCCTGTCTATGGCATCAGTAGTCTCCCTATGCTCCGGTCATGAGTTTCCAAGGCTATGGAAGCCCTCTGAGTTCTCCGATTCTTATCTTGTTTAGACAAGCTCATAGTCAAAGTGGAGGTTCTCTCCTCCCTTCAGAGAAAGGTACCTTCTTCTTTGAAGACCTGTTCTTTCCACTGGGATCTCACTCGCAGAGATCTTTTGCCAGAGTGTCTTGGCTTTCCATGCCTGAAATACTCTCATGGGCTTTTCAGCCAGATCGGAATGCCTTTAGGGCTGATTCTGAGGCCAGAGTGCTATTTAGGACATCTGCCATTCTATGAGTCTGCTGAGTATCTCACTTCCCATGTTGGATCACTCTCCCCTTTATTTATTCCATCGGTTAGTGTTAGCAGGTACTAGACTTGTTTATGTGCTCCCTTTGACTCTTAGTCCTTTCATTATGATCAATTGTGAACTGAAATTGATCACTTGGAATAGTGAGATGGCAATAGTGAGATGCCACCTTGATGGGATTGAATTGGAATCCCCTGGCATGTTTTTAACTCTACCATTTGGGGCAAGTCAGCTTGAGCATGTCCCAAATTATACATCTCTTCCCTCTCTTATTCCCACTCTTATGATTAACAGGGATCACATTTCAGTTAATTTTTAACACTTAAGAATAACTGTGTATTAATTACAAAATTAAACCAGTCATGTTAAGTAGAGCAGACTAAAAAAAAAAAAAACTACTAAGAGGGATAATGTATTAAGTTTTTCATTAACAGTCAGGGCTATGCTGATCAAGTCACCATTTCCCATAGTGTCCGTTTCACTTCAGGAGGTTTCCTTTTTGGTGTTCAGTCAGTTGTCACCGATCAGGGAGAACATATGGTATTTGTCCCTTTGGGACTGGCTTATTTCACTCAGCATGATATGTTCCAGATTCCTCCATTTTGTTGCAAATGACTGGATTTCGTTGTTTCTTACTGCGGTATATTATTCTAAAGAGTACATATCCCATAATTTCTTTATCTAGTCTACCGTTGATGGGCATTTAGGTCGCTTCCAGGTCTTAGCTATTGTGAATTGAGCTGCAATAAACATTAGGCTGCAGACCGCTTTTTTGTTTGCCAATTTAAATTCCTTTGGGTAAATTCCAAGGAGTGGGATGGCTGGGTCGAACGGCAGGGTTATCTTCAGGTTTCTGAGGAATCTCCAGACTGACTTCCATAGTGGCTTGACCAGTTTGCATTCCCACCAACAGTGGGTTAGTGTCCCTTTTTCCCCACATCCTCGCCAGCATCTGTTGTTGGTAGATTTCTGAATGTGAGCCATTCTAACCGGGGTGAGGTGAAACCTCATTGTGGTTTTGATTTGCATTTCCCTGATTACTAATGACCTTGAACATTTTTTCATGTGCCTGTTGGCCATTTGGATTTCCTCTTTTGAAAAATGTCTATTGAGGTCCTTGGCCCATCTCTTAATTGGGTTGTTGGTTTTGTTTTTGTGGAGTTTCTTGATCTCTTTGTAGATTCTGGTTATTAACCCTTTATCTGTTGCATAGTTTGCAAATATTTTTTCCCATTCTGTCGGTTGTCTCTTCACTCTCCTGACTGTTTCTTTTGCAGTACAGAAACTTCTCAATTTGATGCAATCCCAATAGTTGATTTTGGCTTTGACTACCAGTGCCTCCTGGGTCTTTTCCAGAAACTCTTTGCCTGTGCCAATATCTTGAAGGGTTTCTCCAATGTTCTCTAGTAACTTGATGGTGTCAGGTCGTAGATTTAGGTCTTTAATCCATGTTGAGTGGATTTTTGTGTAAGGTGTAAGGTAGGGGTCTTGCTTCATGCTTCTGCACGTGGAAATCCAATTTTCCCAGCACCATTTATTGAATAGACTGTCCTTGCTCCAGGAATTGGTTTTAGATCCTTGATCAAATATAAGTTGGCTGTAGATGTTTGGGTTGATTTCTGGTGTTTCAATTCTGTTCCATTGGTCTATCCATCTGTTTCTGTACCAGTACCATGCTGTTTTGATTACAACTGCCCTGTAGTATGTCCTGAAATCTGGTATTGTGATGCCTCCGGCTTTGTTTTTGTTGTACAAGATTGCTTTAGCTATTCGAGGTCTCTTGTGCCTCCATATAAATTTCAGCACCAATTTTTCCAGATCTGAGAAGAAGGTCTTCGGTATCTTGATTGGTATTGCATTGAATTTATAAATTGCTTTTGGGAGAATGGACATTTTGATGATATTGATTCTTCCAATCCATGAGCATGGAAGATTTTTCCATTTCTTGGTATCCTCTTCTATTTCTTTCTTTAAGGTTTTGTAATTTTCATCGTAGAGATCTTTAACGTCCTTGGTTAAGTTTATTCCAAGGTATTTGATTGTTTTTGTAGCTATTGTGAATGGGATTGATCTTAGAAGTTCTTCCTCAGCCATGGCATTGTCTGTGTATACAAAGGCTGTTGATTTTTGTGCATTGATTTTATACCCTGCTACTTTGCCAAACTCTTCTATGAGTTCCAATAGTCTCTTAGTAGAGTTCTTTGGGTCCCCTAAATACAGAATCATGTCATCTGCAAAGAGGGATAGTTTGAGTTCTTCCTTCCCAATTTGTATCCCTTTAATTTCTTTTTCTTGCCTAATAGCTCTGGCTAGAACCTCCAGAACTATATTGAATAGCAGTGGTGAGAGTGGACATCCCTGTCTGGTACCAGATCTCAGTGGAAATGCTTCCAACTTTTCCCCATTCAATAGGATGTTGGCTGTGGGTTTTTCATAGATTGCTTTGATTGTATTGAGGAATGTTCCTTCCAAACCCAGTTTGCTTAGAGTTTTCATCATGAACGGGTGTTGTATTTTATCAAATGCTTTCTCGGCATCTATTGAGATAATCATATGGTTTTTCTTCTGCAGTCTGTTAATGTGGTGTATCACATTGATTGTCTTGCGCACATTAAACCATCCCTGCATACCAGGGATAAATCCCACTTGGTCTGGGTGGATGATCTTTCTGATGTGTTGTTGCATTCTATTGGCCAGAATTTTATTGAGGATTTTTGCATCCATGTTCATCAGGGATATTGGTCTGTAATTCTCTTTCAGTGCTGCATCTTTTTCCGGCTTAGGAATTAAGGTGATGCTGGCTTCATAGAAAGAATTTGGGAGGATTCCCTCTTCTTCGATTGTTCTGAATAGTTTGAGAAGAATTGGAGTTAGTTCTTCTTTAAATGTCTGGTAGAATTCAGCAGTGAATCCATCTGGTCCTGGGCTTTTCTTTGTTGGGAGGGCCTTTATTACTGTTTCAATTTCTGTATCAGTTATGGGTCTGTTTAGGTTTTCGATGTCTTCCTGGTTCAATTTAGGTAGGTTGCATGTGTCCAGGAATCTATCCATTTCTGATAGGTTTCCCTGTTTGCTGGCATACAAGTCCTTGTAGTAATTTCTGATGATTCTTTTTATTTCTGTGGTGTCTGTTGTTACGTTTCCTTTTTCATCTCTGATTTTATTGATTTGGGTCTTTTCTCTTCTTTTTTTAGTTAGTTGGGCCAATGGGGTGTCAATTTTGTTTATTTTTTCAAAAAACCAGCTCCTTGTTTGTCTGATTTTTTGGAAATGTTTTTCTTGATTCAATCCTGTTGATTTCTTCTCTGATTTTAATTATTTCTCTTCTCCTACTAGATTTGGGTCTGGTTTGCTGTAGGTTTTCTAGATCCTTGAGGTGAATTGAAAGCTCATCTATTTGGTGCCTTTCCAATTTCTTGATGTAGGCACCTATTGATATAAACTTTCCTCTTAACACTGCTTTTGCTGCATCCCATAAGTTTTGGTATGTTGTGCTGTTATCCTCATTTACTTCCAGAAAGTTTTTGATTTCTCTTTTGATTTCTTCTATGACCCATTGTTCATTCAGGAGCATGTTGTTCAATCTCCATGTGTTTGCATATGCTCTAGGGATTCCTGAGTTGCTAATTTCCAACTTCATTCCTTTATGGTCTGAGAAGCTGCATGGTATGATTCTAATTCTTTTGAATTTGCTGAGACTTGCTTTATGGCCTAGTATGTGGTCAATCCTAGAGAAGGTTCCATGTACTGCTGAGAAGAATGTAAAATCTTTAGCTGTAGGATTGAAAGTTCTGTATATATCTGTTAGATCCATTTGGGCTATAGTGTCGTTTAAATCTACTGTATCCTTGTTGATCTTCTGTCCTATTGATCTGTCTATTACTGAGAGTGGAGTATTGAAGTCCCCCAGTACTATTGTATTGGGGTCTAAGTCTCCCTTTAAGTCCGTTAACAAATCTTTTAGATAAACCGGTGCACTGTAGTTAGGTGCATATACATTGATAATTGTTATATCTTCCTGTTGAATTGATCCCTTAATCATTATGTAGTGTCCCTCTTTGTCTCTCTCTCTCTTTTTTTTTTTTGACAGGCAGAGTGGACAGTGAGAGAGAGAGACAGAGAGAAAGGTCTTCCTTTGCCATTGGTTCACCCTCCAATGGCCGCCGCGGCCGGCGCGCTGCGGCCGGCGCACCGCGCTGATCCGATGGCAGGAGCCAGGAGCCAGGTGCTTTTCCTGGTCTCCCATGGGGTGCAGGGCCCAAGCACTTGGGCCATCCTCCACTGCACTCCCTTGCCACAGCAGAGGGCTGGCCTGGAAGAGGGGCAACCGGGACAGAATCCGGCGCCCCGACCGGGACTAGAACCCGGTGTGCCGGCGCCGCTAGGTGGAGGATTAGCCTAGTGAGCCGCGGCGCCAGCCCTCTTTGTCTCTCTTAACGGTTTTTGTGGTAAAGTTTATGTTGTCTGAAATTAAGATGGCTACGCCTGCTCTTTTTTCATTTCTGTTGGCATGGTATATCTTTTTCCAGCCTTTCACTTTCAGTCTGTATGGATCTTTGTTGGAAAGATGAGTTTCTTGTAAGCAGCAAATAGATGGGTTTTGTTCCTTAACCCAATAAGCCAATCGGTGTCTTTTAACTGGACAGTTCAGGCCATTCACGTTCAATGTGACTAATGATAAGTGGTAACTTTGCCCTGCCATTTGCCAAAGATAAGTTCTAATATATGCTTTGAATTCCCTGTGATCTTTTGCTGTGAGCTTTCCTTCCTTGGTTTCCTTCCTTTACCTTCTTTCATATTGATGACCGTGTTTCTTTGTTTCTGTGTGTAACACATCTTTAAGCATCTTTTGCAGGGCTGGACGAGTGGCAACAAATTCTTTCAATTTCTGTTTGCTATGAAAAGTCTTTATTTCACCTTCATTCACAAATGATAGCTTTGCAGGATATAATATTCTGGGCTGGCAGTTGTTCTCTCTTAGTACCTGGGCTATATCTCACCATTCCCTCCTAGCTTGTAGAGTTTCTGATGAGAAGTCAGCTGTGAGTCTGATTGGAGATCCTCTGAGAGTAATCTGACGTTTCTCTCTTGCACATTTTAGGATCTTTTCTTTATGTTTCACTGTGGAGAGTTTAATTACAACGTGTCGTGGTGAGGATCTCTTTTGGTCGTGTTTATTAGGGGTTCTGTGAGCTTCCTGTACTAGGATTTCTCTGTCCTTCTCCAAACCTGGGAAATTTTCTGCTAATATCTCACTAAAAAGGCCTTCTAACCCTTTCTCCCTCTCCATGCCTTCAGGAACTCCTAAAACCCGAATGTTGGGTTTTTTAATAGTATCCTGAAGATTCCCGACAATATGTTTTAGATTCCTAATTTCCTCTTCTTTTCTTTGGTCTGACTGTATCCTTTCCTGTTCTCTGTCTTCTAAGTCCGATATTCTCTCTTCTGCTTCACCCATTCTGTTTGTAAGGCTCTCTATTGTGTTTTTCATTTGATCTATTGAATTCTTCACTTCAGTCACTATCCCAGTTTCCTGTTGTACTAGTTGTTTCATTTCATTTTGATTCCTCCTTAATATTTCATTTTCACGAGAGAGATTTTCTATCTTGTCCATTAAGGATTTCTGTAGTTCAAGAATTTGTTTTTGAGAACTTCTTAATGTTCTTATTAATTTTTTGAGATCTACTTCTTGCATTTCTTCTATATCATCATCCTCATAATCTTGAATTGGGGTGTCTTTTTCATTTGAGGGCTTCATGGTGACTTCCTTGTTTTTATTACCTTGGTTTTTGCATTTGTTATTTGGCATATTAGAGATATTTGGTTTCTTCACTGTGGTGCTTTTTCTTGTTATACTATGACTCTAGATTAAGTGGACTATCTGTTTTTGATGGAGCCTTAGGGCTTGAGATGGGTGTGGCCTGAGAGCTCTGTTTGGTGTGCCGAAGGTGACACTCCCAGGTTAGGCGTGGTGAACCTCTCTCTCTCTCTCTCTTTCTTTTTTTTTTTTGATTGAAAAGGTAAGTTATTCTGCACAGCTGAACGAAGTTGGAGGTAGTTAGCAGGCAAATGATATACCCACAGGAGCCAGAGATCAGAAGCTCTTTCCCAAGGACCACACAGGGAATCTGTTCGGCCCTCAGAGTGGGCTCAAATTCTCCTTCAGTCTCCCTCTGGGTTGCCAAAGTTACGGAATTGTAGCGTCTCTGGAGAGTGCTCACGTGAATTCCGTGAGTTCTCTCCCCCACCGTCTCTTTTTTCACAGTCTCAGTTCAGTAGCACCACAAATTTACTAGGTCCTAATCTCCTGTTAATTTGCCCCGCCCAGAGTCAGGTTTTTCTGCTAGGCTCAGGGCCGGTGCAGACCTGAGGTCGCTCTGCTTATGACTATGTCCAAGATGGCGCCTGCTCTTTGTCTTGCTCGCCCTTGAGGAGAGGTGAGCGGAGAGAGAGAAACCCGTGTCCGTACCAGTCACCTTTTTTTTTTTTTTTTCCCTCTCTCTCTCTTCCAGTTAGCCTGGCGAAGTTCCCCCCCCACCCCGGGGGGTCGTTCCCTCTAGTCTCCTCTCTCCGCTTGCCTGCCGGTGTCTCGGGCTATTGAGGTTCGGCTCACCTCGCGTTCCAGCGGCTCGGTCCCGCGGCTCGGCTTCCGCGCAGTGGGCGACCTTGTTCTCCCAGTAGGTCCTCCGATTCATGACCACTCAATCCAGAAGGGTTTCCTCTGCAATATTTTTCTGGTTCTTTTTTCTGAGGCTACCGTAACTCCCCTTTTATTAAACTAAATTTTCCTGGACTATCGGTGCGCGCCCTCACTATTCCACCATCTTGGCTCCGCTCTATTCAAGAACATTACAGGACCCTGGGAGACGTGAGGAAGAGGGGCTGTAACACTATTAATGAAAACAGCCAAAAAATATAAACACAACAATGACAATAATAATATAATGCCTTTTGAAATTTAGGAGATTTGTACCAAGTGTTTCTTTATTCAGGCAACATTGTTTTATGAATAGGCATTTTATTATTATTTTTAAGCTGTTTCACAGTTAAGAAAACTGAGGCTCATAATAAGTTTTTTGCCCATGGATTAAAAACTAGTTAAGTACTGGAGCCAATATTTGAGTAAATGTCCATCAGGCTCAAGTCCTAGGTTTATTCATTATACCATGTCTTAGGCCTCTTCTTGTGGGTTGTTGGGGACTTTTTGCTTTGTGACTACAGACTCAATGATCTGATTGAGGGGAAACGTGCGGGCTCAGTGATAGCCTGGTGCCCACTGCCAAATGGCACACCATTCAGAGCATCATCTGACTACCGTTACCAAGAGGAATAAGGCAACTGGGCTCAGCTCCTGGGGGTCTGGAATGTGCTGTGGGTCCCCCCCTCCATCCCCCGGCAGGCTTCTCTGAAACCAGACCCTGCCTTGACCCTGGTTAATTACTCTGTAGTTATTCACACAACTGAATTCCTGCTGTCAGGGGGTGCTGTGATGCATGTCAGGGTTGCCAATGAACACAGACCAGCGCTAATCCTGGTGAGTTAGCCCTGGGGCTGGGCAGGACGTCCTATCGAATGATTATCATGTGATAATGGCCCATCCTGGCTTTCTGGCTGCAGTGTTAACAGTCTTTTCTTCTGGGACATCCTAGAGTGGGAAATTTCTCACATGGATAGCACACACGCTGTCTGCAGCCAGCCTTGCTGAAGGCCTCCCTGGCTCTGGCTTGATAATGATCAGGCCCTCCCAGTTGGAGCTTGTTACCTGGGAGCTGTCCAGATCAAATGATGAAAACTGGCTAGGGTGTAGTCGTTATGGTCAATTACCAGCAGCCCATTAAATGAAGGTTGGCAAATCTGAGAGCCACTGAGCACCATTTCCAAGACACTTTGGGTTCATTGTTTTTTCAGGCTCTCTCCTCTTCACCTGCTTGGCCCCAGTCTTTCCTTTCATGTTAAAACTCATGGGAATAGGAAAGGACACGCGACCCATGGGTTGCTGACTCCCAGTGCAATGACTCACGGGGGTGGTGTGTTAGAGGGATGCTGGGCGCTCAGGAAGTGGACTGAGCCTCTTCAGCTTCCTCAGGATAGGATGCTCGTGTTTGTTGCAGGCTAGTGAACTCAGACACTAGAGGGGCCAGTATGTGGCTAGAATCCTTTTGCCTGAAGGGTTCTTCTGGGCCCGCCCTTGGAGAAATCACTGAGAATTCAGCTGATGGGGGAGAGGAGACCTCTAATAGAGGAGAGGGCTCCATCCAAGTCTTTTCAGGTACTTCTTAGAGGCTCTCAGCTTGGGCCACCTCAGAAGGTAGCTTGCACTCGTTTTGGGATAGGCTTCATTCTGGGGAAGTCTAGTATTTGTGGCATGAGAATTTCCTTGGTCGGCTAGGGAGTAGTCATTTGTTCCTAAAGGCTAGGATCTTCAACACTAATATTTTAGGCTTGAAAAAATGTGATCCTTGGACCAGCAGCACCAGTGTCATCTGAAAACATGTTAGAAATGCCAAATGTCTAGCTTCACGCTGAATCAGAAGCCCTAGGGGCTGGCCCTGTAATCTGTTTTATTAAGGCGCTCCTGGGGATCCGGAGGAGTGCTCAAACCTGAGACCTCTGCCACTCAAAACTGTGCTCTGTGGACCACAGCATCAGCCTCTCCTGGGACATGAGTGGAAATGGAGGGTCTCAGCCCCACCTCTCAGATCTGCTGAATCAGAATTCGCATTTGAACAAGATCTCCAGGTGATATGATTACACCTCAAAGCTTGAAAAGTGCTGTTTTAGAGCAATAGTTCTCAGTCTGGGCTGCATGTCAGACTCACCTAGTGCCCAGGCCCCACCCAGACCAATTAAGTCGGAGTTTCTTGGGATGATGCCCAGGCATTGGTGTTTATTAAGTTTCCTTAGTGTTGCTAATCACTATACAGCCAAAGTGGAGAGCAATTGCTCTGGGCCACCACAGGCTCCAGAATCAAGGGGGAGCTACATCTGTTAAAACACAAAACAGCCAGCCAACCACAGAACCACCAGAACAAAACCAGTAATGCAGAACAGGGCTTCCCCACACTGTGAAGTGACAGGTTAGGTCTGCCTGAACGTGTCAGTAGATGAGGATTTTTGATCCTGTAGCCCCTCGTGCAGCGGGGTGGGGCCTGGCTTGCCACAAACAACCGTTGACCCAAGGGTGGTTCTAAATATCATTGTGCTGTGGCAGGAAAAGGCTTGCAAAACATGCTGTAGAGAATCTGAGTATCTACAGTTGTGTTCGTGTGATAACTATGGAGACCAGGTATGAATGAGTGTTGTGGGAAGGGAGCTGATGAAAATCAGTAATGTGGGGACTGACAGGGCAGGAATATGGTTCTAGATATGTTGACTTAGGTGTTCAAATTCAGTTACTTTCTAAGTGTCATTGCCACCTGATACTCATTTAGCATTCTTGCAATTTAGAGATTTCCCAGTAGTTATCTGATGATTTCTTTCAATATACATGCATAATCTACGGAGTAAGAATTATTTTTCCTTCTTAGGCAATGGCAAAGTTGAGTTCCTTAAAAGTTGGGGCTTCCTTAAGGCCAGTTAAAATGGGATAGTCAGGGGGTGTGGAGACACTTCCTTGATAGCCTTTGAAAAAGGTCTTGGGATGTCACTTTCCAGTTTACAGTGGCAGATGCAACTTCCGGAAGCTGGGGTTGGGTAGGCTGGAGCACCCACTCAGCTCCCTGCATCTAGGCAGGGACTTGGTGTTCCTACGACTGCTGTCTTTGGTTCCGATGGTGCTGCCTGGAGCCTAGGTTTTCTGGGAGTATCTGAGGAAAGCTCTAAAAGTGGCACTGTTTAGCTAATTACAAAGGCTGACTGTTTGGCTGGCTTGTGTGTTAACACTTCCCCCCTCGCACAAGTTTTCATCCTGGTGTTGGATGAACATATTGTAATTATGTTAATCATGCTGGCTAGGCAGCCCTGGGCCAACAGGGAGGGGTGGCCCTCTCCCTAATTGTTTCCCTCTCCTGGAGCAGTTGGTTGTCTTCCTGAGTCTCCAGGCAGGCAGAGGGTAGGTTGTAGGGCACGCCAGGCCAAGGGGAGACAGAGTTTCCTGTTCCCAAGGCTGCTGGATCCATATGGCTTTGCAGGGAAAGAAGTTACAGGGATAGCTGCTTAGGACTAGGCAAAAGGGGCTTCCAGCTGGGTTAGTGGGTACTGTGTTCAGGATGGGCTTTTGCCGGACTGTGGAAGAGGCAAACTGATCTTTGGTGTCCTTCACCTTCACCTTCTCCTTGTTGGTGGTAATTCCTCCTCCTCCTCCTCCTCTTTGTCCTCTCCTTTCTCCCCCTCCATTTTTTCTTTCTTGAATCTTCAGGAGCAGATGATTTTCCTGCTGGTTTGGTCTTTGCTGGCAGGAAAAAATAATGTTATAATTGTAGATGTAGATATAGACATAGATCTAAACATTCTCTTGTATAGATGGTTTAATGAACATGTGACTGCTAAAGACAATTCATTAAAATGGCAATGTTTAATAAGGTCACAAATGAGGGAGATATTTTTCCTCAAGGAAGGCTGGTGAATGTGTGATATAGCTTGTTAGAAAAAATATTAACAATTGGCACCAAGCTTCATCTCTTAAGGAAGGGACTGAATTATTTTGTGAAGTAACGTAGTGGTTCATTTGAGGGTAAACAATATAGGTCTCAGAAGTTTCTGGAAGGAGGCAGAAAATGGAGATGCTTAAGAAAATGGAGAATTTGCTTTTTGGGGGGTAGGGGAAGGAAATTAGGAAAAGGGGGAAGAGTGATGTGATACAAGGTCTGACAGGTTTTAAACATAGAATCCTAATGTGTGCTGTATTATGAAGTTGTTGGAGCTGACTTGTGACACCAGCGTGGTCATGAAGTATTCATACAATGTCATCTGCCAGTGTGGCTGTGCATGCCAGCGTATGTTTCTGTCCCCTCAAAGCAGCTGAATCCTACATCTGAGTTAACTCAAACTAGAAAGGAGCACTTAACCAGAAATAACCACAAAATGGCTGCCCCGGGCATCCATATGAACTTCGACAGGATGTGGGATGCCGGTCTGAGGCCACTTGAACCTAGTTTTATGAGGCAGCATGACACCGTCATCATTCTAGGTTACGCTGAAGGACTGCTGCAAGGCTACTCCTGTCTCCCCTCTTTTGCTGGCTAGAGCTATGCAGTGGATTTATTTCCCACTTCTGTTCAGTTTCATGTATTTCCATTGGTAGCCTCATAGTCAGCTGTCAGGACGACCACGGAAGGAATCCTCCTCTCTTCTTTTCCTTCTTTCCCTGCATCCTGCAGGTCTTTATTGCTGCAAAGGACCCCAGGGAAATGCGTAGGTCTGTGTAACAGGCTTATGGGTTCATTCATCACCATTGACTCCATGAGAGATTCTTTGTTCAGTGTTGCCTGTGAAGCTCATGATTCAATCCAAAATTTCCTAGCCCCAGCTAGACTGGTTTATGGGCCCATGAGCCAAGGATGTAATGAGGATGATTAGTTAGGTTTGTGTAGACTGTCAGTCAAAGAGCAGCTGTGTCTTCTCCCTGTGCTAGACTTAAGGGGAGCAGAGGACACACATGCAAAGTAGAGAACACAATCCCCACCCATGAGGCAGCCTGTTTCTGAGACACACCGATGTGTCATCCTTCAACACCTTCCTTGATCTCCTTTTCTCTTTCTCTGTTTTTTTTTCTTCTTCTAGTTTCTTTTTCTTCTCTTTCTATATCCAAAGTATTTGCTTTTCCTCATTTTTTTCTACACCCAAAATGCATTTTTTCCCTCACCTCTCTGGGCTTACCATTTTTAAAGTCATCCGATTATATATTTCAAAGCTAGCAAGCAAACAGGCAAACACAAAGACATCTCTCCAAATCTTGATGCCTGAACAGTCATCCGTAGGTTAAGCAGCACTTCTCCTTCCTCATGCCCAGGTAGTAGGGCTGA
Source organism: Oryctolagus cuniculus (assembly GCF_964237555.1). Lineage (NCBI taxonomy): Eukaryota > Metazoa > Chordata > Mammalia > Lagomorpha > Leporidae > Oryctolagus > Oryctolagus cuniculus. The sequence continues at coordinate 134,732,844 of NC_091433.1, forward strand.
AATGGCCCATTATCTGGAAGATCTGCATCACTGTGGGCGTTCTGAACTACCTACATTATGAGCTTTTCCCATAACCATCCACAACAGGCTAAATGCAAGGCAGAATTTCAATCCTAAATCAGAATTACCCTGGATTCTTTGTGCTTTAAACCAGATTGCTAATACCTGGTGATTTTATGAAAGTATCTCTTGTGGGTGTGAAATTTTTTTTTTTTTTTTCATTTTAAATGCTAGCAAAAAAGGGAAAAGCGAAAAGCTCTTGCCTCCAAAAAAAAAAGCTTTTTGGCAGGCAGGCAGTACGATTCTGGAATAGAAGCTTAAATATTGTTTACTTGCTATTTAAAGTAACAACATGGGCTTATGCATATTCCTGAAATATTAAATATGTCTTCAACTGGCTATCCTTATCTGGATTACATAAATTTAATCAAAGAAAGGAAAAACTCGGTGAGATGTTGTTAGGAAAAGCAGCCTGCTGCTGCTAGTGCAATACCTATGCAGGTGAGGAGATGAGAATTTACCAGGTGTTTTCTTCATCAGGAAAGTGGCCTCGAGAGGTCACGTGGGTTAGGGAGCTGCTGTCCCCTAATGTGTGATCATTCAGTGTTTCCGATATAATGCTTCACTTTACTGGGGACCATGTTTGTTTACCATTTCTAATGGCCAGTGCTTTTTGAGGTTCAGATAAAGAAGTAATGAAATCAGAAATAAACAACAATATCCTATAATAAGTGAAAATATCATTTTTGGTTTTTAAAAGTTAACTTATGGGGCCAATGCTGTGGCACAGAGGGTTAAGCTGCCATCTGCAGTGCTGGCATCCCGAATGGGCACCAGTTTGAGTCCTGGCTGCTCTGCTTCAGATCCAGCTCCCTGCTAATGCGCCTGGGAAAGCAGCAGAAGATGGCCCACATGCTTGGGCCCCTGCACCCACGTGAGAGAGCCATAAGAGGCTCCTGGCTTCAGCCTGGCCCAGCCCCAGCCATTGTGGCCATTTGGGGATGAATCAGTGGATGGAGGATCTCTCTCTCTATCTGTCTCTCCTCTCTCTCTGTGTAACTCTGACTTTCAAATAAATAAATAAATCTTTAAAAATAAAAAAGTTAATTTATTTACTTTTAGGTTTAATTTATTTAAAAGGTAGGGTGAAAAAGAGAGAGGGGGGACGAGAGAGAGAGAGGGAGAGAGGGAGAGGGAGAGGGAGAGAGAGAGAGAGACCTCTCTGTTGGCTTATCCCCAAATGCCCACAATAACCAAGGCTGTGCTAGGCCAAAGCTAGGGGTCAGGAGCTTCATGCAGGTCTCCCATATCTGTGTTCTAAGCACTTGAGCCATCCCCTGCTGCCTCCCAGGGTGCACATTAGCAGGAAGCTGTGTGGGAAGCCCGGTCAGGACTTGATCCTAGGCACTCCAACGTGGGAGGCTGCTGTTCTAAATGGCGGTTTAACCCACTATGCTACAACAGCTGCCCCTCATCTTGTTTTCTAATCATTATTTTAAGAAAAATCAAATGAACACATTTCCTGAGAAAACATGAAAAAAAAGTCTTTCCTATATTTAATCTTTCCTTGCCACATTTTCGCCAACACTCAACTTGGAAACCTGATGACAAGCTCATATCAACAACAAAAAGATGATTTGAAGGTGGTGATTGAAATCAGGATAGGCTTAGGTTTTGCTGTGGTAACAAAGAATGTCAAAGTCTCAGTAGCTGGGGCTGGTGTTGTGAACAGCTGATTAAGCCACAGCCTACAATGCTTTCATCCCCTGAGTGCCGGTTTGAGTCACAGCTACCGCACTTCCAACCCAGCTCCCTGCTGATGCTCCTGAGAAAGCAGCAGAAGATGGCTCAAGTGCTTGTGCCCCTGCCACCCACTGGTAGACTTGGATGAAGCTCCTGGCTCTGCCTTTGGCCTGGCGTAGTCCTGGCTCTTGCAGTCATTTTGGTAGTGAACCAGTGGATGGAATCTCTCTCCATCTCTCTCTCCCTCTCTCTGTCTGTCCCTCCCCCTCTATAACTCTGCCTTTCAAATAAATTAATTAGGAAAAACTCAGAAGCTTTATTTCTTCCTTATGTGAATTCTGCTAGTGGGGCTGTTAATATTCCAGAAAGCTCCTTTCCAAAGAATCTAGTTTGCTTGCCTCTTGTTGTTCCGCCATATGGAACACATCTTCCATTTTGTTCACCAAACCTTGGGAAGAGTATTGCATCCTGGCTCTTGAATGTTCATGCCAGAAGTGACAAACATCACTTCTGCTTGTAATTTATTGACCCAAACTAGTTGCAGTGCCGTTCCTGACAGCAACTGAGCAGAGGAATATGGTGGAACAGATCGAGACTGAGTGGCAAGCGTCTCTGCCACAGAGCACAAATGGGACCAGTGCTGTGTCTTGCTGAGTACCGGTGTGTGCGCAGTGTAGGTGCTGAGAGGCCCGCAGTGGACTGGGCTGCTTGGAGGGGCGGTAGTCAAGGCCGTCTCAAAGGCAGAAGATCTGCAATTGGAGTGAGGCTTTCTCGGACTGCTGGTTTTAAGCGGACAGCATTGTGGGAGACCTCCAAAGAGACCTCAGGCAGAGGTCTGGTTGCCTGCTAATGGGAGACCATACCTAATGGGGATCATAGCACACACCGTAGGTGTGATGCTTGCCATTTCAAGTCTTGAGGTCTGTGAAGGGCCTTTCTGAGACTGCTTAATGTCCTGGAGACCCTACGTTTTCCTGCTTGGTATTCCCTCGGTTGCTGGCTTCTCCTGGGGGGTGGTCCACATCTTCCCTATTGTTGTGTCTGTGGCAGCGTGTAACAAGACCACTCACCCACAGAACACTGACTGGTGACTAGCCGAATAAAGTGGGCAGAGTCACTCAATAAGTATTGCTTCTGGGGTACAAACTGGTGCTGCTCAAACTTTGTTTACATGACCTAGAAAATCTGGAGCAGGGCTTGAGTTTCCACAATTCTTCAAAGATTTCACACTCTACATAAGGTCATTAACAGTAAAGATAACGGCTGGGTGTGTCAATCCACAAAAGGCTCAGCTGTCTGAATACAATGGAAGGTTCTGGAAACCTCCACAGTGGGAGACCATTTCAGTCTGCTGATTCCTGCTGTCCAGGCCTACTGATGGGCATCATACATGGGCCTCAGGAATCAAAGAGGCCTTATGAGGCCAAGCTACTTGTGAATATGTGAATTCTCAATATACCTGGTTTTGTTTTCCCCTCTTAAGGAATTTGACAGGCAGTTAATAGCCCACAAAAAAGCCATATCCAAACTGTACTTTGAAGGAATTGGAAAATGCCTCTTTTGAATGATTTCCTTCCCCTTGCAACTCCCAAATCTGGTCTAGCAAGAGGCCGGGCCACTGAGTAGCTCCTCGTGCATTCAGATGTGTCTGAGCAAACACGAGAGGCAATGAAATCACCAGAACACTGGCCATTTCAGAGCGCTCACTTGATATGACAGTTTCAGCTTCAAAAAGAGGTATGCAAACCGGAATAATGAAATGTTCCATTATATTAAGTTCCTGGCCAGAGGGAGGGATTGTATGAGAAGGGAGAAAAGTTTTGAGTTCTGTGACGCTGATAAGCAGTAATTTTTGCAGAGGGGGTAAAAAGTAATCCAGTGCAATAAAACCATTTTCATAATACCAAGGGAGTGAGTTATTGCTCGGAGCGAGGCACAGCTCCTAATGGCTGCCCGCGCTCGCATCTCCATGTTTCACGGGTCAGTCCGACGTTTTTATAGAGCTGACACAAGAGAGCATTTACATGGCTTCCCCTCTCCATCTGTCAACAGTTAGGGAAGAGTGCCCCTACCTCAGGTTCCCTTTTGATCTGATTTCTGCTTCAGCCAGCCATGGGACTCTGCATTTGCCATGGGAACAGGGTGGCTCTGGAGACCAGTAGCCCCACGTTTTCAGATCGTTAATGGTTAGGGGGATGGAGAGTAAATCGTTTTTGCATGAATCAGAGGAAAGTGCTGTTTCCTTTCCTTTATGGTTCATCAGAACCTTGGCCACGCTGCATTGGCCTTGTTTTCCCTGGGCCTCCCAGAACTTTGTCCAAGTTCCATTTCCAGAAAGTAGGACTTTCTGTCTCTCACTGGACCTGGTGTTTACCTGGCCCTGAAACAGCAACCAGAGAGCTGGTTAAGTTCACGGGCAAGAAGGCAATGTTGATTTTGTGTGTGTGCCTCCACACTTCTTTCTGTACCCATGGCATCTGTGTGACTGTGGTACAACATGCTTACTTTTCCTACCATTTCACTTCAACCCCGGCAAATCTGTTGGGGCTGAGAAAATCTTAGAGATGTGCAATTTTGGTATGAGGGTGACGATGTAAATGAATGGAAGAGATTTGATTCCCCAGCCCTCCTGTGATAGCAATAGTGGATTCTGTTGATTTTTGGTGCAGCCAGTCTTTGTAGACAATTTTCAGTGAAAAATAGAATCCCTTAGTTTCAGTTCTACATGTAATCATGTTGAAGAGGCCATTTGCACAGCCTTAGTAAGGAACTGGTGACTCTCACTCAAGGTCAAGTGTTGGTGCAAATTTTATCAGGGAGGTTTTTTGGAGATCAGGGATTTATCTTAGCTTGTTCAGTTTTAACTAGTTTCTTAATGTTTGTTGCTGTGTTTCATCTTTTTTGTTTTTGGAAGGCAAGATGACATAGAGGCAAGGAGAATTTTGAGCTTTGTTTGCTTCTGTGTTTTGTGAACTCAGGGTCCTATGCAACATGGCTGGGAACTTCAGCCCCCATGGAAGAGAGCTGACAAGGGGAGTGAGTTGGACTGTTTTTGTTCAACAGAGTGGTAGTAATTATTAAGCACGTGTATGGACCACAATATGCTCTACTTGTACCATTTCTAATACTGATTGAAATCTCACAGAAGAGATCAACTTACTTCTATTTTTCAGTCAAGACCACTGAGACTCAGAGTGGTGAAGTCATCTGCTTAGGATTTGTGACTCATAGGTGGTGGACCTGGGCTTCTAACCCTGTCAATGTGACCCCATTCTACGAAATTTCTACTGTGTTCAAAGCTAAATCACGTTAGTTTGTAATACTTGGTATTTAAACTTTTGCTTGCAAGGAGGATATTTTCTGAAAGAAATAATGGCAACTGAAGAACATTTTAAAAATACACAGGAGGAGCCAGCACCATGGCTCACTTGGTTAATCCTCTGCCTTGCAGCGCCAGCATCCTGTATGGGTGCCAGGCTCTAGTCCCGGTTGCTCCTCTTCCAGTCTAGCTCTCTGCTGTGGTCTGGGAAGGCAGTGGAGGATGGCCCAAGTGCTTGGGCCCCTGCACCTGCATGGGAGACCAGGAGGAAGCTCCTGGCTTCGGATCGGTGCAGCGCCAGCCATAGTGGCCATTTAGGGGCTGAATCAATAGAAGGAAGACCTTTCTCTGTGTCTCTCTCTCTCACTATCTAACTCTATCTGTAAAAAGCTGCATCAGTTTGAAGCCAGTAGCTTCTTCCAGGTATCCCACGTGGGTGCAGGGGCCCGAGCACTTGGGCCATCTTCTACTGCTTTCCCAGGCCATAGCAGGGAGCTAGATCAGAAGTGGAGCAGCTGGGACTCGAACCAGCACCCATATGGGATACCGGCACTGCAGGCGGCTGCTTTACCTGCTACACCACAGCGTTGGCCCCCACAAATTTTTTTGAAGTACCCTTGTATCTTAGCATTCATGAGGCACTCACTTTGTACAGTGTTCTGCCCTCCGGTCTATCAGAGGAAAGGGATCAATTTGGATCTCCCACATAGGTGGCAGCCTTCACCTGCTACCTCCCATGATAGGCATCAACAGGAAGCTGGATTGGAAGCAGAGCCAGGACTTCAAGCTAGGCATTCACTCAAGATAGGATGCAGATGTCCCAAGTGGTGGCTTAACCACTATGCTGAATGACCACCCCTCTATCAATTTCTTGACACAACAATTTGGGCCACATCATTAGCAGCTACCAACCTATATTTATCACTTCTCTAAAGTCCTTAAAATCAGAATGTGTTTTATTCTATTTCCTGTGATCAGATTCCCGGCCCTGTACCTAGCTGGTATTTGATGTTTAACTGATTTATTGATTGACACAGTGTCTTCTTGAATCTACTTATACTTTAACAACCAGGAAGCTTTCAAGGTGAGAAAAGATAGCTGCAAATATATGCTTAGAAAGCTTTGCAGAGAATAATCTGAGGCAGCACAAAAACTTATCCACAAGCTGTGGGATGCAAATCCAGCATGAGCAAGAGGAGGCTGCGAATGGTGCGTCCGCTGGATTGAGGCCTGGTGGCAGAGACTGGCTTTGTCTCAAAAGGAGGCTTAGTGCCTTGTGGAGCTTCTTGCTTCTGAGGACCTCATTCAGCTTGGTTTAGGGAGGTAATAACTTAAACTCCAACCCTGGGATGGTCATTGATCAATGGAATGAGCTGGCAGTTTCCAGACAGATTCATGAAATGAAATACCTCAAATTGACCAGCCCAAGAACATTTTTCACAGCCTATCCATCCCTTCTGAGCTATTCAGAGAGCAAAGTAAAAGAAATTAGAACTTTGAAATTGCTGCTTGTCCAGTGGCAACCTCTCTGGGACACTGAATAAGTTGCAGTTGATCTAGTTTTTCCACTTAGAGAACAGCCCACAGCCCCAGCAACAGCCACGTCTGATCAGTATAGACAGGCTAGGTACTGTACTGTCTCTTAATCTCATTTACTTTTCACAACAAACCATCATGGTATCAATTTTTAGCTTTATTTGATAATTGAGGAGACAGAGACCCAGAGGGGGAAGTGAGTTTACCTGACGTCACACAGCCAGGAGGTGGCAGATTTAAGACTTGAACCCTAGGTCTATTTGATCCAAAGCCATGCTTTTGAATGTTCTATAAACTGTCTTTTCCCTTTTCAAAGATCTCTTCTTCAAAGAGAAAATGTTCTTTTTCAAAGTAGAATTTGAATACAATGGGTTACATCCTGATCCAGGTCGAAGTTCTCGTGATTTGCGAAATGGGAAACATCAACATAACTTCCCTGCTCTTTCTCGGTTCAGTATTCAAATACTGAAGACCTGTAAGGTAACAGTTGTAACTGTTTTGTTGGGGAACTCTATTCCCTTTTGAGATCTGTTGTACAATAAATACCCCTGGTAGGATTTAAATTCCTCTTAGGGGTTGAACTGCCAAGGTTCCTAGCCCCTAAGGCTAGCAGAAGGACAATAGAAGCAGAATGTTTGAGGCAGAAATGATGAGGTGGCAGGGGAGAAAGATGGGTTTGGTTCCATGTGTTTCAATCACTAGAAGAACATCCAGGCATACAAGTTGAGCTGGAAGGTGGCAGAACGTGATTGATATGTTGAAGTCAGGATGTGACTGGACAAATAGAAGCACAGTATATAAGAATAAGTGAGGTCACTGAAGGGCACAGTGCAGAGAGGGAAAGAGAAAATCCAGGTCCGAGTCTTGGAGGAAGATGAGTCCATACCAGGAAGTGAAGGTGTCCCAATTGTGCAGGACAATTATTCCAAGGGTCTGCTACATTCTTAGATTGTTAAAAAGCAGTGTCTGCCTCCTAAACAGAATAGAAGCATACTAAGGTGACCACGGAATCCCTTCTGGGTGAATGTTCCAGAAAAATGGCTACCTCAGACAACTACACAGATATTCACGGTAGTATTATTCCTAATAACCAAGTACACCTCCATAACTGAATACATGGCATATTGTAAGATATTTGCACAGTTATGTAGTGCATAGCAAATTAAAAATGAACTAGATAGGCTGGTGCTGTGGCGCAGTAGGTTCATCCTCTGCCTACAGTGCCGGCATCCCATATGGGCACCAGTTTGAGACTCAGCTGCTCTTCTATGGATCCAACTCTCTGCTATGGCCTGGGAAAGCAGTGGAAGATGGCCCAGGGCCTTGGGCCCCTGCACCGGCATGGAAGATGTGGAAGAAACTCTTGACTTCAGATCGGCCAAACTCCAGATGTTGCGGCCATTTGGGGAGTGAACCAGTGGATGGAAGACCTTTCTGTCTGTCTCTCCTTGTCACTCTCTGTGACTCTGCCTCTTAAGTAAATAAATAAAAATCTTTTTTAAAAAACGAACTAGTATATATGCAACAACATGAATTCATCTTATAGACATAATGTTGACTGAAAGATTTGAAAAAGTGATTCATAGAGAATGTGAAATTTGAACAGGATTGATTTTATTTTCTCCCTTTAAGAGACATTTGGGACTTTGATCCATCTTCCCTTTTAGAGTATCTCTAGCAAATCTATCCTGCCTGCTGCTTATGTGTGTTTTTGTTTTCTTTTGAATTCTGATAGAGTCTATAACTGTCTTCCGCATGTAGTTTGTGCCTCCTCTTGCTCCCTGACCCACTGAGTGAACACAAGTGTTGAAGCTGCAGACATTTAAGACGGGCCAGGTTTGACTCTGGCTTTCTGGACCAGGCCTTTATGCCGCACACCTGCTCCCGGAAGGCTAGTCAGCCTTCCTGATCACATGTTGAGATTTTGTTCTTTGGTCTTATGATTGAGCTTGACTTTCACATTTTGCCCAGATATGTCATTCTTTGTAGAATGTTCCAAAGGAAATACAGAAATAACAGTTTCCCAATAAAAGGTATTTTAAGTTGTCACTGAGTATGCATTTCCTGAATGTTTGCCTTATATGCCCCAAGCCGTAATGAGTGCTAATTTAGGGATCCTGCTGGATGTGGTTTGATTATGAGTCATGTCTCTTAGAAATCAGCATAAAGTTCTCTCTCAACAGGAGACATCAGGGTTGCTTTTTTTTTTCTCTATTGTTTTTATTTTTATTTTTATTTATTTATTTTTTTTTGACAGGCAGAGTGGACAGTGAGAGAGAGAGAGACAGAGAGAAAGGTCTTCCTTTTGCCGTTGGTTCACCCTCCAATGGCCGCCGCTGCAGCCGGCGCACCGCGCTGATCCTGGCAGGAGCCAAGAGCCAGGTGCTTTTCCTGGTCTTCCCATGGGGTGCAGGGCCCAAGCACCTGGGCCATCCTCCACTGCACTCCCTGGCCATAGCAGAGAGCTGGCCTGGAAGAGGGGCAACCGGGACAGAATCCGGCGCCCCAACCGGGACTAGAACCCGGTGTGCCGGCGCCGCAAGGTGGAGGATTAGCCTATTGAGCCACGGCGCCGGCTTTTCTCTATTGTTTTTAACAAGGCAAAGATTCCACAGGGTATTGGACGGTATCTTGTGACTAAGATTGAGCCAGCCGAGTACATTAATTAATTACGCAGGATGAACAAATCAGCTGTTCAGGAGGGAGAAAAGCATGAAGAGTTCGGCTGAAGATTTCTACAGCCTGAGACATTAGTTGGTGGCCACGGCTGGAGGCTGGGGTGGAGGAAGTGTGCTGTGTGGTACAGGATGAGAAAGAAGAGGCTGAAAAGGAAGATCTGAGAGATGGGAGTGGGGAACTCTTAACAATTTGGAAAAAAAGTGAATGTCCTGGTTGAGCATGGATGGAAATTCAGGCAGTGTCCACCCATTATCAAGACTTGGAAATCAAAGTCAGAATTCAGTGCAGTAGCAGTGGATTCCTACCCTTTCCCCTCCATCCCACATAGACACAACTGAGTATTTTAAATGACCTATGCATTTTATATTGGGCTGAGGTTGGAGGAAACATCTGAGGAACTGGATTATTTATTTTTCATTCAGTTCAGTGGAGTCAATTCAGTGGAAACATGGTCTTTTATAAATGTTTCTTATTTCACTTTCTATTGAGATACTTTAAAACATACACAAAAGTGGAGAGACTCTTAAGATCTTCCAGGTACCTATTACTCATTATGCAGTTCTAATGTTATTAATAGTTCATGGTTCTTGGACTTGGAAGATGAGCTCCTGGTGAATTTTAGGAACCACATATGCAACATAGGGATTTTTTTTTCTTTTTTTTGGTAAGGATTTGGTGCCTTAAACCCTTTCTTTGACCTACTGGATGCTTCTCTAGGCATCCTGCACTTGGGATCTCTTTACCTGTCTTATTATCAAATTATCTTTAGAAAGTGTCTTTCTATACTTAATATTTCATGTCTATTTGCTAGGGGGATCTGCATCATAACCAAAAACAGACAGGTTACATAAATAAATCTGTAACTGCAGAATAATTGCAAGTGTTGGGCAGCTGGTTGGGGAATTATGTCCTGATGGTGCAGGGCCTGGATTCTCCACATCTCTTGATGGGGCTGCTATCTGTGTGTATCAACGAGGTGGCCCCACCCATCGGTGAGTTCCCTGATCCAGGTGCTCCAGGTCACCTTCCCAGTGCCCTGGGTGTAGCTCCTTTCTTGGGGGCTGGTCAGTCTTCTGTTTGTGCCTTCAGAAGCTCTTTCCATGGGCAAGTTCAAAAGCTTGCGGCTGTGGTAACCAGTGAGGTTTGTGAGAGGAATGTGCAGCTGTGCACTTGATTTTACTCCCTCCTGTTCTATCCCTTGCAAACGTCGGCCACCCTCTATTGCCTTCTGAAATGATTATTAATGGGATTCTCTTCATTTTTTTTCCTGAACTCTTAGGTTTTCCTCTCAGTTTCTGATTATTTTAATTCTGCCAGGCCCTTTTCATGTCTGTTGGCCCTTGATTTATAGTCTGCCCCTTCTCCTGCTTAGGTTCTTTGTTTCTGATCCTTTCATATGTTCCTTCTCTTTTCTTTGAGCTTGCACAGACTGGAGCAAGTGAAAGATTTCAAATTTTACCAGCCCAATTGTTCTATTTTAAATCAAGCCATCAGCAATCATGCTGATCTCTAAAACACACACACTCCAAGGACAGAATAAAATACCACTTCTACTTTTGCCTTTGTGGCCTCTTGCTTTGATATGATTTTATCACAGAGAATACTGTGAATTTAGACATGTTGTAAGTCACACCAAATTTTTTTCCCAGTGAGAAAAAAATAAACTACTAATAATTTTGATTGAATTTGTACTAGGCATCTACTGTGTGCCTAGCATTAAGCTGATCAGGCATACCTTGCAACTGGTATCATTTCCAAAATGATGATATCCTGTAAGTCATCAGTAGAAATTAGAAAAAGCAGAATGAAGGTACTATGCAAGAATTCTGCCGTGGAGTTGTCACATGGCTTTTCTTTAATAGCTTAGATCAATTCCCATCTTTTCCACAGATTTTCTCAGTCATCTCATTGCTAGAAATCTATCTCAAACTCACCTTTCCTTTTATCCATCTATCCACTTGTACATCTAGCTGTTACTTAGCCATCGATCTAGCCATCCAGCCTGGCCCCCCCACTCCTGGTGCCCACTCATTGTAAGACCCTGTGCAAATATTGGTCATACAAAGAACAGTATAGTCCCCACCCATGTGGGACTAACAACTGGGTAGGAGAGAACTTATAATAATAATAGCAGCCAACATTTACTGAGCTCTACCTACAAGCCAGGTGTTGCAAAAAGCATTTTAATACATTATCTCAATCTTCAGAGGAACCTCTAAAGTTCCATTTTACAGACAAGGAAAATACAGGAAGGCAAGTTTTTTGGAAAGTGCTTGTCCAGAGTCCATAAACTGGATGTGTGATATGCTCAGCCTAATAAGCCCCTAAGTGTTTTTGTCTAATTCCCATGAACTTTCACCCTTCTCCCCCTGCTAAGATACAGGAGAGGCTTTGGGGGCCACTTCTGGCTGTCCAGACATAGACAACCCTTCCTGAGGGATATTCCCTGCAATGAAGGATTAACTGGGGACTGTGCTAATCGTCAGCATACAGGGACAAGTTCAAGAATGGGAGGCAATCTGGATCCTTGGGTATGGGTTTAAGAAAGCTCTTACCTGTTGATTCTGTTTTTTTGAGCTCTGTGGTATTTTTTTTTTTTTTTTTTACAGGCAGAGTGGACAGTGAGAGAGAGAGAGAGAGAGAGAGAGAGAAAGGTCTTCCTTTGCTGTTGGTTCACTCTCCAATGGCCGCCGCGGCCCGCGCGCTGTGGCCGGGGTACTGTGCTGATCCGAAGCCAGGAGCCAGGTGCTTCTCCTGGTCTCCCATGGGGTGCAGGGCCCAAGCACTTGGGCCATCCTCCACTGCACTCCCGGGCCATAGCACAGAGCTGGTCTGGAAGAGGGGCAGCCGGGACAGAATCTGGCGCCCCGACCGGGACTAGAACCTGCTGTGCCAGCGCCACAGGCAGAGGATTAGCCTATTGAGCCACGGTGCCGGCCGAGCTCTGTGGTATTTTAATAACATGAGTTCTGTTTTTACATCACATCTTGAAGATTTTCTTGATTGCCTGTGAGTACCAGTAATGGTAATTGTAGTGAAACACAAAGAATTTATGTGCTTCAGGTTACAGAGCTAGGAAGTGCCAGTAATAATGGGATTCAAATTGCCTGTCTCTTGAACTTCATTTATTCCAATATGTACTTGGTAGTTATTGGATAAGAGCTGGTAGTGCAAAGAGCAAATGCTTGGACCTGCCCACCTGGGCATGAATGTGCTTTCTGGCACTTACCAATGCCACCATCTTGGTCAAGTTAAGTTTCTATAGTTTCTGTGTTCCTGTCTGTGAAGTGGGGTGGTGGCACATACCTACACAGGTTTCTGCAAAGACTGAATCAGTCAGTGGTTGAAGAACACCAGTATGGTGCCTGGCACAGAGAAGAACCCCCATAAATGTCTGTCTTCATATAAACCCTATTCTCTCCCCCTATTGGATTTTTGCTCCCCATGGGCAGAGGAAAGTATATTCCTGCTCATGGTGAGAGCTTAGGAACTATGATGAGTGAGTAGACTTCACTGAGCTTGGGAGAGCAGTCTTTGTTATCTCTTAGTTCACCAATTAACTCACCAGTTTCTTCTTAATTTTAGGAGTCAAACATATTGTTGAAAACTGGCCCCCTCCCAAACTGGCTCACCTTCTTCATCATCGTCATCATCTTCAGAGCCTTCAACATCTTCAGGACATTCCCTGCTTGCAATCTTCAGGTGGTGGAATCTGTGATCTTTATCTTTCCCAATGATTCACATGTTCCCCAGTTTTGGGAGCTCTAACTCCAGACTGTTTCATTTTCACAAAGATAACACTGAACGTACCAATGCTAAAAGTGTATTTAGTGTTCATCTGAAATATAAGTGTAAGTAGGTATCCTGTAGTGTTTTCATTTGCTAGCTATGGCAACCCCAGTCTCATAATGATGCAGGCCTTTGAGGAAAAGAGACCAACACTTTTTTTTTTAAAGCTTTATTTATTTATTTATTTGAAATTCAGAGTTACACAGAGAGAGAAGGAGAGGCAGAGAAAGAGAGAGGTCTTCCATCTGCTGGTTCACTCCCCAATTTGGCTGATCCAAAGCCAATAGCCAGGAGCTTCTTCCGGGTCTCCCATATGGGTGCAGGGGACCAAGGACTTGGGCCATCTTCTACTGCTTTCCCAGGCCATAGCAGAGAGCTGGATCAGAAGTGGAGCAGCCAGGACTTGAACCGGCACCCATATGGGATGCCAGCACTGCAGGTGACGACTTTACCAGCTACACCACAGCGCTGGCCCCAGAGACCAACACTTTCATGAATGTACTTTCTATTGTGTCGTTCCCCGTCTTCGTGGAGGAACGACACTAAGCCCTGCCTAGGCTTCATATCCGAGTCACGGCACCATTATGTCGCTCCCCCTCTTCGTGGAGGAACGACACTGAACCCTGCCTAGGCTTCATATCCGAGTCACGGCACCATTATGTCGCTCCCCCTCTTCGTGGAGGAACGACACAGGACCCTGCGCTGTTCTTTCGTCTGCTCGGCCCTCCCCGGGTTTGCTGCTGGTTCTTCCCGGGTTGGCTGCCGTCCCTTCCACCTCCGTGGAAGGGCGGTTCCCCCTGCCACATTCCCCACTTCCGCAGGGGAGCGGCACACCGCCGGCCGGCTCTCTCGGGGGCTGCACAGGTGTTCCCTTAGATGTTCCTCTTAGATGTTCCTGGTGCATGGTGTCTCTCTCCTCCTTTATAGTCCTCCTCCGCCAATCCTAACTCGGCTGCCCACACGCCGAGTACGCTGCTCTCCTCCAGTCAGGAGCAAGTCCTACAGTTTATTGGCTGAACTGGAGGCAGCTGTGTAGAAGCTGTTTTCTTCTCTCCCAGCGCCATATTGTGGGAGAGCAGATGCATAGAATAAGTCTTAATTCCAGTAACTTAGTCTAGTCCGAGTTGCTCCCCACACTATTGGCCTTTCAGATTCGCACAGTGCTCTTTTGGCTTTCTCTTCAATACAAACAAATTGTTATCTGGGGTTAAATGAAGCACTCATTAATTTCTCTCACCACAGGTATTATTTTGCATAATTCATTAATGAAAGATACACAAAGATACTTCAAAAAAGTTCCCAGGAACCTGGAAGTAAAAGGTTGGTTTATTTTCGTGCAAAAGTTTTTGAAATTCATGCATAAAGAAGCCTTCAAAGAGTTCATAAAAGCATGTATCATGGAGGCCACTGTTGTGGCATCAGATGTTGGCATCCCACAATGGACTGCTGGTTCTTGGCTACTTTTATTCCCACACCTTTTTGCTGATGCGTCTGGTAATGCAGTGGAAAAAGGTCCAAGAACTTGGGGCCATGCCACCCACATGGGAGACCTGGGTAAAGTCCTGGCTCCTAGCTTCAGCCTGGCCCAGACTTGGCTATTGTGGCCATCTGGAGAGTGAACCAGTGGATGGAAGATCTCTCTCTCCTGTCTCCCCCCACCACCCTTTATGTCTCTCCCTTTCAATCTATTGCTCTTTCCAATAAATAAATAAATAAAGGAATAAATAACTCTCTAAAAATGTATATTATGAAGGAACTACGCATGGATTTCAAACTTTTTTTGCACCAAAAATAAACTCATATTTCACTTCCATTTTCCATGACTTTGTAGTACCTTTGTAGGTATTATGGTGGAAAAGATGCTTTCTCTGAGGATTTCTGGTTTTTGAGGTTGCAGGTGATCATCTTTTTGTCATCATACTGGGGACAGCTTAAGGCAGTAATACCACCTACAACTCCATTGCTCACCACCAGCCCCCATGGTCCCTATGTTTGTTTCACTGCGATTCCTCATCTCTCTCTCCTCTTATTTCTTTTTATAATTTGCAAAAGATGAAAAGATGTTTCGAGCATAATCGAAAGTCTATCTAATAATAATGAGTCCTGCAGCAGACTTGTAAAGAACGCAGATCAGACCCACTTAACCATAATGGTCCTACCAAGTAATGAAGACTCAAGTGGTCCTTATTAGGTATCAAGCTGTGAATCAGAACTCATCTAACACTCTGATTGCTGAAGGAAATAGGTAATTGATGCGACAGAATGGCCATTATTATTATTATTACTTATTTTTCCTTAATCCAGACATAGCAGTTAGAAGCCTGCCCCAGCCTCCTTGGGGTATACCAGGTGTGCAGGGTGACAGTTGCCCTTCCATTAAATCTTTAAATAGGGACTCTAATAAATTTTGCATTGAAATAAGTAATGACCACATTTAACGACCAGTTTGCTTGAGTGTTAACAGCTTGTGAGCCAACAAATGAGTCATTAACAGGTGCTAACTTCTGCTTTCAGATTTAAACAATCCCTTCTCATCTCTCTCCTGTTTGGGAGGGGGAGGCATGCAAATTCCTGGCCAAGTTTTCAGGTTTTCTTTTGATGGGCAGCTCTTATTCATCAGCTAGACACCTCTCTGCCAACTGTTCCTCCTTTCAATGATCTTTTTTGAATCTCTTTCCTCTACCCTCCCCAAAAAGATGAACAAATTCAGGAATAGTTTGATTTTGGAGTGGATTAGGTTAAAAGGTCTTGGAGAAAAATCTATACTTGAAACATAAAATCTCTTGTTCTGGAGAGGGAATACACATTGCTTGAAAATATTGCAGTGCTTCAGTTAGCATTTTATGGCTGCTGAGGAGACATGACAAAGATTTTGGTCTCTGTTCTAGAAATAAGCAGACCTCTTCTCGGGATTTATTTTATTTGAAAGGCAGATAGAGAGAGAGAGAGAGGGAGGGAGGGAGGGAGGTCTCCCATTCACTGGTTCACTTTCCAAATGGTTCCAGAGGCAGGAAGCCCATCTGAGTCTCCCATGTGGGTGCAGGAGCCCAAGCACTTGGGCATCTTCTGCTACTATCCCAGATGCATTAGCAGGGAGCTGGATCAGAATCAGAGCATCCAGGACTCAAACTGGTGTTCCGATATGGAATGCCAGCATTGCAGATGGTGGTTTAACTTGCTGTACCACCATGCTGGTGCCACATGCAGACATTTCTATCTGAAGAGCATGCGGTGGATCTGCCATTGGTCCAACACGTGCCTGTGATGGGGATGGCCGCCCTGGGAAACCCTCTTCCCACAGTCTTCCTTTGCAGCCTTTCTTTTGCCAGATTTTTAGCTGATAGAAAGGAAATACTTTCCTCTCTCCACTTACTCTTGGCAGACTGGGGTTGGGTGATGAAGTGGAGAGTAGGTGGGGCCTTTGGTCCTATTAGCACCCTGTTTTATTGCATGGGCTTCCTGTAGACAAAAGGGAAGACAGAAAACCAGAAGTATAAGTTCTGCCCAGTGGGAACCAGCTTTAATATCTTGTATGTATGGAGCGTACCCTGGATTACACATTCTTCTCTTCAAGGCAGTGCTTCCCACACTGTGGCAAAAGGCCAATACATTAATCCAATTCATTGTAGGTTAATAATTTGTAAAACACAAATGATGTGCTTGGATGTCCTGGCAGTGTTGAATTGTCAGATTATTTCTCAGTGCTGCTGCTGACTTTTGGCATTTATCCTATCCTGGTTCACAAGTAGCTGTGGAAGCTGGTAGCAGTTCACACTTTGGGCAGCACTACTCCCTTGAGCATGCATCTTGCCTGTTTATAGCTGAGAAGGTTGATGGGAGGAAACAGTGGTGCAGCCATTCTAGTGATGCTTTTTTCTTTGTGATACTTTAACAGGGGCCTGGTGGGTAATGACTGGTTGGATTTTTTTGGGCACCGGACATTTGTCTTAGCATCCTGTAGTTTTAGCACAGCATCTATAATTTGTAACTGACATGAAGGAAGCAGCTTAGTTATCCAAACAATTTTTGCTCCTGGGTGTTTTTGAGGACAGCATTGCAGAGCACTTGTCTGGATTAGCCAAAGCTCCAGCATGGAGCTGAAGGCACCTTGCCTAGCAGCGGTGCTGCTGTTTGGATTTGGGTCCTTCCAAACCTGGAAGTGATTCATAAAATGGGGCATTTATAAGGTTCTGTGCACTTCATAAATGTTAGCATTTAAAAATTTAATAATGTAGCTTGTAGGGGTAATGGGAAGAATCTGTAAAATGGCATTTAAAAGCACATTGAGGCTTCCCCCCCAGATGCTATGAGATGTAATTGTATTAGGAAGCTATAAAGGACCATTTATCTTCTTATTTATGGTTATTTTAAGTTTTCCACAGTATCTGAAATAAGAAAGCACTGTTTAAAATTCTGAGTAGGGTCTGACACTTTAATCTATTTGTTCAAAGGTCATTTGCATATTGTTCAGATAGAAAAGCAAAACTACTCAAGTTAAAGTGAACATATATTTTAGGAAGACTTGGTATTGCTTAATGGTCAGCAATAATTATATGAATATCAACTCTAATTTATATATGAGGGTATGCCTAATTTGAACAAAAAAGCCTCTGGGTTCTAATTTTAGCATTGTAATTCACAGTTTATTTCTTTTCCTTGCCTGCTCTCTACTTGTCAGTATGTTGCAGTTCTCAAGAGTTCAGTCTGTCTTTTCAGCTAACTTCTAACAGTTATGATTATGACCCAAAGTGCAGGACAGTGAGAATCCAAAAGGAAATAAGAAATGTTCTCTGCAATTCCTGGTGCTTACTGAGAAGCAGGGATGATGAGAAGGGGACACATAGTAGCTTGCCCATGTGGAGAGGCACAGCTAGGTGCCACAGGGATGCAGACAAGGAGATGACTCCCTCTGAGAAGCAGTATGTAGGGCAGGAAGGGCAGAAAACATTCTAGACCAAGGTTGGTAAAATATTTTCATAAAGGGCAACGTAGTAAAGATTTTAGGCGTTGTAGACCAGATGGTCTCAGTTTTAGCTCCTGAAGTCTGTGATTGAAGTGTGACTGTGTTCCAATAAAATATTTACACAAACAGGTGGTGGGCCAGATTTTACCTATCAGGTATTGTTTGTCAATCACTGTTACAGACCTTGAAGAGAAAGTAGGTATTGTGCAGGTTGAAAAGGGAAATGGAACTGTGTATGTGCGTGGGGGCAGAGGTGGGGATAGTGGAAGCAGCAAATGTTACAAATAATTGCACAGGACCAATCACCAAAGAATGAGAGGGGAGAAGCCATTTTTAAGGTAAATAAAGGAGAGAATAAATTGCAAAACATGCGGGTTAGTTTTGAAGAGATTTGGATACTAAACTGAGTAACCTGGACATTATTTTGATGGTAATGGGAAAAAAATTACCATCCTGGTCAGGACAGATCAGACAATGTGGCACTAAAACCAAACCAAAATAAGACACTGCTTACAGTCTTTTCATATGGTGACTTATTTCTAGTTCACACGCAGTCTGAGGGTGAGACTACTCTCCAGGATGACAGCAGATTGTTCTCCAAATGGTGACTCAGTGATCCACTTGGTTCCAGCTTATAGCTCTGCCATCTCAACACTTAGCTTCTGGGGCCACTGTACTAGAGAAAAGAGAACACAAAGATTTCATACTTGGGGGCTGGCACTGTGGCATAGTAGGTTAAGCCTCCGCCTGCAGTGCCGGCATCCCATATGGGTGCCAGGTCGAGTCTGACTGCTGTACTTCTGATCCAGCTCCCTGGATCAGAGGAAGATGGCCCAAGTACTTAGGTCCCTGCACCCACGTGAAAGACCTGGAAGAATCTCCTGGCTCCTGACTTTGGATCAGCCCAGCTCTGGCCATTGTGGCCATTTGTGGAGTGAACCAGTGGATGGAAGACCTCTCTCTTTGTCTATAATTCTGCCTTTCAAATAAACAAATAAATCACAGAGAGGCAGAGAGAGAGAGACAGAGACAGGCAGAGGTCTTCCATCTTCTGATTCGCTTCCTAGATGGCCGCTATGGCCAGAGCTGTGCCGATCCAAAGCCAGGAGCCAGGAACTTCCTCTTGGTCTCCTACATGGGTGCAGGGGCCCAAGGACTTGGGTCATCTTCCACTGCTTTTCCAGGCCATAGCAGAGAGCTGGGTTGGAAGTGGAGCAGCTGGGACTTGAACTGGTGCCCATATGGGATGCTGGCACTGTAGGTGGTGGCTTTACTTGCTGTGCCACAGTGCCGGCCCCAGTAAATAAATAAATAAAAAAAAAAGAGTTCACACTTACTTGCTTCCAAATGCCTTGGTACAGATGTGATGCCATCTCTTTCACTGACAACCCCAAGGCTGGAAATCATCGCATGGTTCTATGCAAGTGCAAAAGATGGGAGAAAACAAAGGAGTGCCAGAAGTTCAACATGTTGTCTGCAAGCAGAACGAAAGCAGTAAAAGTCGAGGAGCGTGGGGGGAAAGAGGTAACTTGAGCATAGTTGTAACTTCTCAAAGAAGAACACAGCAGTAGGTGGTGTAGAATGACCTGGAGGAGGGAGAGGCCTGGAGATCACTTCAAAAGTCATGGTCAAAGTCTACTCTCAAGAGTCAAAGAAGGGCTGAGCCAAGATGATGGCAAAGGAAGGAAGTGAAAGTTGTGAAGCAATTGAGATCTAGTTGGGCATGAGGAAGAAGAAATATTTCTGTGAAAGTTATTTCCTTGGATTGTAGCTCAGGACTGTGCTCAGGGAAGTCAGGAAAGGAAGGGGTAAGTCATAGAAGAAGGCACACAATTCAGGCTTGGGGCATATTGATTCTGGAGTTCTAGATGGACATCCAAGTAGGAGCTTTTATCAGAGCTGGAAATTGGCATTGAGTGATTTCAGGTGTGGTAATTGAAGCTGCAGGGGTAGATGAATTACTCAATGACAAAAATAAAGAAGAGTTATGTGGATCACTGAGAGGGGACTGGGGACAAGGCAGGAAGAAATGGAGTTAGCAGAGACACAGTAAGAAAGGGATGCTCTCCCTTCACAGATTTCAAGTGGGGCAGTTTCAAAGGGGAGCGCATGTAACACTGCAGGAGGGTGTCAGAACTGCAGGAGGATGAAAGGCAGGTTGTGACAGACACTGCTGCTGCCTGCTAGTTCCTCTTGGATCTTGTTTAGTGTCTCTGGGTGTCCCTTGCCCAGCCTTGATGTGTTTTTGGCTCCAGTTGCCTACATCTGCAACTCCTCTAGTGAAGACTGCCTTCAGGCTACTGGACTGACTTAGCTGGCAAGTTCACCATGGAGGAAGTGCTTGGAATTTGCCTTCCCCACCTCCCAATTTGGCCCTCAGCCCATACCTGCCAGTTGGGGAGTGTGAAAGCCACACTCCCTTGCCTCAGGCTGAAACTCTACAGAGCTCCCTGGTGGGACTTTGCTCAGCTTTGTCCCCTGCACTGCCCTGCTTTCCTCATCCCCCAGAGCCTGGCCTTAATGATTACTTGCCTGTGACTCCTCATCACAGGGTCTGCTTCTTGGGAACTGGATCAATGATTGTGTGGTTTCGGAAGAACAGTCTTGCTGGTGAAGCAACTACCAGTGAATCTCGAGAGGGTAGAGTAGTGAAAAGCAGATGTCACGCTGCAAAGGGTTGAGCAGTGAGTGCATGATAAGGAACTGGCTGGGGACATACAGACCATTTAATGCAGAAATTTGATGGTGAAAAGATCAAGAGAGAGAGGTTGGCGCTGTGGCACAGTGGGTTAAGCAGTCACCTGCAGCACCGGCATCCCATATGGGTGCTGGTTCGAATCTTGGCTGCTCCACTTCCAATCCAACTCCCTGCTAATGTATCTGGGAAAGCAGTGAAAGATGCCCCACCACGCTCATGGGAGACCTCGATGGAGTTTCAGGCTCCTGGCTTTGATCTGCCCCAGCCCTGGCCCTTGTAGCCATTTAGGGGGCAAGCAGATGGGTGTTCTCTCTCTAATCTTGCCCTCTCTGTAACTCTGACTTTCAAATAAATAAATCTTTACAAAAAGATCAAGAGAATGACAGGGTAATAGGGCAAATAAATTTGTTTGCTTTTTAAGAATAGAAGAAATCTGATTATGTAGATAGAGGGAATGAAACAAGTGAGAAGGAGAGACTGAAGGTGGGGTGGAGGCAACCATGGAAGAGGCAGCAGGGAAAGCCTCCAGGACACTGACAGGACATGAGGTGATAACAGAGGTGTGGTGTGTCCTTTGTTGGGATAGGAGAGCTGAGCAAAACACACTGGGGTGAAGGGTGATGAACTGAGTAGTAGATGGTGGAAGCCAGGGCTGGAAAGAACTTAAACATGATGTAGTGTAACTTACATTTTGCATGTCTTAGAAAGGTCCAGAGAGCTGAAGTCCCTTAGCTAGCAAGGAGCAGAGCTGAGATCAGGAGCAGGTCTCCGAGGAGCTGTGTTATAGCACTTTCCGCACTGTCCTAAGCAGCTCGGTGACCTGCACTGAGAGAGCCATGGGAGAGGAAGGGGGGGGGGGGGGACTTGGGACAGAGGAGGGGATGTTGCTGAACGTTCTGTAGTGAACAACAGAGAAGGCAGGGTCTTAGTTTCTCTGGCAGTATAGCTTTCTGTGTGGATGATAGTGGGTTTGGGACAGAATACTCTGGGGAGGAGGAGTAGGTCCTGATTCCCAGCTCTTTTCAAAATGATTTGAAAGTGTGTGTTCTAATGCCATTAATATGGACACTTGGGCCCTTTAAAGGTGTTCATCAGCAAAGAGAAGGCCCAGCAACTTTTTGGACTCTGGAAGGGGTGGGAGTCATGGTAGCAAAGAGGTGTAAAGGGTTTTACAAAATTTTTTGTAAGGGCCTGGAATTTAACTTAGGCCATTAACTATTGGACAGCAAAAGGGGGCCTTTATTTTTGCAAGGGAATTTATGGCTTTTTATATGTTTATTTTTCCTTCACTATTAGACATCTAAGGAGGAAAGAACATAAGGTCAGAGACTCCCCCTACCCATGATAGGCCACATGTCTCCAGGTTCCCAAGCTTCAGGTGTTCTGGGGATGGAGTGATGGGGGAAGGGCATGCTGCCATTAACCTGGGTCAAGATTTTCCTCATTACTCATCCAGGAATCAACCTTTTTTTTTTTTTTAATAAAATTTTAGTTACTGGAGAGGGATAGAGAAAGAGTGGGGCAAAGGGAGAGAGGAGGAGAAAGCATCCCCCATCCACTGGTTTACTCTCACATGTCTGCATTTGTCCAAGCTGAGCCAGGTGGAAGCCAGGAGCTGAGACTCAGGGCAGGTTTCCTGTGTGTGTGTGTGTATGTGTGTGTGTGTGTGGTGTGGACTCAACTACTTGAACCTTTACTGCTGCTTCCAGGTTTCACATCAGTAAGAGGCTGGAATCAGGAATGGAGCCAGAACTAAAGTCTAGGCACTCAGATATAAGATGTTGACATCTAAGCTTAACTGCTAGTCTATACACCCACCACCTAGTAGTGAACCTTCTGATGCTCATTCTCAACCCATTCAGCTTGGCCCCACCCTATCCACCGTGCCCAGTATCACTCACTGATTTCTTGCTCATCTTTTCTTGCCTTTCCCTGTGTGCTTGTTCTGTGAGAAATAGAGTCAGATGAATTCCAATAGCATCTTCGAAACATTTACCTGGCACGTGAGAATATTAAAAAAAATATATACCCAAAGAGTTACATAGTAGTTTCAACTTAACTGACACTTCAACTAGAACCTAGCTAAACGTTTAAGAATTCAGAGGTAGGACTCCCTGGGCTGGGCTGGGTATTTGGAGAGGTCCCTGTAGTGGAAGTGTGGGGAGGGGGAAGCCAGGCCTGGTAGGGTGGGCAGAATTCGGATGGGAAAGCTGAGAAAAGGCCCACGGACATGCGCCAGGTGTGGGAGAACTTACCTTCATGTTCACTACAGATATGTATCATCCGCCACGGATGCTTACGCAAATTCAGTGCATAAAGGGGGCATCGATTTGTTTTCATTCCCAAGGCAAATGAGTCTGTGTGGACAGCACGGGAGCTCATTAGCCGCGTGGTGAATTTAGTGCAGGCGATTTCTGAGATTGGAATGCTGAGCCTGGCGACACTGAAGGATCATCCATCAATATTTTGGGAGGGACTCTGGGTTGCAAGGATTCTACTACGAGGATGCTATGGGAAGTACAGGCAGAAAGATGTCCCCATCCTTGGGGAATATACAGATGGGATGTAGACACAAGCAGAAGCCTAACCATGCAGGGCTCTCAAAGGCTCATTATAAGTAGGTGCCACATCAGAATGCTTCAGAGGAATTCGGAGTAGATTTGAGTGGGGGAATGTTCATTATACTGAGATTTTTTAAAATGATGAAACAGCTTTTTTGGGAAAAGTGAAAACAATGATAAAATATCTAAAGGGAACACACAGTTGGGTTCAGGAGATTTATATTAAATATGAAAATCTTAGTTCTTACAATTTCTATAAACATTTTGCTTCCATCTGGTGTCATGATGGAGTAGAGAAATGTGGAAAAGTAACCCCTATTGTTACCCCTGAAAACCTGTGTGGCAGCACTAACTTTCTCTCCTTCCTCACTGTTCTTTTGGCAGAGCCAGCTCTGCTAATGTGCCACCATAAACTGCTTGTTGGAGCTTTACCTAAGTCCTCAGCACGTGGTCACTCACCTGTGGCGGCACTAATGAGCGATGGAATGGTGAGAGTACATTCTGCAGGGCTGCAGAAAGGGTCTCTGGGAGTGGAGGGACTGCGGGACATGTGAAAGACTGCATCCGGGTTTCTGGAATTAACAAGTGTCTGTCCATGGACAGGAAGACATTTCATTCATTGATGGATAGACGTTGTATCTTTCATTTTCGGGATCGTCTCTCCTGGGTCTCAGTTTATTCTTTGTTTCATAACCATAATCTGAGTATGGATGAAAGTCCTTCTGCAATTCGGAAGAGAAATGTCACAGATAACCCAGATGTAACCCAGCCGGACAGCAAAGAGTTGACTGGGCCATACTTAATTGACAGTGGAGGGGTAACCTCAAGTTACGTGCCTTCTGACTAAAGTTCTGTATTAGCTGTGTGCTTGGAAGGAGCAGATGTTTTGGCTCTGGTGGTCACTGCTCACCTCTGTCTGGGAGGTGCATCAATCACTTTAATTATAATGGAACATGGGGCCAGGAACTGAAGGAGAAAAATCAACCCAATCCCAAGAACAATCTTTCTTGATGAATTCTCCCCTAAATCGAAACAATTCACTGGGTATCCCAGCTGGGGTTCATATGCTTTTGATTACTGTGGGCTATTTAGCTCTACAAAATGACAGGCTGCTTAATGGACTTTTAATGGTTATAGGTTTCTCTCTCTTTTTTTTAATGAGCTTCACCAGTTTGTTACTAATGCCCTGTAGAAATTTGGCAAGGGGCCAAGCTTGATGTTACACATTTCTGGTTTCCAGGCGGCATGCACGCAACCATTGAAGCCGGTGGGGAAGTATGTTGCCAGTCGTAGGGTAGCACCATTAGGGCTGGGAGAGCAAAGCTAATTGAGTGCCCTGTAGTCCTAATAATTATGTCATCCTGGAGAAGGTGGTTGCATTTTGCAGCTAAAGTTACCCTGAAGGTGTCTCGCTTCAAAGGCCTTGGGATCCCAGGTGGCAGGAAAGTTCGCCACATCGGGAGTGTCTTTGCCTTCCTGTGGCTTCCATGTTGGTGGTGAAAGGTGCCCTTTGCAGATTCAGTTGTATCCTGCCCACCAGAGAGTCAGGGAGCTTTTCAAGCCCTGGTCAGGTTTTACTCAGTCATGGTTGTAGCCTCAGTGCCTGGTGCCAGACTGGGCCCAGAGAAGGTATTCAAAATCTGTGCGGAGTGAGAGGCCTCAAGCAGGTGGCGCCAGGGAGAAGAGCTTTGGCGGGGGGGACTTGGTTTCTGCATGTTTTGCAGAAAAGCATAAAATCTGAAGGAAGAGAGAGGCGGTGGGACTAGTGAGAAGTGAGGAGGACCCAGACTACATCCTGACATGAAAACAGCTCCCCTTCCCAGTCGGGCAGCAGGCGTGGCGCTGAGCATGCTGTCCGTCTTGTTGCATGGAATCCTGACAGCAGTGCTGGAGGGCCATGGTGTGTTGGTAAATGTTAAAGAACTGGTTCTGGATTTGTAACATTTGCTGATTTCTGTGGTAAATATTCCTACCACAGCCTATGCTGAGCCACGAATGTGATGTCAACTATATGGCAAAATTCTAGAAAGTGTACCAGTTGGCCCTTTTGAGTTGGTGTGAGTGTACCACCAGAGGCCGCTCTTATTATCCCATTTTACAGAGGCAGAGGACAAGGCTTAAGGAACTAACAAACAGGCCAAAGTCATAGAGGAAGTTCAGGGACAGCAAAAGTTCAGGAAGACTCCAAAGATGAGATTGTTAGCCATGGCACAGTGCTGCTTCCCTAAGCTTGCTTCCCACGCCATAAGGGTAGCCACCAAAGTACAAACTAGATGCCGTGGCCTGTGCTCGTGTTAAGCTCACTCTGGCTTTCTGGGGTTTCGCCTGTAAGTTACAAATGATATTCATAAGGACGTGTAACCTCTTTGGCGATGTTCTGGTTTCTGGATTTCCACTTGCAGCCTCCATGTTCAGTGGAGATTTTATTTCTTAACGTGCAGCAATATGACTTTGGGCTCTAGTTGAATCATGAGATATTTATGTAGCACTACCTCCTCGTTTTATAGATGAGCATCCTGGGGGCCAGAGAGATGAAATGGTTCTCCAGCTCCACACAGCTTGTCAGTGACAGAGCTGGAAATAAAATCCAGGTCTCTTGATTCCATACCCAAGGCTCTTCTTTCTCTTCCATCTCTTCAAAATAATAAACCGGACTTGAAGTTGATTTGTCAAAAGTAGATGGGGTAGGTTTTCCTGCCGTGTCACTGAGGTTCTGCCCTGTTCACTGCTGGCTCCTGTTTTGAAAGATTCCACTTGACTTCCCTTGATTCTGGGGCAATGAGCCGAGAATTCAAGGACAGGCACCAGGAGCACGGAGCACGTTGTGAGTGAGTGCAGCAAACATGAAAGGCATTCTTTGGAAGCTTTAGTGGATGGGGAGGAGGGGGTTAGAAAAGGTGGGGGCTCCTTGCTGAAATGCCCTCATGTTTCCTAGTCCCGAGATACTACTAAATCAGACCCAGGTCATATGGTGCCTATACTTGTCTCTTGGCCCAGGGTGAAAACAGTTCACATTGTAAAATTAACTTTCCACATTTGGCTGGCCCACGCGGGCCAGCCTTCTTTCAAAGCGCGTTTGCGAATGAATGAATGAATGTGTTGACTGGGTTACTGTTCTTAGGGGAGCCTTCTTTGCATTGGACTTGGAGAAGGATTAAAGCTGGTTTTGAAAAGTGTTGGTGCTCTCCCAAACACAGCATGCTGATAGAATTCTGGTCGCACTTTTATTTGCTATGGAACAAAACACTCTAGTTTCATGGAAGAAATAGCCCAGCAGATGGTGTTTGGCGGATGGCATGAATGTAGCCTTGTAAATAAGTGTTCAAAAAAGACTAGCTTCCCCCCCAAATTTACCATCTGCCCCTTACCCCAGGAGGTCCACAGGTGGTAAAAGAAAGAAAGGAAATGGGTGTTTTTAGTGGCTGATACTGTTTCGGTAGTCCCAAATTAGAGAAATCCCCCAAATAATGTCATTCTTAATTTTGGTTATTAAAAATTTAGAAAAGGGTTCCTCTAATTTAAGAGATTTCTTTCAGGGTTTAGTGGTTTAAGGATACTTGTTAAATGGCGTTCCCCTGTTTATCTTCTTGTTTCTGGGGTTTAGCTTCTGATGTGATCCGCTCTCTGAAGCCATGCCTGAGGCTCTTTCTCCACACGTCTCCTGGCTCTGGATGAGTCACTCAGCTTCCCATTTCCAAGAAGTGGGATAGTCTCATGTGTGGAGCATCCAGAATCATCTCTACCTGGGTTGGAATCCTGTCTGTCAGCTACAGAGTGATGGACATATCGCATAGCTTCTCTGTTACATCAACCGCTAGGGTTGATTATACTACTGGAGCAGTCTGTTAGGATGAAATGAGAATATGCACCTAAAGCACTTAGGATAGTGAAAGTCCTGCCAAAAAACACTCGTTGCTGTCACTCGTATCATCAACAGTGTTGTCATCAACATCATCTCCAACTATGACACACAGTTTTCTAAAATTGGAGAATAAAAGGGAGTGTTGGGATTGGTGACTTTTCCCAGGGTTCAGACTCACCAGGCTGCATGCTCCTACCCTTTTTCCTTTTTTTTTTCTCCAAAGAGAATTCTGATGGGCCACCAGGCAAAACATGGCATGGAGGGTGGCACTCTGCATGAGCCTTTTACCAAGTTGGGTTTTGTCTTTTCTTTTCTTTTCTTTTCTTTTTTTTTTTTTTTTTTTACAGAGTGGACAGTGAGAGAGAGAGAGACAGAGAGAAAGGTCTTCGTTTTGCCATTGGTTCACCCTCCAATGGCCGCCACGGCCGGGGCGCTACGGCTGGCGCATTGCACTGATCTGAAGCCAGGAGCCAGGTGCTTCTCCTGGTCTCCCATGCGGGTGCAGGACACAAGGACTTGGGCCATCCTCCACTGCACTCCCGGGCCACAGCAGAGAGCTGGCCTGGAAGAGGGGCAACCAGGACAGAATCTGGCACCCTGACTGGGACTAGAACCCAGTGTGCCAGGGCCGCAGGCCGAGGATTAGCTTATTGAGCTGTGGCGCCGGCCACCAACTTGGGTTTTAACAATTGAGGCATGCAAGTTTTATGTCAAGATTTTCTCATGTTTTAAATGGTGAATGACTCAGTGGGATGGATTGAGAATTGTGATTAGGAATCTGAGGTCAGAATCTTTTAAATTCAGGATTCTATATTTAACCCTGGAGCCATGGGGATTCTTCAGTTTTGATTCTCCCTTATTTGTAGAGAAGTAGATCAGGTTTAACATAAATAATTAATTTGCTTAGTTCTGGGGCAAGGATTTAGAAGAGTAGATTTTGAAGACTCTGCTTTTAAAGGTTTTTGTTTTAGTTGCAAGTTTTGGCAGAGACAGAGACACAAGGTTTAGGTAGAAGCAGGAGCCTGAGAGGGAGACCCCAGAGCATGCCCTGTTCAGGTTCTTACCAGGGTGTAGTCTCTATGTTTAGTGACTGTACTTACACTGAGAGTATGGGTGTCTGCTGGGGCACAAGGTATTGAAAGAAAGAAGAGCAAATGTTCTCCCTGAGATTTACAGCTCTTCGGAAAGAACTGATGGAGATTCGAATAGCTTCACACCAAACATAAGCTTACTTTTCAATTCCATTTTTCCACAAACTTTTGGAAGTGCCCCTGTGCCTTATCTACCATTTTTAAATTTGGTTCTCCTAAACTTTGCAGTGCCAGCTCTAGTAATAAAAGGTATCACAGAGGTTCTCCAGTTCCATCTTCTTATGCCACAAATAGGCGATTCCAGCATAATGAGATTCCATTTGAACCCAAGCCCACATCCGGAAACCAAAGGTAGAATTGGAGTTCTTCTATCCAACATGGGAAGTGGGATACACGGAAGACTCATAGAATGGCAGATGCCCTAAACAGCACTCTGGCCTCAGAATTAGCCCTTAAGGCATTCGGATCTGGCTAAAAAGCCCATGAGAATTTCTTAGGCCTGGAAAGCCAAGACACTGTGGCAAAAAAATGACCTAAATGAAAGATCTCTGTGAGTGGGATCCCAGCGGAAAGAACGGGCCATCAAACAAGGAAGTACCTTTCTCTGAAGGGAGGAGAGAACTTCCATTTTGATAATGACCTTGTCTAAATAAGGTTGGAGTTTGTGAACTCAAGAGGCTTCCATAGCTTTGGCAGCTCATGACAAGAGCCTCGGGAGCCTCAGGTGATTACTGACATCATAAATAAGAGTGTCAATTGTTAAATCAACAATGGGAGTCACTGTGCATTTACTCCTCATGTAGGATCTCTGTCCTTAATGTGTTGTACTATGTGAATTAATGGTAAAACTAGTATTCAAGCAGTACTTTATACTTTGAATGTCTGTGTGGGTACAAACTGTTGAAATCTTTACTTAGTATATACTAATTGATCTTCTGTATATAAAGATAATTAAAAATGAATCTTAATGAAGAATGGGATGGGAGAGGAAGTAAATGGGCTGGTTTGCAGGTGGGAAGGAGATTATGGGGCAAAAACTGCTATAATTCAGAAGTTGTACTTTTAAAATTTATATTTATTAAATAAAAGAAAAAAATTTAAAAAATTGGTGTTCTTGTGTTTCTAGTAGAAAACTTCAGAATCATTTATTTCAGCCCTTTCTTATGCTAATGGTAGACATTGCTGAACTCATTGTTTGCTGGTTAATACATTGGCATGTTTATTATTGCAAACATTAATGTCTGGCCATCTGTGTGCAAGGTTCTGTTCTAGGCACAGGCAAATTTGGCAATTCATAAGACATAACACTTGCCTTTAAAGACCTCAGAATCATCAAGAAATAACATTAGGGTTCAGTGAGGTACAGTACTCAAGCTTATTAGTGTTCTGCTAGACAAGCATAATTGAGAGTCCCAGGCTGGGTGACAGGGTGGGGTTGTAGTTATGGCTTTCTGCCTCTTTAGTAACTGACAACTTGAATAGATCAGTTGGCATTTTTGAACTTGTGTCTTATTAATTTTAAAACACTGATAACAGTATTTGTCCCTCCCTTTGAGTTTGGAGGCATAAATGAAACAATAGCTTTGTCTATAAACTATGGTGTGTAGTATTAATTGGAGGGATCCATAGGAATGGAAGGAATCCCACTCTGTGGGTCTGTACTCTAAGAGTGAAGACCTAGAGTAGTTTATCATTGCACTTACTATTGTCGTCACAATCACATCTTCATTATTATCATCAAACACCTTTGTATGTGACACTTTTTTACTCTCCAGTACTCTCCAACCAGCCACTACCACTGGACACTTCAAGGAAATCATGACAAGTCAGGGTTTGCATGATCTGGTTAGATGCTGCAGTTGTTCACATCACTTTTGTACTTGCACATGGTGATCCGTGTAGGCACTTTGCTTTTCCTTTTTTCTTAGCCATTCTATGTTCAAGAGTGAGACAGTTGAATCTTAACCCAATGATGGGAAATAATTTTTTTCTTTTTAAAGATTTTTTAAATTTCTTTGAAAGAGTTACAGAGAGAGGTAGAGACAGAGTGAAAGGTCTTCCCTCCACTGGTTCACTCCCCAAATGACTGCTACGGCCAGAGCTGAGCTGATCCAAAGCCAGGAGCCTGGAGCCTCCTCCGGGTCTCCCATGTGGGTGCAGGGGCCCAAGGACTTGGGCCATTCTCCACTGCTTTCCCAGGCACATTAGCAGGGGGCTGGATCAGAAGTAGAACTGCCAGGACTCGAACTGGTGCCCATATGGGATGCTGGCACTGCAGGCTAGGGCTTTAACCCATGGCACTATAATGCTGGCCCGAAGAAAAATAATTTTTCTATCAACTATCATAGATGGAATGTTGACTGTTGTAGATACTGATACATATCAACAGTGATATGATCCAGAAACATTGCCCTTCATATTGAAGAAGTTTATGGAGAACTAGCACAATTTACAAAACATAATAAAAGAATTCCTGGGTCAAAAAGAAGACAGAAATCATAGGTGTATATGAGGGGGCTGCAAACAGTTCAAGGAAAATTAGCATTATCTTCTAATTTCATTTTCTGTCAATATTTTGAGCCCACCCCTTACTATGGGATGGTTATGATGCTTATTGTTAATTTGGTTTTTAAGTCTGAAACACACATTTCAAGATGGACGGAACTCTATTGAGAGACGTTTTTGCTTTCTGTTGAAACAGTCTGAAGATCATATAGTTACCTACCTGAGAGTCACTTTACTCTCCCTTTGTTTTGTAACAGATACTGGGTTTTATTTGAGTGAAGATGAGCTCCACTTCTCTTCTTGCTAGAAATCAGTAAGTTAGATTAAGAAGTTGTTGAATGATACTTCCAGGAAAGCCGCTGAAGGCAGGAACATTGGCTGACCTATATTTCCTTTTACTCTTCTTTCTTTCTTTCTCTCTCTTTTTAAAAAATATTTACATATTAGAAAGGCAGAGTTACAGAGAGAGAGGTAGAGACAGAGAATAAGAAAGAGATCCTCCATCTGCTGGTTTACTCCCCAAATGGCTGCAATGGCTGGGACTGGGCCAGGCTGAAGCCCGGAGCCTGAAACTCTATGCAGGTCTCCCATATGGGTGGCAAGGGCCCAGGCACTTGGGTCATCCTCTGCTGCTTTCTCAGGCACATTAGCAGGCAGCTGGATCTGAAGTGGAGCAGCTGGGACTTGAACCAGTTGCTCTTACGGGATGCTGGCATAGCAGACAGTGGCTTAACTCTGGCATCACAGCACTGGCTCCTTTTAGATTCATTTTCTTGTCTCAACGTCTGGTGAACTTTGAAACCAGGATGGGTCAGTCAGTCTGTGTGATTTTCTTGCATTTGCCTCCTGAAGTCCTGTTTACCATTTCTTGAAGGTTCATTTTGAAGTCTCAATGAAAAGGTAGATTTCTTGAAAAACTGTGAGAGAAATGTAGGGCTCAGGCTGATTATATCAAATATATTGAATTTGTCTCTATGTCTGTAATGTTCTGGCTGCAGAGAAAACAGTTGCTAGTGAGGGGGTATCATTTTATGTATTTTCCTTACCTCGGAGCAATCTCAGTGTTCTCCTCCCTGGTCTTGTTCCAAGGGCTCATTAGATTTGCTTTTTCTCTGGATATGGAATCTGTTTTTCTGGTTTTGAAACTCAGGAACCCCAATTTCTTTGGCAAGTTGCTCTCTGGAATCAATTCCTGGGTAAGGGTTGTTCAAAAATGCCTTGATGAGGGTGTGCAATTGAGAGGAGCCGGACACTGTCTGGTTTCTCTGTCTATGGTAGAACAATTTTGAATCTCTTCTTGAGGACAGTCTTCTCCATGGCCTTGGCTTGATTCTATAACTCTTTTTTTTTCCCCTAAAGCTTCCTTAAATTCTAGTCTTTTCTGGAATCAATGCTGTGCTCTTCAATTCTGAAACCAAACCTGGATTCTTGACTCTTCAGTGTTGATTTCTTTTTTTTTTAAATATTTATTTATTGATTTATTTGAAAGGCAGAGTTACAGAGAACCAGACCCAGAGAGAGAGAGAGAGAGAGAGAGAGAGAGAGAGAGAGAAAGGGAGGGAGGGAGGGGTCCTCCATCCACTGGTTCACTCCATAGATGGCTGCAACGGCTGGAGCTGCGCTGATCTGAAGCCAGGAGCCAGGAGCTTCTTCTGGGTCTCCCACATGGATGCAGGGGCCCAACGACTTGGGCTATCTTCTGCTAATTTTCCAGGACATAGCAGAGAGCTGGATCAGAAGTGGAGTAGCCAGGACTTGAACTGGTGCCCATATGGGATGATGGCACTGCAGGTGGCAGCTTTTACCTGCTACACCACAGCGCCAGCCCCCAGTGTTGATTTCTGAAGCAAGTTTTTGTTTGAAAGCATTGTCATGGTATGGTTATTTATTTAAACATTTATTTTATTTATTTGAAAGAGTTACAGAGAGAGGTAGATAGGCCCTCCATCTGCTGGTTCATTCCCCAAACAGCTGCAAGAGCTGGAGCCGAGACAATCTGAAGCCAGGAACCAGGAGCTTCCTCCAGGTCTCTCCCGTGGGTACAGGGGTCCAAGCACTTGGGCCATCCTCTACTGCCTTTCCAAGCCATGACAGAGAGCTGGATCAGAAGTGGAGCAGGCAGGACTCGAACTGGTGCCCATATGGGATGCCTGTGCAGCAGGCCAGGGCTTTAACCCGCTGAGCCACAGTGCAGCCCAAGGTAATGGGTTTTGGTTTAAGGTATTGATGAGGATTTTCAGTTGCTCTTCTCTGAATTTTGTGCGACTGCACCTATTTTTTTTTTTTTTTAAGATTTTATTTATTCATTCGACAGGTAGAGTTACAGACAGTGAGAGAGAGAGAGACAGAGAGAGAGAGAGAAAGGTCTTCCTTCCGTTGTTTCACTCCCCAAATGGCCGCTACGGCTGGAGCTGCGCCGATCCGAAGCCAGGAGCCAGGTACCTCCTCCCGGTCTCCCATGCAGGCGCAGGGGCCCAAGCACTTGGGCCATCCTCCACTGCTATCCCAGGCCACAGCAGAGAGCTGGATTGGAAGAGGAGCAACCAGGACCAGAACCTGGTGCCTATATGGAATGCTGGCATCACAGGCAGAGGATTAACCTAGTGCGCCATGATGCCGGCCCCTTATGTTTTTTTTTTTTTTGATAGCTACTTGTCTGCAGAGTTGTCTTCAGTCATGTTGGAAGACAATGCCGGTGTCTAAGCGTCTGTCTAGGATGCTTCTTTTCCTCTTCCCCCCTTGCCTGCTTCACACCTGGATATGGATGTGAGTACTGCAGCCCTTGGTCAACAGCCACCTTGGTTAGCCTTACAGATGGAAACCACATACTAAAGGAAATGGAGCATAAAGATAGAAGGAGCCTGATACCGTGGCACCACCGTGAAATCCTAGCCTGCCTCACACTGGACTTCTTTTACAGGAGGAGGAAGCAAATTTACTTAATCACTCTTATTTCCAGACTCTGGTATTGGCAGTCAAATGTAATTCCTGATACAGATGCCTTCCTCTCAATGAGTAGTGTCCTTGTTTCTTTGCAGTTAGCTTCTGGAAACACTGTCTGTTGGTCCATGCTGATTCACAAGCCCCTACAAGAGCAAAGTTGGACTCAGCTTCTGCTAATGAGCAGAGGAATTGCTTGTGAATACAATGCTGGGATTATAAGGTGCTGGCAGCCATGCCAGAATAATAAGGTCAGATGGAAAATCATACCAGTAAATATCTTCAGTGAATATCCCGTCCCACTCCAGTGCCCTCCAAACACTGTAGCCTAGTTCACAGTCCGTGCGGTAGAACAGCAGCCTCTCCTTTCCAAAGCTCTCATTTCTGTCTATGGGGAGAATGATGAGGGTCTTGGGTTACCAATCCAAAATTTCTGCTGGGTAGCCATTCAGCAGGAGCCCGTATTCGTTCCAACTTGTAACTGAAATCCTTGTTTGAGTCTCTTTCCCCTGACAGTTTCATCTGTAATCTCGAAGATGGTGGCAGCAGTTTGCTTTGCGGCTCTCATGCACCTCTGGCTGAGTGACACACTGTACAGAAAGGGGCTCAGAGGATGAGTGGCACTTCCCCGGCTGGCTGTGTCTGTGTGTGATAAGAGCATCCTCTTGGGGCTCCGTAGTGCTGGACCTGCTTGTGATAGAATTTTAAGGCCAAATTTCCGGGAAAGATTTCAGGAGGTTTCCCGTAATCCCAAAACTGCTCCCCTCACAGAGGTAGTTAATCTTTCAGTGATAACTTGGCACATTTGGGGGACCAAAATAAACAAGACCTGAGGGAGCTAATATTCTTTGGTGGTCTTCCTTTTATGGGTGGGTTTGGTGGTCATGGGTCTGATCTGAATGTGTTTATCAAGGGCAGCTGTTGCTACCGTTTAAATTAATTCAGAAAGTAGGATGGGATCTCCTGCCCTGATCACATCACTATAGATTCTTTGCCAACAACCAGTGTTGTCTGCCTTTGAAATCAGGGAAGACTTGCTGGGAGAATACATGAGGCTGTAAGAGCTTTGGAGCCGGCACCGCAGCTCACTAGGCTAATCCTCCGCCTAGCGGCGCCGCACACCAGGTTCTAGTCCCGGTCGGGGCGCCAGATTCTGTCCCAGTTGCCCCTCTTCCAGGCCAGCTCTCTGCTGTGGCCCGGGAGTGCAGTGGAGGATGGCCCAAGTGCTTGGGCCCTGCACCCGCATGGGAGACCAGGAAAAGTGCCTGGCTCCTGGCTTCGGATCAGCGTGGTGCGCTGGCTGTAGCGCACCGGCCACGGCGGCCACTGGAGGGTGAACCAACGGCAAAGGAAGACCTTTCTCTCTGTCTCTCTCTCTCACTGTCCACTCTGCCTGTCAAAAAAAAAAAAAAAAAAAAAAAAAAAAAGCAAAAAGCATTGGAGCCCAAGACAGACTTTTTCTTCCAGTTTTATTGCTTATGTAGGTGTTTCTCTTGGGGCACATTTGTTGTTTGCTTGACTGATTTCCCACTGTATAATAGAAATAAGGACAATTCACACAGATATGTGAGCTATAACAAATTAACATAAATTTCAAGGCTTTCAGAAAATTAACACTTTCAATCACAGTTTTCTTAGATAAAAAATTATTGAGCATTGCAAAGAATAAATGATATACCTTCTAAAAAAATCCAGGTTTGCAGAAGGTGTCATGAACTTATTTCCTTATCTGACTAATAAAAAGTCAGGTTACCAATGCAAGAAAACAAACCAACAAAGGAAGAAGGCAAGAAATTAAAGTGGTAATACTGTCAAATATTAGGATGTTTTCAGTAGTTTGTCTAAATGCTATGGCGAGTTTGGTGGCCTGGCCACGTTTCGGGCCGCATATTTTTTACATAATCCATTTATTTCACGTATTCCGCCAAACTCATATTGCTCACGAGGTGTGTTGATTATGTGGGTGAGGCTGCTGCTATGGCAGGGAATAAGTAAATATCTGCTGTCTAATGAACTGAAAACAATTTTGCAAGAGTGTTCTGGTAGAAGGAATTTTTTCTCTTCGAGTAACTTGGAGTTAAACACACAAAGGGTATGGCCAGGAGAAGAAAGGAGTTTGCAGAGAAAAAATATGTCCTTACCTTTGAAATTTTTCTTGACACATGTGACCTGAACCCACATTGAAGACTTTACTTCCTTTTTTTCTGAGAGTTTAAATAAAGGAAACTTTAAACATTAAAAAAAAAAAAAGAATATCGCAGGGAAGTGAGTATTGTAGGGTTAGTATTGTTTTTTAAACTTTCTTTTCAGGAGATTCAGGTTTATGAATGGAATTACTGTACTGAAGAAAAAAATCAACTCATCTGGCATAAATCACCAGTGCTACAGGCTCAAAATTTTCCCGTCATTATTTTTACAGCCTTGTTATTATACAATAGATCGAATGTCTGAAGCAACACTGTCCAATAGAAGTAGGTTATCGAGTCTGTGATGTATGCACAATTTTTTCTAGCGGCCACCTTAAAAAACACAGTAAAATGGATTGGAATATATTCTATTTAATAGAATACAGCTCAAATATTGTCATTTGAACATATGACCAAAGTGAAAAATCAGCCAGCTATTTCATATTCTTTTATAGCATGCCTCAATCTGAGCTGGCCACAATTTGATTGGTCAAAAGCCACAAATGGCTGGAGCCCCAGTATTGGACAGCATGAGGCTAGAGGGGCACACATGGTATCTGACTTACTTTCATTTCCTGCTTAACAATCCAGTACCTAAGGAACTGTTGACCATGAGCTTTCAGAATGTTATTGTCTCATAAGACATTCTGGGAGCGGAGCTGTTCAGCTTTAAAGAGGAAGCATGCCAAAGTGGCTGGAGAGACCTGGGTTTTTTGAATAGGAGGGGAAATGGTCCTGGATTAAGCACCCCATGGGTTCCATGTTTTCTTTCTAAAGACAGAAAGGTTCAAGACATCCATTTTTTTAACCTGTAGGGGGAGCTCTTGTCCCTTCACTCAACAATCCGCGGCTTGGTTCTCAGAGGCCGGCAGTTTGGAGCTCTTTCACCTGGGTCTGTGGAGAGTTTGTTTCTGGCTC
Source organism: Oryctolagus cuniculus (assembly GCF_964237555.1). NCBI lineage: Eukaryota > Metazoa > Chordata > Mammalia > Lagomorpha > Leporidae > Oryctolagus > Oryctolagus cuniculus. Next base: position 134,769,634 of record NC_091433.1, read on the forward strand.
CCAACCAGCAGTGCTTTCGCAATCTCCACACGTTACGGCTGCTGAGATGCTAGGACACCAGCCGGGTGGCGGCTTGAGTCTTGTGATTCCCAGGCAATCTAGCGAAATGATAAACAAAAGTCTTTTGTGCAATATTAATAAGCTTTAAGCACTCCCCAGCCAAGCCCCTTGTCATCCCAGTAAGTCATGTGTATCAAAAGCCCTTATATGTGAAAGTTTGTTTTCATATCTGGCCAGTGTTGAATGGGAGCCCCCTTTGCCATGTTGTAAAACAAACATTTGTTTATTTTGTGAACAGTGCTGGCAGTAGGATACAGGAACCAGGGTCTCAATGGAAAGACCCCTTTCCAAGGAGGCGCCTTTGAAAACATTTCTGCTGGACCATTCCAACTGTCAACTGATCTTGAGTTCTGTTTACATTAAGACAATCACAGTGTTTCCTAAATAAATAAGTTAGAGGCACCCGTGGGCCTTAATGAAACCCCGTAAATGGGCTGGGGGTGGGTGGGGGGGAAGGGTTTTTGTGCCCTGTGGAAAACAATGGCTAGTTCATCTTGCCATGTATCTGAGGCTGTGTTTTTAAGACAGAAGGGGGCCTTTGTGTTAATTACACTGATAGAACTCCCCTGGCAGAACTTCTCTTGGAATGCTGGGACAAAAGATGTGACATTTCATCCGTGTGAATGCCACGCTGCCAAACAGGCATTTTCTAAAGCCGAGAAGTACTGGTCAGCCTCCTGCTTGACTGGCTAGTCTCTCCTGGTGTGTGTGGAGAAAACAAATCCAAGCTGTTAAGACCCAACCATCTGCTGCTGGGGGGTAGGGGTGGGGGTGGGGGTGGGGGTGGAGTCTGGCTTTTTCCTTCTTTGCTTCGGGGTTTCCAGGAGTCCATTTTGGTGTCTGAAGTATCCAGGTTGTCTTCAGGCAGATGGTGGAGAACAGAGGAGGGTGTGCTGATCCTGGGGTTTGGGTTTTGGTGGATTTGCCTGGAAGCAGAATTTCAGCCTATTGCTATGAGTTAATGTTCTGAGCGAAGGGCATGTTACATGTGAGGGATGAAGGCTGAAGACCAGGGACCAGCGGGCCTCAGTGCTCCCAAGTTAAAAAAAATTATGAATACTGTATATACATTCAGTCTTTAAAGTAGAGACTCCATCATAGAAGTATTTTTACTTATATGGGTTCCTTATTTGTTTTGTTCCATAGAAACATATTTGAATATGGGTTTAATTATAACGTTTATATAGTTGCATAGCTTGCTTTTTTTGGGGTTGGCATTTTTTCCTGTACATTTTCTCCAACTTACCACCTAATCCTTATTATTATCCTTTTCATTGTATGTAGAAGTTTCTTCCAAGTGGAGAAACTTCCAAGAGGATATATCACACTTTATATATGTTTCCTTACTCTTAGGTACTTAGATTTTTGTGATTTCTTATTATCATAAATAATTTTACAATGAGTTTCAATGAGTATGTTCAAGCCATGGATTTTTTTCCTTTGGGGAATATTAGTTGGGTAAATCTGGAGGCTGAGTACTTATAGCCTTTTGGCACATGATTTCATATGGTTTTCCAGAAGGACTTAAAAGTAGTTATTTTTTTTTATTTTATTTTTTTGACAGGCATAGTGGACAGTGAGGGAGAGAGATGAGAGAAAGGTCTTCCTTTGCCATTGGTTCACCCTCCAATGGCTGCCGCGGCCGGTGCACCATGCTGATCCGATGGCAGGAGCCAGGTACTTATCCTGGTCTCCCATGGGGTGCAGGGCCCAAGTACTTGGGCCATCCTCCACTGCACTCCCTGGCCACAGCAGAGAGCTGGCCTGGAAGAGGGGCAACCGGGACAGAATCTGGCGCCCCGACTGGGACTAGAACCTGGTGTGCTGGCGCTGCAAGGCGGAGGATTAGCCTAGTGAACCGCGGCGCCGGCCAAAAGTAGTTTATTTTTCATAGTGGAAGTGCTGCGTTCTTTTTACAAAGTGCTTTCTTCTTTCACACTTGCCTGTCTGCTTGTCCAGTACAATCCCTCCCCAATCATGGGCTACCTAGGATAATGCTTCCTACCTCATAAATCTCAGCTATTCAGTTCTCAGATGTCCCAGAGAGAGCCTTGATAAGTATGTCAACTGCGACTTATTTTCACCATTATGGGGTAGAATGTTTGTAATAATCTGAAATACATAAATTCCTAATTTCTGTGATCTAGCTATGTGTAAGATATACTTAGTTTTAGGTAAATTTGTAATTCATATAGTATTTTTTCACTCTCCAGTAGCTTGAAAGTGTTAATGTGGTAGACATCTTTTGAAAAGTGTACGCAGTCCAGTAGTCTGACATCTTCAATCTGTGAGAATTATCACCACATTTAATCATGTGACTGATTCCACCCATGTCTGATGGGACTGTGTGTGGACACTTGAGAGAGACTGAGACGTGTTGTCATGGGGACAGAGAGGTGAGAGAATGGGTAGTGGAGGTTGGGGGAGAGGGAGGGAGGGAGAATGTAGCAGACCCACAGAGAGAAATAGAATAAGGAAGTGGAGAAAAATTGTTTCCTGGGTTCCAAATAATTTTTAGTAATTCAGTCATTTCTCAACCCTGGCTACATATCCTTGACTTTGAATTTAGAGAGACATTCTCACCCCAGAATTATAATAAATCTCCTCCCTTTCCCTCCTTCCCTCCCTCCCTTCCTACTCCTTCTCTCCCTCCCTCCCTCTCTCCCTCCCTCCCTCCCTTCCTTCCTCCTCCTTTTCCCTCCTCTTTTTTTTTCTTCGAATATTCTGTGTTACTAACACAATCTACAACAAATAGAGGTGGGAATTGAAATCCTTTGGTGATGTGCAAATCCGTGTAGCTTAATGATAAAATAAGGAATTTGGGCATTAACACAAGTTTTAGCTATTCTCTTTCATGACATATGGGGCTGTCAGGTTGAAACATGGTATAATTCCATGTATGATTCTGAAGCAATGATTTTTGGGAAAAAACATTTTTTCCCTTTTAAAGTATTGACACTGCCAAAAAAAAAAAAAAATACAGCTGCTCTAAGTGCTGGACAATTCGGATGATTTTACATGATGACTTTAATTAAAGGTTTTGAGTGACCATATACATTGACTGATCCAAAAGCAGAGTGGCTAGAACAGTTTCCTCTACAGCTCTAGCTAAATAAAGGTGGTGGAGAAAGAGAGTAAAATTTTCATTGGCAGAGTGAAGAGGGGTACTTGGGCTGGGGGTGGGGGAAGCTCTTTGGTGTTCTTTGACAACATGATAACAGAACCACCAGAACCTCTACACAGCCTCACACCTTCTCGACTGTGTTCTAGTGATCGTTCCTCTGTAGATGAAAGGTGACTGCTGAAGAGATCATACAAACTAGAATATTATGCCTAAGACTCACCCTCTCCAAAGGATGTTTGGAAAACTTGGCTGGACACCACAGTCTGGTCTTATATTTCTCCATTCTTTTCTTTCCTGCATTTAATTATTTTTAAATCAGAGAGTGAAAAAGGAAGCATTGGAGATGAGAGTGAGGTACCTCCCATGAAGTAACAAAGGACATGGCCTCCCTCATTGGGATAAATTGTCAACTGGGGTGGTGTGGTCACACTACTATGTCTAAGTGACCCTGAAAATCACCCTTTCTCTTTGTCTCAAGAGCTTCTCCCTTCAGAGCATTAGAGAGTCTGGTTACACGGAGAGGCACAGACCATTAGAAAACTCTGAAGAGACCTGTCTCTTCCAATGAACTGATTGTATGTGTATGTCTCTCTGTGTGTGTGTGTATGTCTGAGTCTGTGTGTGTTTAAATTACACTCAATTGGACTAGCCTTTTATGACTGTGATTGTACAATGAGGAGCAATGGGCAAAGCTATCAAATCATTTTAAATTGGTCTCTCAGTATCTTTGCCTGTTTGCTGACTAGCTGGAGTTTATCAGTGGATTGACATATTTCCTAGCATATGTGACCTCAGGCGGTCACTCTCCATTTTTTTTCCTGCCAGTGTTTTGTTCATTCACTTAATTAAAGTGTACTGAGTGCCCAGAAAATGCCTGGAACCATGCTGGACACGATGATTGCTACACAGAGCAGATCTGCTGCTGCTGCTGCTGCTCCTTGGACCCCTGACCCAATGTGGTCCTAAGACAGCTCGCTCAGCCAGTGAAAGCCAGGGAGCCAGTGGCTTAGTTGTACACCACGCTCAGCTTCAGGCAGTGTGAATGAGGAGCCTCTGAGGAGCCCAAGGCATTACAATCTCTGTGGACATGGCAAGCATAGACAGAACCTGGGCGGCCACATCATCACTGAACAAGAGTTTTGGCTGTGTCTGGAAGGATAGGCAGGGCTATACCAATGGGCAAGCATGTGTGGGGAGAAACAGGGCAGTAATTCAGGGGAGACCTGGGCTGCAGGAGTGGAGCCTGAAGACTAGAGAAGCTGGTTTTGGATAGAAACTGAAGCGACTTGGACACCTTGAGGAGCAGGAGTCTGACTTGGTGTTTAAGGCAGCGGGATGCCAACTTTTGAATATTTCACGCCCTTCCACAGGTGCTTTTTGTCCTCAACCCTAAATGCTCCAGACGTTGGCATTGTCTTCCCTTCCTTCAGAAGAGCTCTCCCAACACCCTATCTAACTCTTCTATTTCTTTTCCAGTTGTTTAGCCTGAAAAAAGATAAATTTGAACTCTGGATGAAAAGTCTGGGTTAAGAAGGGGCCCAGAACCTGATGCAGTGACATGGAATAAGCTGTTTGCCTGTGGTTGCAAGCTTGTTCCCCAGAAAAGCGCTCTCACAGAGAGGGCCTTGTGGAATGCATGCATGTGCAAGGTGTTAGTGTGCATGGGGAAGCAGATTTCCAAGAATGTCTGACAGGCTGGTGGCAAGTTTGCCAAAGGGGTTTATGCAGTCTTTTTTGGAGCCCAGGATGTTGAGACAGAATAATTGCTCTTTTACAGCCAATATAGGACATTTTCTAGAACATTATATATATATATACTCATATACACATACATAGATATACATGCCGTATACTATACATATATATGTTTTTTCTACACATATATTGAAATACATTCTAGGTTTATGCATATATACATATGTAACATTTTTCCAATCTTCAAGAATGTATTTATTTTGGATTTTAGGATAGGTATTTGGTCTTTTTTCAGTGTATACATCTGTTAAAAATTTTTATTCTTGGCTAATAGATTGAGTCTGTGAGCTCTGTCTTCCTTTTCTTTGGATTATTTCTCTCTTCACCTAATATATTTTTGACCTAGACAGCACCTGCCTTCTCTTCAGCAGTTGCGTGCTGTATTGTAGAGTGGGGATGGGATGGGGGCACATGTTAGGGTGAGCGAATCAGATCAATCTGCATAAAGCATTGTCTTCCTAATATCATCCGCTTATTGGAAAATAATGTCGTAAATGAGCCCTTGCAATTGGGCCTTCCGAACCCATCAGCCCTAGGAGGACAAATCACGACTATAAATGCACCTGTACAGGCAACAGTTTAAATAGTGGTGACTCCAGCTGAGGAACTGGAGGTTTGTGCAAAATGTCTTATGTTCTGAGGCTCGGGGCCGGCTGGGGGAGCAGTGTGAAGAGCTCAGTCAGGCTGTAGAGGGCAGTGTGAGACCATCGCGCTGCCAGGTGGGTGTCCAGGCCGGTGCTGTGTCTAATGTAGGCCACCTGTGATGTCTCAAGATAGATTATGCTCCATGGGGAAAATAGTCTATTGGATTTACAGTAAATGTGTGCTAGTTAGCTTCACCCTAACCAGTGTCTTTCTAGGATTTTCCCCTCTCCTCCAATTTTAAGATATCAAGATGGCTGAATGGTCAATTTGTACCCTCTTGACTTTTCAGGATTGTGACTGTCTTGTGCAAATTCCTGTGATGACAATTGAGATGATATTTAGTGCCTTACAATGCCCTGAGATTTAACTGCACTGGATGTTAATGCAGCTCTGTGTGTGCAAAGATACTTCTGTAATAACAATAGTGATCACCAAGGCACCTTCTAAATTTTTTTTTTTTTCTAGGATGGTAGGAACTGCAGCAAGTTTGCTGCTGGAGCATTTGGCTCGGGAGCTGGGTCTGGATAATTAGGGTCCTCTGAACATGAGATTGCAGGGGTGAAGGAATCATGATAAGGATTTCCTGGAGCTTTGGGATCAGATGAGATAATATAAGTGAAATGCTTAACACAATGACTCCTAGAAGGAGTATCCAGAGCCTGGTGTTGAGAGTGGCATTCAATTCACCAGTATCTGTTGAGAACCTGTTAGGGAATTTGGCAGTGGATAAGGTCAAATGATCCTTGCCCTCAGGTCTGGTGAGAAAAAGGACACTGAGCATCAGTATGTCAAGGCTGTACTTGAGTGGACATGTAGCAAAATGATAGAAAACATGGACTCTGGTGCCAGAGTGCCTGAGTTCCAGTCTTGCTCCATCATACTTAGTGATATGGCTCTTGGAAGGTCACATATTCCATTGGTACCTACCTTATAGGGCATTGCAAGGGTTAGGTGAATTCATAAAATCTGAAAATGCTGCCTGGCATGGAGTAAGTGTCAGCAGTGTATGGCCTGTGACCACTTATTTAAGTGTGATGCGTTTTATGAGGGAAAAAACCTCCAAAGATGTGGAAGTGTATAATAGAGAAATGAAAGTGAAGTTCATCCAAGGGAAGCTTCACTAAGTTAGGGAATGAATCACGAAATAAACTCTGGGGAAAATGAGAGTTAAGTGTACACATGTTGTTAGGAAATAATCTCCAAGATACAATTAAGGATTAAGAAGCAGTGACCAGTGTGCATAGCATATCCCCATTAAGTAAAAACAAAAATCTAGCATGTGTGCCTTTTCTCCCCCCTGCTCCCTCTCCCTCCTCTCCCCACCCCTCTCCTCCCCTTTTCTCTCCTCTCTTTTCTCTCCTCTCTTCTCTATTTTCTCCTTCTTTCCTTTCCATTCTGTTCCTTTCCTTTCCTTTTTCTTTATTTATTCATAGATTATTTCAGGTAGGATTCATGCAGAGTTTGCTAATAGTATTGCCTTGAGGGGTGATCTGAAGACCAAGCCATTTTTTTTAAGTAAAAAAAGATGAAAGAAGACAGAATCAAAAGCCCACAAAGTGAGGCCAAATACTGTAGAGAATCTTTTCCAAGAACTGTTCTGGGCTCTAACCAAGGAACTAGTGATTCATGCCAGGCTGGGTTTCAGAATTGTTGTAAACCAGTGATTTCTTTGTACCTGACATTCCCACACATTCTCTTTGATTATTCAAGCTGGATTTCACCACTCTATATTGGGGATATAGTATGTTGGATGTGTTAGGGGCAGATAATTTGTCTCCATAGCTCACAGGTCTCCAAAATCATATGGAGCGGTGCTCCAGCAGCTGCACCTGGCAAACACATTTGAGGAGGTTCATTTTCACATGGGGTCTGGGCTGGATGATCATATACTGGACCTTGAACCCGAGTCTAAGACTGTAACCAGATGAGACGGCTTTTAGGAATAGGCAAGACTATGTTACATTTTGCAAGCATGTAAACAATCTGTGGCCAGCAGATAGACCTTAGAAGCTAAAACAAAATGACCAGGAATTCTTGGACACTGTTCCTTCCCATTAAGAGTTAGCTCTGAGTCTCTTTCTCATGGTGTGCTAGAGCTGATTCACACCAGTCTATATTAGCCAATTGTGCACATCTTGTCGCAAAAAATTGTTTGTTGATAACCCCTCGGCAGCTTGAAATCAGTCATGGTAGAAATTATTACGCCACAAAAAGTGGGCAAATGTTAGACATGCCTTCTTTCTGTAGAGTTGGTTTTGTATTGCAAAATTTCCAGGAGTTGGTAGGGGTGGGATGAGTAGTTTGCATGGCATTTGATTAGCTGAAGGTTTCCCTCCTAATAGGTCATGGGTCTGGAAGGAGAAGCAGCAGACATCACCAATGTGGACTGAGTCATTTATCTGGGAGAGGGAATAATTCTCAAAATTCCACATCTACAATGATTATTTATGTGATGGGTTAACCCAGAAATTCTCAGAGTGTGGTCCAGGGACTCTTGGGGATCTCCAAGATCAAAACTATTACTTTCATAAGAATACTCAGATATTATTTTCTATTTCCCCCTCTTATTTTCTCATGAATGTATAGTGGAGTTTTTCATTCTAAATTTGAAATATCTTTTTATTTAATAAACATCTTCCAAATGGCCAAGGTGTGATGCTATAAAATTATACAGGGATAAAATATCCATTCGAAGTATAATTTAGAGTAATGGAGTTTAATGTAACAGAAATTGAAAAAAATGTTGATATGGTTTCAGGTTCTTCATTAGCACTAGCAAATGAGTTTTGGTGTAATATTAAATCAGCACTGTTGTGTTTTGGTGTCATGTCCAAGAAGAATATTCATTATGATCTGAAGAGACTTTAAAATGCATAGCCCCTTTCCATCTCCCTCTGTGAAGCCAGATTTTCTTCACGTATTTCAAACAAAACAAATGGGTCTAACAGACTGGATGCAGAAACAGATATGGGAATCCAATATGTTCTCCTAAGCTAGACAAAGAGATTTTTAAAAAAAGAAGACAACACCATTCTTTTCACTAATTTACTTTGTTTTGGTAGTTGTTTTCATAAAAATGCTCTTTATGCTTACATGTAATGGGTGTATTGTTATTTTCAAGTAATATTAAGCATTTAAAATGTTTCTTAATTTTCCATATTCAATATGGTAAAGATGATGGTGATAACCTATTTAAGTGCACGTAATTTGAGGACATCACCCATCACTGCTCCCTGTGCAGGGCTGTTAGCTTGGTGAGGGAGGACTTTGGGAGCAGGGTATAAACACTATCCCTGGGTTCCAAGGAGGCTGGAAAGTGAGTTGTGCTATTGAGATGGCAAAAACGTTCTTAAAACATATCTCAACCAAATTGTCAGGAACGAGAAGCTAGGTTCCAGGGAGGGTAAGGTTCTGAGAGACCTCGTACTCAGTGCAGAGGTTGGCAGCATAGAGCCTGCATTTAGCCCTCATGTTTGGTCTGATCTCTCAGGATGCCCACAAGGTGCCTCACACAGTTAGACGCCTGGCGGGTGACTTCTGGTGGTGCTGCTGGACCTGCTTCTAGGGCAACCAGAGCCTCTGTGCCTCAGTTAGGGGGAAGGGCTCTGGCTCTTAATTGGCTCCACATCAAGCCCCTGCCAGCGTAGTATTGATCACCTGTGATACTTGACAGATTCTCAGATCCCAAGTGATTTAGTCATAGACAGAGGAAATTCTTTTTTCTCAATGCTGAACAATCCTTACCAGCACTCTCAGTATGAATAGGGGCAGACCGGAGGATCCCAGGCAAGCTTATTCAGCAATGCAAGGGTTGCTCACAAATACTGCCACCGCCACTGCTGTTACTGCCACTTGACATTTCTTGAGCACTTATTATTTTCCAAATGTTCTACACAGGCCTCCCTGCCTTAGATGCCAGAGAGCTGTGTTAGCCTCCCAACTCATTGAAGTTATAGTCTGGCTGCTGGTGCTGGTGTTGGGTGGGGGATGCATGGAAGGGGACCAAGCTGAGAAGATAGACTCATGTTTTCCCGTGTGGACTTTTTTTTTAAATTTATTTAAAAAACAAAGGGGCCGGCACACTGCGGCTCACTAGGCTAATCCTCCGCCTAGCGGTGCTGGCACACCGGGTTCTAGTCCTGGTCGGGGCGCCGGATTCTGTCCCGGTTGCCCCTCTTCCAGGCCAGCTCTCTGCTGTGGCCAGGGAGTGCAGTGGAGGATGGCCCAAGTGCTTGGGCCCTGCACCCCATGGGAGACCAGGATAAGTACCTGGCTCCTGCCATCGGATCAGTGTGGTGCACCGGCCGCGGCAGCCATTGGAGGGTGAACCAACGGCAAAAGGAAGACCTTTCTGTCTCTCTCTCTCACTGTCCACTCTGTCAAAAAACAAACAAACAAACAAAAACAAAACAAAACAAAACAAAAAACAAAGGAAAACAAAACTGAGCCCAGCTGAAAGCATGAATTCTGCCTCGGGCTATCTGGGTTGAAAGCCTTGGGGGTTAAAGGACACCATGGTTTGTGTCCCCCAGACTCATGCTGATGGTATTAGGAAGGTGGGGCCCCGGAGTGGTCGGGTGGTGGCAGTGGGGCTCTCATGAGTGGGCTGAGTGTCCTTATGCAATATGCGACCTCAGAGAGCCAGCTCACGCCTTCTGCCGTGTGAGGACACAGAACCAGGAAGCAGGCCCTCCTCAGGCACTGGAACTGCAGGCATCTTGCTCTTGGACTCGCAGCCTGCAGAACTGTGAGAAGCAGGTTTCTGTGTAGAAGCTGCCCAGCTGACAGCATTTTGCTGTAGTTGCCGCAATGGGAGAAGACACAGGCCAGTCAGAAACATTCCTCTGTGTCTTCTCCTTGCAGAACAAGAGGCCTCGGTAGTGAATTGTCCCGGTCTCTCTTGGTTCCTTCTCAGTAACAGAGAGGCAGAGGCGAGAGAGCCTCGTCCTGTATCGGAAGACCATCCCTCCGCGTGACGTGTCCCTCTGAAAAACCGCAGCTATTTCACTGGACTTGGGCAGGGCATTGTTTACTTGTTACTTGAAAGCTACAAAAAGGTCTGCGTGACCCATAGTTTTTCCCTTCAGGCTTTCTGTGGTGCCTGCCACGCCCCCCATTAGCAGGACTCCTGGGGGACCTTGGGAGCTGTGTTCACTCTAGCCGACTGGACACATTCTCACGCTCATTTGCACAGCTCAATCTCCGGACTTGGTCGCCGTTCAGCAAGCTGCCTCTCACCCGGCAGAGGCACCCAGTGCTCCCCAGCTGCTCTGTGTCCCACGCCAAGGCCCTCGCCACCTGACACATCAGTGTTCCTGACCTGAATTCTCACATTAAGACTTATCTGTCTCTTGCATGTCCAAGTCTCCCGGGTGGCTTCCCAGGCCTCTAGGTTATTAGCAGGTAACAAGTGGCTATTCGTTACACCTGGGGTTTTAAACGATGGTCTGAAGAGCTCACGGGGTACCCAGAAGGGCCTTTGGTGCCAAAGCTGAGTCGTGGGTGGGTGCCAGGCCTGCAATCCAATTATGTCAGTGTAGCACCGCTTGTGTCTTACATGGCGCTACTTCCTGTTTTGTGGTAAGAGTTCCTTCAGAATGTCTCACTGCTTTCAACAATGTTTGGGAGCAGATCACAAGGCTGAGTTGTGCAGTTGAGTGTCAGATGAGTCCAATCAGTTACTCTCTAATAGCCTAAAGGACAGGAAAGGGTTGGGTCTATATTTGATCTCTTTCTAAAAATTTTTTTATATTAGACAGAGTGACAGAGACAGTAAAAGAGAAGCAGACAGAAAGTTCTTTCATCTGCAATATCCAGGACAAGGCCAGGCTGAAGTGGGCACCTGGGAACGTGATCCAGGCCTCCTATGTGCATGGCAGAGACTCACCAGAGTACTTGAGCCATCATTTGCTGCCTCCCGGCTGCCCTCCCATGAGATGGAAGCCGAAGCCAGAGCCAGAGTCAAACACAGCACTCTGATATGGGACACAGGCATCTTAACTGGCAGCTTAACTCAGTGAGCCGAATGCCAGCCCCTACCGCCTCCTTAATTTTGCCTGCAACATACTCTTCTCCTGTTCCTGTCACCGAGGGAACTTGAGAGATAAAATAGGGTTTTGTACAAGTAAGGGGCTTAGTGGCTGAGACTTCTCTTCATTTTGGTCTTTGAAAACACGCATGTAAGCAAGAAAACAACTCGTAAAAATTGTAAAATAAATACACAAATGAAAATGTGCACAAAACACAATCATAGTGTTTTAAAAGTTGATCACAGAGTAAAATTCACATAACCACCCTCCAGGTCGAGGCATGAAACATTATCTGCACTTCAGAATCTCCCTCAGTGCTTCTACCTCTCCTGCTCCCCTCAAAATTAACCACTGTCCTAGGAAAATCTCCTCCTGGCTTTTCACCTTGGAAAAATCTCGAAACATTAAAGTTTGATCTTGCTTGTTTTTGAACTTTACATGACCAGAGTTATAAAATCTGGCTTTTGTGGCTATCCATTATATCTTTCTTTCTCACTACCCTGTCTCCCAAGAAACATATTCTACAAATCTCAAGGACCGAGTGTAACATTTATATATTATGAAACTGAATCAGGGCCGGCGCTGTGGTGCAGCGGGTTAATGCCCTGGCCTAAGCGCCGGCATCCCATATGGGCGCCGGTTCTAGTCCTGGCTGCTCCTCTTCAAATCCAGCTCTCTGCTGTGGCCTGGGAAGGTAGTAGAAGATGGCCCAAGTCGTTGGACCCCTGCAACCACGTGGGAGTCCTGGTTTCTGGCTTCAGATCGGTACAGCTCCGGCTGTGGTGGCCATTTGGGGAGTGAACCATCGGATGAAGACCTCTCTCTCTCTCTCTCTGCCTCTCCTCTCTCTGTGTAACTCTGACTTTCACATAAAATAAATAAATCTTTAAAAAAACTGAATCAGGAGGAAAAAGTAGTCAAAGAGTAATTTTTTTAAAGACTTATTTATTTACTTGAAAGAGTTACACAGAGAGAGGAGAGGCAGAGAGAGAGTTGTCTTCCATCTGCTGGTTCACTCCCCAATTGGCCAAAACGGCTAGAGCTGTGTTGATCAGAAGCCAGGAGCCTGGAGCTTCCTCCAGGTCTCCCACACGGGTGCAGGGACCCAAGGAATTAGGCCATCTTCTACTGCTTTCCCAGGCCATAGCAGAGAGCTGGATCAGAAGTGGAGCAGTCATGTCTCAAACCAGCACCCATATTGATGCAGCACTGCAGGTGGCTGCTCTACCAGCTATGCCACAGCGCTGGCCTCTCAAACAGCACTTCTTAACAAATGTCTTCAGCTTGGAGTCAGTTACATAGGGAGCTATTAAAAGCAGAGCCACATTGCCACGATCCCTATCCATGGAGGAATGCTCATGGGAAGGACTTTCCATTTCAAGTTCACAGATACCTACAGCTCCTGAGAGCCAGCTGTGGCAAACGGCAGCATCTGTGGCTTTCTCATCTTTTTTCTTCTAAAGTCTCCATGGTAAGGACACAAAAGGACATATATTATTTCAGGGCTGCCCAGAAAGGCAGGGGCAACTGGGGATGTAAGCATCTTCCTCTGCCTTGGTTCTCGCCTTCTGTCCCTTTGGCCCTCACCTCTTTCTGAGTATGAATGTTGAGAGGTGGTGATGGATGGTTGGTCTCAAATAGTTTCCCATTTTGCAAAGTGCGCCCGGATTTCTCTGAACCTCTTTGGAATGCTTTTAGAGCAACATGGAGAATGGAATTCAGCAATGATTCTCCACAGCTGCAGTCAGAATACAGCTACCCCAGGAGCATCTGGGGGCAGCGGTTTTCATGTTTTTTTTTTTTAATTTTTTAATTTTTTTTATTCACTGGTTCCTTGAAAGCTCTTCCAGAAGATTCTGGAAGGTCCTCTGGTACCCATATTCTGGGAGACTGCATCTGGGACAGACCCCTCTGATTCTAGGACCCCTTCCAAAATTTGGCAAATATTTGTCTCCATTTCTCACTAGCAACATGTTCTTTCAGAATTACCTTCACTGTGCCCTCCTACCCCCATACCACCAGTCCCACATGTGGGAGTACTTGTCCTGTGGCAGCTTTGGTTAGTGACAGGAGCCCTTGTTGAGAAATCAGGATTCCTGGGCTCTGCCATTGGCTGAAGTTTTAATCAGCTCTGAGACCTTGTCTCAATGTCTTCTCCATTCTGGTCTTAGTTTATCCATCTGTAAAATGAGAACATTGGATAGAAGATCTTAGAAAGCCTTTCTGGAATGAGTTGGCAATGATGTTTCCAGATAAGGACTTGAATACAGCAGAAGGCAGGGGCACTTGCTTTGCCAAGGCTGCTTTGATGTGGAGAGAAAAGAGTAGGCCGAATAACTAATGGATGAGGAAAGACTCATAAAGGAAAATGTAAACTATCCCCCAACAGAAATGTTTCCCACAACAAATATGCAATTATCCTGTCTTCAGCTACCCATCACCCACTGAAATGTAACCAGCATGTTCTTTCTGTTCTTTTTGCATGTTTTGTGATTTTCTAGAGTCTACTACAAAAGAGATGCACACATTGCTACGAGGAAGAATTGATAATGCTACTATCAATGAGGTTAGTGAACTTGACAAGTGAGTCATCAGTGCTGTCCATGGCTGCACACTTGCATAGCGCCTCAGGGTAGTTCCACAACTTGCAGGGGCACATTCTAAATCAGGCCTTCTTGAACTTCAGTGAGCCTGAGTGGCTTTGCAAGATGTGGATTCTGATTCAGTAGGTGCTGCATGGAACCTGAGATTCTGCATTTCTAATAAGCTTCCAGGTGATGTTGACGCTGCAGGTCCATAGGACATACCTGAAATACCAACCATCTATAGCACATGACCCTGGCTTTGGACACAGTTAATCAGGAATTAAAATAAGGGAGATTAGGGTGCCGGCACTGTGGTGCAGTGGGTTAATGCGCTGGCCTGAAGCACTGGCATTCCATATGGTTCACTCCCCAATTGGCTGCAATGGCCAGAGCTGAGCCAATCTGAAGCCAGCTTCTTCCAGATCTCCCACATGGGTGCAGGGGCCCAAGGACTTGGGCCATCTTCTACTGCTTTCCCAGGCCATAGCAGAGAGCTGGATCAGAATTGGAGCAGCCAGGACTCAGACCGGTGCTCATATGGGATGCCAGCACTGCACGCGGCAGCTTTACTCACTACACCACAGCATTAGCCCCTCTGATTTCATTTTAATGACAGAAAATGAGGGCATGAGTTGTTAGTTAGACTGGATCTTGAACACTTGGTGACTTTGTGTTCCTGTCTCCACCAGGTATGCTAGACTCTGCTTCTGTCAGGCCTGGTTGATGAGATTTTTTTCAAGATTCCTGGGGTAAAAAACAGGTAGCTGAGGTTCCTGTTGAATCTTAGAGACTCCAGGTTGAAATGGAAATCTGAAGTTTGTATAGGTGTCATTAGTGAGGGTGTTTTGGGTGGCTGCTTGGATGGCTTGAAAGCCTTAGACACTTGAAGGCAAAAGCTTGTATGTGGGGTAAGAATGGGTGCAGAAATAATGGAAGATAAATTAAAGTCCAGACATCACAATTTGTTCAGGTCTGCTTGATATTACTTTAAAATTTATTTTCTTATCTGAAAGGCAGAGGTACAGAGAGAGAAGGGAAGAGAGAAAGATACAGAGAGAGAGAGAGAGATCTTCCATCCACTGTTTCACTCTCCAAATGGTTGCAATGGCTGGGGCTGGGCCAGGCCAAAGCCAGGAGCCAGGAACTTCTTTCAGGTCTCCCATGTGGGTACAGGGGCCCAAGTACTTGGGTCATCTTCTGCTGCTTTCCCAGGCACATTAGTAGGGAGTGGGATTGGAAGTAGAGCATCCTGAACTCAAACCAGTGCCCAAATTGGATACCAGCACTGCACGTAGAGGCTTAACCAATTACCATAGCACTGGCCCAGTGCTGGTTGATAATTTTGTCAGTACTGCCAATTCATAGGAATTTGGATTGTCTTCCTTCCCATAGTTTTTTTTTTTTTTTTTTTTTAAATTTTTTTTGACAGGCAGAGTGGATAGTGAGAGAGGGAGAGACAGAGAGAAAGGTCTTCCTTTGCCATTGGTTCACCCTCCAATGGCCGCTGCGGCCAGCGCACCATGCTGATCCGAAGGCAGGAGCCAGGTGCTTATCCTGGTCTCCTATGGGGTGCAGGGCCCAAGCACTTGGGCCATCTTCCACTGCCTTCCCGGGCCACAGCAGAGAGCTGGCCTGGAAGAGGGGCAACCGGGACAGAATCCGGCGCCCCGACTGGGACTAGAACCCGGTGTGCCAGCGCCGCAGGCGGAGGATTAGCCTAGTGAGCTGTGGCGCCAGCTGTGCCTATAATTTTTTTTTTTAAAGAATATTTTCCTTCTATCACCATTCTCATGGTTGTTGAGAAAGCAGTTACATTCTCACACATGACTCCAGCCTATTGCCATGGTTGGTTGGCCCAGCAGTGGGCAGCTAATCCAAACTGGGACACTTTTGCTCCTTTCCCAAGAATTTGGAATAGGAACTGAGAGTTAACTTAGACTCTTCCTTGTACTAGGATCTATATTAGGAAAAAACTCAGGAGCCAGTGAAAATTGTTTTCTACCACGTGGTTTGGCAAATTGGAAGAATGGTTCTATAAAATGACAGAGAAAATGGAAAAGATACACTTGAAAAAAGTGAAATAGATGCACAGAGGTAAAAACTGGTTCCCTTTAGGATTCTATTACTTGTTCTAAATGGTTTTTGAGACTAAATTGTACCATCCCTATAGCTATTGAGATATTACAATATTCTTCCAATATCCCACAGTCTCAGATTCTGATTTAGGCCATTGCAATTAAGTGTCTGTCACTTGCAACTGAGAAAAACCCCAATGAGACACCCTTCTAGAGAAAGTCTCTGAAGTGGAGGCAGACCCTCCTGTTGAACTTCAATGATGAATCAAAAGTGGTGATGGATCCAGATCAATGAGATGCCACAGAAAGAACTGTTGTTATCTTGTGTATAAGCAATCTTCGAACTGTTGACTCATAGGATGTTTACCAAAGACTCCACCCACCCACCAGTCCATCCACTCATCCATCCATCTATCTATTCATCTATCTTCTGTTACCCAACAAAGATTCCTGAGTCCCTCTATGAACTGGACAACTTGCTATGGCCTAGAGTGTAGCATCTGGTCCACCATATTGTTCTTGTGCCAGTGGTTAGCATACATTATTGACACTAACTCCTAAAAGTAAAGCAACATAGAGCAGGCCCATTTCTTTACAGTTTGGCCTCTCCCCAGTATTCCTTTCAATTTTGTGCAAAGTGAAAGCTTGCATTTCCTTTCTGCTGAAGACTCCTAAAATGTGAAAACTTTTTCTCTGAATTTAAGCCTGACCTTAAAGCCAGAGTTTCTTCCATAAACAAGCTCCTTGGGAATCCTTGCCAAGAGACCTAGACTAGTGAAAGTGAGGCAAAAGAGCAGAAGATTGGAGCTAGTGTGACTCATGTTGGTTGGCCAATTGTGAATCGTCACAGAATCCTGAGTGCCTCTTGCCCCTGAAATCCATAGAGAATTAGTTTGCTTGAAATGTAAGCATTCAAACCCTGGAAGACTAAAAGGGAAACTGTCATGTATGTTAGAATATGGTCTCGGTAGAGCAATGGTCCTCAGCCTTGAATCACTTTGGGAGCTTTCAAAAAACATTAACAGCTCAGAGTTCCTGTCTGGGGACAAAAATGGATACACCCATTCTTGGTGTTGTGTTTGGGATCCATTGCCTTTTCCCACCAAGTTTCTTTATTTGCTTTGTGTCCTTGAAGGATTACATGATTGCTGAGGTCAGCTTGGGCTTTAGCCAACCTAACCCCTCACTGGATCAAAATAATTAGAATACCTGGATGTAGAGCCTTGGTATGGCACTTCAGAAAGCTCCCAGGTGTTTCTGAATCAAGGTTGAGGGTGAGAGCTTTTGGCCCAAGAGATTAAATGAGAGGTGGCCATCTACAGCGTGCAGATAGGATGAGCCTGTGATTGTTGCTGCTTTCCCCAGAGATATATATCTGTGAAATCTCTTTCTGGGCAGGCGGAGAAGCCAGGGGGATTAATGTACACTATAAATGAGTGAGTGTTCTATCTAAAGCCTACAGTTGAGTAGTTATTGTAATCAAAGATAGAGAACAAAAGTGCCCAGCAAAGGCCAGGTAAGCCACAGGCTCAAATGTTCTGGTCTTCAACAGGTTCCCTTTCCCTGTTGGTAACCCTAGATAGAGGTGTTGAGGTGTAAATGATCAGAGAGAAGTGGAAGAGGCTGAAACTAAGACCAAAGAGGTCTTGCACAGGGGTCGAACCCAAGCTGCCTTCGAGTTTTGTGTGATACATGCCTGAAGAAGAATGCATCAAAGCTAGGCAGGAAGGTGGCTTTTGCAGGCTGCCTGTCTCCTGACCTCAGTGTTGTTCTGAGGGTTGGGTGGATGACTATGTCCAACTTGCTACTTAAACAATTCCATGATAAATATAAAAAAATGTGATTTTTCAAGGTTATAGAGAGAGAATGTCTCACATACATTGGTAGTTGACAGTCTTCTGCCTGTTTTCATATTCTTGATGGCATTTGATGCTCATAATCCCTGGAGAGAAAGGAGAGAACAGTGGAAGGAGCAGAAAACCTTAGTTTCTGGTCTTCTGGTGACTTCTGTTATGTGACATTGATAGGATGATTAGGGTTGTGGGCTTCTCTTTTGGGCATAAGAGCAGACTTTTCTTGGGAGTCCCTCTTAAGCAAATTAGTCTTTAGAGATTTTAACACTGAATCATTTTAGTATTTCTCTTCCCATATGTAATTCAGAATATAAATAATAATAAGCTATACAATAAATATAAAGAAAGTTAACAGAATTACTATATAATTGGATTATTTTGGAGTTCTTTCATTTTTTAAAGTATAAATTCTATCACAAAATTGTTTTCTCACATTTTAGAGTTCTTGGCATTATTGGTAGATTCAGCAAGTGTCCAGAGGCTTAGGTAGCCATCCAGTATCAGCAGCTGACCATATGCTATCAGTGTGACCACTAGGAGGTCACCTTTCTCACTCATAATTCCTTGGCACTGGATTGGATGGGGAGCAGTCAAGAAAAGCAACTGACAGCCCTCAGTCCCCCATTCTGTCCTGATTGACTCAGGTAGCAGTGCTATCTCCTTGAAGAGTAGTGGTTTGGAGATGGCCATCTTGGATTTTAGCTCTGTCTGGAGCACATTTTTCCTGCCTTCCTGTCTTCCTTCCTCCTCTCCTCTTCTCTCCTCTCCTCTCCTCTGCTCTGCTCTCCTCTCCTTATTTGAGAGGCAGAGTTACAGAGATACACAGAGAGAGGTCTTCCATCTGCTAGTTTACTTCCCAAATGGCTAAAATGGTTGGAGCTGGGATGATCAGGAGTCAGGAGCTTCTTCCAGGTTTTCCACGTGGGTGCAGGGACCCAAGCACTTGTGCCAAATTCTGATGCCTTCCCAGGCCATTAGCAGAGAGCTGGATCAAAAGTGGGGCAGTCGGGACAAGAACTGGTATCCATATGGGATGCTGGCACTGCAGGCAGAGGCTTAACCTACTATGCCACAGTGCTGGACCCCCACTCTTGGTGCTTGCAGAGTACCTGACACAGAATGAGGGCTCAATAAATGTTTAATGAGTCATGATTTCTAATCCTGATTCTAGTTCCTAGAGCCATAATTCCGAGAAGGTAGATAATAAAGTGGAAAGTTCTTGATCACTCAGTAATGAATTAATAAAGTAGAGAGCCTGCCTCTCTAGGGTAGCTAGAATTTCCTAGGAAAGTGGTCTTGGGGGTAACCCCTTTTCAAATTTTGTTTGGAAGTTAGGAATTGAACTTGTACCTTAAAGTGTTTTACACCAATGACAGTAGATGTTCAAAGAACTATTAGCTGACTTGTTTATTGCAGATTCATAGACAGTGATGTGGGGTAGGTATTTTCCAGCAAGGAACTGTAATGAGAGCTATGATATAAGTTTAGTCTCAGGTAGTAGGAAGTACACCCTGTTGACATTTGTTTTATTTTTGCCCAGGTATGGAACTGTGGCAATAATAACTCAATAGCTTTATGTTTGTATGCTGACAGCTGACTGTTCTGTCTTTTCTGCTCCAAACCTCAGGGATGGGAAAGGCACAGAGCAGGGTGGAGAGAGGGTGATTTGATAGAAGGATCTGCAATGCCTCTCTTGTTCTCTTGGAACTTAGCTGCTATGCTGTCATGTTTGGTTTTGTGGGCTGGGGTCTATGGGGTATTATGTTCACCCTTGGGAGCAAGGAGAAAGAATTCTGACACCTCAAGGAGATTGGTAGGGCCAGCTCTTCAACTCCACCCATTCAGAACAGTCTTCCAAGTCTTCAGCAGGAGCCACTGTCTAGCTTTCCTGGTTTGATTTCCCTGGAATCCTGGATAAATGTTGTGTCAGGGATGCTGTGGAGCTTCAGGCTTTCAGGGCACATCTTGTGGTTAAGTGTTTAGCTGGTCACTCTTCAGAGAAAAAGAGAAGGAAGATTTGGTCATGGTGTCTAAAACTTAGTTTTGCGGTTGGGAGAACTGGACTGCACTCTTTTCCTCATGGCTCAGGGCCCTGTATCATGGATTCCTTAGGAAAAGCCAACAGCATCTGGCTTGGCAACTTGTCCTGTTTGGCAAGGTTTTTGGTTTGTCTCTGACCTGTGAATGAGCGACTGACAACTTAAACCACGTGATACTGAAAGGAGAAGAATCAATGAATGTAGACTCAAAAACCAGTGTCTTGGCCAGTGCCGCGGCTCAGTAGGCTAATCTTCTGCCTGCAGCACCGGCACCCCGGGTTCTAGTCCGGTTGGGGCGCCAGATTCTTTTCCAGTTGTTCCTCTTCCAGTCCAGCTCTCTGCTGTGACCCAGGAAGGCAGTGGAGGATGGCCCAAGTGCTTGGGCCCTGCACCCGCATGGGAGACCAGGAGGAAGCACCTGGCTCCTGGCTTTGGATCAGCGCTGCGCGCCAGCCGTAGTGGCCACTTGGGGGGTGAACCAACGGAAGGAAGACCTTTCTCTCTGTTTCTCACTGTCTAATTCTGCCTGTCAAAACAAAAAACAAAAAACAAACAGTGTCTTGATATAAGGATGGCTGGGCTTCAAGGAAAGAGGTCTAAAAAAATAAAACAAAAATAAAATAAGAGATGAGACAAGTGTAGCTGTAATGCTATTGTTAGACCCTCGGAGTGAGGATGCTAACACGTCGAGAGGCACACCCCAAAGACTCAGAGTCCAGACCAGCTGATGCAAAAGCAAGAGGATTTATTCGGCGTCAGCGCAGACGGGCCTCCTGAACTCGGGAGTCCAGAGAGCGCCCCCAGCACAGAGCCACACGGTTTATATACCCGCAGCGACCACTCAAAAGCACTATAGAGTCCATGCACACAGCAGTCTAATCCGTGAGCTGATCATGTGAAGGGCATGCGTCTTCTATCCAATCAGCTACGGGATCACATGGGAGGCATGCACCTCATCGCCATTTTGTTGTTTACTTCTTTAGTAGTTCCTTTCCCTGCCAGTGCCATCTTGTTCACCCTGAGGGGGACGACATCTCACTCCTTTTGTTCCCCTGGTGGGAGAGCGGCGTCCCGCTTCCCACACCATTATTTGAGTATTAGGAGGCATACAAACTGGGTTAGGTCTTAGCACAGCCAGGCACAAGTGTCGCAGCTAGCTAAGCATAGGGTCACTTATTTTTATAGCTGCACCTAATTTTAGCTTTGGGTGAAAAAGTTTAGGGCTGTAATTTTTAAACTTTAATTTTATTTGGGGCAAAGGTAATTTCTTGTTTTTAATGGTATTGGCTTAGGCCACTCCATCTTGGTTTGATTTTTAAAGTTCTTCACTATGAGTGAAGATATTAGTAATTACTCAAATCTCAAGGAGAACAGAGAATCTTTCAGTGGGAAACGCATAAGAATTAGTGAGCTGCTCTTCACAAAAAGTTGAATAGTTCTAGAAGAAAATATATTTTCCAGCATATCATTTACCCTACATTCTGACACTCCCATAGTGGTCGATTTTTTTTCTGGAGTAAAATTACTCTGTGTTGGGAAGGTTTCTTGTCAGAGTGAGCAGAGCATCCTACAAGTGACTGGATTGTAGATTTAAAAATGAATGGAATCTTGGTTCTTCTCAGTACCATGACCTTGGTCGTTTGGTTCTCATGAAAGATTTTAAGCTTCCAGTGAATATTTCTCAGTTTTATCCACCTCTGAGAGTTCTTGCTCAGCCACGTGTTAGCAATTTTGGTTGTAGTTGGTTCTCAAATAGAACAGGAAGTAGAGCCTCATCTACCAACTATTGATAAATTAACCAATGACATCTCTCTTGCTCCCTTGCATTCCCTTTTCTCCCTCAAACATTTAGGGTCAGAACTGTTGAAAATGGCCCTATCTTGTTTCAGAAGTCTCTGGAAAGATCCACATTCTTCGTTGTTTCTATTTGCCAGAAAGTACAGGAGCAAACTCCCTCCTTCACCTAATTTGGAAAATGTTACAACATAAGTGTCTGATTGTTCTGAACACGTTCAATCCAAGCATGGAATAATTATTAGCTTGTGGAAGCTCTGCCCTTTTTTGCTTTGTTTTTTTTTTTTTTTTTTTTTTCATTCCAGTTGAAGATGTTGGGATCCCCACCTACCTAAATGAAGTCAGGATAGACATAGAAATGCTAAGATGTTTCTATTTTCTTCTTTCCTGGGAGGATTCTCCTAAAAGATGTCAATGCTCTATTGCTGGCTACCTCCCCGTGATATTTAATTATCCTTGACATTTCATCCATCAAGATGTAAAAAAGAGAAAATGCTGTCTGTCTCCTCCTCCTCTTCTTCTGAAACAATATAATAATTAAGACAGTAACTAAAGTTCCCAGAATAATGAGGAATCACGTAAAATTAGCATCATATTACTTTTAGCACATTAACAGGAAACAAGTTCTGAGGCGATTTGTCTCTATTCAAATAACCATGAGTCATCGTCCTGTATTAATGGATAATAGTTTCATTTAAATAAGCCAATTGTGTCTGGAGGGCCTTTATCACCTCAGTCTCCCATTCACAGACAAGCCATGCAAGCTTCCTTCTGTGCATAGGAGCTGGAAATGTCGTTGTGTTTGGGAGACCTGACCTCCATGTGTGTGAACTTGGAGACCAAATTCAACATTGTTCAAATGGTGGGGACGGTGAGGATGAGGTGAGGTGAGGAAACTGAGAGCTGCCTTGTAGGATTTTAGGCTTTTGGACTTTTAATTCCAGGGCTTAGGAGGTAGTCTGGGTTTGAATAATAATTTGTTGATAGTGGTGTGGGGGAAGAGAGAGAACTGATCTGAAACTGTAATTTTTCAATAAGAACAATGCAAAGTGAGAGGAAAGGGGACATTTTTTAAAGGCTAACTATAGAGATTGGATTCATACTGTTAGGATTAACGATTGGAGACAAAAGAAAACTGGAGCAGTGCTCTTCAGCCAGCACGTTCAGATGATAAATCGCATTAAAGCACTGAAAGAAACAACAGCTGCAGTTAATGGAAAGCCAAATTTATCTAAATTTCTCCAGCCGATCAGTCAAAATCATCAGTGTGGCTCTCACTCCACAATCACTTTTTTTTTTTGGAGTGGGGGAAGGAAAGGACAAAAAGAGAAGACAGGTTTTGATTTTCAAAGGTATACCTTCTGAAACAGTAGTAACTCTAGAGCTAATCTATGAGTACATAGTCACAGAGAATACGTCTTCTTGATATCAATGTCATCAATACTCCAGATTTGCTGTTTCATTTTTTAACTTACTTAGAATTGTGTGGCTACTTCTGTATGAAGTAGCATATAAGACATGGGCTGGAGACAGGAAATTCAGGAGGAGGATTAGGATAATGACACAAATCTGAAACTCTTTCTAAAACATTGTGATAGCCACTGCACTGTTTTGTTATCACAACACCTGTGACATAGAAAACTAGTAGTATTGTCTGTGGCTGTTTTAACACAGAAGGAGACTGAGGTTGGGGGTGGGGCGCAAGTGACTTGCCTAAGGTCAGCTAATGGGCTTCTTGAAGAGCTAGCACAGGAGAAGTTGTCTACATTCCTTGCCAAACATTCTAGGAGAAAGCAGAACAAATTTCCCATGCCTCACATCCCTACAGGGTGAAAGGAGGAACTCTTGTTGCAGAAACCACTGGAGAAGCTTCCATCAAAGGCTGCTTGGGGCCCGCCCCCCCTCAGCACAGAGCTCTGCACAGAGCCTGCGTGTGGAGTGGAATTCCATTAGAACTTACTTACCATATGTTTGCTTGCTGGCGTTCAGTGGAAGCTGAGGGAGGGCATGATGGATTTCTGTTACTAAACCGTGTGGAAGCCTTCCAGAGATTTAATAGTCTACCTCGAGGTGATGAATAGAGGGGCTCTCCTATTCCTTGCATAATCAGGGAGCTTTGGTGCTCTCAATACACCACACTCTCCTCCAACACCCTCATGGAAAAGTCTGTACATCTGGAACTCCTGGAGTCACTTCAAAAACAGAGATGTGGGAGGGGACAGAACTTGAACTGGCACCCATATAGGATGCCGGGTCATAAGCAGCGACTTAAACCACTGCACCACAATGCCAGTCCCAGTGCTTTCTTTTTAAGACTTTACGTTTAGAGGGTGGTTCCAAGATGTCTGAGTAGGGAGGAAGCTTACTGCTCTAGCCTAGTAGAAGATAATTTAAAAAAAAAATGGAGGGGGCTGGCGCTATGGTGTAGCGGGTAAAGCTGCTACTTGTAGTGCTGGCATCCCATATAGGCGCTGGTTTGAGCCGGGGCTGCTCCACTTACAAACCAGCTCTCTGCTATGGCCTGAGAAAGCAGTAGAGGATGGCCCATGTCCTTGGGCCCCTGCACCCACGTGGGAGATCCAGAAGAGGCGCCTGGCTCCTGGCTTCAGATTGGCCCAGCTCCAGCCGTTGCGGCCATCTAGGGAGTGAGCCAGCAGATGGAAGACATCTCTCTGCCTCTCCTTCTCTCTCTCTGTAACTCTGACTTTCAAATTAAAAAAAAAAATGGAGAGAGTGTAGTTTCTGGGGAGAGTTATGGAGAAAACAACAGAGGAAACTACCAAAATTAGAGGGACACAGTGGACCTATGTGGAGGGCTTGGGCACCCAGCCGAGAGCCTACACACCAGTGTTGGAAAGTGAGGTGAGGCCAGACTGAAGCAGCTCTGGCCACTGGCCAAAAAGGTGCACGAAGAGCCTAGAGGGAGCTTGGCTTGGAGCCCCAAGGGGGATAGTGTACCAGCCAAACTAGAAGTGGAAAAAAAAAAAAAAAAAAGAAAGGATGGGTTGGACACTTTATGACGGCATCCTGTAACAACCTGATAGAACAGGTGCCATTGAGGACATACGTAATGGCTATGCCAGCTCGTGTCTGCCCCAGGGAATCAGCTGAGTGGAGACTCCTGACTCTAGTGGGGAGAACTAACGGGGCTAGGAGCTTGTGACTGTGAGGCTTCTGTACTGGGACTGTGAAAAGCACTGAGGGTGCGTGGGAGGACTCACGGTGTGGCTGGGACTTTGAGCAGTCTCAGTGGGAGACTACACATGCCCGGGGTTCCTGGTTACCTGGTAAGGGACATTGCTCGGGCAACTGAACTTGCACTGAGGACTGCACAGTTCCTTTGTGTGGCCCTTGGGACAGAGAGGACGAATTTTTTTCAAAAAGATTTTTATTTATTTATTTGAGAGGTAGAGTTATAGACAGTGAGAGGGAGAGGAGACAAAAAGGTCTTCCTCCCGCTGGTTAACTCCCAAATGGCCGCAACAGCCAGTGCTGCGTCGATCTGAAGCCAGGAGCCAGGAGCTTCTTCCTGGTCTCCCACGCGGGTGCAGGGCCCCAAGCACTTGGGCCATCTTCTACTGCTTTCCCAGGACTCAAACCAATACCCATAGAGGATTAATCTGTGCCACAGCACTGGCCTCAAGAGTGGATGAATATCATACCCACTGAGGCTAGCGCTCAGACACTGGTCTGCTTTGAGGAGAGCTCAGCTGAGCAGAATGAATTTCCCTTCTGCTTAAAAAAAAAAAAAGAGAGAGAAGCTTTACCACCCCACATGTGAGTGTGTCACCTTAGGCATGCCCTTAACCCTTGAGAACTGAACAGAACTCTCTGACCACACCCACTACAAGCCTCTAGATATTCACTGAAAGCAGACATTCTGCTTACCCATAGAGTCATAGTACAAAGATAACAGCCACCATAGCCAAAAAAAAAAAAAAAAAAAAAAAAGCCAGGATGGGGGAGGGGGAGGGTTCCATTCTGTTGTCTGTGAGAGGAGATTGTCCTGGTGACTGGAGGTTTTGAGTAGGAGGACATGGCTAGAGGAGAGGTGAGGAGACGGTAGGTGCTGGTGACTTGGGTCTCCCTCCTTTCAGCTGCAGGATCTGATCATGTCACCAAGGCTGTGAAGGGTGCCATGGCTGATGGCTGGTGCTCACAGGAACGCCGGGTGTGCAAGGTGCCCACGGCCAAAGGTGAGTGACTGTTTGTAGCACAGAACCATGAGGCTGCCAAATGGCTATGAAATTTTATTCCTTCCAATTAATTTTCTCACTGATGTGCTTTTAATTTGTGTGGTGTGGAAGAAGGCTGGAAGGTATTATTGCCAGGGATGACAGAAATAGAACAACAGTAGGATTTCTTTGGTAGATTTACCAGGGGCCTGAAGCACGTGAGCAGTAGAAACTGACGGAAACTGACGGGAAGTGAACTTCCTGATTCCCCCTACCAGATGTTTTTGGGATTCCTTCTGTAATCTGTGTGTCTGGGTATGGGTGTGATGCCTTCCAAGATGAAAATCAAAGCCCTTTGTTTCTGGCCTCTTCTATTTTGTATCTGCAAAGTGGAAATAACTATATATATAACTATATATAGGTTGTTGGGAACCTCTAATAAGATAAAAGGCATCAAAGAACAGTGTCACTTACCGAGAAGCTAAAGAAGAAGATTCTTAAAATTTCTATAGTAGACTTCCATAGGGAAAGGTGAGGTTTCAGCCAAGAAGTATCTTCTCTGTATTTTGAAGCTTCTTTAATTGCTTACAGAGTGAATGATTCAACTTGCAAGTATAATAAGGGTTGAAGGATTCTGAAGGTAACCTCTTCCTGCTCTATTGGACACTTAGGTTGTGGCTTTTGGTTTGATTTACCTAAATATTTCCTTGCAGTTTTTAAAACCAGCATTTCCAGTATGGTTTAAATGTAATTACAAGTACATTTGCCCTTTTAAGTATATAGCTCAGTAAGTTTTGACAAATATGAGTACAGTTACTACACTATTTTTTAAAAAGATTTTATTTATTTGAAAGGTGGAGTTACAGACACAGAGAGGGAGAGACAGAGAGAAAGATCCTCCATCTGCTGATTCATTCCCCAAATGGCTGCAGTGGCTGGAGCTGGGCTGATTTGAAGCCAAGAGCCAGGAGCTTCCTCCAGGTCTTCCATGTGGATGCAGGGACCCAAGCACTTGAGCTATTCTCTGTTGCTTTCCCAGGCCATAGCAGAGAGCTGGATCAGAAGAGGAGCAGCCGGGACATGAACCAGCCCCCATATGGGATGCCGGCACTGCAGGCGGAGGCTTATCCTTCTATGCCACATCGCTGGCCCCCAGTTGCTATATGTTATGCTCAAGATGCATTTGTGTCACCTCAAGATTGATCGCATGCCCCTTTGCCTTTTAATCAGCTACCCCTACTCCTGGCCTCTGGCAATCCCTGATGTGCTTTCTATCATTTTTATTTTGCTTTTTCCCCATGTTTCACAGAAGAGGCATCATACAGTTATACAGTTACATACCTATTGGTTTCTGGCTTCTTTCACTTTGCAAATAGCTCTTAAGCATCATCCATGCTGTTGAATGTAGCATTAGTTTTTTCCCTTTTTATTGTTAAGTAGTGTTCTAGTGTGGGGATGTCACAATGTGCCATGTATTCAGCAATAGGTAGTCATTTAGGTTACTCCTAGTTGTTGACTATGATAGATAAAGTGGCTATGAGCATTTGCAGACACAATTTTCTGTGGAAAGACATACACATATCTCTTGGGTAAATCTCTGTGAGTAAAATATGTCATGGAAACTGTATGCCAAACTATTTTCCCGAACGGCTGTGTCATTTCACATTCTCACAAGTAATGTGTGAGTTCCGATTGCTCCACATTCACACCAACCTTAGAACTTTTACATTTTGATTATTCTAGACAGAGTGCACTGGTATCTCATCCTGGCTTAAATTTGCATTTCTCTAGTGACCGGTGACTGAACTTTCTTTCTTCCTTTCCCATCCTTCTGTCCTTCTGTCCTTCTGACCTTGCTTCCTTATTTATTCGGAAGTCAGAGTTACACAGAGAAAGCAGGAAAGGCACAGAGAGAGGTCTTCCATTTGCTGGTTCACTCCCAGGTGGCTGCAATGGCCGGAGCTGTGCTGATCTGAAGTCAGGAGCCAGGAGCTTCTTCCAGGTCTCCCACACAGGAGCAGGGACCCAAGGACATTGGCCATCTTCCACTGCTTTTCCAGGCCATAGCAGAGAGCTGAATTGGAAGTGGAGCAGCTGGGACTCGAACTGGCACCCGTATGTGATGCTGGCACTGCAGGTGGTGGCTTTACCTGCTATGCCACAAGCGCCAGCCCCTTATATTCAGTTTTGAAAAATAGGTACAGGGCCTGTGTGGGGTTGGCACTGTGGCATAGCAGCCGCCCATAGTGCTGGCATCCCATATGGGTGCTGATTCGAGTTTGGACTGTTCCACTTCCGATCAAGCTCTCTCCTATGGCCTGAGAAAGCAGTAGAAGATGGCCCAAGTCCATGGGCCCCTGCACTCACATGGGTGACCTGGACGAAGCTCCTGGCTCCTGGCTTCGGATTGGTGCAGCTCTGGCCATTGCGGCCAATTGGGGAGTGAACCAGTGGATGGAGAACCTCTCTCTGCCTCCCCTTCTCTCTGTGTAACTCTGACTTTCAAACAAATAAATAAATCTTTAAAAAAAAGATAGGTACAAAAGTGTATGTTGACAGCTTTTTCTTTTAGTGTTTTAAAGATGTCTCCATTTTCTTCTGGAATGTGTATTTTATCCTTTCAGTTTTTTTTTTTTTTTTTTGACAAGCAGAGTTAGACAGTGAGAGAGAGAGAGAGAGAGAGAGAGAGAGAGAGAGAGAGAGAAAGGTCTTCCTTTTTCCATTGGTTCACCCCCTAAGTGGTCGCTACGGCTGCCACGTTGTGGCCAGCGTGCCGGGCTGATCCGAAGCCAGGAGCCAGGTGCTTCCTCCTGGTCTCCCGTGTGGGTGCAGGGCCCAATGATCTGGGCCATCCTCCACTGCCTTCCTGGGCCACAGCTGACAGCTGGACTGGAAGAGGAGCAACCAGTACAGAATCCAGCGCCCCAGCTGGGACTAGAACCCGGTGTGCCGGTGCCGCAGGCGGAGGATTAGCCTAGTGAGCCACGGTGCCAGCCCCTTTTTAGTTTTTAATTTTAATTTCAGTTTTTAACAGATTCAATGTGGTTTATTGATACAATTCTAAGAACAATGGTATTCCCTTCCTCCCTTTCCTTCTCTCCCTCCCAACCTATTTCCTTCTCCCTTCTTTTTTCTTCAGCTTTTGAGATAACATTTTAAAATTACATTATAATAAAAAGGCTTAATATTTCACCAGATAATATGTTTAATAAGTAAAAAGCAAAGAACCTGGCTTAATGGGAATATAGACAATGGCTATAAACAGTAATTGAATGGAAAAATTACCATTTCACCCATATACAGTAAATTTTAAAATAATCACAGATCACTAAAATTATAGTAGTATAACATTCTTAATCATTGGTTTGACAATGTTTTACAAAACTGTATTTGCAGCAATACTGATACACAGACATTTCTTTCTTTTCCTTTTTTGTTTTTTAAATTTTACCTCCCACATATAAGGGAGAACATGCAATATTTGTCTTTTTGGGTTTGACTTATTTCACCCAGCATGATGTCATCCAGTTGCATCCATTTTGCTGCAAGTGGTAGAATTTCATTCTTTTTTTTAATGGCTGAACAATATTCCATTGGGTATATATACCACATTTTCTTTATCCTTTCATCTGATGATGGACACCTTGGGTGTTTCCAAATTTTGCTATTGTGACCAGTGCTGTTATAAATGTGGTTGTGCAGGTATCTCTTTGATAAATTCATTCAAGTCTTTTAGGTATATACCCAGTAGTGGGATTGCTGGATCATATGGCAAGTCTATTTCTACTTTTTTTAAATTTTTTTTAATTAAAAAAAATTTTTTTTTGACAGGCAGAGTGGACAGTGAGAGAGAGACAGAGAGAAAGGTCTTCCTTTTCTGTTGGTTCACCCCACAATGGCTGCTTCGGCTGGTGCGCTGCGGCCGGTGCACCACGCTGGTCCGAAACCAGGAGCCAGGAGCTTCTCCTGGTCTCCCATGCAGGTGCAGGGCCCAAGGACCTGGGCCATCCTCCACTGCACTCCTGGGCCACAGCAGAGACCTGGACTGGAAGAGGAGCACCCGGGACAGAATCCGGCGCCCCAACCGGGACTAGAACCTGGGGTGCTGGCACCGCAGGTGGAGGATTAGCCTATTGAGCTGCGGCGCCGGCCTAGGTTTTTTTTTTTTTTTAGAAATCTCCACATTATTTTCCACGGTGGCTATACTCATTTATGTTTCCACCAGTAGTGAATAAGTGTTCCGCTGTCTCTACATCCTTGTCAGCATTTGTTACTCTCTGTGTTTTGGTTGTTGGCTATTCTGACAAGGGTAAGGTGATATCTCTTTGTGTTTTTGATTTGCACTTTCCTGATGGCTGGTAATGCTGAACATTTTTTTGTATATTTGTTAGTCATTTGATTTTTCTCCTTTCGACAACAGTCTATTAAACTCCTTTGCCCATTTC
Organism: Oryctolagus cuniculus; assembly: GCF_964237555.1. NCBI lineage: Eukaryota > Metazoa > Chordata > Mammalia > Lagomorpha > Leporidae > Oryctolagus > Oryctolagus cuniculus. The sequence continues at coordinate 134,800,213 of NC_091433.1, forward strand.
TTAACTTGATTGGTTGCTTTTTTTGTTGAATTTTTAAGTTGCTGATATATTTGGGGTACAGTTCCTTTGTTAGATAGGTGATTTGCAAATATTTTCCCCATTCTGTTGAATGTCTCTTCTATCTGTTGATCATTTTCTTTGCTGTGCAAACACTTCTCTGTTTGATGTAGTCCCATTTGTTTAGTTTTGCTTTCATTGCTTGTGCTTTGGTGGTCTTGTCCAAGAAGTCGTCCCCTACACCAATGTCTTGGAGTGTCTCCCCTGTGTTTTCTTTCAGGAACTTGATAGTCTCAGGTCTTAAATTTAGATCTTTGGTCCATCTTGAGTTGATTGTTGTATCTGGTGAGAGGTATGGATCTAATTTCATTCTTCTACGTACATGCATCCAGTTTGGCCAGCACCATTTTGTTCAAGAGACTATCATTACTTCACTGTATGAACTGAGCACTTTTGTTAAAAATCAATAGGCCATATGTATGTGGATTAACTTCTGGGCTGTCTATTTTGTTCCATTAATCTAATTATTGTTTTTTGATGCCAGTACCAAGCTGTCTAAATTACTATAGCTTTGTAGTATGTTTCAAATTAGGTATTGGTAAGTTTCTAGTTTGGTATTACTTGTTTAGGATTTCTTTAGCTAATCAGGGTCTTTTGTGAGTCCATATGAATTTTAGGATTGTTTTTTCTAACTCTGTAAAGAATGTCATCGGTATTTAGATAGGGATTGCACTGAATCTGTAAATTACTTTAGGTAGTTTAGACATTTTAATGATATTGATTCTTCTGATCCATGATCAAGTAATAATCTCCATTTTGTGTCCTTGATGATTTCTTTCATCAATGTTTGATAATTTTCATTATAGAGATCTTTGACTTCTTTGGTTAAATGTATTCCTAAATAATTGATTTATTTTGTGGCTGTTGTGAATGGGATTTCTTTCTTGATGTCTCTTTCTGTGAGTTCATGCTTAGCATATAAAAAAGCTACTGTTTTTTGTATGTTTACTTTGTAACCTGTAACTTTACTGAATTATCAATTGTAACAGCTTCTTGGTAGTGTTCAGATTTTTCTATGTACAATATTATGTCATCTGCAAACATGGATAACTTGACATCTTCTTTTCCAGTTTTGATGCCCTTTATTTCTTTCTCCTTCCAGTACTATATTGAATAAGAGTTTTACCAAATTTTTATTCCTGAATTTTGGCATTTTCACTATGATTTGCTCTGGTGTGGATTTCTGTGTCTATTTTACTTGGTATTTATTGAGCTTCTTGAATTTGTGTTTCTTTTTTTTTAATTTGAAATTGTTTTTGTCCATTATTTCTGCATATAGTATTTTCTATCTCAATCTGTACCTCATTTTTCCTTCTGAGGCTCCAGTGAAATTAAGAGAGTCTTTGTGGAAAATGTGCATTATGAAAAAGCAGTGTGTGGATTTCAAAGATTGTTTTTGCACTAAAAAACCTTATAATTTCATTTTCCCATGTACTTTGAGAAGTCCCCTTCTGTTTATAGACAGATTGGTATTATCCCCAAGCTTACTATTTAAAGTTCTGTTTTGCTCTGCTCATTTTTTTTCTCCTCTGTACTTACGAAGTTTTTATTGTTATGTCTTCATGATCATTAATTTTTTGTACTGTTTAATCTGTTAATTGCATCTAGTGCATTTTCCCATAAATATTCCTAAAAGTTTACTTGATTCTTTTTTGTATCATTTTTTTAAAAAACATTTATTTATTTGTTTGCAAGTCAGAGTTACACAGAGAGAGGAGAGGCAGAGAGGGAGGGAGGGAGGAAGGGAGGGAGGGAAAGGTGTTCCATCTGATGGTTCACTTCCCATTTGGCTGCAACAGCTGGAGCTGCACCAATCCAAAGCCAGGAGCCAGGAGCTTCTTCAGGGTCTCCCACACGGGGACAGGAGCCCATGGACTTGGGCCATCTTCTACTGCTTTCCCATGCCATAGCGGAGAGCTGGGTTGGAAGTGGAGCAGCCAGGACTAGAACTGGCGCTCATATGGGATGCTGGCACTTCAGGCCAGGGCATTAACCTGCCGTGCCACAGCACCAGCCCCTCTTTTTATATCTTTTTTTTTTTTAAAGATTTTATTCATTTATTTGAGAGGTAGAGTTACAGACAGTGATAGAGACAGAGAGAAAGGTCTTCCTTCCATTACTCCCCAAATGGCCACAATGGCCGGAATTGCGCCAATCCAAAGCCAGGAGCCAGGTGTCTTCCTAGTCTCCCATGTAGGTGCAGGGGCCAAGGACTTGGGCCATCCTCCACTGCTTTCCTAGGCCACAGCAGAGAGCTGGATAGGAAGAGGAACAGCTGGGACTAGAACTGGCACCCATATGGGATGCCAGTGCCGTAGGCGGAGGATTAACCTACTGTGCCATGGCACCAGCCACTCTTTTTTGTATCTTACACTTTCCTTCTTACCAAGTTTATGGTTTATTTCTGGGTCAATTTCTATTGATTTAAATTTCCTCTAGCTGTGGGGATAGTTTTCCTATTTTTAAAAAGCATGTTTCTATTTTTTATTGTATTCTGATGAGTATAATTTTTGGTTCACTTGTCTGGATTTTGTTGTACATCTTTACAACATATTGGGTTTGCTCTGCACATAGTTAAGTTACTTGCATGTCAGTTTCATCATTTCCAGCCTTGCTTTTAAGTTTTGTTAGGGTAGGTCCAGAGCAGGCTTGACTTTATTACTCATTTAGCTTCATTATTGAGCAGTACCCTTCTAAGGATTCTATCTAGTTCTTTGTGTATTATGGGATCTTTCTACTGTGGTCGTTGAGAATTTGAGTGTAAACTGTTTCTAACTCTGTGTGAATGGTAGAAATTATTTGCCCTATTGCTTTCCAACATTTTACCACATACATGTACAGGTTATGCATCAAAGACTTGTGTGTCTCACTCTGAAGTTGCTGGGGCTCGCTATGCAGTCCTATTCTTTTCTACAAATTGTAGACAGATTGGCCTCCCTATCTTCCTCTTCACCTCAGTGAGAAAAAGACAACTGAGTTACCTCTCCTGTTTGGGTTCTGCCTCCTTGGACTATAGCCTGGACGTGCCTCTGGAAGGAAAGGGGTTATTTGAGAGCTCATCTCATTTGCTTTTTTTCTTTCAGGGAATATGGTCCTATGCTATCTGCTCTCCAATGCCTGAAAACCATTGTTTCATAGACTCTTGTTTGATTTTTAGTTGTTTCTACAGATAGGTCATTTCTCTTTCTCACAGCAGTTAATCCTTCATTGACAGAAATAGAAGTCCTAGGCTTTTGACAGTGGAAACAACTGATACACACATGCATCCCTTATAGCAAGGCAATCAGCTAAGTGGAATCCTCTCTAGATTTTCCTACATTTTCTCCATCCCATCTCACTTCTACCCCACATCAATAAGTTCTGTAGAGTTAACTACTATTATTCAGTTTGGGGGTTTTTTAAAGAATTTCTTTCTGAACTCCTTCTATACATTTATAAATTTATGAATGTATATATAGGAATACATAGTTTTATTTTAAGGGGATTCAGACATTTCTGCATAAATGGAATTTGTACAGCATACTATCTTCACTTACTGAACGTCTTAGATATGTAGCTATATGAATTATATGAGTTTAAATTGTTATTCTTATTGTATATATGAATCTATAATTATAATCTATGGATAAATGTATATGATGTACTATATAGTATATAACATATCCATATGCATGTGTTATAATTTATTTAATAATTTCCTCCCTTTAAACTTTTTACTTTCTGAGAGATAAGTAATTATGGACTACTCAGGACTTTTTTATTTTTTTTTATTTTTCTTTTTTATTTTTTGACAGGCAGAGTGGACATTGAGAGAGAGAGAGACAGAGAGAAAGGTCTTCCTTTGCCGTTGGTTCACCCTCCAATGGCCGCCACAGCTGGCACATCGCGCAGATCCGAAGCCAGGAGCCAGGTGCTTCTCCTGGTCTCCCATGCGGTGCAGGGTCCAAGCACTTGGGCCATCCTCCACTGCACTCCTGGGCCATAGCAGAGAGTTGGCCTGGAAGAGGGGCAACCAGGACAGAATCCGGCGCCCCAACCGGGACTAGAACCCGGTGTGCTGGCGCCGCAAGGCGGAGGATTAGCCTTTTGAGCCACGGCGCCGGCAGACTTTTTTCTTTTTTAAAGATACTTGTGATCAATGCTATATGTTCAGCTCCACCTGGATAATGAAATAGAATCTTGCAGGTTTTTAAGAAATTTCTGTTGTGCTCCTTTTTGAAATAATGCCCTCTTTATTCCTCAAATATAACTATTATTCTGTGTGATAATCATTTCCCTTGTTTATACTGTTACCACTAAAATATGAGCTACTAAATTGCATTGTTTTTTGTTTTCTTTCTGGGCTTAATACAAATGAAATGATACTATATATGTTCTTTTGTTGTTTGCTTCTTTCTTTTAGTTATTGTGGTAAAACTCATTGACACGTGTTATTAATGTATACTCAGTTTATTGTGGTATATTATTCCATTCTATTAATATGCTACAACTCATTTTTTCCCATTCTACTGCTAATGTGCATTTGGGTTGTGTCCAGCTTTAGGTAATCCTTCTAGAAGGAATTGGGAAAAATCTTGTGGGGCAAGAGCTTCTCTGGTGTCTAACCAGAATCACTTCATAAACATGAACGCACATTTTCAGCTTTTCTATGTATTGCCAGTTTTTTTCCAAAATAGTTACACATACAGGTGTTTAGTATTAAACAACTGGAATTGATTTTTCTGAAATGTAAGTAAAGGTAAATTTTAATTTGAGAAATGAATACCCAATTTTCTCAGCACAATGCTTTATATTTTTAATTTCTTCTTTTCCTACTGATCTCAGTGGGAAATTGATAATAACAACTGTACACACCAGTTCTCCATATAATTATTCAGATTCTAGGCTCTGGGCTCTGGGTCAGTATGGATTTATTTTATATATATATATATATACATATATATATATATTTTTTGACAGGCAGAGTGGACAGTGAGAGAGAGAGAGAGAGACAGAGAGAAAGGTCTTCCTTTTGCCGTTGGTTCACCCTCCAATGGCCGCCGCGGCCGGCGCTCTGCGGCCAGCGCATCACACTGATCCAAAGCCAGGAGCCAGGAGCTTCTCCTGGTCTCCCATGGGGTGCAGGGCCCAAGCATTTGGGCCATCCTCCACTGCACTCCCTGGCCACAGCAGAGAGCTGGCCTGGAAGAGGGGCAACCGGGACAGAACCGGCACCCCGACCGGGACTAGAACCCGGTGTGCTGGGGCTGCAAGGCAGAGGATTAGCCTATTGAGCCACGGCGCCAGCCTATAATATGTTTTAATAATTATCAAGACAAGGCCTCCAACCTTACCCAATTTTCTTCTCTTCGTATTTGTCTGCATCAAGAACAGCCCGTACTGGTAGCTGCCTTTGTGGTGCAGTAGGTTAAGCTGCTGCCTGCAACACCAGCATCCCTTGTTGGTGTACTTGTTCAAGTCTCAGTTGCTCTGCTTCTGATCCAGCTCCTTGCTAATGTGCCTAGAAAGAAGCAGAGGATGGCTCAAATACTTGGGTCCCTGCCACCCATATGGGAGACCCACATTGAATTACTGGTTCCTGGCTTTACCCTGACCCAACACCAGATCTCTCTCTCTCTCTCTATCACTCTGCCTTCCAAATAAATGCAATAAATCTCTTTTTAAAAAGAATAGCCAGTATTAATACTTGTGTGTGAATTTTAGAATCAATTTTTAAGTTTCAAAACACACTGAAACACACACACATAAACATTCCCTTTCTCTCATTCTTTCTCCATCCTTCCCTCACTTTCTTACATACATCCACAAACTATTAAGATTTTGATAGTTATTCTATTGAATCTATATGTCAATTTAGGCAAAATGGACATCTTTATTGAGTCTTCTGATGCTTAGGTAAAGTCCTTCTGTTTACTTACATCAAAATATTTTTAAAAAGTATTATTATTTTCTTTAGAAATATTCTTTTGTTAGATTTACTCCTAGATAATCCATGTTTTGAAAACTATATTTTAGGCCGGCGCCGCGGCTCAATAGGCTAATCCTCCGCCTAGCGGCGCCGGCACACTGGGTTCTAGTCCCGGTCGGGGCGCCGGATTCTGTCCCGGTTGCCCCTCTTCCAGGCCTGCTCTCTGCTGTGGCCAGGGAGTGCAGTGGAGGATGGCCCAAATGCTTGGGCCCTGCACCCACGTGGAAGACCAGGATAAGCACCTGGCTCCTGGCTTCAGATCAGCGTGATGCGCTGGCCACAGTGCGCCTGCCGTGGTGGCCATTGGAGGGTGAACCAACGGTAAAGGAAGACCTTTCTCTCTGTCTCTCTCTCTCACTGTCCACTCTGCCTGTCAAAGATAAAAAAAAAAAGAAAATTATATTTTACTTTGCTATGTCATTTAAAAAGAAAATATTTCCCACAGCTAATTTTCTAAAAGTTTATTATTTTTTTTTGAAAGACAGGGTGAAAGAGACAGAGACACATACAGAGGGAGAGAGACAGAATCTTTCACACACTTGTTCATTCTTTTTTAATTTTTTAAGAATGAATTATTTATTTATTTTGAAAGTGAGTGTTACAGGGAGAGGGAGGGACAGAGACATTCCATTTGCTGATTCACTCCCCAGATGACCACAATAGCCAATGCTGGGACAGGCTAAAGCCAGGAGCCAGGAGTTCCATCTAGGTCTCCCACACTGGTGGCGGGGACCCAAACTAATCTTAGGCCATCTTCTACTGCTTTCCCCAGGCCATTAGCAGGGAGCTTGGTTGGAAGTGGAGCAATTGGGACTCGAACTGGCATTCATATAGCATAGCAGCATTGCAGGCAGTAGCTTTACTGGGTATACCATAATGCTGGCCCCTCACTCACTGGATCATTCTTCAAATGACCACTATAGGCAGGGGGTGGACAAAGTCAAAGGCATGAGCCTAGACCTCCATTCAGGTCTCTCATGTGGGTAGAAAGGATCTAATAAGAACTTGACCATCGTCTGCTGCCTCCCAGGGTGTACACTAGCAGAAAACATGATCAGAAGCAGAGACAGAACTCAATCCCAGAGTACAGCTGCAAAGACCTTGGGTTAGGTAGCAGGATATTGAGTGACATATGATTAATCAGATGGTATCTGTTGTTTGAATTAAAAAATTCCTATGTGCCCATCCGCAGGCATTTTCTGTATTGTTTACATTTATTTTGATTACTGGATGATTTGGTTCCCAAATTTGAGTCAGTTTATTTTTCAGAGTAAAATCATGCAGATTATTAAGAGTAGTTAAGTTTCGGGAAGAGAATGTGCCCCATTTGGGTGACTTGAAGTGGGAACAACCCTGTTTTCATGTAGACAAGCAGAACTTTGATATTTAAGCAATACAGCAAGAGAGGTGGCCATTTTCTAAGTGTGAAATGGTAACCTGACAGGGCCTGGGGGACAACTATCAAACTTAACATGTGGTTCTCTTTCAACACTGTCCTAAGGAACTGGAACTAATTTTCGGCTGTAGATGAAAGCCTAGCTGTGTATGTAAGAGCAAGACTTTATAAGTTTGTTGACTGCCTCCTTCATTTTTGCTTCGAGCTGGGTATTGTTTACAGAAGCCGTGAGATCATGAAAGTTGTCAATCCTTTTTTATAAATGAGTTGATTAATTGCACACGTTCTCCTATACTCAGAATGGAAAGTAACTCATTTGTAGTAATATAAAGAAATTTACCAAAAGCATGCACACACATGCATGTGTGTGTGTGCGTGTGTGCGCATGTGTACGTGTTGGGGAACATGGTATAGGAGAATAGATGCTGGAGAGAAGAAAGACAGGGATGCACTACTTATTTTTATATTTAAAGTGGTTTTCTTATAGCAACATATAGTGTGTCTTGTTGTTTTGCATCCATTCAGACAACCTCTGTCTTTTAATTGATATATTTATATCATTCACAGTTAAAGTGATTATGGATATAATTGGATTAATATCTACCATACTTACATATGTTTTTGTTCCATTTTTTTCTCTTTCTCTATGTTTTTATTTCTCAGTTTTAACTATTTTATGTGATATCCTTTTATCTTCTCTTTTTTGAATTTTAAGAATGTTTCTTCTTAAATATTTATTTATTTATTTGACACACACACACACACACACACACACAGAATATATATGTCTTCTATATCCCCAAATGACAGCAACAGCTAGGACTAGGCCAGGCTGAAGCCAGGAGCTTAGAACTCTTATCTGGGTCTCCCATGTGGGTGGCAGAGCCCCAAGTACTTGGACCATTTTGCACTGCTTTCTTTTTTTTTTTTTCTGAAGGTTTTTATCTAATTAATACAAATTTCATATGCACAGGTTTTAGGAATATAGTGTTTCTTCCCCCCACTCCCACCCTACCACCTCCAGTTCCATCCCACCTCCTACTCCCTCTCCCATTCCATTTGCCATGAAGATTCATTTTTAATTGACTTTATATACAGAAGACCAACTCTATACTAAGTAGAGATTTCCACTCTTTTACCCTGCTTTTTGATTACATTAGCAAAAGCAAAGCAGCCAGGACCTGAACTGATACACTGCTAAGGGATGCCAGTGTTGCAAGTGTGATTTACCCTGCTGGGCCATAATGTTGGCCCCAAGAATACCTATTTTTAAAAACACTTTTTATGGTTGCCCTAGAGTTTTCAATGTAGCTTTTTGCTAAGTCCACTCTCAAATAATATTATACCATTTTAAGTGTAGCATAGGTATCTCATAACAGAGTATTTCCAATTCCGGGGACATGAACTCCATTCATTCAGCAAATAAATGTGGGATGCATTCTATGTGACAGGTACTGCTCTAGTTGTTGAGGATAAATGGGTAAGTGGCATTGTGACACTCTGCCCCCACTGATTAATTTTTCTACGAGAGACCAACATGAATGGAAGGATCGCACAATGCAGGTGACAAGCGCCAGTCAGTTCCAGTAGGTGCTCTGCAGCCTGTGCTGTGAGTGTGAGGGCAACCTTAGGAAATCTCAGATCTCCACTGTGAAACTTCTCCTTTCATGGACTTCACTGCTCTGCATCCATGATTTTCCGGGAGATGAAAGGAAAATAGCTACGTGGCTTCTTGGCTTCTTGGCCAAGGACTCCGACAATCTTCACTTCTGGGCATGGGAAGATATAATCTGTTTTTTCTTTCGACAGTTTTCTTCGCAATGCTCCCCCCTCTCTTCCCCACCCCAAATACACACACAGGTAGAAACAGATGACGCTGGAATGCCTCTTGCTTTTTCTCTTTACTCTCCTCCACTTTCCCTCAAGTCTGTCTTAACAAGTTGTGGCAGGAGGGTGGCAGAGTTTCTAGTGGGAAATGGGCACATGGGTTTGGGTGGTTCCTTCTTCTTTCCCTTATAATTTACTTCAATCCTATTTCAAATAAAATAATTTCCAGAATTTTTATAGAACATTTCCAAATTGGTAGCATGACATAATAATCAGTTAAATACAACTGCAGTAGCAAAATTATGTGTTTGTTTTGTGTTAGAGCTGTAAAGATATCCTGAGGTATGAAAATTCAAAGTTACTTATGGGAACAAAAAACTCCATCTTTATTTTTCTATAACTCAATTTACTGTGACATTGAGCTTCTACATCTAATGCAGAAAACGTCATTTTTTCTCTTTAGGAAGACTCTTTCCTTTATCATCAAATTCAGAATTATCTCATTTATCTAATTTCCCCCAGAGTTGAGAGTAGGTTGAGTAGGAGCAGTTGACACTCTGGTGTTGATAGAGAAGTGGATTTCTGATTTTTTTTTTTTTAAATCTTATCTGCCTTGTTTCTATTCTGGCATCTTTGAGATGTCACTTATTTCTCTGATCCTTGGATATGTCTTCTATCCACTTGGGCATCAATCCCACCCAAGATAGTTCCTTCTTGGATTCTGGTCTTTATTCTCTCTCCTCACTACACTCATGGAAGAGGTCCACTTTGGCTCCCATCATCTTGTGTGCTGTGCATCTGAGAGAGAGACAGAGAGAGAGAGAGAGTGAGAGAGAGAAAGGGAGAGAGAGAGGGAGGGAGAGAGAGAAAGAGGCAGAATACCATAGTTGAAGAGTATCGGGGAATCAGCACACACCTAATACTGCACAGTAGTATAACCAGGTTACTTTTCCTTCTTCTTCAGTTCTAATGGAAAGTATTTGATAGGATATGACTTTATGTTTTAGGCTTATTTGTGTTAAAATAATTTTTCATTTGTTTGAATTTGGTGAGTTATTTATCTCTTTGAGCATTAGTTTCTCCATTTATAAAATGGGTATAGTAATAACTGTGTCAGTGAATGATTGATTATTTGATTATAAGTTTAAATGAGATGTAATAAAATGGCTGGTATAATTCTTGGTCCATAGTAGACGTAGGTTCTGTTTCTACTGTGTGCTGTGTGACAATGACATGTATGGTTTTAAGCAAGTCAGCAGAGGGAGAAACCTGACTCTGCACATGGAAATCTGCCCCCTCCCTTCTTTGCTTACACAGAACTTTGGGAGACACTGGGCATTAACACTTTGAACCACCATTCAGCTACCACTTGCTCCTAACTTTGCACAGTTCTGCTCTGAGTCACCTGTGTGCAACTTATGTCATGTTTCCTAAGAAAAGCAACCCAGTGACTGACCTGGGTGTGGGAGCTTACTTGGTAATAAGAGCCTTAGTTCTGTGGAATAGAACCAGGCAGAGCTGGCGTGGAACTTTCCCCTGGTGTTTGGTGGCTCTGTGACTGCCCCAACACTGCTTCCCCATTTGTAAAATAGAGATAGTGAGTACCATGTACAATGTGTGCCAGCACCATCAATATTTGTGATAAAGATCATGGAAAATATTTTTTCTGTGATTCTGTCGAATATGGAAGTATTTTCCTCATCAAGGAATTTCAACCTAGCATTTAAGAGCCTTAGTCTGTGCTCATAGAATGGCGGATGTCCTAAATAGCACTCTGGCCTCAGAATCAGCCCTAAAGGCACTCGGATCTGGCTGAAAAGCCCATGAGAGTATTTCAGGCATGGAAAGCCAAGACACTCTGGCAAAAAGATCTCTGTGAGTGAGATCCCAGTGGAAAGAACAGGTCTTCAAAGAGGGAGGTGCCTTTCTCTGAAGGGAGGAGAGAACCTCCACTTTGACTATGACCGTGTCTAAACAAGATAAGAGTCGGAGAACTCAAGGGGCTTCCATAGCCTTGGAAACTCATAACTGGTGCATGGGGAGATTACTGATGCCATAAACAGGAGTGTCAATTTGTAAAGTCAACAGCAGGAGTCACTGTGCACTTACTCCTCATGTAGGATCTCTGTCCTTAACGTGCTGTACACTGAGGCTTAATGCTATAACGAGTACTCAAACAGTATATTTCACTTTGTGTTTCTATGGGGGTGCAAACGATTGAAATCTTTACTTAATGTACACTAAACTGATCTTCTGTAAAAAAAAAAAAAAAAAAAGAAATTATCAATTCCCAACTTGACTCTCACTGGGATTAAACATGACAATAGGTCTGATCTGATTTCATCATCATTTAAAAAAAATCATCTATTATTTTTCACTTTATGTTTCTGTCAGGGAGCAAACTGTTGAAATACTTACTTAAGGTATACTAAGCTGATCTTCTGTATATTAAGATAATCGAAAATGAATCTTGATGTGAATGAAAGGGGAGAGGGAGTGGGAAAGGGGAGGGTTGTGGGTGGGAGGGACGGTATGGGGGGGAAGCCATTGTAACGCATGAGTCGTACTTTGGAAATTTATATTCATTAAATAAAAGATAAAAAAAAAAAAGCCTTAGTCTGTGACTTCTTCAGCCAAAATTGATGTGGGCGTGGGTGTTTTGACACAGCAGGTTAAACTGCTGCTTGGGACACATTTAATATCAGAATGCCAGTTCAAGTCCCAGCTGCTCCTCTTCTGCCCTGGCTTCCTGCTAATATGCCTGGGAAGCAGCAGAAGACGTTGTGGCCATTTCGGGAGTGAACTAGTGGACGCAAGATCTTAATCTCTGCCTTTCAAATAAAAAAATTGCTTAAAAAATTGATGAGAAAGAGCATTTTTTCTGAGAGGTCAAAATTTTCCAAAGGCTCCCAGAAAAAACTGAAAGCCTCTGAACTTGAGGACATATTATGGAAAAGAAAACGAACACTGTATGTTAAAAAAAAATCATACCTGGCCGGCGCCGCGGCTCACTAGGCTAATCCTCCGCCTAGCGACGCTGGCACACCGGGTTCTAGTCCCGGTCGGGGCGCCAGATTCTGTCCCGGTTGCCCCTCTTCCAGGCCAGCTCTCTGCTGTGGCCCGGGAGTGCAGTGGAGGATGGCCCAGGTGCTTGGGCCCTGCACCCCATGGGAGACCAGGAAAAGCACCTGGCTCCTGCCTCCTGCCATCGGATCAGTGCGGTGCGCTGGCCGCTGCGCGCCGGCCGTGGCGGCCATTGGAGGGTGAACCAACGGCAAAGGAAGACCTTTCTCTCTGTCTCTCTCTCTCACTGTCCACTCTGCCTGTCAAAAAAAAAAAAAAAAAAAATTCATACCTTGGGAGTTGAGCAGAACTCTGAACAGATCATGTGGATGAGACCCCAAAAACAGGAGGTGCTGAGTGAGGAAGGCTATTCAAGGGCCCGAGTGTTTGTGGTTGGTCTCTCTGGTCCCGTAAAGTGACTGCACAGCCATTCTTTCACTCAGGAATCTGAGGTCTACCATGTTTCAGAAGCAAATTACTCAGTGGTGATCTCTTCTAATAGCAAAGACAAGTAGAGGAACGAATCATTATTCCATGGACTGTGGAGCTACAAGAGAACTTGGAAATCATCTGGTCTAGCTCTCCAGGGAAAGAAACCCCAACACACCAACAGCAAACTGTGACTGGTGTGTGACTCTCCTATCTTCCCCTTTCCCACTTCCTTTCCTGAGCAAGTCCCTTAATTATTAGTTCCCTCATTGTCACACAGATTATAAGTAGTGGAATGTTTAGGAAAATGTGCAGAAGTCCTGAAGATGTAGGGGAACTATAGAGGTCCTCTGAGAGCAGGTGTGTTGGGGCTCTTTTTTTTTTTTTTTTTTTTTAAGATTTATTTATTTATTTGAAAGTCAGAGCTACACAGAGAAGGAGAGGCGGGGGGGGGGGGAGGGGGAGGTCTTCTATCCGCTGGTTCACTCTCCAGTTGGCTGCAATGGTTGGAGTTGCGCTGATCTGAAGCCAGGAGCCAGGAGCTTCTTTGGGGCCTCCCACACGGGTGCAGGGGCCCAAGGACCTGGGCTGTCTTCTACTGCTTTCCCAGGCCATAGCAGAGAGCTGGCTCAGAAGTGGAGAAGCCAGGTCTTGAATCGGTGCCCATATGGGATGCCGGCACCGCATCCTGCTACGCCACAGTGCAGGCCACGGGACCCTTTTTTTAACCAATATAATTGAAATGGATGGAATTTAGAATACGTTTTATTCTCCCCAATTAGATCCCCTAACCTAGTTTAAACATGTAGAAATCCTAAGACTTCAAAAAAATTCATGTTTTTCTGATCATAAAAATAATTTTGGAATTTATAATTACTGGAAGACATAAAACAAGATAAAAGAAAAAAAACACCCATAACCTTGTAAGTAAGGAGTAACCCATATTTGTATCATGATTATTAACTCCCGATATTCTCTTATAGCTCCATTTATAAGGCAGACTTGGCTTATATTTATCCTTTACTTCACATATTCCTGTTTTCACTTATCATTATATCATAGAATGTCTCCCATGCCATTGAATAAACATTTGAAATTGTCCCATTTGATAGTCACTGAGTTGCCATTACATTGATGTACCTTGATCTTGGATGAATACAGACGTGACCCTTGGTTGGACATGTGTATCCGTAGATAGTCTAAATAGTGCTGTGATGAACATCTCCACACATAAATCTGTGTTCACACTTCTTATTACTTCCTTGGGGTAGATAACTGGAAGTTGAACTACCTGGGCAAGAGGCATGACCTTTTCCAAATCTCTTGGTACTGTCTGTCAAATTCAGAGGCATTTTAAATGTGAAGAAAAGGTCAGTGGAAAAGGCTCTCCTCCAACTCCTTTTATGAGACCGATTTATTGAACTTGCTGACCCAAACCAGTTTTTTTTTTTTTTTTTTTTTTGTATAACTTAACACATCTGAAACTTGATAATTACTAAAAAAAGATCCTTTGTCCAGGATAGATGCTGGATGACGTGGTTTCTTGTTTATTCAACAAGTGATTATTGGGCATGTACTGTGTCCTGGATACTGAGGGTAATCGGGGATAAACACATGAAGGGGAAAAAATAATACCCTCGGTGATGCCAGGTTTGAATGCTAGTACTCAGTGGAAATGTTGGCTTGTGGGCATCAGCTATGCCTCAAGTGAGGTTCCAGAGGCTGTTAGGATGAATTATTGTATTTATTTACAGTTTATTCCTTTGAGTATTTTTCCATTTTCCCCAAACCTCCCTCAATTTTGAAGAAGTCATGTGTGAGCTCTCTTTTCCTCTTTCCATATAATTTTTCCTACTCACCGACTGCTTGCTGGGAACAGTATGGAAATATTTAGTTTAATAAAAAGTGTTTTTTTTTTTTTTTTTTAAATAAAATTGGCCCTGCTTTCTAGAGAGCCAAGCTGCTTAGCTTTCTTGTGTCTTTGCTTTTTCCAAGGACATTGAAGTTCTGTAACAGAGAGCTTCACACTAATGGTGTAATAATTGGGTCTCCTGCATTCACTTTGTTTTCTGTAGTAAGGCAGGAAGCATCTAGTAAATAGTCCTTTCCTCCTTTTATGCACCCTACACTGCCTCCCATTTCTCTTCTCTTCCTGTCTATTAGCTGGATAGAAAGAGGAGCAATTATCCACGTAAATGAGACCAGTATAACTAGCAATAAAAGTCATCCATTATGTGGTAACTGTTGAACGGCAAGCTAAGCTTTCCAATAACACCAGACACAATCTATGTTTAATAAGTTTGATGTATTTAATAAGTTTGATCATGGTGGTGGGAATGGGAGAGGGAAGAGATGTATAATTTGGGACATGCTCAGGCTGACTTGCCCCAAGTGGTGGAGTTGGAAGCATACCAGGGGATTCCAATTCAATCCCATCGAGGTGGCATGTACCAATGCCATCTCACTGTTCCAGGTGATCAGTTTCAGTTCACAGTTGGTCATGGTGGAGGGACTGGGAGTCAAAGGGAGCACATAGACAAGTCTAATACCTGCTAACGCTAACCGATGGAGTAAATAAAGGGGAGAGTGATCCAACATGGGAAGTGAGAATCTCAGCAGACTCATAGAATGGCAGATGTCCTAAATAGCACTCTGGCCTCAGAATCAGCCCTAAAGGCATTCGGAGCTGGCTGAAAAGCTCATGAGAGTATTTCAGGCATGGAAAGCCAAGACACTCTGGCAAAAGATCTCTGCGAGTGAGATCCCAGTGGAAAGAACAGGCCATCAAAGAAGGAGGTACCTTTCTCTGAAGGGAGGAGAGAACCTCCACTTTGACTATGAGCTTGTCTAAACAAGATAAGAATCGGAGAACTCAGAGGGCTTCCATAGCCTTGGAAACTCATGACTGGAGCATAGGGAGATTACTGATGCCATAGACAGGAGTGTCAATTGGTAAAGTCAACAACAGGAGTCACTGTGCACTTACTCCTCATGTAGGATCCCTATCCTTAATGTGCTGTACATTGAGATTTAATGCTATAACGAGTACTCAAACAATATATTTCACTTTGTGTTTCTATGGGGGTGCAAACTGTTGAAATCCTTACTTAATGCATACTAAACTGATCCTCTGTAAAAAAAAAAAAAAAAAAAAAAAAAAAAGAAATTATCAATTCCCAACTTGACTCTCACTGGGATTAAACATGACAATAGGTCTGCTCTGATTTCATCATCATTTTAAAAAATCATCTATTATTTTTCACTTTATGTTTCTGTGTGGGAGCAAACTGTTGAAATCCATACTTAATGTATACTAAGCTGATCTTCTGTATATTAAGATAATCGAAAATGAATCTTGATGTGAATGGAAGGGGAGAGGGAGTGGGAAAGGGGAGGGTTGTGGGTGGGAGGGACGGTATGGGGGGAAAGCCATTGTAATCCATAAGTCGTACTTTGGAAATTTATATGCATTAAATAAAAGTTTAAAAAAAAAAAAAAAAAAAAAGAAAAAAAAAAATAAGTTTGATGTCTTCATACTCTTATTGTCTGAAGCTAAGAATACCCAGCACTAGACAAAGACCTGAACCACAATTTTCAGAAGTGATTAAAACTCTTTAGCATAGAAGTGTGGGACAATGGCTAAGCAAGGAAGGTTAGGATGAAATCAACCTCATTCCTTGTGTGTAGGAATCCAGTCCAGTCTGTGAAACTCATTGTCTATTAAAGGGAGGCTCAGCTTTTTTTTTTTTTTTTTTTAGTTTGCTTACCTAAGGAGAAAGTAAACATGTGATTATTATTATTTTATCTTTTTGTGATCCCAAATTTTACCAAACATTTGGAATGCTTTTGCATTTTTTGAATGACTTTTTTTTTGTTTGAATAAGGACTGATTTTTCAACATGTAGACAAACATTTGAATAACTAGCGGAAATAATAAATTACCAGCAGAAAGTGATTTCATTGCTTTTTAAGCAAAAAAAGCACCCTCAGGAATTTCACAGAAATGACTCCATTTTCAAATCATTCCCCATTGTAGCCATTTGATCTCCCTCTGGGGTGGACTGAAATGCAAGTTGACTTTCAATAAGAGAGCACCTACCTATTTTGTCTGGGAAAGCAAGCGGATTGGTGGGTGCTAGGGAAATCAACCACGACCTCAGAAAGTCATGATATGTTCTAGTTCTTTTCTTTAAACAAAACTTGCTTGTAAGAACTGCTTTGAAAGACCATGTTGTTCTTTTCAAGGAGTTTAATGAGTGCTCATTATTTGGACCATTTGCACTTTCCTGTTTCTCAGATCGCAAATGTATAATCCAATTACAGTTTGTGGATCTGGTTGGAAAGCAGTTGGTCAGGGCATTCAGATCTGGAGCCACTACTCTTGGAGACAGAACCACCGTGGGACTCAAGAATGTATAAAGAAGTGAAGGTCTCAATTCAAGCTGTCTGGATAAATCTTGGTTTAGCCCAAACCAGCTTTGGGTGAACAGTGACTTAACCACTCTTAGTTGAAGTTCCCTTGGTCTCAGTTCCTCATTTGTGCACTTGTCTGCCTAATAGGGTCCCAAAGGGGATTAAATGAGATAATGCATGTGAAGTGTGTGGAATATAGAAACTGAAGAATGTGTGTAAGCTGATACTGTTATGCTGAAAACACACACATGCTAATCTTCTTGTTTCAGGGTCGATAGAGCAACATCCAGTAGATGGAACCAACACATTTGCCATCCATGTGTGGCTTTTCCTCTAACCTCATGCACATGCAAACCACTCCTCACACACATTACTGAGTTTTCTTCCTCTGGTGCACAGACATTTTCACCATATTGCCTCTAGAGTAGGTTCAAAATTTTATATTCTCTTTTAAGAGGTTTTCCTTTTATCTGCGCAGTGATAATCATTTCCTGTACTCTATCTGTGACATCATATACAAAATATGTTTCTTTCTGGCATCAAGTTGATATTGCTGGCTTGGAGTTTTTAAAGCCAAAACATAGATTTCATAAAGTCACACTAAAGAGTGGGCATGCAATGTATTAAATCAAGTACACAGAGATGGGCATCTTAACACACATCCCACCCACCACTTGGATGAAATCCACATTCTCTTGCATTTTCTGGCATCGAAGTCTGTTTGACTAGCACTCAATCTTGTCTTTCCAAACCTATCAGGTTTCTTCTCCTGGGGGTGTCTGGGCCTCATCCCCCTTTAAAGGACCCATGGGTACTTCCAAGTGCCTAGAATTGGGTATGGGAGGAATCAACCAAGATCTCAAACAGCAGTTGTTATAGAGTAGTTATTTTCTTTAAACAAAATTACTTGTAGGAACTGATTTTACTAGAATTGTTTGAACTTTTCTAGGAAGACTATTTGGATTAGGTTAGCTTCTCAGAGGTCTTTGGCCTACAAAAGGTTAAACATCTGTCTGACTAAATCTTCCTCCTACTCTTCCCATACCAGCATTCCCACCTATTGTCTGCAGCAACAGGCTTACCTTCCCTCCAGGATCATTTTTCTTTTCTTTTCTTTTTTTTATAAAGATTTACTTATTTATTTGAAAGTCAGAGTTACACAGAGAGAGGAGAGGCAGAGAGAGAGAGAGAGAGAGAGAGGTCTTCCATCCACTGGTTCACTCCCCAGATGGCCACAACTGCCAGAGCTGTGCTGATCAGGAGCCAGGAGTTTCTTCTGGGTCTCCACGTGGGTGCAGGGACCCAAGCATTTGGGCCATCTTCTGCTGCTTCCATAGCAGACAGCTGGATGGGAAGTGGAGCATCCAGGACTTGAACTGACGCCCATGTGGGATGCCGGCACTGCAGATGGTGGATTTACCCACTATGCCACAGCGCCGGCCCCCAGGATCTTTTCTTACAACATTTCATACTTCCTGCTTCTTGAGGTATCTTCCACATAAACACACCCTCGTTGACACCATCTTTTGCCCTGTGACCACCTCCACCATTCTCTACTTATCCTCATATGACCTGAACAACTATTTATATAATAATTTTCCTCATAATATTTTACTCACTTAAATATATTTCAAAGGGAAACTAGTGGAGCGGTAATCAGAGGATATGAATATGGAAGTTGGAAAAGATTGTGACCTCAGAGAATAAATATTCCTTATGCAGTAGAAATTATAGCCCAAGACTGGTGGTGTCAGAGGAGGGGAGCAAGGACTGGGGCTGGGGCTGGTTATCCTGTCCCAGGACTGAAAATAAGAGCACTCAGGAAAACAGTGGAGACTGCCAATGGGTGGCCAGATATGGGAAGTCTGGCTAATCTAGGTAGCAAAGCATACAGTGTTCCATTGGGAAGGGGTTGGAAGGAGGAGCTGTGTTACAGGATTTTAGAAACTGATTCAGGGTGTTGGGTGCAAAATAGCACACAAGGTAAGATTGCAAATGAAAAAGGAACTTTGGAAGGGAAAAAAAGTAAAAGCTGAAAGGGGATAATACAATCTAGTGAGTGTGGGGGCTGGATTGTAAGATAAAGAGGCTGCATTTTACAGAGGGGGAGCAGAGGGATGCAGGCTGTCCCAGAACGGAAGCTCCAGGCACTGGAGAGGCACTCGGAAATGGGCAGGAGCAAGCTGTGTGTGTGTCCATGTGTGTGTGTCTGTCCTGTAGGGGAGGAGGGGTTATGTCGACTAGAAAGTGGAAACCATTTTCTTCCTGTCTATAAAATCTGGCACAGGAACTTGAGCGCCCACCTCTTATTGGCAGAGAGAGACAAACATTTCACAGGCAGTGCTCAACAATGCCATTGTTGAACTCAGATGGTGAAAGCGGACTCAGGTGGTCTTTCATAGGCTGGGGCCAGGCCCTCGAGTGATGGGGCACGTAGCAATCCCTGGGTGACTTGTTACATCACAGGCTGCATGGCCTCCTCCGAGAAATTCTGATCTAACAAGTGGGGATGGGGCCTGAATGTCTGAATGTCTGCCTTTCGAAGTCCCTGTGTGATGCTGAAGTGCTGGCTGGGGACCTCACATTGAAAGCCACATGGCTAGGAAAACCAGGCCCTACCTTTTAGAGATTGTGCTCTAAGTTCTGTTTGAACAATAAATCATTGTTTATTAGTAAATGATAGTAAAATGGGGTCCCTGAACCTGCTCTTTTTTTTTTTTTTTTTTTTTTTTTTTGACAGGCAGAGTGGACAGTGAGAGAGAGAGAGACAGAGAGAAAGGTCTTCCTTTACCGTTGGTTCACCCTCCAACGGCCACTGCGGCCGGTGCACCGCACTGATCCAAAGCCAGGAGCCAGATGCTTCTCCTGGTCTCCCATGCGGGTGCAGGGCCCAAACACTTGGGCCATCCTCCACTGTACTCCCTGGCCACAGCAGAGAGCTGGCCTGGAAGAGGAGCAACCGGGACAGAATCCGGCACCCTGACCAGGACTAGAACCCGGTGTGCCAGCACCGCAGGTGGAGGATTTAGCCTATTGAGCCGTGGCGCCAGCTTGAACCTACTCTTTCAATTCTGAACTAATGTAAAACATTCAATCTAAGCAACCTGAAGCATTTTGCATGTGAAATGAAAACACTTACAATTTCTATTAATTCTCATCAATGCAGTAGTTCACTAATGGAAAGAATTGTGTTTTCAGTCTTCACTCTTGGTTTTCTACTTTAATATGGAGTCTTAGTTTTGCTTTTCTCTGATCAGCTATAATTCCAGATTTAGTCTGTGGTGGCCTCTCAATGTCAAGAAGGAATGAGGAAAGAAGGGGAGGGCCGGGGCCGTCTTCTGTGCCACCCTTGAATTCAGTACAGTTTCAGAAGGATGCAGTTGCCGCGTTGCTCTCCCCCAGCCAGTGCAGGGCAGGATGGCCAGTGGTGCGGGAGGAGGCCTGTGATGCTGAGCCAGGAAACCCTTCTGGCCTGGCAGCCGTGCCGTTGACTGTCTGTGGGAACATTCTTCTCTCTGCACTCTGCCCACCGGGGCAGCTCCAGCCTTTCTCCTGGGTCCAGATCTGAGCTTGGAGGACCCTCAGTGGGGGAAGAATAGGGGAAAAGAACAGAACTGGTTGTGTCAGTGCATTTCTCAATGAATCCACACAGTGCACATGCCCTGACACTAGCTGGCAGGGCCAATGAGAAGCTTTGAAATGCTAGCATAAGTTTCACATTTTTCCTTGTTCAGACCGGACAGAGTTGTCTTTGCTCTTGGAAAAACATTCCAGGAATTGAGACAAGGACTGAGAGAATTGTTTAATCATGAGAAGGAAAACAGTTCAATCAGTATCTAATAAAAATAAACACCAGAAGAGATGATGGATGTTGACCTCTTAGCACTCCTTGTTTTCCGTGCTCAGCGACCTGTGTATGTGTTTGCTGTGGCTGTCCATATTTGTTGTTTCTTCTGCAGAAAAGGGAAAAAAGAGATCATTAGGGCAAATCTGATTCAGAGACTGAGTGCTTAGGTAGAGCTGCCAAATAAAATACAAGTTGCCTGGTCAAATCTGAATTTCAGACAGACAACACGTAACTTGCAGTTGGGACATACTTCTGCTTCTGAAATTATGCTGGCCTTCCTGTATGTTTAGTTGCTACCTCTGGCAATTTGACTTTGCTGTTTTGGCAGCAGGCACAACAATCAAGGCTGCATTCTGGCATCCCGAATGTTGAGGTTGTCTAGGTAGAAGGATGAATATATATATATATATATATATATTACTCTATTTATTATGTACAAATGGTGAATGAATTTTGTGTATTTCATACCTGTAGATTTAGGAGCATAGTGATATATTTGTGGATTATGTTAACCTTCAGAATTTATACTCATGATCTTACAAAAGGTAGAAAAAAAAGGCAAGGCTGGCACTTATAGAGAGCCAAAAATGAGCCTTTTCCCTCTTTTTTGTGGTAGTCAACTGGTACTGTCAGTCAGACACATGCCGTAAGAGTTGATTAACAGACAGGCCACATTTGGATCAACTGTGCTGCATTCAACATTTCTTTGAACAATAGTTATAATCTGTTGGGGAGAAATATCAATTTAAAGGTCAAGTGCTTTCATAAAAAAGGTGATTATTCAGTATTTCATACTTTGAACCAAAGCACACACCAGGATTCACTGCATCTCTGTCTTCTGCACAGCACATATATGCTGCGAAATGGATTGCTTAATTATACGATTATCTGTCTTCAGGGACGATATGTGAACATGAATGGGAGCCGCCAGGAGAGGCCCATTGCTTTCCTTGTGATCTTTAATCTATAGCTATAGCCATTACAGGTTACAAGTTGACTTTTAAAACAAATATCTAAAATATAAATTACTTTTACAGTGCAAAGTGGGCATTTTGGTATAAAAGAGCTCCTGGAACTGAAAGATGGACACATTTCATGATGGGGCTCCTGGCCAACGTCATTTCTTTTTCTCTTCCTCTGATGTTTCAGTGGTCAGCCAGTGTGTGTGGGGGGGAGGGAGATTCAGCCTCCTAAATAACCAGGGTGAGGAGGAAGGCCATCCTTTGTTGGTGAGTCGTGTAGTATAATAATAGAAACGAAGACTATGCTGTGAATCCAAAGTCTAGGAAAATCTGGAGTGGCCAGGTGCCACAAGAGCTCAGAGATTAGAGGGGTTAAACATAGGTGACCAAACATTGTTAGTCTCTTTGTGTGTCTTCCTTATTCCTCTGGGGTTCGTTGTAGAGTGGGGGGTTCACTGTACAGGGAAAAATTAAAATTGTGATGCTAGTGTCAGCTAAAAATAGCCAGAGAGCTGGGTCCAGTCTCTGCAGCATATTAGGTAGGTGGTGAAGGTACAAACAGATCCAAGCAGTTAGTTCTTCCTTCCAAGACTCGGTTCCAAATGGTACCCTGTATTCCAGTGGCCTCTAATGGCCTCCAATGGGGGCTGGTTTAGCTTTATATATTATGACAAGAAATTTTCAGGCAGCTTCAGAAGACAGAAAAAGAGAAACAAAACGCTGGACAACTTTGCAAAGGTTACGTTATGTCTGCTGACCGAGGTCTTCCACCTGAATGTTCAGTCTTAAGGAGGCACTGCTTTTGCTTCCAAGGGCATCTGAAGGCTCTGAGGATCATGTTCAGGGTCAGTTCTAATATGTAACACAAACTGCCCACCCCCACTCCTGCACTTGACAGAATGAAAATATTTGCATATGTTTCTGTATGTCAAGTTTGTCTAATTAATTCCATATCCTTATAAGCTTATTTACAAATGCAACATATTTGGAAGGGGAAAATTTGCCAAGAAGCAGGCAAGTCTCCTTGCAAAGCTGAAAATATTTTTTTACAACCCAAAGATGAGCACCAGAGATACCAGAATAACTCATTTTGTAAAGATTGCCAAGAAATCCTTATTTTGAAATCCCTGTGCCCGCAATTACCTCATGCCAGGTGAGGCATCCACCTTTGAAACCACAGATAGACATTTGCTTTTCTCCAACTCTGCTGCATGGTTTCAAAGAGCTTTTTATTTTTATTTTTTATTTATTTATTTTTTTTTGCCTTTCTTGGCTCCGAGTGGCTGCAACACATGGTAAATCTTTAACTTCAAGTGTCCTTCTGTGGTGACCAACTAAAATATTAGCAAAATAAATGTTTTATGGGAAAATGTTGGCAGGAACCCCAACAGAAACAGGTGGTATTGGGTTATTTCAATATAATGTAATGATACAGCCAGGTTTCCATCTGGACAGCATGTGGTTCTGTGTGCTCAGAGAGTATCAAAGAGTGTGAGTATGCACTGGGGAAACTGGCAGTGTACAAGTGTGCAGCTAGATGGCTACTTTACAAAATAAGAGTCTGGGTTTTGGGTCCTCTGGGTTAAATATTTTTACTGTCAAAATCTGAATTTCTTCATAAAATATTAAAGGCGAAGCAAACCTCTGACATGCAGTACTGAGCGGCGTCATTATAAGGCAGTTCCTGGAAACCAGAGAGAGCGCACATTAAAGCGAGGCGTTTATTATAAAAGAGTTCATTACCCTTGGAAGTAAGACTTGTTTTAGAGGAAGCCTCAGAAAAGGGAAGTTTTTTTTTTTTTTTTTCAAAGCAAGGCTTACTATACTGTGAAAAACTGCTCAGTCTTATGGGTGAGAATACACCTAGAAAATAAAGAGTAAATGGGGTTAGTTGATTGCTAAAGGTCTGATTGTAATCCAAAGCTAAAGAGCTGTATCCTTAATTTACCACCAGGGAAGAGTCTTTCCCCTCTTCCATAAAACCCCTGCTTCAGGCGCTTCAAGACACATGGAGTTAGGAACACTTGGAACATTCGGGTTTGCGCTCAGTTCTCCTCTCTATATATCCGGGCGAAGCTCGATAATAAACTCTTGGCACAGTAACTCCTTGTATGTATCCCAGAGAGGGGCATCAAATTATGGCTATATGCAGACGTAGATCCTCTTCAGAGGCAGAGGGACCTCATTCCCTGGCTCTCTCAACTCTAGCCAGAGGAAGAAAGCTGAAATGTGCACATGGGAGTAAGCAATTTGGAAGTGGCTTGGAAGTTCCTTGATGCCGACTAAAAGACTTGGGAAGCCAGGGGCACCATCTGCCAAAATGAAGGAGCCACTTGGACCTTGGTGTACTTGGCTGGGAAGGCTTGATTTCTAGAGAATTCTTTGCAGCCACCAATTGGTAGTTCAGCAAACATTGAGACAGTGAAAACAAAGGCCCAGGTATGAAATCCAAGGGCTGGTAGGCAGCAGTGAGGGAGCAGGAAAGGCCCAGAAGACGAGGTAATGAAGTCAAAGCACCTAATCACAGCACCCTCTGGCCACTAGGTACCACAGGAAATAGACACTTGCATGGCTACTGCTTGTTACTCAGAGAGTGAGCTCCCCTAAAATAGCTGTGTTTTCTAGATCAGTGAGGATGGAGGAGATGATGTGATAGAGTCCTGGATCCCCTGAGTTTGACTGTGTTACTGTTGCTCTTGGGAGGCCAGACTGAGAACAAGGAGAGACTGACGTCCTGGGGGCACGAAAGCCCACAGGGGGCATGGGTCCTGAATTACTTGGGAAGATGATTTTCTCCATCTGGAGCAGAGCTGACACAAAATATCTCTCCTCCCATCTCTCTCTAACTCTTTCAATAAATAAAATAAATTAAAAAAAATGAGAGATGAAAGATATATTTGGCTACCAAACACTTTAAAACTTCAATATCCCCAAACTATGAGGGATGTTAAAAGACAAAAAACTGGGAAAACATATGTATAATCTGTAAGTCATCTGAAAGGTACATATCACACACACATACAGTACTTCTACTAATCAAAGATAGAGATATGCTAATAGAAAAATGGATAAAGGCCATGAATTAATGATTCAGGAAGAAAAGATACAAATGGACAATAGACAAATAAGAACAAGTCCAACTTCAGTAGCAATAAAAGCAATTAAATTATAACTGACAGGCCTTATTTTCTCTTTTAAATTGGCAAAGAGAAAAAAATAATACTAAAATTGGTGGTAGGGAAAGTGACCATACCTTGGGGCACTTTTGTATACCATTGGTAGTATGATTGGAATGACTTATTTATAGGGCAGTTTGTCAATGTGTATCACAGAGTGCATTTTGTTCTCACCCATTGGTCTGGCTAGTTATTTGTCCCATGAAATACAAGTTTGGGAGAGGACTTGTTCCTGGGTGCAGCCGTTGAAGCAATGGTAACACATTAGAAATGAAGTGAGTGCTCGGTAATAGGCAATTGGCTGAAGTATACCATGTGGGGTAGAATATTATCCAGTCACTCAAAATGACCTTATGGAAGAATAGCTAATGCCATGGAAAAGTGTTCAGTATGCATTCCTTAGTGAAAAAATAATATCCATTTTTTCCCCTAAGTATTGTATACGTTTAACCACTTAAAATGGGGGGAAAAAAGACACAAAAATGTTAATCAGATTTCAGGTCTAACTTTCTAATCAAGGGTATTATTTTTTCCTTTATGATGTGTTTTCTTGGGTTTTTACAATAATAATAACAATGATTGTATATGAGTATATAAGTATTTGTACTCCAGAACAAAATGGTACTGAGAAGTGGACTATTTTCTGTATAGTTTATTTAGTAGCACATGGTAGAGTGGTGTGTTTGTTTGTGGGGGTGGAGGGAAGAGCACTAAGATTCTGGTGCTCAAAAACACATAATTTGAAATAGTTACTGTCATTTCTGAGCATATTATTGAGTATATCATTACAAGGAAAGCTGGCATGTTTTACAAAGATCCATAGAGAGGAAACTGACTTCACAATTTCCAGGTAAAGTTGGGGTGCTGTTGATTTTCTGGGTGCATTAAAATAAAAATTCTAGGCAACTTCACAAGGTTTTAACCTGACCTGGAAATAGACTCAGCCCGGGAAGCAGAGTGTTATTGACCAGGGTTGTCTCCATATGTCCCAGTATGAGCAGACTGAGATCTAGTTTCTCTGACATTCACAATTTCAAACTTTAAGTCTCTCTGTACTGGAGAGAGAGACAGAGAGAGAGAGAGAGACAGAGAGACACAGAGAGAGAGACAGAGAGAGAGAGAGCCTGAAGAAACAGAAAGAGAGGATATACTTTGCGGAGGTGGGCATTGTAAGCCTTTTCTTTCTATTGTGAGCAGAAGCCTCCTGCTTTGATTAGTTAATATTCTAATTTGAGTTGAATTTATCAGCTTTGTTCATGATCACTTTTTCAAAAGAGTTTAATTAACTATTTAATGAAGGAATTTACTTTGCTGTGCAAACTCATGCCTCATTAAACCTCAGCTGGAGACTCCTGAAGGCAGTATTGGTGTTCCTTGCTTGTGGTCTGCTTAGTCCCACTAATTGTGGCTGGCTGGTCTAGAGCTAGGAAATAGAGTTCTGAATCTCTGGGCCCCAGATTCAGAACCTTGACCTTTCATGGTGAACTCCAGATACCACTCAAAATACTTAACCTTTTCAGGGGAAGGATTACTAGTCAGCTGCTGGAGTTTGTTGAGCACAATCTTGATGTTGGCCTCCTGTATGCCTCTCCCTCCAACAAAGTATCTTTATTTTATGTTTGTATTCCTTTGTAATTCTCTGTTAAATACAAATCTGTGTTCAACTGCACCATTTTCTCTAATCAAATGAAGATATTCTAAATTTCATTGCTCTTATTCTTGATATGGATAATTTTCCCCAGCTATTGTATTTGCACATAAAAATCAATTATTCATTCATCATTTTAAAAAAAATTTTAGAAGTTTATTTATTTTAACTTTTATTTGAAAGGCAGAGAGACAGAGACAGAAAGAGAGAGAGAGAGAGAGATCTTCCATCGACTGGCTTATTCCCCAAAAGCCTGCAGCAATCAGAGCTGGGCCTGGCAAAAGCTTGAGGCACAGAACTCAGTTTGGGTCTCCCATCGAAGTGGTAGGGACCCAAGCACTTGAGCCATCACCTACTTCCTCTTAGGGTAGGCACTAGCAAGAAGCTAAACTGGAAGTAGAGGGGCCTGGACTTGAACCAGGCAATCTGATATGGGATGTGGCTGCCCCCACTGGTGTCCTAACTTGTTTGCCAAGTGTCAACCCCTAATCTTTTATAATTTTATAAAGATTTCAAATAACATCAGAACATACTCAGTAGAACAGCCTATTTACCCTCCTGAGGGTTGTCAAACAATTCATTTCCACTTGTTAAGTGTCTGTTAATCTATATCATCAGTATAAGATAAGCAGAGTTAGGACAGCTATGTTGTGTGGACCGGTATCGAATGCCTCTCTATCTGTTTTCTTCTCTTTGGTATGTAAAGTGTAATATGGAGTGGAAAATTAACTAGGATTTGTACTTCTTTTGACTGATGTGTTTTTCCAGTGCCAAATGGTTGTCTGCTCAAGTTAGTCCATCTCAGTTGCCTCTTCATGGCAAGAAACAGGACAGTCTATTCACTCTGGCAGCCAAGTTCCAGTGTACCATGCCAAAGCCCTGTAAAGTGGTATGGAAGCTCTTTGCTCTGACTTGAAAAATGCAAGTGTTTTCTGCTAGATAAATCAATATACGGTGGCCCCAAATTAAATGTCTTCATTTCAAAGTGGCTGGACTTCGTTTATATCTATGGAGAGGAGAGAAAGTCTAGAGAATTGGAGAAAATCCAAACCAGTTCATCAACCCTTAATGTTTTCAAGAACATTTTATTTTGCTACAGTGTCTAGTAAAGAGTTTAAGACTGGCTTGGTGAGGGATGAAAAGCAGAGCTATTTTAAGACTGGTGACTTCATAAGCTTCAGAGCATGGACCCAATTAAGCCAGAAACCTTGAAGAAGGTGTGCATTTGGGGTATTTATTGCAAGCCCAAAATATCATGAAATTAAATAAATCCTTCTCTTTGCAAGGAACATCTATGTTTTTAGGTATAAGGAGCATACTGGTTTATGAATAACTTTACACTAGGTAAAGCTCAGCTCTGCATTTTCAGCATAGATCTGTAACATTGTTCTTCCAAAGCTTTCTGTGGATGCTATAAGACTGTTCAGAATGTGTATAAGGTGTTTTTTTTTTTTTATTTTTTGACAGGCAGAGTGGACAGTGAGAGAGAGAGACAGAGAGAAAGGTCTTCCTTTTGCCGTTGGTTCACCCTCCAATGGCTGCCACGGCCGGCGCACCGTGCTGATCCGATGGCAGGAGCCAGGTACTTCTCCTGGTCTCCCATGGGGTGCAGGGCCCAAGCACTTGGGCCATCCTCCACTGCACTCCCTGGCCACAGCAGAGAGCTGGCCTGGAAGAGGGACAACCAGGACAGAATCCAGCGCCCCGACCGGGACTAGAACCCGGTGTGCCGGCGCCGCAAGGCGGAGGATTAGCCTAGTGAGCCGCGGCGCCGGCCAAGATTTTTAAAAATTGTATTTGTCTACCAGTAACATAGGTTGCCAATAATGTGCCCTGTATAAATTGTGAGTTTTTTCTTTCTCTCATTCAATAGAAACCCAGAGATAAGCAGTCTAGGCTAATAAGGCAACTCCGTGGTATCATCAGGATCCCAGATTCTTTCCATTTCTGTTCCTCCAGTCTTAGCACATGGCTTCCATCCCCCGGAGCTGTCTTGTGGTCCACTATGACTGCTGGAGTTCTAATTGTCATCATTTCCATACCCAGGAAGGAAGGAGAGGAAATGAGAATGGTGAGGGGAAGAGATGCCAGCTGTCTTCACCTCCCCCAAGGTGGTTTCCTAGAAATTCCCTTCAACAGTTTCCATTTGCATGTCACTGGCTACCCCAACCACAAGGACACATTTTAGGTGGTACCTGCAATTGTAATCTTTTACCAAAGAAGACAAACAAACATTCACTGGTGGGACAACTAGCTAACTGAAAGGTAGCAGTTCCTCAAGATTTATGAGGTTTGTCCTAAGTGGAAGGCTGGCTGATCACCGTCCCCATTCTGGGGACTCTGATGCCTTTTCCCATGAATTTAATTCTCTCAGCATCTTTTTGATGCCGGTAAGAGAAAGCACTAGTTCATCTATAAAGCAGATGGAACTTTAAGAGAGGCTGTACATGACAATCTAAACAGGAACTGGAAATTAACTCTGGATAATAGAAATAGACATCAAAGGCAAGAACAAAGTAAAAGCACAACTTGAAATATTGTTACTTGTGCCCCCAGATCCCCAAGGACAATAGGACATGGACATGTGTACATCCTCATTTTCCATTTATTCCCAGCACAAGAGTTTCCGTGGTAATGGTCACCTATCACTGTTCACTTACTATGAGCCAGGTGTTATTCATCCATTGTGTCTGAGCCTAGTATGACCCTGTAAGGGAGGCGCCAGTATCCCGATTTTTCAGCTACAGAAGTTGGAAGTCAAAGGGATTCGATCACTTTCCCAAGTCAAATGGCGAGGAAGACAGTAGGGATGTGGACTCACATTTCTGACACCAGAACTGGGACCTCTCTTCTGTTATATGCTGTTGGTTTAATGCTGATTTAGGAAAGTCACTGTGATTCTCCAGAAAAAGAGATTTGAAGGACTTTTTTTCCCCTTGATAGGAAGTGGTGCTTGGGCTGGCATTAAGTTTCTCTGCCCTTGCTCAACGGCCGCCATTCACTGATCATCCTGCATGCAAGTGTGGCCTGTGGCTGGCCGCAGGGATCAGCGAATGCCCAAGCCCTCTCCTCCTCCCTGGGTCACACTGCGAGCCATTTTCCTCCCCTAGCACCACTCTGGAGGGGGGAAAGGCATCATAAAAGCAATCAGTGTATTCTCATATTTTTTCTTGATGTAAAAAGATGAAGTCATGGCATGTGGTCAGATTGCCAGCACTGTTAATAATAAACCTCACATAATTAAGCACTGATTTATTCCTTTATATAAGTGAAACAAATTGCTCTAACTGCCTCTGCTTGAGACCATCCAGTCAGATGGATTATGTATAGGAAGTCGAAACTAAAAATTATGGGCGCTCATATTTCACAGTGGTGGAGGTTTATTGGAGGGACAATTAGAACCCTAACTAAATGTGTCCTGTATTCCCTTTGATGGAGAGATCAGATACTAATCTGGGGATAGGACTAATTCTCAACACAGCTGCTCTCTGAGCGCTAATATTCCCGCTTTAGGTTCAAAACCTGGAAACATGTTTAAAAAATTGATCAGAGCTTATAATAGCAATAATCACCTTGAAATTGGTTGTTACTCCAGTTAATGAACTGAGTAGGAGAGTATGAGCCTCCCTCTGTGTCCCTCAGGCCTTTAACTAACAAGCTAGTTGTTAACCACTGGGTTTGTTAAACAAGAAAAATCTCTTAGGGGATTGAATTGGGGGCATGTAGGGAGCTAGATGCTTTCACTCTGAGGGTGCTCCGACAGCACCAGCTGTCCCTGGAAGCCACACCCCTCCCTGGTTCCAGGCATCCACCGCCTCTCCACAGGGCCCAGGCTGGGATGACCATGGGAGGTGGCATCTGCTCCTCCAGGAGCTAGTGTCTTGTGCTCAGAAGGTGGGTCCAGGGACTTGTTAGAATTACAGAATCTCAAGCTCCATGCCAGAAGCAGGGTCTGCATTTTAACAAGATTCCCCACTGAAGAAGCCCTGAGCAGAATGTGTCCCCTTGCTCCAACTTGTAAAACTGGGATCTCAGCGCAGAGGTTTCTCTGCAGGCTCTTGTAAGGTCTCGGCAAATTCTCAGCTTCTGCCTCTAACTGGACCCCTGTGGGGCAGGGCAGTGCACACCAAAACATTGTGCATGGCAGTCACATATGTATTGAAAAAGCTGCTTCCCTAAAGTGTGTCCCATTTCAAGGAAGAGTTTCTTGGAGAAAGGGAAGGCAAATGGATTAGAGTCCTGGAATCTCAAAGACAAGGCAGACCTTAGGATTTGGACTGTTATCAGGGAGGGGCTCACACCCCTAAAACAATGTGGATCTTCCCAAAGTTCGTATCCTGGGAATAGGATTAGACCACTTGCCCTTCATTTAAAGGCCATTGAGAAATTTTCCTGCACAATGTCTGTAGAGAAACATTCCTATTCATAGAGCCTATAGACTTCCCCAGACCCTGAGCCAATCCTTTCTGAGCGAATAAGGTTTCATTCTATGCTCTGCTTCAGCTCTAATGAGCTAGTGTTTTATTTCTTTGCTCTGTTTCCTTTACTAACTGTCTGGGGCAAAGATTTCCTCAAAAGCTTAATGAAAGCTGAGTAACAGAACTGCTGTTTTATTGACGTGCCACTGTTCTGGAGCTGAGGGGCTACTAGATTGGGGTGTAGCTACAGGGAGCCATGGAACATGGTAAGAATGATGTCATGGGTTAGAGGGGCTGGAGAGCTGTTGGAGGAAGAGATTCTCCTGCAGTCTGGGGTCTGTCAGGAAGCCTGGGAGTGAAACAAACAACTTACTCTGTGTTAGGCAGAGCAGTGGACGTTAGGGACCTATTAGGAGCCTGCTGTGGCTGATGCACTTCCTCCCCTGGGCCCCCAGAGTCACTTGCGCTGTGAATCAGGCCAAGTGGGAAGATGATGGGGAGCTCCTTGCACAGCAAGCCCTCCAGACCCCACTCCCCCACCACTCTGATGGAAAACCACCCTCTGCTTTCACTTCCTCTGTGGGTATGGTGGGCGTTGGGTTCACTCAGTGGACACGTCGTCCCCACTCCAGATTTACTGGAATTGCATGTTTACTCTAGAGAAGGTAGTCCTTGAATACCCCTTATTTGTCTCCCTAAGTGAAGGGATCCATTTTATAATTTGCTCCCCGTGAACAGGCTTAGGATGTGATTCTGTTTTACTTTGTACCCATAGAATTTCTTTAGAAAATTTAAGCTTCCAATAAAGAAAAAATCTCATTTTGCACTTTGCAGGTTAACTGTTTAGGAATTTAAGCTGTTTTTAAATCTATCTCGTGTTGTCTCCTCTGTGGAATTTTATTTCACTTACACTCACTATTTTCCCTTTTCAATCCTGGATATCCTTGAGCAAATTCACAGCATTGGTGCTGGAAACACTCTGTGGTCGATCCATTTCAGCTCTCACCAAGAGGCAGAGCCCCAGCCTCAGAGAGGTTGTCCCTTATCCAAGTTCAAAAATCCGTTTGGTGGCAAGCTTGGAATCCTGTTTCTCATTTATGCAACAGATAAAGGGTTAATAACCAGAATCTACAAAGAGATCAAGAAACTCCACAAAAACAAAACCAACAACCCACTTAAGAGATGGGCCAAGGACCTCAATAGACATTTTTCAAAAGAGGAAATCCAAATGGCCAACAGGCACATGAAAAAATGTTCAAGGTCACTAGCAATCAGGGAAATGCAAATCAAAACCACAATGAGGTTCCACCTCACCCCGGTTAGAATGGCTCACATTCAGAAATCTACCAACAACAGATGCTGGCAAGGATGTGGGGAAAAAGGGACACTAACCCACTGTTGGTGGGAATGCAAACTGGTCAAGCCACTATGGAAATCAGTCTGGAGATTCCTCAGAAACCTGAAGATAACCCTACCATTCGACCCAGCCATCCCACTCCTTGGAATTTACCCAAAGGAATTTAAATTGGCAAACAAAAAAGCGGTCTGCAGCCTAATGTTTATTGCAGCTCAATTCACAATAGATAAGACCTGGAACCAACCTAAATGCCCATCAACGGTAGACTGGATAAAGAAATTATGGGATATGTACTCTTTAGAATACTATACTGCAGTAAGAAACAACGAAATCCAGTCATTTGCAACAAAATGGAGGAATCTGGAACACATCATGCTGAGTGAAATAAGCCAGTCCCAAAGGGACAAATACCATATGTTCTCCCTGATCGGTGACAACTGACTGAACACCAAAAAGGAAACTTGTTGAAGTGAAAGGGACACTATGGGAAACGGTGACTTGATCAGCATAGCCCTGACTGTTAATGAACAACTTAATACATTATCCCTCTTAGTAGTTTTTTTGTCTGTTCTACTTAATATGACTGATTTAATTCTGTAATTAATACACAGTTATTCTTAAGTGTTGAAATTTAACTGAAATGTGATCCCTGTTAAACATAAGAGTAGGAATAAGAGAGGGAAGAGATATATAATTTGGGACATGCTCAAGCTGACTTGCCCCAAATGGTAGAGTTAGAAACACACCAGGGGACTCCAATTTAATCCCATCAAGGTGGCATGTACCAATGCCATCTCACTAGTCCGAGTGATCAATTTCAGTTCGCAATTGATCATAATGAAAGGACTAAGAGTCAAAGGGAGCACATAAGCAAGTCTAGTACCTGCTAACACTAACCGATAGAATAAATAAAGGGGAGAGTGATCCAACATGGGAAGTGAGATACTCAGCAGACTCATAGAATGGCAGATGCCCTAAATAGCACTCTGGCCTCAGAATCAGCCCTAAAGGCATTCAGATCTGGCTGAAAAGCCCATGAGAGTATTTCAGGCATGGAAAGCCAAGACACTCTGGCAAAAGATCTCTGTGAGTGAGATCTCAGTGAAAAGAACAGGTCTTCAAAGAAGGAGGTACCTTTCTCTGAAGGGAGGAGAGAACCTCCACTTTGACTATGACCTTGTCTAAACAAGATAAGAGTCGGAGAACTCAAGGGGCTTCCATAGCCTTGGAAACTCATGACTGGAGCATAGGGAGATTACTGATGCCATAGACAGGAGTGTCAATTGGTAAAGTCAACAACAGGAGTCACTGTGCACTTACTCCTCATGTAGGATCTCTGTCATTAATGTGCTGTGCATTGAGATTTAATGCTATAACGAGTACTCAAATAATATATTTCACTTTGTGTTTCTATGGGGGTGCAAACTGTTGAAATCTTTACTTAATGCATACTAAACTGATCCTCTGTAAAAAAAAAAAAAAAAAAAAAAAAAAAAAGAAAAGAATAGAAACTATCAACTCCCAACTTGACTCTCACTGGGATTAAACATGACAATAGGTCTGATCTGATTTCATCATCATTAAAAAAAATCATCTATTATTTTTCACTTTATGTTTCTGTGTGGGAGCAAACTGTTGAAATCCTTACTTAATGTATACTAAGCTGATCTTCTGTATATTAAGATAATCGAAAATGAATCTTGATGTGAATGGAAGGGGAGAGGGAGTGGGAAAGGGGAGGGTTGTGGGTGGGAGGGACGGTATGTGGGGGAAGCAATAGTAATCCATTATTCGTACTTTGGAAACGTATATTCATTAAATAAAAGTTAAAAAAAAATAAAAAAAAATTAATTATTTTTATTTATTTGCAAGGTAGGGAGATAGAGAAAGTAAGGGAGAGAAGTATCTTCTATCTGCTAGTTCACTCCCCAAATGCCTGCAGTAGCCAGGGCTGAATCAGGCCAAAGGCAAGAGCTAGAAACTCCATCCGAGTCTCCTACTTGAGTGACAGGGGTCCAAGTACTTTAGCTGTCATCTGCTGCTTCCCAGTGTGTGCATTAGCAGGAAGTTGGATTGGAAACAGAAGGGCATTCCATCCTGGGCACTCCAATAAGTACGTGAGTGTTGCAGGCAGCAGCTTAATCTGCTATGTCACAATGCCTGCCCCTTAAACTGATTTTAAACATTGCAAAAAGTAACATGTGCTTATAAGAAAATTAGTCCTTTGTTACAAGTTTTGCTGTTCCCTCCCCAATTGTTGTTTGTCTATTGTTTTTTATTCATAAATTTTAAAATATAAATGAAGTTAAATTTTAAGTGTTTTTCTTTAAGATGTCTATGTATTCTTATCATATTTAAGAATGTCTGTAATATTTTCTCTTGTATATTTTTGGGTCATAGAAAGGGCTTACAAAAACAAGTTCCTGTCATTCTGTATCTCCATTGTCTGTGTGTGTTTTTCTGACCCCTTAGAATGTCAGGGACATAAGAAGGACTTTGTGTGTCCACTGTGGTACTTTGTCCAGACTAGGTGTGCAACAAGTAATTGTTGCTGAAGTAATTGGTGGTTTTATAGCCATATTTAAATATTTGGAATTTATTTTTCTATAAGGATAAGATAGGTTTTTAAAAAATATTCATTTATTTTTCGAAAGGCAGAGTTAGAGAGAGAGAGAGAGAGAGAGAGAGAGAGAGAGATCTATTCGCTGGTTCACTCCCCAAATGGCTGCAACAACTGGGGCTGGGTCAGGCCGAAGCTAGGAGCCAGAAGCTTCCTTTGGGTTTCCCACGTGAGTTCAGGGGCCCAAGGACGTGGGCCATCCTCTGCTGCTTTCCCAGGCACATTAGTAAGGAGCTGGATCCGAAATGGAGCAGCTGTGACTCAAACCAGTACCATAAGGGATGCTAGTGCTGCAAGCCTTGGTATAACCAGCTGCACCACAGCGCCACTCCCAGGAAAGGTTTTCAGTTTGCCCGCATTCCCCCACGATTAAGTAACTGTCTTTTTATCTTATGATAATTTATTGATCAGTAAGTCTATTTATTTTCCATGGATTTTAAACATCATTTTTATCACATAATACTTTCCTGAGTTTATTTGGGGTTGTTTAAATTTTATCTTTCTTTCATTTTTTTTCCAGTTGAGGTTTTGGTTTATTTGCTTATTGTCATTTTATCAAATCTTCCCCACTTGCCAACCTCTGTTTGTTATGATTGGGACTGGATCCCAGACTTTCTGCTTCCAGACCAACTCAGCTTGAAATAAAAAAGAAGGTATCCAAAGAAGAAATAGACTCAGAATCATGAGCAGGATGAACCCTCAAATAACCAGCCGATTCACGTTTATTGAAAATATACTGGTGCCGGCGCTGTGGTGCAGTAAGTAAAGCCTCTGCCTGCAGTGCCAGCATCACATCTTGGGTGCTGGTTCCAGTCCCAGCTGTTCCACTTCCCATCCCACTCTCTGCTATGGCCTGGAAAAGCAGTGGAAGATGGCCCAAGTCTTTGGGCCCCTGCACCTGTGTGGGAGACCCAGAGGAAGCTCCAAGCTTCTGGCTTCAGATTGCTGCAGCTCTGGCCGCTGCAGCCATCTGGGGGGTGAACCAGAGGATGGAAGACCTCTCTCTCTCTCTCTCTCTCTCTGCAACTCTGTCTTTCCAATAAATAAATAAATCTTTAAAAATAAAAAAAGAAAAGGGAGAGAATGATCCAACATGGGAAGCGAGATACACAGCAGACTCATAGAATGGCAGATGTCCTAAACAGCACTCTGGCCTCAGAATCATCCCTGAAGGCACGCGGATCTGGATGAAAAGCCCATGAGAGTATTTCAGGCTGGAAAGCCAAGACACTCTGGCAAACAAACAAACAAACAAACAAAACCTAAATGAAAGATCTCCGCGAGTGAGATCCCAGTGGAAAGAACAGGTCATCAAAGAAGGAGGTACCTTTCTCTGAAGGGAGGAGAGAACTTCCACTTTGACTACGACCTTGTCTAAATATGATCAGAGTCGGTGAACGCAAAAGGCTTCCATAGCCTTGGCAACTCATGACAAGAGCCTAGGGTGATTACTGATGCCATAAACAAGAGTGTCAATTTGTTAAGTCAACAACAGGAGTCATTGTGCACTTACTCCTCATGTAGGATCTCTGTCTTTAATGTGCTGTACATTGTGATTTAATGCTATAACTAGTACTCAAATAGTATTTTTCACTTTGTGTTTCTATGTGGGTGCAAACTGTTGAAATCTTTACTTAATGTATGCTAAACTGATCTTCTGTATATAAAGAGAATTGAAAATGAATCTTGATGTGAATGGAAAGGGAGAGGGAGAGGGAAAGGGGAGGGTTGCAGGTGGGAGGGAAGTTATGGGGGGGGGGGAAGCCATTGTAATCCATAAGCTGTACTTTGGAAATTTACATTCATTAAATAAAAGTTAAAAAAATAAAAAAATAGAAAAAAAATAAAAAAAGAAAATGTATTGTCATATCTCACTAAATTTAAGGTACCACTAAATAATAAGTTATTTTATGTGTTATTGGAATTAACCAAACATTGCCAATTAATGGTGGCACCTCATCAATTGTAAGATGTGTCTAACATCAGAAATGTTAAAATGTGAAAAAAGTGTCTTAGAATCAATGAAATATTACATTAGTAGAATGTGTTGTCTAAAAAAAACATAGTAATACATTTGCTTAGGTAGTAACCTTCTTACTCTTTTTATCCCCCCAAGATTTTGTTTATTTGAGAGGCAGAGTTTCAGACAGAGAAAGAGAGAGAGAGAGAGAGAGAGAGAGAGAATGAATATGAATGAGAATTCTTCCATCTGCTGGTTCACTCCTCAAAAGACTGCAGTGGCAAGAACTGGGCAGATCCAAAGCCAGGAGCCAGGAGCTTCTGGGTCTCCCACGTGGGTACAGAGGCCCAAGCACTTGGGCCATCTTCTACTGTTTTCCCAGGCCATAGCAGAGAGCTGGATTGGAAGAGAAGCAGCCCAGACACAAACCTGCACCCATATGGGAGCGGGTGCCTCAGGCAGAGTTTAGCCTACTATACCACAGCGCCAGCCCTTCTTCTTACTCTTGTTAAAAGTGTCTTTCAGAAGTCTCATCATGTTTGGCCTGTTTACTTCTCTGTGGTGTAGAGAGGACCACTGTTTTATTTCTCATTTTATCCATTACTGTGGTAGCAACATGTATGGAGCAGTTACTGAGCTAGGTCACAAAGTAAGTGGTGAAATCCAGATTTGAGCCCAAAAAAATTGGATCCAAAGTTTGTATTTTCAATATGCATAACCTGCATGTGATGAGGAACTCGAGACTCGGAGACTGTAAATGAATTGCCCTAATCCCTCTGTGGAGTTTGACTCCTACTCCTGTACTTATTATAAATCACTATTTGAAAACCCTAACTGTGGAGGCCAGCACTGTGGCATGGTGGGCTAAACCTCTGCCTGCAGCGCTGGCATCCCATATGGGTGCAGGTTCGAGTCCTGGTTGCTCCATTTCCAATCCAGCTCTCTGCTATGACTTAGAAAAGCAGTGGAAGATGGCCCAAGTCCTTGGGCCCCTGTGCACACATGGGAGACCTGGAAGAAGCTCCTGGCTCCTGGATTGGGGTCAGCCCAGCTCCAGCTGTTGGCCATTTTGGGAGTGAACCAGTGGGTGGACAACCTCTCTCTATCTACCTCTCTGTAACTTTGCCTTTCAAATAAATCTCTCTCTCTCACTCTCTCTGTCTCTCTCTCTCTTTAAAGAAAATCCTAACTGTGAGCACCACAGGACTTTGTGTTTTTAAACGTTTGACTTTGGCTCAGAGGACCCTTCAAATCTGAGCCTGTGATGTTACTGGGAAGCATACTGCATAGGGAATGGGGACATCCAAGCTCTGTGGATAACATGGTCTGGACCTCAAAGCTTCAGCATGTTAAGCAGTACAGAGCAGGAAGCTAAAAGACTGTGTCCACAAAAAGGAGATTTGTGTGTGTGTGTGTGTGTGTGTGTGCGTGTGTGTTTTAGTCTTGTGTTTTGTTATTTCTGCTTCTCCTGGAATAAAACATCACTAGTCAAGCATGAGTTCATCATAAAGACTTTGGATGTGTGCCCTGGGGCTCTTATAAGGGCAGACCTGAGGGAGAGTGACCAACAGTGCAATTCCCTGAGGCGGACCCTTCCCCCGAAGCCTGCAGAACCGAGCTCTGTTGACCACAGTTCTTACAGGTGAGGGGTACAGCTTCTTTCCCTGGAGGTAATCCTGGTGATTATTTTCATGTCTAGGTCCAAACTTTTGTGTCGGGTAGAAAATTTGCATTTATCTGGAACAAATGGCTTCCTGAAGCATCAACTGATCTAATCTTTTGAAGTCATTTCCCTCTACAAAGAGCTCAAGGGAACGTATATGAGTGATTTGTGAGCTTCCACTGTGCTTTTGGGGGCAAAGAATATTCCAGATGGAGTGAGACGGCAGGAATTGCCTTTGCATCTTCATGTGGACTTATGGCGTCAACCTGGTTGAATGGGTATCAGGCAGCGTTTTTCCTTGTCTGAGCCAAGGAGCGTATTTCCTTTGTTCTAAAGCAAGTGTAATTAACAAACTTCTCTAAAGCTTTTATAGTTGTAGGCATTGTGGAGCCCCAGGCTGCTATATCCGCTGTCACTGGAAGCCTAAAATGTCGCGAGGAGTTGACACCTAGATCAGACCTCATCAGGCCCTCCCCAGTTCCATGTGTTAGTCTTTGCAATTGCCTCTCTCCCGGCTGGCCTCGGAGTCTAAATGGCTGTGAATTTGGAAACCAAGCTGGCTGGAGTGAGTGCCGTGGAGAGCACATCGTAAGGGCTTCTGGATGGCCATCCGTGGCCAGAGATCCGCTGACTCTTACAAATGAGAATTCACCTCAGCCTCCTGTGTTAAACCTTAGCTAATGATCTCCAAGAAGAAATGCTCCCCAACATCACTGGCTGATTAAACAATTCCAGACAGAGAGCTATCCACGCTGTCAAAGACTGCTAAAGAACTGATGCTCTGCCCCAGCCCCATGGTGATTGCTTAGCAGAAAACCCAAGGATGCCTGGATGCTCCTGGCGTTGATCTGCCTGCAAGACGTGTCACTGGTGTGGCGGCTGATTCCATGCCCGTGGTTTGATGTGTCCCCAGAGGCTGCTCTCTGGAAGTTGGCAGCCAGGCCTCTGTGGGATTCCTGAGGGTTTTCTGAGCATTCTCTTTCCCAGCAGGACTAAGAAAAAGGAAGCTGTGTCGGCCTCTTTTAGCATGAGGGAAGCTTTGCGCTCAGCTGTGATTAAGGAGGCTGCGCCTCTTGAGATGGTGAATTTTCCCCTTGTTTCTCTCTTGTTGAGGACCCCCTGCCCTGCGGTATTTTGAATTAAATAGCTAGGCCCTGAAAATGTTAATTACTGTAATTTATTGGAGAACTTGATATCAGGATTCTGTTTCCTTTGAAATACTGCAAACACTAAGTACACATTGCCTCCACATGTATCAACTCAGGGGTGATTTCTAATGCAGGCAGTTTTGATTGTGGCCATGGGGCCTGGTGTGGAGGAACTCTCTGAAACGTGGAATTTTTACTCTAATTGTAGGTTTTGTGGCTTGGCTTCTGCTATACATTTGTGGCAGAGGCTAACTATGAGTTTGCTATGTGTTTCAACAACAGCTGAGGGAGGCGCTATTAACTAGTGGTTAGGCATTAGGCTTTGGGCATGGACTCTATGGGTTTGTATTCTCATTTGTAAAATAGGAAAATAAAAACACAGGTCCAAAGTTGTTTATCTGAAACACTTGGGACTGGATGTATTTTAAAATTCAGAGTCTTTCTGATTTTTAAAAAATAAAATAGTATAGTACATATGTCCTCTTTTATTAAGCTGCTAGCAAAGAACAAGGTCTATGTGGCATCCTGTAACCTGTTAATACTTCTGTAGCAAAATGCTGTTTATTTACCCTAAATAAAGATTATGAATAGGCCCATAGGAGTTCAAATTCAGGACAGGTTTTATTGCCAAAGGAGTTCATGGCAAATATGAAAAAAACAGATGGTTTTCAGAGTTTTTTGGATTTTGGAAGTGTAGATAAATGACAGTGAATCTGTATTTATTCAAAAAATTATTATTTCTTTTTGAAGTCTGTGTAAAGTGCTCTTAACAGTGGCTACTACATACTAACTACCCAATAAATGTTAGCTAGCACTGAGATTCTCATCCTGTTGTTATAGCCCACTTCCTTAGTGTTAGTTTATTTCTGAGCTTTCTGGCTGGTCATTTGGCTCTGAATAAGCCTATAAAATGTGTTGTCTCCGAGAATATCTAGATGAGAGAGAAGACTTTTACTAGCTCCGCCTCTGAAAATGGTTATTTTGTTCTATTAATTTTAGAGAATAGCACTCCCAATAGAACTTTCTGCAATGATGGAAATACCCTGTGTCTTTCCTGTCCAATATGGTAGCCATTAGTCTTCTGTGGCTATTGAGCACTTGAAATGTGGCCAGTGAAATCCAGAGCTGAATGTTTAATTTTGTTGAATTGAGATTGATTCATTAAAATTTAAATAGTGTTGTAGGGCAGTGACCACTGGGCATGGGACAGTACAAGTTTAGGTTTGAATGTGAGGTCCAGTGCAGAAATGTCCTTGTCCCTTTTACATGCAGAATTTCCTGTCCTTTAGCAGCGGACTTATGAAGAGCTGCTCACTCATTTGTTCATTTACCAAATGCTTTGTGAATTTCTGCTACATGCCAAGCTCTATGACAGACATTGAAAATAGAAAAAATAGGTTTAGTATACAGGGAGAACATACACATTTAAAGTATACATTGAGACATATGTAAGCCTACATTTTAAAAAAGCATAAATAGGCCGGCGCCGCGGCTCACTAGGCTAATCCTCCGCCTAGCGGCGCCGGCACACCGGGTTCTAGTCCCAGTCGGGGCTCCGGATTCTGTCCCGGTTGCCCCTCTTCCAGGCCAGCCCTCTGCTGTGGCCGGGGAGTGCAGTGGAGGATGGCCCAGGTGCTTGGGCCCTGCACCCCATGGGAGACCAGGAGAAGCACCTGGCTCCTGGCTCCTGCCATCGGATCAGCGCGGTGCGCCGGCCGCAGCGCGCCGGTCGCGGCGGCCATTGGAGGGTGAACCAACGGCAAAAAGGAAGACCTTTCTCTCTGTCTCTCTCTCTCTCACTGTCCACTCTGCCTGTCAAAAAATTAAAAAAAAAAAAAGGCATAAATATGCTCTGATGAGTCTAATATTGAAAATATTGGGCTTGTGAGACAGCACAGAGAAGAGATACCCAGGCATACTCTTGGAGGAGGAAGTACCTAGCTTCTTGTACAAGTTGTAGAAGTTAGCCAAGGGCAGTCAGCTAAGCCAAAGAAGGAATTGTAGGCTGGCATGAGAATGACATGGAAATGAAAAATACCTTGGTGCTCTAGTGAGCTGCCTACTGTTGGAATGGGGGGCGTGCTGGGTGGGAGCAGAGCCTGGACGGCCTCCAGGCCTCTCAGTGCCTAGAGAAACTGGAGAAGTAGGGATTCACTCTCTATCCAGTCACTACTTGTGAAAATGAAAGCCAGGGATTGGAGATCGAAATAAGGAGTAGAATCTGGGGAACAAACTTAGGACCACATTCAAGAAATTCAGAAGCTCAGGAAATTCTGGAAGCTACCACCTATGTGCTTGGCTGCCTGCATCCTTGAAAACCATAAGCAAGAGTCCATGTTGGTCATCTGCTATCTTCCTACGCCTGTGTGTCTGCTGCACCTGGGAAACCTGCTTTTTCTTCACTTACGTCAAGTTCTTTCAGTGGTGGAATCTGCGAGTGAATCTTTGGTGTTTCCCAGGCTTTCTGCTCCTAAAGTTTAGGGTAGAGTCTGGAAAGAGATGGTACTGAATAACGTGGAACAGAATAAGATTTAACCATTTTCTTAAGCACCTCAGACCAGTAATATTACCTATTGATAAGGTTTAACTGCAGAATACATCATCAAACCCAAATCATTTTTTAAAATAAAGAAGGTTCTACAGTAAATCAGTATTATTTGATATACAGAAATAATGCCTGTGATTGCCCCAGGCAAATGGTAATGTATGGTATTCCTAAATTAGAACATCACTAATAAATA
Source organism: Oryctolagus cuniculus (assembly GCF_964237555.1). Taxonomy (NCBI): domain Eukaryota; kingdom Metazoa; phylum Chordata; class Mammalia; order Lagomorpha; family Leporidae; genus Oryctolagus; species Oryctolagus cuniculus. Next base: position 134,842,906 of record NC_091433.1, read on the forward strand.
CTTTTTAAAAATGTAAGGGTAAATGGTAGAGATAAAAGGAAAAGATGGCAATAATTATTGAATCTGGGTAATAGATACATAGGATCTTTATTATACTATTCTATCTACCTTTTTGTTTGAAATTTTCATAATGGAAGTTAAATAAATAAGGAAAAGCAGCACAAGAAATTGATATATATGTATTTAAATATAATCAACCCTGATGATGGTGTTTTTAAAGACAACCATGTGCCACATAATCTTTAAGTACCCTTGAGAATGAAGAATTTTAACTAGAAAGGGAGCAGAGGTTTTGCAATTCTTGTGACTGTTAGACACTATAACTGAATTCCATTTCATGTTGATCAGTTGGTATTTAGGGGGCCTTAGGAATTAGTCTAGAAACTAGAATTGCAATGAATTTAGCTCATGAGATGATTTAGCATAGTCCCTGACATCTAGAAAGCACTTGATAAAACTCATTCTATCAACAAAAGAGGAATCGTGCTATAGTCTTCCTTTGCAGGAAGTAAATTTAAACTCAGATGACAGTTGGCTAGGCGGGGAAGACTGGAAAGAGCATGGCTTGATTGCATCACATTCACTTGATTCTGTAGTTTATCCAGTTAAGCTCTTAACTCTACTTTTGAAAAAACAAGCTTATGATGAGTTCAGTAGAGTCCTGGTTCTCGTTTCTCCAGCATGGAAGCAGATGTGCATGTGGACCTTACTGGGTGGGGGACCCCAGCATCGAAAGGATCTCAGTGTGAACTGAGCAGGGACTGTTGGCTCCCCTCCTCAGTGATGCTTTGTGATCTACGAGGTGTTTTCTGTTTTTAGTGCTGCAGAACAGTCTGTTGCAATTTTCTCCCCGAATCTTCCATGTTTCTGCCAATAGTGAATTATACTGTCGTTAGCCTCACAGATGTGCTTTGATTCCTCCATGGTTGCCTCCTGGCAAGAAGCTCTCTGAACCATTGGTGCAGATTCGCTAAGCCTGGCGGGTAGAACACAGCACAGTGGAAGGAATGAGGATAAGGAGCCTGGGGCTGTGGGTTCAAGTCATGTCTCTGTTGTCAATGAAGTGTAACATCTCGAGTGAGGTATTGAAATTCCCATCATCTCAGTCCTCTGGTCTGTATAAAGACTTGAATTGTTTGAGATGCCCTGATATTAAATAGGAAAACTCTTCAGGGTTAGGGGCAGATGCTGTCTTGCTGTTGGGGTTTTGGTTTCCTCAACACACAATTGATAGTGCTTTCCAGAATAGCTGTTGATTCCATGTGGCTCCTACCTCACTTCTGCTTACTCTGCTGCCTGTGAAGGGGTGATGTAACTGTCTGGGCTTGCTGATATCTCTTCTGGGCAGGATAAACTGTTTAAAGAAGGAAAATATAGGTTAAAAGTATAAAATAGAAAGTAGAGGTTCAGAGCTGATAAAAACCCTTAGAATTGTTTAGAAATGTCAGGTCTATCCCTTTCACTTTACAGATTCGAAGTCAGAGGCCCAGAGAGGGTAAGTCACTTGTCTAAGACTACATTGAGAGAACTGAACCCAATCCATTTATGTACCTTTGGGGTGTAATTCCAACATTCAGATTTGTCAGCAGACTGGACCCTGCTCAATGGAATGATCCTTGGTGCTTATAATTTCAACATGGACAAAATTTTGACAGCTACTACATGATATGGTGAATTGGTGTTTAAATGCCTCTTCAGCCTCAGGAAAGGTGTGGCGATAGGTTTGGAAGCTCTAAGGTCAAGTTTTGGCTCTGCTGTGTGCAAAGCCAAGCACCTCATTTACTTGTATGAGCCTCTGTCTCCTCATCTGTAATGTGGAGATGGTAGTAGTAGCTTCATTGCCTGCATCTCAGGGCTTCCGTGCAGAGTTTGCGCATTTGACATGACAGTTCTGACAGCTAAATAGATTCACTAAAAATAATAGCAAGCAACTCTTCAATGTTTTTCATGTCTCATGCGCTATTTACATACTTCAGGTAAACCTCATTTAATCCTCAAGCAATTTTACCAGGCAAATTAAATGAGTGAAGAAACTGGACTTAATACAACCCAAGTTGTTCTGCTAGCAGAGGGAAAGACTGGATTCACACAAATGCAACTGGAGTGTGTGCTCTGCTCTGCATACTAGAATATCTTTTTAGTGAGCTTTCCCTGTTGTCAAGAACTAGCAAGTTTCTCTATCTCTGATACCTACATGCCGTGTCCTGGGGGAAATGTTTGTGTGATGGATACCATTCAAGTAGCCCATGCCAGGATGAGTGATAAGTGTGGTACTCTGTTCACAGTGCCTGTGCTACCCCAGAACCAGGGACTGTGGGTGACTGGTTTGGAAAATGATGATTGCTGAAACAAACCCCAAGACATTCTGGGCAGGCTGCTCATCTCTTGGTGAAACATAAATATCTGCCCATGTCTAGCCAAAGACATGTGCACTTGGGAAGGACAAGCTGGGCTATGATCCCTTTCTGTTTCTCCAGAACAGTGGAAAATCCATTTGAGCTCAGTTCTTGTGCAAAAAAGAACATACATCTATCTCCCTATCCTTACTCTATCCACCCCCTCATCTAATATCTATCCATTTATCTGTCATCTTTTATCACCTATCTACTTAGTACATTTTTCAAGGTACCTTTGAATTTGACTCTTTTTATTTATTTGTTTGTTTGTTTGACAGGTAGAGTTATAGACAGTGAGAGAGACAGACAGAGAGAAAGGTCTTCCTTCCATTGGTTCACTCCCCAAGTGGCCACCGGAGCTGCCAGGTGCCTCCTCCCAGTCTCCCATGTGGATACAGGGACCCAAGGAATTGGGCCATCCTCCACTGCCTTCTCAGGGCACAGCAGAGAGCTGGACTGGAAGAGGAGCAACTGGGACTAGAACCAGCGCCCATATGGGATGCCGGCACCGCAGGCGGAGGATTAACCTAGTGAGCCATGGCGCCGACCCCCAACCCCCTGAATTTGACTTTTACAGAGCTCACTTCAAACATTTTGATTTCTAGTACTTCCCTCTGACCAACTTAGTTTAGGCTGTAAAATGTACCAAAGAGTCTTTGAAGTGACGTGAAACAAGGAGGAAAAGAATTCACAATTAGGCTTTGTTATTCTAGTTGTAAATTTGGCCAGAGTGTGGGACAATGTATCTCCATCAGGAAGGGTAGTCACCTCCAATATCCTTTCTCTTTGCATATATCCTGGAATGCCAGGAAAAACATGCAAAGAAAATGGAATTTTGTTGACAAGGATTCCTAAGCTTTAAATTTGTTTTAATGAACATTCAGTCAGGTGATAGAATATCTAAAATGTTTCTATGTGACAGATAAACTTTTATGTATATATGTGTGCATATATAAATGTATATGTGCATACATAATACACACATGAACATACATGTGAGGGAACTTCAAAACCAATGTACAAAAATGTAATTTAAATATTATTTTGTTTCCAAAAATGTTGAAATCCATACACATTTCTTTCATAATATGCATTCCCGAAGGGGAGGCGGAGCCAAGATGGCGGAATAGTGAGGGCATGTGCCAATAGTCCGGGAAAAGATAGTTTAATAAAAGTGGAGTTACTGTAACCTCAGGAAAAGGCTCAGGAAAAAATTGCAGAGGAAACTCTTCTGGGTCTAGTGGATGTGACATGGAGGACCTACGGGGAGAGCAAGGTCACCCACCGCGTGGAAGCCCAGCTGCAGAGTCTGCGCACAAGCACTGGAAGGGGAGGTGAGACAAAAACCTCGGTAACCCGAGACATTGGCGGGGAAAGGCAGAAAGAGCCTAGAGGGAATGAGGCCTGAAGCCCCACTGGGAAAAGTTCACCAGGCTGACTGGAGGAGAGAAAAAAACGAATAAATAAGGGAACCGGCACGGACACTAGCCTCTCTCTCCACTCACCTTACAAAGCCGAGCAAGACGAAGAGCAGGCGCCATTTTACATATGTAAAGCAGCGCCCGCCATTAGCCAAGCAGAAAAACCTGACTCTAGTGGGGAGAAATAACAGGAGGTTAGGACCTAGTGAAAGTGTGGAGCTAACGAACTGAGACTGTGAAAATCTGAGGGGGGGCGAGAGAACTCACCGAGTACACAAACTCAGTAACCTTGGCAACCCGGTGAGAGACTGTGGAGAAATTTGAGACCACACTGAGGGCTGTATAAACTTTGTGTGGTTCCAGGGGTAGAGAGAGCAGTTGAATACCCACAGGGGCCAGATTTCATACATCAACTACCCTCAATTCCACTCAGCTGTGCGGAATTACTTCCCAACTGAGTAAAAAAAAAAAAAAAAAAAAAAAAAAAGCAAGCGAGAGAACAATCTGGGTGAGTCACCTTTGGCACACCCTTAATCCTGAAGAACCAAACAGAGCTCTCTGGCCACACCCATCACAGCCTCTAAGGATCCATCAAAAGCAGATAGTCCACTTAATCTAGAGTCATAGTATAACGAGAAAAAACACCATACCAAAAAAACCAAAGAATATCTCCAATATGCCAAATAACAAATGCAAAAGCCGAGGTAACAAGAACAAGGAAGACACTATGATGCCCCCAAATGAAATAGACACCCCAATTCAAGATTATGAAGATGATGAGATAGAAGAAATGCAAGAAGCGGATCTCAAAAAATTGATAAGAACATTAAGAAGATCTCAAAAACAAATTCTTGAACTACAGAAATCCTTAATGGACAAGATAGAAAATCTCTCTTGTGAAAATGAAATATTAAGGAGGAATCAAAATGAAATGAAACAACTAGTAGAACATGAAACTGTGATAGTGATGAGAAATCATAATGAAATGAAGAATTCAATAGATCAAATGACAAACACATTAGAGAGCCTTAAAAACAGATTGGGTGAAGCAGAAGAGAGAATATCGGACTTAGAAGACAGAGAACAGGAAAGTATACAGTCAAACCAAAGAAAAGAAGAGGAAATTAGAAATCTAAAAAATATTGTCGGGAATCTGCAGGATACTATTAAAAAACCCAACATTTGGGTTCTAGGAGTTCCTGAAGGCATGGAGAGGGAGAAAGGATTAGAAGGCCTTTTTAGTGAGATACTAGCAGAAAATTTCCCAGGTTTGGAGAAGGACAGAGACATCCTAGTACAGGAAGCTCATAGAACCCCTAATAAACATGACCAAAAGAGATCCTCACCACGACATGTTGTAATTAAACTCACCGCAGTGAAACATAAAGAAAAGATCCTAAAATGTGCAAGAGAGAAATGTCAGATTACTCTCAGAGGATCTCCAATCAGACTCACAGCTGACTTCTCATCAGAAACCCTACAAACTAGGAGGGAATGGCGAGATATAGCCCAGGTACTAAGAGAGAAAAACTGCCAGCCCAGAATATTATATCCTGCAAAGCTCTCATTTGTGAATGAAGGTGAAATAAAGACCTTTCACAGCAAACAGAAATTGAAAGAATTTGTCTCCACTTGTCCAGCCCTGCAAAAGATGCTTAAAGATGTGGTAAACACAGAAACACAGAAACACGGTCATCAGTATGAAAGAAGGTAAAGGAAAGAAACCTAACAGCAAAAGATCACAGGAAGTTCAAAACATATATTAGAAAATATCTTTGGCAAATGGCAGGGCAAAGTTACTACTTATCAGTAGTCACATTGAACGTTAATGGCCTGAACTGTCCAGTTAAAAGACACAGATTGGCTGACTGGGTTAAGGAACAAAACCCATCTATTTGCTGCTTATAAGAAACACATCTTTCCAACAAAGATCCATACAGACTGAAAGTGAAAGGCTGGAAAAAGATATACCATGCCAACAGAAATGAAAAAAGAGCGGGCGTAGCCATCTTAATATAGGACAACATAAACTTTAACACAAAAACTGTTAAGAGAGACAAAGAGGGGCACTATATAATGATTAAGGGATCAATTCAACAGGAAGATATAATGATTATCCATGTATATGCACCTAATTACAGGGCACCGGTTTATTTAAAAGATTTGTTAAGGGACTTAAGGGGAGACTTAGACCCCAATACCATAGTAATGGGGGACTTCAATACTCTCAGAAATAGACAGATCAACAGGACAGAAGATCAACAAGGAGACAGTAGGTTTAAACGACACTATAGGTCGGCGCCACGGCTCAATAGGGTAATCCTCCACCTAGCAGCGCCGGCACACCAGGTTCTAGTCCTGGTCAGGGCACCGAATTCTGTCCCGGTTGCCCCTCTTCCAGGCCAGCTCTCTGCTGTGGCCAGGGAGTGCAGTGGAGGATGGCCCAGGTGCTTGGGCCCTGCACCCCATGGGAGACCAGGAGAAGCACCTGGCTCCTGCCTTCGGATCAGTGCAGTGCGCTGGCCATAGCGCAGTGGCCGCGGCAGCCATTGGAGGGTGAACCAACAGCAAAGGAAGATCTTTCTCTCTGTCTCTCTCTCTCACTGTCCCCTCTGCCTGTCAAAAAATAAATAAGTAAAAATAAAGGACACTATAGCCCAAATGGATCTAACAGATATCTACAGAACTTTTCATCCTACACATAAAGCATTTATATTCTTCTCAGCAGTACATGGAACCTTCTCTAGGATTGACCACATTCTTGGCCATAAAGCAAGTCTCAGCAGATTCAAAAGAATTAGAATCATACGATGCAGCTTCTCAGACCATCAAGGAATGAAGTTGGAAATTAGCAACTCAGGAATCCCTAGAGCATATGCAAACACATGGAGATTGAACAACATTCTCCTGAATGAACAATGGGTCATAGAAGAAATTAAAAGAGAATTCATAATATGCAGTCCCATTAATTTTTGACATGTATAGTCATGTTATCTCTTTATTTGTACTAAAATATTTAAACATATTTCCAACAGATTAACTACTTAAAAGTAGCCACTATTGAGATTTTGTGGGCTGGTGCCATGGCACAGTAGGTTAATCCTCCGCCTGTGGTGCCGGCATCCCAAATGGGTGCGGATTCTAGTCCCGGCTGCCTTTCTTCCAATCCAGCTGTCTGCTATGGCCTGGGAGAGCAGTAGAAGATGGCCCAAGTACTTGTGCCCCTGCACCCACATGGGAGACTGGGAATAAGCACCTGGCTCCTGGCTTTGGATTGGCGCAGCTCCAGCCATTGTGGCCATCTTGGGAGTGAACGGACAGAAGGAAGACCTTTCTCTCTGTCTTTCCCTCTCTCTGTAACTTTACTTCTGAAATAAATAAATAAAAATCCTAAAAAAATTTTAAAAAAGTTAAATAAAAGATTTTATAGCATACTTTTTTAAAAAGATTTTTATTTATTTATTTGAGAGGTAGAGTCACAGAGAGAGGGAAAGATGGATAGAAAGGTCTTCCATCTGTTGGTTCAGTCCTCAAACAGCTGGCAGTCTAAAACCAGGTGCCAGGAGCTTCTTCTGGGTCTCCCATGCAGGTACAGGGACCCAAGCACTTGGGCCATCTTCTACTGCTTTCTGAAGCCATAGCAGAAAGCTGGATCAGAAGTATAGCAGCCAGGACTTGAACCAGCACCCATATAGGATGCTGGCACTGTAGGAAGTGGCTTTACCCACTAAGCCACAGCGTCAGCCCCAGTTTTCTTCACTTTTTAAGATAAATATATGCATGAAATTGAATTTTGAAAATCATGTATGTTTATAGTGGTTATGTAACTCCAATACCCAAAAATTTTTGAAAACCATGTAAGAAGGCTAAATCATTGCAGTTTGTGACTGATACTATTTTGTTTGAACAAAATTGTGTGCATTATGTTTATATTTGAAAAATACAGTGTCATATTAATTCTGTATTTTATTTATTTTTCTATCTTGACTTCAATGACTCTTAATTCAAAGAAAGCCTGGTTGCACAAAATAGTTTTAAACACTTCTGTCTCTTGTTTGCTGGTTCAAGGTAACTGGATTTTTCCCTTAGTCCTAACTTTACCTTGAAGCAATCCTCAAATAGTCATTTCCAATGAGGTGTCTCATTCATTGGAAGAAAAGGTAAGTACTGCATTGTTAGTCCAACCTGCAGGATTAAGTGAGTAGGTAATGCAATTAGTGTTTGAATTAAGACAGAAAAAATATTTGTTGTTCATTTGTTGTTATGCTGATTGCTAACCAACATTTCTAAGTGGTTCACTGGGGACTCCAGATTCACACAGTAAGTGTGCCTGCCATGAGTTTACAACCCAGAATGTTCTTCTGAATTGGGCATGTCTGACAAGCCATCATTTTTCTAGTAAAATAGAAAAAAAGTTCAAAACTCTCATAGCAAGTTATTTTCAACTCTTAAAGGAATGTCCACAAAACTAAGAGTTTATAAGCTTAGTTGTCACAAGTTGGGTTTGGATTTTTGGAATCAGATGTATCTGGATTCAAATCTTGAGTCAGCCATTTAGCCTTGGGCAAATGACTTACCCTGCTGAGTCCACTTGTCTGCTGTAATGTGGATGTACCAGAAATTACAAAGTATCATGATGGTTAAATGAGATACACACATTCAGCACATGGATATGGAATAATTCAGTAAAGAGAAGCTGTAGTTTTTGCTTCCTTAGTTGGTTTGGTTAATTTTCTCCTAAGTGTATCTGGGTGGATCAATGTGATCTCCCCATTTTGTTTTCACCCTCTGATGCTCTGAGGTGGTTCCTGAGGCATGAAGGGTGAAAATACCTATTAGCTTTAAAAGTAATCTTGATTACATTTTAGTGATATAATTGTCTAGCCAACTGCTGTTGCCTTTATCCAATGTCTTTGATGTAGAGGCAAGATACTACTAGTGTTTGTTGCCCATAGACTCTCAGTCTCTCTTTCTTAAAGTTTCTTTGCCCTGTTTCTATGGCTGCAAACCAACCACTTACTAAAATTAACTCTTAAAATTGAGGAGTGGGCTGGCACTGGGCTCACTAGGCTAATCCTCTGCCTGCGCCGCCGGCACCCTGGGTTCTAGTCCCGGTTGGGGCGCCGGTTCTGTCCTAGTTGCTCCTCTTCCAGTCCGGCTCTCTGCTGTGACCCAGGAGTGCAGTGGAGGATGGCCCAAGTGCTTGGGCCCTGTATCCGCATGGGAGACCAGGAGGAAGCACCTGGCTCCTGGCTTCGGATCGGTGCGGCACGCCGGCTGCAGCGGCCATTTAGGGGGGTGAACCAATGGCAAAGGAAGACCTTTCTATCTGTCTCTCTCTCTCTCACTGTCTAACTCTGCCTGTCATATAAAAAAAAAAATTAAGAGAGTGGTGCAGAGTACCACTTAGTCTCAGTTCACATGACTCATAAGATCATTTATCTTCTCTATAGAAAATCTCTTGATATTTGGTTTTGTTTTGAGAGTTTTCACAGGAACCCCATTTTTGCCACCACTTGACTAACTGAAATATATATATATATATATATATATAAAATCACCTCTTAAATATGAATATAACCACCACTGACTAACTGAAATGCTCTTTGCCTATATCAAAATTCCTACAAGAATAGGATATTGCTGACCAAGGAAGGGCCACAAGTACCAAGGACCAACTAGGGATTTGCACATAAACATGTACCTCTCAACTCCAACTTCAGTTACAAGAACTCTTAATGTTCAATTCCTCAAAAACCCTTGGAAATAAGTAACAGCTGCCTGGAGACTTGCTCTATGTTTTTCAAGTAAATATTTGCTTCTACCATGCTCATATCAATGATTGGCTTGTTGTGAGTCAGAGGAATGAACCCAGGTTTTTGGGTTCTAGAACAGTCTAATAGATTGAATGAACTGGGTATAACATTGAAGTGTAGGATTGAAAAATTATAGTTGGTCTGTTTAGAAAAATGAATTATTTAAAATTTGGAGGTTTTGATTAGAAAATGTTTTAAGAGTCTGTTTCCTTTTTTTTTTTTTTAAGATTTATTTATTTAGTTGAAAGGTAGACTTATAGAGAGGAGAGACAAAGAAAGATCCTCCATCTGCTAGTTCACTCCGCAAATGGCCACAATCACCAGAGCTAGACCAGTCCAAAGCCAGGAGCCAGGAGCTTCCTTTGGGACTCCCACGTGGGTGCAGGGGCCCAAGGACTCGGGCAATCCTCCTCCTCCTCTGTCTTCCCAGGCACATTAGCAAGGAGCTGGATCAAAAGTAGAGCAGCCGGGACTCAAACCGGTGTCCATATGGGATGCTGGCACTGCAGACAGTGGCTTTACCTGCTACGCCACAGAGTTGGCCCCTGTTTCCTTCTTACTGAAGTATAAAAATGTGTATGTTTTGTCATTAATATACTTTCCTTTTCCTCCTAGGATTTCTTTTTATTTTTCTTTTAAATATAATATTTCTCTGTCTTTTCTTTATATTTTCTTTATTTATTTTCATTTTATTTGAAAGAGAGAGAGAGAGACAGAGACAGATCTTTCATCCAGTAGTTCATTCCCCAAATGCCCACAAGAGCCAGGAGCCAGAATCTCAAACTGGGTCTCTAGTATGGAGAGTAGGGACCCAAATGCCTGCTGCCATCTGCTGTCTCCCAGGGTGTGTGTTAATAGGAAGCTATCTTGGAAGAAGAGTAACCAAGACTCAAACCAGGCATTTTAGTACAGATGATCATTTTTATGGTCTTCCTTCAAGGAACGGAGAAAGGAAACTGAGTATTTGCTAATGGTTTTTCTTTGGAAAAGGGATGAATTCCAAGTCCTGAGCAAGTGTCTTTTAGCTCCTGTTGAGCATGTGGGTGTAGCACTTGAGCAAATCAAACCTGTTGTGTTAGAGACTTGAGAGCCTTCAAAGGCTGAATTGAGGATTGCCTTGGGCAAAGCAGCATGCTTCAGCTGGAGGAGTTACTGGGACCCACTGTGGAGCTTGCATTGTGATCTCATGTAGGCATCTTATCCTCTACTTGCTGGAATTTCTTCATCTGCAAATTAGGAATAGCAATTACCTTCTTTATCAGCCAGTGTGGGGATTGATGTGATGACTGATGAAACAGCATAACAAAGTGACTCAGAAACAGTTGAATCTAGTACTCTGTAGTGTTAGTCTGAGGATCCGGTAACTTCTTGGTTGGCTGTGGTAGATGAAATTGGCCCTAAAATTTAGGATCTTTATGCAAAATAAAAACCAACCTGAGGTGAACATACAGCATTATTTATATCAAATACTTTAAGATGATGGGAAAAATGGATTTGGCAAAAAAAAAAATCATGCAAACTTTTCCTAAATTTGTGTACTGTGAACCTGAGACAGACCTACATTAAGATACCAAACCCTTGTTTGTGTTGTCAGCTGTATCCCTGCTTGACTTTCCTTGAGAATTTGGGATGGATTTTCTGCTATTGTATTGATAGTACGAGAAAGAGAAAACTTGTTAAATCTAGATACTCTCCATTTTATGGGTAAAGGCAAAAGGGTAGCTGGAATGTCAACATCAGAATATCCTAGGGAATAGGCTGAGGCTGTCAAGGATTTAGGGCTTTCAGTGATACCTGAAATGTTCACAGTCTCATGCTATCTCTGCAGAAAGAAGCCACCTAGAAGTGATGGCTCTGAAAAGTTGTCAAAATCCAAGTAACTAAAGTAACTACCTTTCTGTATTTGACATTGATTTAGCTGTTTTTCATGTATCTATACAGTATGATGACATCAGGTGTAATGTGGTATACTCAAAAGAACATAGTTTATCCACTTATCCCAGGCCTCTTATTTGATTTTAGAGTAACAGAAGGAGTTTCTTCTATTTGACTAGATGCTGTATCTGTCAACGGTACCCCTTAATGTGGCTGGATATAGGGTTTCATGGTATTTTCCAGGTGTTAATGCAGACAAGGATTTCCATGATCCTCTGCTTTGTCAGGTGCTTCCTTACCAGTGCTGGGCTTGCAGGAGGAAACTTGGGCATCCGTTCCAGGATATGGCTTCTCTCAGAGCCCCTTCCCTCTTTCTTTTCCACATGAGGTGGATAATGGCTTTAGAACTTTCTTAGACTACACAGAGATTGGTTTATTCTCCCCTGAGATTGTTTCCCAGCCTAATGTCACATGAGAACTTGAACTTAAAAGCAAATTTATTTATTTGAGAGGCTTAAAGGAGAGCTCCAGACATTGTTTTACTCCCCTAAATGTAACACCAAGACTTGGCCAGGAGGAAGCCAAGAGCCTGGAACATAATCCTAGTCTCCCATGTGACTGGCAGGGACCCAGCCACTTGACCCATCACCTGCTGCTTCCCGGAGTATGCATTAGCAGGAAACTGGAATAGGGAGCAAAACTGGAACTTGAACCCTCGCACTCCAAAATGGGATGTGGGAGTCTCAACCAACATCTTAACTACCAAGCCAATAGCTCACCCCAGCCTTTCTACTGCTAGTGAAGTTTTATTATGAAGCCTTATCCAGGACTTTAGAGGCCTGGTTTTTCTTAATTCTTTAGGAGTATGTGTGTGGGGGTTCTTATCCTCCTATTCACATTTCCCATAAGTAAAGAAATTTCTCTATTCCTTAGAGATACAGAATATGGAGATAATTATTTTGAATTTCTCCCATGTCACTTGCTAAGGTTTGCAAGGGTTAGGGTAGTTGTTATTAGGAGGCTGACATACATAGGGTCATTTATAAGGTAACTTCTCAGTGTGGCATGAACCCTCTGCCTATGTCCAGGGGCAAATGTGTTTCTTGTGGTATCAGGTTGAACAAGTTCTTCATTGTCTGCCTTCAATTTCTAGGAGAATTTGGGATGCTTTTTCTTTTCTTTCTTTTTTTTTTTTTTTTTTTGGCTGTTGTGTTGAAATATAAGGTAGAGATTAAAATGCTATTTATGGGCTATGTAATCATCTTGGCCAACTTTTGGGCCATATATTAGGATGGGTTCCCTAGACTCAACACTCCTTGCAGACAGACATCAAAAACCAGATTGGCAGATGGAGAAGAAACCTGAATCTTTGTCCCTTGTCTCAAACTGCTGTCTCATCCATTTTTTAAAATCAGAGAGTCTGATCTTTAAGTTGAACATTTATTCAGTTACTAACAGAGCAGATGCCTTGACATCCTTGACATCTCTTTCACTATGATTCTTGGGTAGATTGGATCAATCGGTTAAAACTTAGGGGTGCAGAGGGGTAAGACTTTAGTCAGCACTCCAACTCCTCCAATGAAAACTGGACCTGAGTTATCATCATTTCTAGCTCCTTAGCAGCACCAGCATTCAATCAGGTGCAGATTTTGCCGCTCCTTTCTGCCCAGGTGGTTTTGTATAATCGAAGCTTTGTTGCTGTCCTAAGAGAATGATGACCTGTACCAATGCCATCTCACTATTCCAAGTGATCAATTTCAGTTCACAATTGATCATAATGAAAGGACTAAGAGTCAAAGGGAGCACATAAACAAATCTAGTACCTGCTAACACTAACCGATGGAATAAATAAAGGGGAGAGTGATCCAACATGGGAAGTGAGATACTCAGCAGACCCATAGAATGGCAGATGTCCTAAATAGCACTCTGGCCTCAGAATCAGCCCTAAAGGCATTTGGATCTGGCTGAAAAGCCCATGAGAGTATTTCAGGCATGGAAAGCCAAGACACTCTGGCAAAAGATCTCTGTGAGTGAGATCCCAGTGGAAAGAACAGGTCATCAAAGAAGGAGGTACCTTTCTCTGAAGGGAGGAGAGAACCTCCACTTTGACTATGACCTTGTCTAAACAAGATAAGAGTCGGAGAACTCAGAGGGCTTCCATAGCATTGGAAACTCATGACTGGAGCATAGGGAGATTACTGATGCCATAGACAGGAGTGTCAATTGGTAAAGTTAACAACAGGAGTCACTGTGCACTTACTCCTCATGTAGGATCTCTGTCCTTAATGTGCTGTGCATTGAGATTTAATGCTATAACGAGTACCCAAACAATATATTTCACTTTGTGTTTCTATGGGGGTGCAAACTGTTGAAATCTTTACTTAATGTATACTAAACTGATCCTCTGTAAAAAAAAAAAAAAAAAAAAAAAAAAAAGAAATTATCAACTCCCAACTTGACTCTCACTGGGATTAAACATGACAATAGGTCTGATCTGATTTCATCATCATTTAAAAAAAAATCATCTATTATTTTTCACTTTATGTTTCTGTCAGGGAGCAAACTGTTGAAATCCTTACTTAATGTATACTAAGCTGATCTTCTGTATATTAAGATAATCGAAAATGAATCTTGATGTGAATGGAAGGGGAGAGGGAGTGGGAAAGGGGAGGGTAGTGGGTGGGAGGGACGGTATGTGGGGGAAGCCATTGTAATCCATAAATCGTACTTTGGAAATTTATATTCATTAAAAAATATATATATATATATATACTAAATCGATCTTCTGTATATAAAGAGAATTGAAAATGAATCTTGATGTGAATGGAATGGGAGAAGGAGTGGGAGATGAGAGTGGTGTGGGTGAGAGGGAGGTTATGGGGGGGTAAGCCATTGTAATCCATAAACTGTCCTTCTAAAATGATATTACTAAATAAAAGTTAAAAAAAGGAAAAAAAAAAGAGAATGATGGCCTTAGAAATCCCCACCCCATCCTCCTAAACTTGAGTTGAATATATGGCTTCAAATCTGGGGTAGATGGCTGACTAAAGAAGAAGGGATGAAACTAATTTCTGGAGAAATAACTCCCCCACAGGCCTTTTGAGAAAAGGGCAGGCGATTTGATACTTGCACTCATTCTTGGGAAGGAGAGTATTTTATTAGAAAATCTTGAAGCTAGGGCTGGCGCTGTGGTGTAGCACGTAAAGCCGCTGCCTGCAGTGCTGGCATCCCATATGGGTGCAGGTTCAAGTCCCAGCTGCTCCACTTCTGATCCAGCTCTCTGGTGTGGCCTGGAAAAACAGTAAAAGATGGCCCAAGTCCTTGGGCCCCTGCACCTGCATGGGAAGACCCAGAGGAAGCTCCTGGCTCCTGGCTTCGGATTGGCACAGCTCTGGCCCTTGAGGCCAATTAGGGAATGAACCAGCTGATGGAAGACCTCTCTCTCTCTCTCTCTCTCTCTCTCTCTGCCTCTCCTCTCTCTGTGTAACTCTGACTTTCAAATAAATAAATAAATCTTAAAAAAATAAAGAAAAGAAAACCAAGAGGTTGTCACGAGCAGCATGGGGTTGGCTTTAACATTTCCCAGTATTGTAAATTCTGTGTATGAACAGAGGAAGGGGAAAGGTGATGCCATAGGAGGAGAGGGGTAGAATCTTCTCAGTGGGTTTTCTCAGAGCAGGGCCATAGATTCTGAGTGGAGATGGCAGTAGAGATTCTCCATAAGAGCAGAGAGGCTTTGGTGGTAGGTCCTCAATACGTTGGGACACCTTGGAGGCCACCTCTTTGGGTTAGACCTAGAAAATGATAGCTTAAGAGGTGATAACCTGGTGAACCCAGCCTTTCAGGGTTGAGCACTAGGAGCCTCAAGGAAGAGGAACTGGTGGGGCTGAGCTCTGGGTTATGGAGCTTGCTGCATACTCTCATGCTGCCTCTCCATTTATATCAGTATGGCCCAAAGTCAGCCTTGTCACAGCTGCCTTCATTGAACAGAAGCCTGTGGGGAATGTGGTATGACTGTAAGGCAACTGGTTCAATGGGAGTGAAAGCAGAGTTTCCTTTGAGCCCACTTCAGAGTGCTCAGGTCAAGGGTGGCTTGAGGGGCATGTATATGTTTACATTTTTGAAGATCTGAAGTGAATGTCCTGGGAGGACAGTGCAAAATGGCTGTGGAGTCTCAACTAGGGCTATTTCATTTGTTAAATGTTAATGCTACACATTTCTGCAGGGATCAGAGAACAGATGTGAGGCCTACATTGTGGTGATTTAATTGACTAAGACTATTTCCTGTCATTTTTGTCAATGTCTGGCTTTCTAATGTCTGTTAAATCTGAAAATATCAGACACGGGAAGACATAATTAATATTTGGTTTCCCTCTGCTGTTCCCGCTGATGTAGCCCCCTGGAGGAGCTGTAGCTTTCTCCCGAGTATTTTGTTTTTCAGAGGCAGAGACAGGTTGAGCTGACCTGGCCACCCTGCAAATCGTTCCGCTGGGGTCTCTCGCTGGAGAGCAGCCCACTCTGTGAGCACAGCTCTTTCTTTCCTGTTGGTTTCAAGAAAATCATCAAATTTGAAATATGCTTTGCTTTAGTGGTGAAAACTCCTAGGGATTCTGCTTTTTCTCCTCCTTTCTAAATCCTACCCTACCTCCCTAAGTTATTTCCCTCAACATTCTCCGGGATTTAAAGGAACAAACAAACACAAAAAGACTCCTCAACAGCCAGATCTTTCCTAAGGGACCTTTCTGAGTAGAATCTGAGGAAGTAGATAGAATTTATTTAGAGCAAATTCACAGTGACATAAAATGTGGCTTATGGTGATTTAGTATCAGGAAATATTTGTTAAATAGAAAGCTCAGCAAAGAACAATTCTAAAATGATTCTTGGGCAGGTGCAGCTTATAATGGGCCTATTCATAGGAAAAAAAAATGTTCAAGATCCTTCCTCCCCCAAATTACATTATTTACGTGGAAAAAATGTAGTCACACATTTGCCCTGTAAGAACATGCAGCTTTACGTTGATTAAATAGTTCTGGGCCGCCACTCTGAGGTCTCAGTTACATCCTCAAGGGACGGCGGCTCGTGGTAAGGGAGAGAAAGAAGATGTGTTGTTCCTAGCCTTGAACATTAAATCATTGCAGTAATGATTTTAGAGGAAATGAGGCAAAATTGGGCCAAATGAAAACCTGCTGCTGTGGCTTGGGAATTATGCCACTTGGGAGAGGACGGAGCTCTACCGTCTGTGCATACGGGGCTGGGTGTTTGTACCTTGCCCAGGGGACTTGCTCATTTGCCTCAAAGGGACAAGTGGGACCCACCAATCTGCTTCCCAAACCCTCTTGTTTCCCCTTCATCAAAGAAATGATGTCAAGGGCTGAGGGGAATTAAACCCCAGGCCATAGATGAGTGAGGTACCTTTTGAAGGTAATTTTTAGAATGCAGAGAGAAATGCCACCAATGTGGCAGAGTAGAGCCCACACTGTTGGCTGATACAATGTTAGAGGAGATGGTATACAGGCCCTCGGTTAAGATCATTATAGGGCCAGTGCTGTGGCATAGTGGGTTAAAGCTGCTGCCCGCAGTGCTAGAATTCCATATAGGCGCAGGTTTGAGTCCCCGTTGCTCCACTTCCAATCCAGCTCTCTGCTGTGGCCTGGGAAAACAGTGGAAGACGAGCCAGGTGCTTGGGCTCCTATATCTATACGGGAGACCAAGAAGAAGCTTCTGGCTCCTGGCTTCAGATTGGCACAGTTCCAGCCATTGTGGCCATCTGGGGAGTGAACCAGTGGATGGAAGACCTCTCTCTCTCTCTCTCTCTCTCTCTCTCTCTGCCTCTCCTTCTCTCTCTGTGTAACTCTTTCAAATAAATAAATAAATCTTTAAAAAAAAAGACTCATTACAATGTGTTTTAGGATATACTTCACAGAAGCAGGGCCAGGCCCCTCTCCATGATGTAAGTAAGGGACACAGTCACAGTATTGGAATCAGTCTCTGAAGGTCAGTGTGACCTCTGAGGGATGTTTGTTAAGATAAAGATACTGGATGTCACACCAATGAGCTATGAACACACACGTGGTGGGACATAAAACTGGTAAGTTTTCATGGGTACAGGAAGGATGCAAAGGCCTAGGTATAGACATTCTTTCTATGGGATGTCAAAGAGGGCACTGGCCACCCAGAATCCCCATGAAGAAAGCTACCAGGAGAATGATCTGAGACATCTTTTGCTCCTTCCCAGGGCCTGTGGGTTGTTTAGCACTGAGGCCAATACCCCCATGCAGTCCATTCTGCACTTGATAGAAATGGGGACCCCAAACACAGGCTCCAAAGTTGCCCTAAGAGATTTCTAACACAGGAAGATCTAGCTTCTTCCCAATCCCAGTTTCCTGCCCTCCATGCCAAGCACAACGCCCTGCCTTTGCTTGGCTCCTGAATTTCCAGCAACAAACTGAGGAGACTTAGATGCGGGGTCTGGGTAGGACCTTGGGGGATGTTTATAGTCATGGAACCAAAATGCAGGAGGAGGCAGGTGGGGGAAATTTGCTTAGGTTTTCCCCATGCGAATAAATCATGAGCTTTTGTTCATTTAGGGGGAAAATCGAGCCTTCCTGAAACAGACCCATTTCCCCCAGCTTTTTAAATGTGCCTTTTCATGGATTTTGCTTTCAAATCTGCATGAATTATTTTTCTTCTATTAAATATTAATGTGCCTTTCTAAGTAGAAAAAGGGGCAAATTAAGTCTGGTACCCATCTTCCCTGCCACTATTTACTGCTGCTGTGGGATTATAGCAAATGCCAGCTCCCAACACATTATTAAATCAGGCCTGCACTGAGCCCAGATGTTGCACTGGAGCAGGCGCTGCCAACACCAGCCAAAAAACAAACTACAGCAGGCACAGGGTCCTCCCTGGTAGGGGCTGGCCCTCCTGCCTCCTCACCCTTCCTTTCCTGTCCTGCGTGTCCACCTTGGCCTTTGACAGAATTGCCTCCAGCTGGGTACAGCTTGCTCTTCCTGGAGCAGTAAGTGTGTAAGGGGGATTTATTTTTTTAAGCCCATTATTTTTTCCCCAATGACTCTTTCTGCTTGATTAGTTCAGGATCAATATGTCTGCTAGGCATAATGTAACACAGAGAGTGATTTATCAGCGTCAGGGGTTGCTGTGGGCTTTGTTCATATGGTTCTCCTCTCTTCAGTGACTCCCCCTCTTTTCCACACCATAATACACACACACATGCACACAAGCATGCACACACCACACTCACATCATACCACACCACACCAGACACACACACACATGCCACACACCACACACCACACACACATACCATACCACACATCACTCAACCCCACACACTTCTCCCTCTTCTGTAGTTTCTTTTCTTTATCATATCTAAATTCTGCTCACTTTCACAACCAAGATGAATCTGGTCTCCTCTCTGAAGCCTACTCTGTGATCCTGAACTTGTGACTTCCATTGAAACTGATGTTTCAGGGGCTGGCACCATGGGGCAGTGGGTTAAAGCCCTGGCCTGAAGCGCCGGCATCCCATATGGGCGCCGGTTCTAGTCCCAGCTGCTCCTCTTCTGATCCAGCTCTCTGCTATGGCCTGGGAAAGCAGTAGAAGATGGCCCAAGTCCTTGGGCCCCTACACCCACGTGGGAGACCCGGAAGAAGCTCCTGGCTTCAGATCAGCGCAGCTCTGGCCGTTGCGGCCATCTGGGGAGTGAACCAGTGGATGGAAGACCTCTCTCTCTGTCTCTACCTCTTTCTGTAACTCTGTCTTTCAAATAAATAAAATAAATCTTTTAAAAAAAGAAACTATGATGTTTCAGACAACAATTGTTACATGATATGAGTCTGGTTCCCTGAAAGAACGTAAGCCATCAAGGAATTCTGTCTTAGAAACACAGAGGGTTGGAAAGAACTCTGACTTTATGGTCAGAACCCCTGTATCCTGATCATGCGGCCTTAAGCAAATTATTAAACTTCTAGGAGAATGATTTATTGTATCATTACCTTCATTATCAACAATTTCATCATCAACAACTTCATCATAAACATTGCTGCCACTCAGAAAAGTTTGCTTCTCAAACTCTAGCCTGCATGTGGATTACCTGAGGTCTGGATGAGGCCTGAGATTCTGTATTTCTTTTAATTTTTTTATTTTAAAGATGTATTAATTTATTTGAAAGGCAGAGTTACAGAGAGAGAGAAGGAGAGACAGAGAGTGAGAGAGAGAAGTCTTCCATCCTCTGGTTCACTCCCCAAATGGTCACAATGGCTGGAGCTGGGCCAGGCATTGCCATATCCCATATGGGTCTTCTGCCTGAGTGGAGGGGGCCAACCAGTTGGGTCATCCTCTGCTGCTTTCCCAGTCACATTTACAGGGAATTGGATGGGAAGTGGAGCAGCTGGGACTTGAACCGATGTCCATATGAGATCCAGATGGCAGCTTAATACATTGTGCCACAGCACCGGCCCAAGATTTCTGACAGGCTTCCAGCTAATGTTGATGAAGCTTGTCTGCTTGTCATTTTTGAGAACAAATATCCTTATGAATCTTAAATGAGATATATGTGTGAAATAGTCTAATAAACTAAAATACCCTATTTTTTTAAAAGATATTTTTTAATTTATTTGAAATTCAGAATTACACAGAGAAGGAGAGCCAGAGGCAGAGGCAGAGAGAGAGAGAGAAAGGGAGAGGGAGAGGGAGAGGGAGTGGGAGAGGTAGAGGGGTCTTCCATCCTCTGGTTCACTCCCCAGATGGCTGCAACAGTCAGAGCTGTGCCGATCCGAAGCTAGGAGCCAGAAGCTTCTTCCAGGTCTTCCCATGTGAGTGCAGGGTCCAAGCACTTGGGCCATCTTCTGCTTTCCCAGGCCATAGCAGAGAGTTGGATCACAAGTAGAGCAGCCAGGACTCGAACCAGTGCCCATATGGGGTGTTGGCACTGCAGGTGGCGGCTTTACCCACTATGCCACAGTGCTGGCCCTAAGACCCTATATTTTTACTAACCATTAAATCATTCTTGTTCCTTTGTCCTCATTTCAAATACATCAGTAGATCCCTTTGGTACAACCATGGCAGGGTATAGTTAGTCCAGCTGTTGGTGCTCCCTCCAAAACTTCCAATGTAGGCTAAACTTCCAGTGTAAGCTAAGTCGTTTGGGGCTGCTATAATAAAACATATTAGATTGGGTATTAGATTGGGTGGCTTTTAAGTAATAGTAACTTATTTCTCATGGTTCTGGAGGTTAGGAAGTCCACAATGAAGGTGTCAAATAGATCTGGTATCTAGTGAGGGCCCATTCCTGGATGACTGACGTTTTGTTGTGACCTCACTTGGCAAAGATTGAGTTCCCTGTACCTCTTTTGTAGGGAACGAATCCCATTCAGGAGCTCTGCATCCTCACAACTTCATCACCTCCGTGTGGTTAGAATTTCAATGTCTGAATTAGGGGTGTGGTGCACAAACATTCAGACTATAGCAGCCACCATCACCTCTCCTGTCTAGTGATTATTATGACAGCTTCCCAGTTTGTCCTGGTGATTCTACTCTTGTCCCTGCTACCACTTTTTTTTTCTTTTTTTAAGATTTATGTATTTATTTGAAAGGCAGAGTTAGAGAGAGAGAGAGAGAGAGAGAGAGGGAGGTCGGTCTTCAATCCACTGGTCCACTCCGCAAATAGCCATAGTGGCTGGAGCTGAGATGAATGGAAACCAGGAGCCAGAAGCTTCTTCCAGGTCTCCATGCAGGTGCAGGGGCCCTTGGGCCATCCTCTGCTGCTTTCCCAGGCCATAGCAGAGAGCTGGACTGGAAATGGAAAGGCTGAGACTCACAGTAGGGTGCTGGCACCACAGGTGGTGGCTTTACCCACTAAGCCACAGCAATGCCCCCCACCCTTTATTGTGTAAATCAGATGTTAGCACTCTCTTCTCTCTCCTAAAGTCTTCAGTGGCCTACAATGCTGAAGAAGCACTGTAGCCCCTGCCATCATTTGCTGAAAACTTTTCCCTCTATTCCTGCATCTTCTACAACATTGTCCAGGCTGCTTTTTCAGTTCCTCATCTAAAGCAGCAATCTCATCATGCTCTACCTTCTTACCCAGATTGATTGTGTTTTTCTCAGCACCTATTACTACCTAATATTATATTAAGTGTTTACGTGTTTATGGTCTGCCTCATTGACTCGAAATAAGTTTCACAAGGGAAGAGGGTTGTCTGTCTCGCGCTGCTCTCTATTTCCTGTTTTTAACATCTGGACAGTGCCTGACACATAGTAGATCTTTTGATATTTACTGAATGAAAAAAAGAAATGAATATCGTGACTTAATTAGTTTACTTTGTACCCTGTCCCTCACAAAATAACTTTTATAAGCCTTTGCTGAGGTGACCATGGATTAAATTTTAATTTGTCTATGTTTGCTTACTTGAAAGAGAGTGAAAGAGAGACAAAGAGACATCTCTCATCCACTGGTTCACTCCCCAAATGCCAGGGCTGGGCCAGACCTCAGCCTGGGTCTCTCACGTGAGTGGCAGGGACGCAAGTGCTGGAGCTGTCACTGCTGCCTTCCAGGGTGTGCATTAGAAAGCTGGAACTGGAAGTGAGCCAGGGCAGATGTCTTCTCTCACTGAATTTCAAAATGTTCAGTCTCTGAATTCCTGTTTAAGGGGCAGTCATTCATTTTTGCCTTGTGTTAATCAAACTGGTTCATGACCCATCTTTTTTTTTTTTTTTTTTTTGGACAGGCAGAGTTAGACAGTGAAAAAGAAAGACAGAGAGAAAGGTCCTCCCTCCATTGGTTCACCCCCCAAATAGCTGCTACAGCTGGCGTGCTGTACCGATCCAAAGCCAGGAGCCAGGTGCTTCCCCTGGTCTCCCATGCGGGTGCAGGGCCCAAGCACTTGGGCCATCCTCCACTGCCTTCCTGGGCCACATCAGAGAGCTGGCCTGGAAGAGGGGCAACCGGGACAGAATCCTGAGCCCCAGCCAGGACTAGAAACCGGGGTGCTGGCTCATAGGCAGAGGATTAGCCAATTGAGCCGCGGCACTGGCCTCATGACCCATCTTTATGACTGAAAAACATGGACATGTTAGAAAGATGTAGAAGCAAACATTTGGGATCTGAGAAACAATGACTGTGGAATTGGAGATGAGCTGGAGGTCTCGTGTCTCTTCAGGACTACTGATCTTAATTGGTTCTTTGCTAAAATTAGGTGCCCTTCCTCCCCACCCCCCACCTCCACCAATCAACCAACCAGCCAACCATCCAATTGGAGATTAAGGGACAAAATAAAAAGAAAACTAGGCTCTAAAAGGAAAGGAACCTGGATTTTTAGTAGAATAAAAATGTTGCATTAATGGACGCACACAAGAAAGGGCCTCTCACGCAGGATAATGGAATCTCTTTTTACTTCTGCTCATCTAAAATAGCCCATTAATAAAGTGAACCAAATGTGGTACTACAGCTGGTTTTATTGGTCATTAACATTTACAGATCCACATGAATTCATGTTTTCCAATTTTGAGATTAAAAGATTTAGCTAGCCTAATTATCAGCCTCTGACTGGGGATTGTGTTGGAGCTCAGTCAGCAGAATTGAGTCAACTCTGCTCTCCATGGTATCTTCTCCTTCACAGGGCAGGTGAATTGGAAACAAATACTATAATTGACCTTTGGCTAGATTTGACTCTGGCCTTAAAGTTGCATAGATACTGGCAGCCACCTTAGGTTTTGCCCTGTTGAACTGTTGGTGTGTTGCCTGCCTTTTAAGTTCAGGAGTCTCCTATTAACATACAAGCAAATGGTATCCATCCCTGTAACCCGAATTTCCTCTCAGACTCTGATGGCTTTTCTGTCCTCTGTTCATTGAGGTGAAGCCATTAATTGTGTTATTAAATCTCTACCTGAGTAATACTTTTGGTGAAGATGAATTAACTGATCAGAAATAATGCTTGCTAGATGGTGTGTCTTGATTTTGGGTTAAAGAAAAATGGCAGGCCTGAGGCAGAAGCAGAGGAAGACAGTAACTGAGAGTGGCAGTGAGGGATGACAGGAAAGCAGTCAGCCAAGCAGGACTTCATCAGGATACCCCCTTGCTTCTGTGTGTATGACACTGAGATGACTGGTCTGGGAAGGTTGGAGCAGAAACACATATTGAGTTCATGCCTGGGCTTGGTGATTGGAACAGGGCATGTGCCATTTGGCCCCATCATGAGGATGTAGACTCTTTTGGTGGGGCTTCACACTTAGAGCATGTTGGGTTGTGCTGCTGATGGAGTGCATGGACCTGGGGGCTGTGACCGAGTCTTCAGCTTATTCCCTGTTCCTGCCAGACTTGTCCTACTCACACATGTCTAATATGGAGACCCAAGGGGCAGCTGGCCCAAAAAGAAATATATATACTATTGTATAGAGGCCAGGTGTCGCTCCCCGTCTTCGTGGAGGAACGACACAGGACCCTGCGCTGTTCTTTTGTCTGCTTGGCCCCCCCCGGGTTTGCTGCTGGTTCTTCCCGGGTTGGCTGCCGTCCCTCCACCTCTGTGGAAGGGCGGTTCCCCCTGCCACTTTCCCCACTTCCGCGGGGGAGCGGCACACTGCCGGCCGGCTCTCTCGGGGGCTGCTCAGATGTTATCCGGATGTTCCCCTTAGATGTTCCTGGTGCATGTTGTCTCTCTCCTCCTTTATAGTCCTCTTCCACCAATCCCAACTCTGCTACCCACATGCCGAGTACGCTGCTCTCCTCCAATCAGGAGCAGGATCAGCTCCTGCAGGTCATCACTCAAGTTGGCGAGAGGCAGCTGCGTAGAAGTTGTTTACTCCTCTCCCAGCGCCATATTGTGGGAGAGCAGATGCATAGAATAAGTCTTAATTCGAGTAACTTAGTCTAGTCCGAGTTGCTCCCCACAGCCAGGACAAGAGTTTCTGTCAGCAATGGCTTTCTTTGTTCCAGGCCATTCATGCCTATCCTAGAGACAACTTTGGGCTAAAGGGGAAGCTGCAGTCTGTGCTGTGATTGCCTAATGTGGTCGAATGGGTCTGATCAGTCTGGGTTAGAGTTTCCTTTCAATCAGGACTCAGTGAATGGGGCAGACTAAGAGAAGGGGCTGGGGAATGAATAAGACCTGGCTTGGTAAATAAGAGATGGACCATTTTGTTCTCTTTGGGCTTGAGTTTCCTAGAGTGCAAAAATGTAGACAGCTGGGGCTGAATATTTTTATATTCTGTACTTTAGCAGTGATGATTGGTAGCTCTGGGTGGTTCTGAGTGTGGGAGTGGCCATAGTTATCTCTAGGAACATAGGAAGTCTGACTGCATCTTGAACGTAGATGGAAAGAGGGAGATACCGAAGACAAGAAGAACATTTGAGGAACTCTTGCATGCTTATATAGTTCCAGACCATGGTATCCATGATTATTGCTTCTGACTTTTTCTCTAACAGAGTCCCTGGGATCTGAATCAATGTCTCCCTGACCACCTATTCTTTTTTTTTTTAATTTTTTTTTATTTTATTTTTTCTTGAGAGTTGTAAGTTGAATTGTACCCCTTCCTCCACAAGATACGTTGGGGTCTTAATGCCCAGCACCTCAGCAGGTGACGTTTTGGAAACAGAGTCTTTATAGAAATTATCAACTTAAGATGCAGTCATCAGGGTCAGGTATTATGGCACTTCATGTTAAGCTGCTGCTATCCTATATCGGAGTGCTGGTTCGAGTCCTGTTTGCTCTGTTTCTGATCTAGCTTTTTGCTAATGGGCCTTGGGCCTTGCCAGCCACCGTATGGGAGCCCTGAATGGAATTCTTGACTTCTGGCTTTGGCCTGGCCCAGCTGTGGCCATTGCAGTCATTTAGGGGAGTGAATCAGCAGATAGAAGATCTCTCTCTCTCTCTTCTCTTTCCTTCTCTCCTGGTTACACTGCCTTTCAAATAAATAAATCTTTTTGTAAGATGTGAGGTCATTGGGGGGGAGCAGTAATGCAGTATGATTGGTGGCTTTACAGAAGGAGGGAATCTGGACACAGAGAAAGGCATACACACAGAGAGAATGAAGTCAGAGACTTGTGTAAAGTGTCATGTGATGCTTTCTAAGACAAGGAAAACCAGAGGCTGAAAGCCAGCACCAGCAGTGAGGAGGGAGGCCTGGAACAGACTGTCTGTCAGCCTTCAGAAGGAACCAACCTTCTATCACTTGGATCTCAGACTTTGAGTCTCCAGAGTTGTGAGACAATAAATTTCTGTGGTTTCACCCACTGAGTGTATGGTGATTTGTTATGGCAACCCTGGCTAATGAACACACTAGTGTTCTGTTGTTCTGGTTTAAAATCCATGGCTTGCTGTGACCAGTAGCAATCATTAATTTTCCTGATCCTAATTGATTTCTTTTCAATCTCCCCAAAGGGTTCGAGTCCTTATATTGGGGAACAGATTTTACTTCTACCTGGCTCATTCTTGGGTCCATGCCCAGGAATTCTGCTTGCAGCTCTTCTATTAGCCTCTGCCTCGTGTGATTTGAGGATGGGAAGGTGAAACGCGCACCAATGGGGCAGGTTGACCAACCTCTGTGCTTTCATGCCTTGCCGACTCTACAACCTCTTAGAATCTAAATCCTCCACCATAGTGTTTTTCATATAAACTGTACAGGGGCAGGCATTTGGTGCAGCAGCTTAAGCCACCACCTGCGATGCCCACATCCCTAATTGGAGTGCTTGAATCAAGTCTCCACTCTGCTTCTGATGCAGCTTCCTGTCAATGTGTCTGGGAGACAGCAGGTAATGGCTCAGGTACTTGGGTTCTTGTCACTTATATGGAAGACTTGGATGGAGTTTCTGGCTCCTGACTTTAGCCTGGCCCAGCCCTGGAGGTAGAGGGCATTTGGGGAACAAACCAGTGAATGAAAGATCTCTTTCTCTCTCTTGTCTTTTCCTTCTTCCCTCCTTCCCTCTGTCACTCTGCTTTTCAAACAAATAAATAAACACATCTTTAAAGAAGTGTGCATATTCATGGGTTACTATGTGATGTGTTGTTATTTGTATACATTGTGTAATACCCCAATCAGGGTCAATATATTTATTCTTTTAAACACTTAACATTTCTTTACAGTGAAAGCATCTAAAATCATCTTCTAAGTTTTTTTTTAATTAGAGAAATAGACAGTACATTACATTATCTGTAGAAAAACCCAGAATTTCCTACAACCACATAGCTATGACCTAGTACGTTCCACTCAGCCTTTGCTCATCCCTTCTTCCCTACTTTCCTTCACAGCCTCAGGTAGTGACCATTATGGTTTTCATTTATGTGAGATCATCTATTGTTTAGATTGTACATGTGAGGGAGATCATGTAATATTAGTCTTTCTGTACCTGGCTTATCTCATTTAATAAAATGACCTCCATTTCCATCCATGTTGTTGCAGATGACAAGATTTCATTCTTTTTTTTAGGGCTGAGTGAAATTCCACTGTGCATATATACAACATTTTCTTTATCCATTCATTAGTGATGGACACATAAGTTGTTTCTGTTTATTAACTATCGTGAATAGTGCTGCAATAAGCATAGGAGTGCAGATATCACTTTGAGAGATGGATTTCATCTCCCTTGGATACATGTGCAGGCATAGAATTGCTAGATCATATGGTAGTTCTATTTTCAGTTTTTTGAGGATCCTTCATGCCGTTTTCCACAAAAAGCTATGCTAATCTACATTCCCACCAACAGTATACAAGGGTTCCCTTTTCTCCAAATCTTCACTAACCCTTGTTATTTTTGTCTTTTTAAAAAAGATTTATTTATTTATTTGAAAGGAAGAATTATAGAGGGAGAGGGAGAGAGGGAGAGAGAGAGTATTTCTTCTGCTGGTTCACTAGCCATATGATTGCAATGGCTAGTGCTGGGCCAGGCCATAGTTGAGAGCCAGGAGCTTCATCTGGGTCTCTCACATGTGTGGCAGGGGTCCAAACACTTGGGCCATCTTCTGCTGCTTTTCCAGGCCATTAGCAGGGATTGGAAGGAGCAACCAGGGTATGAATCAATGCCTGTATGAGATGCTGATGTCACAGGAAGTATCTTTACCCATTATGCCACAACACAGACTCTATTTTGGTCTTTTGATAATAGATATTCTTACTGGAGTGAGGTCATATCTCATTGTAGTTTTGATTTGCATTCCCCTGATGATTAGTGATGCTGAGCATTTTTTCATGTACTCTTCCTTTGAGAAATGTCTGTTTAGAACTATTGTCTATTTGTAGCTGGATTATTTATCTTTATGCTATTGAGTTGTTTGAGTTCCTTATATACTTTAGATAGTAACTCTGTTGTATATATAGCTTAAAAATATTTTCCCCCATTTTGTAAGTTGTAATATATTTTAAAATCAGGTAGTGTAATGCTCTGTGCTTATTTTTTCCCCCTTAAGATTGCTGTGGCTATTCAGAGTCTTTTGTGGCTTTGCACAAATTTTAGTAAGTTGTTTTATTCCTGTGAAAAATGTCACGAAGATTTTGTTAGGGATTGCTGAGAATGTGTAAATTGCTTGGGGTAATATATGAATTTTAATTATATTGATTCTTCCAATCCATGAACATGGGATGTCTTTCCAATCCTTTGTATCTTCTGCAATTTTTCATCAATTATTTAGAGTCTTCATTGTACAGCTCTTTCACCTCTTTGGTCAAATTGGTCAAATGTATTCCCAGTGGATTTCTTTCTTTTCTTTTCTTTCTTTCTTTTTTTTTTTTTTCTTGTAGCTATTGGAAATGGGATTGCTTTCTTGATTTCTTTTTCAGATGATTCATATTGTATAGAAATGCTGCTGATTTTTGTCTTTGTTTCTTTCAATTTTGCTGAAAACATTTATTTAACAGATTTTTGGTGGAGTATTTATAACTTTCTGTATATCAGGTCATGTTATCTGCAAATACGGACACTTTGACTTCCTCCTTTCCAATTTGGATGCCTTTCATTTTTCTCTGGCCTAATTCCCATAGCTAAGACTTCCAATACTATGCTGAGTAAAGGTGATGAAAATGGGCAGCCTTGTCTTTGTCCAGATCTTAGAAAGAAAGTCTTCAGCCTTTCCCCATTCAAGATGATGATAGCTGTTGTCATATTACATATGTCCTTTATTATGTTGAAGTGTGTTCCTTCTATACCTAACAAAGTTTTTTTAATGAAAAGATGTTAATTTTTATTAAATGCCTTTTCTGCAACTATGATCATTGCAATTTTTGTCCTATGGGCTTTACCAGCCCAGCACTCAGTCCCAAGACACAGTCAGATGGCTCCTTGCTATCTGTTCAAGGTTGGAGGAGAGTATAAAGTCAGCCCTCTGGCCACCCCGAGTGACCCCTGGCTGGTCACTCTAGGTTCCACAATTACAGGTTCACACAAAGTTCTGGAGGTGTCACTAATCCCACCAGAGTCCACCAGTGATGTATACCAAAATGAGTCTGGACCCGTGGAGTGTAGGTTTCTGCAGGATTCCTAGAAAGTCTAGAGGTTCAGTTTGTGAACACTGGCCAGGGGCTAGAGACCTTTGGACTTCATCAGATGCTGAGTCTAGGTGTGGTAGACCTGGCTCTGAGCTCCAAGGTGTGATCTTAAGATCCCTCCCTTGGCCTATCCATGTGGCTGGTGTTCTGCTTTCTGCTGGCAGTTGGGGGAGCGTTAGCAGAGGCCACTTGATTGTAGAATCTCCAACTATTCACTTCACATTATGGCCCTGGGAACAGAGGCTGGGGTCTCCATCTGACTGAATTTCTTGCAGCGGGACTGGCACTGGTTTTCAGCTAGCTATCCGTCTCCTAAGTGAGAGGCGTCTCTCCACCTTGGAGTTGGGGGAGGGTGATGTAGGAAACTGCTTCCATCTTGTTTTCTTCCATGTGACTTTTCTTGTGACTATGACAAGATAAAGCACTGTGGTCTGTTACCTGATTTCCATAGCTTTTTTGAAGGTAACACGGTGTGTGTATAGCTGTTCACACTGGTGTCTCTTCAAAGAGGTGGTCACTGGCGCCTCTAACTTAGCCACCATCTTGGTTCTCTTCACTAGCCCATCATGTTTTAAAATTCTCACCAACATTTTAAGCTGAACTAGAAGGAAATTCTGGTGACTTTCAGCATCTTTTTTTTTTTTTCTCCCAGGTTTGTTGACATATAATTATAGTGTTCTTAGCTGTCTTCAAAAACCATCCCAAATGCTTTTATTCCAAAGTGTGGTTTAAGGTTGGGCATCAGGTAAAATATAGTTTAAATAATGTAAAAACTTTGAATCATGTGAAAATAAAGCATACACAGAGATATAAGCACCCAAGGAGACTATATTATCAATTCAGAAAAGTAGTTTCTTATGGTCCAATTATCTTGTTCTATTCCAAAACGTACTTTCAGATTAACCTTGTTATTTAGTATGGCACTGGAATTTTAGCATGAGTATAATATATATTGCCTTGATCATTTCTGGCCAATCTTATTTTACTATAGTAAGTCCAAAGGGGAAGACTTTGTCATCAATCAATAGA
Source organism: Oryctolagus cuniculus (assembly GCF_964237555.1). Lineage (NCBI taxonomy): Eukaryota > Metazoa > Chordata > Mammalia > Lagomorpha > Leporidae > Oryctolagus > Oryctolagus cuniculus. The sequence goes on from NC_091433.1 coordinate 134,872,936, forward strand.
CATGCCTTGACCTTGCGCTGGTCCCACAAGCTATATGCTGAAAATATAATGGTCTCTGTCCAGAGTGAGCCTGCCATGTAATTAATGTGATAGGGCACCCAGATGCCAAGCACTTAGAGAACAATTAAATGCTAAATGGTTTTGAACTGGCTTTCATGCCATCCACATCTGATTTCATGAAGTTGTTGGGAAAAATTTTCTTGATAATATGGAAATTTCGTTTGTTGCTCGAAAGGTTGAGATATTGCCTCCCCATCACTCCCAACTGTCCCTTCGAAATGCCTGGATTGCTAGATTTCATATCAGGCTCCAAAAAGGACACATAAAATAGCCAAAGGCAAGACCTAGTGGAAAAGGCTGTCATCTTTGATGGAAAACTTATTTATCTGAAATTTAGATGGATACTGCTTAGAAATAAATACAATGTAATTTCCTATTAGTCCAGGTTGTTTTTTCAAATTCTGTTTCCTACACTTTACTTACCAAAACATCCACAACTTTCTAAGACAGACATGAAACTTAAATGAGGCAACTAGGAGTTTCTTTTCCATTTCCTGGACAAGGAGATGGGAGACATGTTCCCAGCTTGGAATTTGCACAGATGTGTTTCCAATAAAGCACAATTAGACCTCTAGTCTCCATTGTTCCCTCCCTATTAGCCAGGAGGTGATGCAGATGAAGTGTGAGCTCACATGTAGAGTAATAAAGCCATCATTTGCTTCTCCTCTCCTCACATGGAAGGGGCTTTTGTTTTGTTTTCTTCACAAAAGTGCAGATTTAATTTGAAGTTGGGGAAAACAGGGAGAAAAAACAACTTTTGAAAACATGAGACAACAGTTCTTCTTAATAGAAACCACATTTTCTCTCTGAATTATGGTACCTGAGGGTCCCTGTGCACAGGTTGGGAGGTGCTGAAGGTGGCTTTGGGAGGATTTGAGGAGCTGTGGTTGATATTTGGGCCCATCTGTGCTCATATCTCTTGGGCTTCTTGAGATTCACGGAACATATTTGGACCACAGTGAAACATGAGAAACCCTTCAGTAAAGTGATCATGGAAATAAAAAGCAATGAATATTTGTGTGTTTAGATCAGAGGTCAGAATCCTTTTTAGTTCTACGAACTATTAGTGGGTTAAATAATGTCTATGGGGATTGTAGGTTCCAATGGTGGGACTAAAGAATAGATTATGGGGCAAGAAATGAAGTTGGTAGGATAAAGAGAATGCATGGAAGGGAAAAGATTATAGGAAAAAGTGTCCATGAGAGGTTAAACTAGTAGTTGTAATCAGCAGTAACTTCTGGCTATAATTTTGGTTAAAATGGTATCTTTGCTTTAAAGTAAGACTGCCATATTTTCCATATGAAAGGTACTTAGGATTTTTTTTTTTTAAATGTGTGGATTTTCCTGCTATTTTACTCTCATGAGGCAGAGAATAGATAATGTAAAATAATGGAGAGGCATACTGGATAGAACTTGAGAGACATTGTAGCATAGTGCATAAAGCTGCTACCTGCGATGCTAGCATCCCATATGGATACCTGTTCTAGTCCCAGATACTCCAGTTCCAATACAGCTCCCTGCTAATGCACCTGGGAAAGCAGTGGCCCCTACACCCACATGGGAGACCTGAATAAAGCTCCTGGCTCTTGGTGGTGGCCTGACCCAGCCCCAGCTGTTGTGGCCATTTGGGGAGTGAACCAGCAGACCAGCAGATGGAAGCCTCTCTCTCTCTCTCTCTCTCTGTCTCTCTCTAAATTTGCCTTTCAAATAAATGTCTTTTTTTTTTTTAAGAACTTGAGGAATTCTCCCTGTAGGTTGAGTTACACAGCCAGGGGTAGTACAACAGTGACTGCCAGTTAATCGCCTAGGACAGCCCCTCCTGATCCCATTTCTTTTGTTGTCTCTTGCTCCCTTGCATCTTCCTGTTCTAGGATCACAATTGCTGGGTACTATTGGCCATTCTAACACTGGAGGACAAAATGACTTCTGCCTACCTCAAAACTGATCATCTACAATCTTCTTCAGAAATATTTGTAACGTGGTGGACAATAATCCAAGTAAATTTCTTCCAAAGAGAAGGAAGTATGATTTGGTGTGTGATTATTTAAATAACAGTGGAAAAAACTACCCAAGAAAATAACTTTCAACACATATTTTGAACTTTATGTAATGAAAGAAGTTCCCCCCATGAATAAAGATTTGGAAATAAGTTTTATCATTTTTTAAAAGATTGTTTGCTGTTGTTTTGTTTGTTTATTGTTTTTGTAATTCTCCCTCCCTCCCTCCTTTCTTTCCTCTGTCATTCCATCCAATCATCTACCAATGTTTATCTGGACTCTTCTTTATGCCAAGGACAGAGCTAGGCACTGTGGACGAAGAGATGAATGAGAAATGATTCCTGTCCTTGTGGAGCTCATGGGGTGGTGGAGATGTAAATATTACAGTAGTGTGATGATGGCTCTAATAAAGTTCAGAGTGCGATGCTCAGCTGCCCCACAGAGCTGCAGAGCAGTGATCATCCATTTTTTTTTTTTTTTTATTTTTTGACAGGCAGAGTGGACAGTGAGAGAGAGAGACAGAGAGAAAGGTCTTCCTTTGCCGTTGGTTCACCCTCCAATGGCCGCCGCGGCCGACGCACTGCGGCCGGCGCACCGCGCTGATCCGATGGCAGGAGCCAGGAGCCAGGTGCTTTTCCTGGTCTCCCATGGGGTGCAGGGCCCAAGCACCTGGGCCATCCTCCACTGCACTCCCGGGCCACAGCAGAGAGCTGGCCTGGAAGAGGGGCAACCGGGACAGAATCTGGCGCCCCAACCGGGACTAGAACCCGGTGTGCCGGCGCTGCTAAGCGGAGGATTAGCCTAGTAAGCCGAGGCGCCGGCCGTGATCATCCATTTTAACTGAGTTTTCTAAAGGCCTTTGATTCTTCCATGAGTAAATTCTGGGTCCCCAAATCTCAGGGGTGCTAGATTAAGTTAATCTTGTGGGTTGTAGCTACTATTGAGTCAAAGACAGAGAAGGAAATACGATTATGAGATTTATTACAAGGTTCGTGGATTTCTGAATTTATGTTCTCTGGGCACTCTTTCCTCACTGGGTATAAATACTGGAATATGTAAATGCTCCACTCTGTCCCCAATCTGCTGTTTAATGTGATTCTTTGAGAGGTCTCACCTAATCCAAAGTAATTCACTAAAAACTGAGATGGGGTAGGATTTAAGTCCCATATCCTTCAATCTACCACCAAACCAATTAAACAACAATTGCTGAGGGCTCATACCAAGTTGAGCAGACACTTTAGAGTTTCTCAGCTCCTTGTCAGCATCAACCCAGTGTCTTTGCCTCCAGAGACAGCCTACAGCCAGGAGAAATGACAGGAACAATGGAACAGACATGTCCACGTGGAAAGACTTTCAAGAGCAATACAAATGTAGTCTAACACTTCAGTTGTTTTTATTGCTGCCAGGAACAAAAATAGGAAAAGAGAAATTGGAAGTTGAGAAAAACTTTGCTGAGATTTGTATCTTTCCTGTATCAATGTCAGAGATTGTGTGTCATAGTGGAAAAGACACCCCTGTTCATCCTATTGGGAAGTTTTTTCTTTTATTCAAATATTGAGAGAGAAAGGGAAAGAGAGAGAGAGAGAGAGTGAGAGAGAGAGAAAGTGAGCTTCCATCTACTGATCCACTCACCACATGATCACATAAGCAGGGGCTGGGCCAGACTGAAGCCAGGGGTTCAGAACTAAATCCAGGTCTCCCATGTAGGTGGCAGGGACTCAACTACTTGAGTCATCACTTGATACTTCCCAAGGTTCGCATTAGCAGGAAGCTGTTTTGGAAGCAGAAGATTTGGATTCAAATCGGGCACTCTGATATGGGCTGTGGGTGTCAGAATTGGTGTCTTAACCACTACACCAGAGAAGCATTTTAAATGGAGTTTGCTACTGAGAAAGGCTGCTCCAACCAAAGGAGAGGAACCAAGGAGAGACTCACACATCACCATGAATGCACAGTGAGAAACCTCAGTATACAGGGAACATTTCCATAGGTAGTTTATCTCTCCTGAAAGGTAAATTTGAGTTTGTTTGGGTTGTTGAAAATTTGAGATGCCTGAATGACATTTCTGTGAATTATGTGGTTGAGGTATATTACTGAGTCTTTGGATGACCCCCCTCCCCCCCACAAATTTTTAACATTGAATCCAGAATAGTTATCAGGAATAGCTAAAAGTGAGGAAGATGAAACGTATTTTTGGAGTCACATAACCTAAATCTAAAGGCAGGACAGATACACAGAAAAAGGAAAGACTATGACGATTGCTTTAAAAGCTGGCTTACATGGAGCATTTGTAGGGACATGGGAAGATAAGGCTGGGATTTTCTAGTTTGGGCCCCTGAGGGAATACATGTACGTGGATATGTAAATCACATCCAGCTGCTCAGGTGACTGGGGTGCATAGGACTCCATGACACTACCAGTCTGTCCCTCACTACATCATCCAAGTGGTGGGCCAGCTGTTTTGGGGTCTGATTCAGGTCAGGGGCATAGGAATTGGCAAGTTACACAATCAGTGGTGCCTGCATAAAGCTTTGAGATCTTCTGAAGGGAGGCATCGCGGCAGTATAAAACCTCTCCTCTTAGACTTCCTGTCTCACTAGAGCAGGGGTCACAGCCCACTCTGCCAGCCTTCCTCACCTGCTCTGTATGCCCTCAGTCCCAGCCTCTGGTTGGTCCTGCCTTGCCTGAGCCTTATACTACAAATGGATATTTCCCAAGATTCATTTTGATTAATTAAATCTGGGGCCACATTAGCCATGGGAGGAACTCTGTAAGTACTCTATTCAACTGTAACTGGAGAAAGATGTCTCAGGGAAAAACCTTTGAGAGTCTAACTGTGGGAGTTCGTATTTTATTATGACACATTTCCCTTCAAAGATAAGAACCAATGTGCCTGGTATAGCAACTTGAGAAACAAATATTGCCTGCATGTGAATATATTCATCACTCTTCCAACCCACTCCATTCTGAATCCACATCAGATATTATTCGCTATATAAAACATTTCCATGGCTCCATGGCCATATTCTGGCTATTCCATCTGCCTAGAGTTTCTTTCTTCCATTTATTTGGTCTGGCAAGGGTCACATAATATCCATATCTGCATCACAAGTTATTGGAATGTTTGTGAGTGTCCAGTTTGGTGACTAGATGTCTGAATGGAAAGTGCTTGTGTTATTTGCCGTGAGAAAGTCATGGACCAAGAAAATATTATATAATACTCCCTAAAAAGCTGGATAATTCATCTTTAGACATCGAAATAGAAGTAGCATTTGGGAAGGCAGGTGGGAAGAAATTATAGGTGGGGGAAACTCTAGGTAGGAATACAGGCATAGGGTGTACATGATGAGCATGGGTTGGGGTCAAGGAGAGATGTGACCAATTAGATTGAAAAGTTTACTCAAAGAAATGATAGAAAATATTTTGGGGGGCCCATATTACTGAATCCCTTTAGAAGTTTGAAAGTGATATAATAGATAATGGGTAACAATTGCCGGTTCTTAAGAAAGAAATGATAGTCCAACACATATAGTGAATAAGGAAGATATGGTTCAACTTAGAGAGGGGAATTAGCTGTGACTATACTTGTATGGTGGAAGCTATTATAGGATAGTGTAAAATGATGGAACCGGGGTCATTGGGGTGAGTGGAAAAGAGGCATGAGAGGCGGTTTGTCTTGGAGAAATATGAAAGGAACAGTGCCAGAACTGGTTGTAGATGACTATTGGAGACCAGAGTTTCTTTTTATTGATTGAGTTGGCGTTAAGAACGCTGGCAGTTTAGAGGAAGTGTGTAATAAAATAAATATATTTTAACCTCTGAGATTCTCTTGGGTAGTCAACTACGAAGTTTATCTTAGTAGTTTGGGCATACACCTTTTATTTTATACTGAACATGTTATAAGCTTCTGCTGAGTCTAGATTACAAATTTCAAATTTCCCTACAGTGAATGTTATCAAATATTTTGATCTTTTTGTTAGTAATGGGTAAGAAATCATGTCACATTTTAATCTTGCTTGCAATTCTTTCATGGATGATAATGAATATAATTTATGTACATATTAGCCATCCCCATTATATATATGTGTCTGTCTATTTATAATCTGTTTCTTTCTTCCTTCCTTCCTTTCTTCTCTCCTTCCTTCCTTCCTTCCATCCATGTTTCTATCCTTTACCTGTATATCTTTATATGGACCTGCTATCAACCTCTGCTTATTTTTGTCCTCTTTATTCACTTATAAAATCTACTTTTTTATTAAAAAAATTGTGCTAAGTGAAATAAGCCAGACCCAGAAAGACAAATATTACATATTTTGTCTGATTTATGGAAGTCAATATATAGAATAAAAAATTTTGTAGGCCGGCGCCGCGGCTCACTAGGCTAATCCTCCGCCTTGCGGCGCCGGCACACCGGGTTCTAGTCCCGGTCGGGGCGCCGGATTCTGTCCCGGTTGCCCCTCTTCCAGGCCAGCCCTCTGCTGTGGCCAGGGAGTGCAGTGGAGGATGGCCCAGGTGCTTGGGCCCTGCACCCCATGGGAGACCAGGAAAAGCACCTGGCTCCTGACTCCTGCCATCGGATCAGCGCGGTGTGCCGGCCGCAGCGCGCTGGCCGCGGCGGCCATTGGAGGGTGAACCAACGGCAAAGGAAGACCTTTCTCTCTGTCTCTCTCTCTCACTGTCCACTCTGCCTGTCAAAAAAAAAAAAAAAAATTTTGTGGATGTATATTTGGTATTTAATTATAAATATTGCTTCATTGAATGAAACCATGTAAATAACAGTATGTTCTTGCTTTTCATATTAAAAAAAAGAAATGAGACACAGCAATAGTGAGGACTCTTGGGGTACAAGTAATGTTTTGTTCTTAATTTGTATGTTGGTTACAAGTGTGCTCAGAGGCCAAAAAACTCATTTATCTGTACATTTATTGTATTTGTTGGTATATATTCAATAATGTTACAAATATTTTTTAAAAATTAGAGTGTTCATCAAAGCTGATTTTTAAAAGCCTGAATTTTCAAAGATTTTAAAGGTCATATAGATTATCTGTTAAACTTGCTAGCATTCTGCATATTTAGAAACATTCAAAAGTTACCCTTCTTAATCTTAAACTAGTTAGTCTTTTAAAATAATTTAAGCCTAGATTGCTAAATTAGGAAAAGTAAAAGAACTCAAAATCTAACCTGATATTTTCAAATGTACTTAACTTTTTTGTTGACTTGATATATTAATTTGCACAAAAATATGAGGTCAGGAGGGGTTTGGGCACAGTTCAACCTTTTCCCTTTGGGTCTCTGAGGTCATCTTCAGAGTGGGATGGGACAAGAGTGTGAAGAAGGGGCCGGTGCTGTGGCACAGTGGGTTATTGCCCTGGCCTGAAGTGCCAGCATCCCAAATGGTCGCCGGTTCAAGACCCAGCCACTCCACTTCCAATCTGGCTCTCTGCTATGGCCTGGAAAAGCAGTAGAAGATGGCCCAATTCCTTGGGCCCCTGCACCCGCATGGGAGACCTGGAGGAAGCTCCTGGTTCCTGGCTTTGGATCGGCATAGCTTTGGCCGTCGTGGCCAACTGGGGAGTGAACCAGAGGATGGGAGACCTCTCTCTCTCTGTGCCTCTCCTCTCTCTGTGTAACTCTGATTTTCAAATAAATAAATAAATCTTTAAAAAATAGAACTTTTGGCTGGCGCCATGGCTCACTTGGCTAATCCTCCGCCTGCAGCACTGGCACCCCGGGTTCTAGTCCCGGTTGGGGTGCCAGATTCTGTCCCGGTTGCTCCTCTTCCAGTCCAGCTCTCTGCTGTGGCCTGGGAGGGCAGAGGAAGATGGCCCAAGTGCTTGGGTCCCTGCACCCACATGGGAGACCAGGAGGAAGTACCTGGCTCCTGGCTCGGATCGGCGCAGTGCCAGCTGTGGTGGCCATTAGGGGAGTGAACCAACAGAAGGAAGACCTTTGTCTCTGTCTCTCTCTGTCTATAACTTTCTCTCTCACTGTCTAACTCTGCCTGGCAAAAAACAAAAACAAAACAAAACAAAACCAAAAAAAAACAAAAAAACAAACAAAAACTTTTGAAAGTGAATTACAAAAGAGATGGAAAATGCAGGGCTGGCATTGTTCCATAGTGGATTAAGCTGCCACCTGTAGCTCCGGTGTCCCATTTGGGCACCGGTTTGAGTCCTGGCTGCTCCACTTCTGGACCAGCTCCTTGTTAATGTGCCTAGGAAAGTAGCCAAAGATGGTCTAAGTGGCTTAGGCCCTGCTACCAACATGGGAGACCCAGAAGAAGCTCCCGGCTCCCAACTTTGGACTGGCCCAATCCCTATTGTGGCCATTTGGGGTGTGAACCAGCGGATGGAAGACCTCTCTCTCTCTCTGCCTCTCCTCTCTCTGGGTAACTCTGACTTTCAAATAAATGAATAAATATTTTAAAAAAAGAGTGTGAAGAAGTTCTATTACTGATTCCTTTATGAATATTGATATTGAACTTAGGAAATAGGCATTAAACTAGTGAAGTTCTGCTTTTATTGGTTTTAAATATTAGGATTCTACATAAATTTTATTTTTATTAAGGATAACTTTGCCTTATAAACAGGGAAAACCACCAGGTCAAGGACTTCTAAGATTCTGTATTAGTCAGCTTTTTGTTACCTCAACTAAAATATCTAAGTAGAGCTTTATGGGAAGGAAGAAGTTAATTTCAGCTTATAGTTTTCAGGTTCACAGTCAAGATTGCTGCCCAATTAGTTTGTCATCTGCTGGAGGCTGGCAGTGGTGGTACCCTGTGGAGGGATAACCACATGATGAGTTGGGAGATAGGGAAAAAGGAAGGATACTCAACTTATGCAACCAATCCTCTTGTAAGAACTTCCTTCAGAGAGCAAAAGACCTCCCACTAAGCCCATCTCTCAGATACCAAAAATAGATCAAGTCTCCACCCTTACTCTACCTTACTCCATCAACCATTGAGACTTTGGATTTAAATGTCTTCATGAATTTGCGAGCCAAGTCCTGTTTAATCCACAACAGATTCCTTGCGACTAGAGTACCCTAAATATCCCAAGGAAGGTATAGGCAAGGTGCAGGGAGGAGTACGTTGGGACAGTGAATGATACCTTTTTGTTAGTCTCTGTGTTCAGCTTGGGAGCTTCCTTATACCTTTTGAACAGAGAGGACTAAATGTCCAGATACACCCATATACACCCTCTGGGGGCATCATTTCTGGTCAAAGTTTCATCCATATCAATGAATGGTTCCAAGAAACCCACATGACACATAGGAAGTTATCAAGGAATGCTGCAAGGATTGATTTATACTTTATTTTCATAGGGTAGAGTATAATTATCTTGGAATTAGCTACAATTCTGTTATAATGTATTATATTTCCCTGGACACTTCCTTTCTGAAACCAATCACTTCTGGAGGTGGTATCTAATAGGATATGTGGGAGGTTGGGTCCTGAGGTGGGTGGAGATGGGTGTGCTAGAGATAGGCAGTGGTATAGCCCTCTTGTAGCTGGCATAGGGGCTGTGCATAGTTGGAAAGAGGCTTTGATTTATTTCAGCTGCCACCTCTCATAGTTATTTCTCATCAGAACTTAGGTTGTTCTTGATATTCTCTTTGGGGGTGGGGCTCTGTGGCCTGGTCATGGTACCTGGCTCTGGAGTTGGACAGCACTCACAGGGCTTGTACAGCATACAGAGATGGAAAAGAGAGGAGTTGGGGTCCACATACCTTATTCCAATGGCTCCTCCCCTTAAGAGGAGAAATGTTGGATCAAGAATGTTGGGAGGTGATAGCTTCCAGATTTTGCCTTGAGACTAGATCCACCCACTGGTATGAGTGAGTTTTTTGGCTGGAGGACTTATGAGGTCCAGAGACCATTTCCTGATTTTAACTTTGATTATTGTGTGTGTTGGGATAAGTGTTCATCTACACATAACACAGCCCCCCAAACAAAGATGGCTTTAGTGAGATAAACTATTTTTCTTTTCAGTATCCAGTAAGCAGGAAGTCCAGGACTGGTATAGAGCTCAGTTCTACAAGTTTGTCCAAAGATGAGCTCCTTCTATTTTGTTTTCTCCCATCTTTAAGTTGTTGCCCTTATGTAAATGATCAAGCTGACGTCCCCACACCCATGGTCCAGATAAGGGGATGGAGAAAAGAAGGAAAGAGGTCTTTATCATTAAAAGCCACAGCATAGAAGTTGAATACCTCTTTCTTGTGCACATTCTCTTCTCTGCAACTTGGTTATATGACCATATATTGCTACAGGAAGACTGGGATAGTAGTTCTTTTGGACATGTGCCCAGATAATAGTGAGTTATGTTATTTGAAAAATAATGGAAGAAAGGATATTTGGATACAACTCACTAATGTTGCTAGAGTATTTAATGAAGTAGATCACTGTGCTACTATTTGAATCTCTGCAAATCTAGTCTCCATCACAAAGGTAGATGGCCAAAATTGCTAGGCATAGTGTCCAGAGTGCGAGGCCTAACAGTCTTTGGTCTAATTGTCAACACTTCAACACTACTCTCTCCAGCATTTATTTTTTTCTTCTGGAATAGGAAATTCCAATTTTTACTACTGTAACTCCTTGAATATATAAAGTTGAGAAGGGCTGGCCTAGATGCTCAAGGACCTCAAGAGATGATATGTATCAAATCATGCCTCAAGAATCCCTGGTTCTCTAGAGTTTTGGGGAAAGATAGAAGGAATAGGAAACATGGGGGCCGGCTCCATGGCTCACTTGGTTAATCCTCCACCTGAGATACCAGCATCCCATATGAGCGCCTGGTTCTGGTCCTGGTTGCTCCTCTTCCAGTCCAGCTCTCTGCTGTGGCCCGGGAATGCAGTGGAGAATGGCCCAAGTGCTTGGGCCCCTGTACCCGCATGGGAGACCAGGAGGAAGCACCTGGCTCCTGGCTTCAGATTGGTGCAGTGCGCCAGCCCTGGCGGCCATTTGGGGGGTGAACCAACGGAGGGAAGACCTTTCTCTCTGTCTCTCTCTCTCACTGTCTAACTGTCAAATAAATAAATAAAAAAGAAATGGGAAACAAAGGATCTTTAAACCAAACTCCATTCCCCATTTGTAGTCGAACTAGGTGACCTCACTTATATATACTCTTATTTCTTCACTTAACATGAGAGTTGAGGTTAACTGACATCTTAAATACTAACACCATAATGAGCCATTTGCCTCTGTAGTGGGTAATAGTCTTGACCATGTTTTTTTCAGGAGGCAAATTTAAATTTTTTAGAAAGCTTTTATTTAATAAATATAAATTTCATAGGTAGAAATTTTGAAATATAGAGTTCTTTCCCCCATACCCGACCTCCTACCCCCACTCTCATCACACTTCCTACTCCCTCTCCCCTCCCATTCTTCATTAAGATTAATTTTTAATTATCTTTATATACAGAAGATCAACTCAATACTAAGAAAAGATTTCAACAGAGTGCATCTACACAGACACACAAAGTATAGAGTAACTGTTTGAGGACAAGTTTTACCATTAATTCTCATAGTACAACTCATTAAGGATGGAGGTCCTACATAGGAAGCAAGTGCATGGTGACTCCTGTTTTTGATTTAACAATTGACACTCTTATTTATGGCGTCAGTGATCACCCGAGGCTCTTGTCATGAGCTGCAAGGCTGTAGAAGCCTCTTGAGTCCACAGAACCCATCATTATTTAGATAGGGCTATAAGCAAAGTGGAAGTTCTCTCTTTTCTTCAGAGAAAGGTGCCTCTTTCTTTGATGGTCTCTTCTTTCCACCGGGATCTCACTCACAGAGATCTTTCATGTAGGCCATTTTTTGCCACAGTGTCTTGGCTTTCCGTGCCTGAAATCTTCTCAGGGGCTTTTAGCCAGACACATTTAAGTTGAAAATACACAGAAAATGCCAGAGTTGAAAAATACACAAAACATTTCTGCAGCTATTCTGTCCCTTGATCCTTCTTCATCTATAGGTAAACACATAGAAGCAAAGAGAAGTTAGATAGAAGTCAAATGGCTTGGTCGATGTGGTATAGTTAAGAAGAGTTAGAAACAGAATTGAAATCATAGCTTTGGACCCTGCACTCTATGCATACATTCACCATTTTTGTTTACAGCTATCTTCCAGATAAAGACCTATCTATCCCTGTACTGCAGCTTGACCCGTTTTGTCTCATGAGCCTGATTTTTGCTGGAGCAGCAAGCAAATAATCTCACCATGCAGGCATCTTCTTGGGTCCTCACTTCCTCCCTCTCATCTTCTGTTGAAAGTCTGTCATAAATCAGTCCTAAGTCCTGGAGATACAATAGTAAACAAGACCCATGGAGTCTTTGTGGAGCCTATTAATGGATTCTAGAGGGAGCTACAAAAGATGAAATCAAAACAGAACTTGCACAGTTTTTCACAGAGTGATAACTGCTATGAAGACAACCTCATCAGGGTAACAGGGTGGAACAGGGTAGGCTAAGTTTGTTTCAGTTGGTTGGTCAGCGGCAGACACACGCTATCTGAGAAGGGACCTGAATAAAGGGACAGGGAGAGTCATGCACATATCATGAGGAGGAGCAGTCCAAGGTGATGGAACAGCAAATAAACGGGTTGGAAGATCAGTATGTCTTTTTTTTTTTTTTTTGACAGGCAGAGTGGACAGTGAGAGAGAGACAGAGAGAAAGGTCTTCCTTTGCAGTTGGTTCACCCTCCAGTGGCCGCTGCGGCCAGCGCACCGGGCTGATCCGAAGGCAGGAGCCAGGTACTTATCCTGGTCTCCCATGGGGTGCAGGGCCCAAGTACTTGGGCCATCCTCCACTGCACTCCCGGGCCACAGCATTGAGCTGGCCTGGAAGAGGGGCAACTAGGACAGAATCCGGCACCCCGACCGGGACTAGAACCCGGTGTGCCAGTGCCACAAGGTGGAGGATTAGCCTAGTGAGCCGCGGCGCCGGCCTCAGTATGTCTTTTTTAAAAATTTTGTTTTGCTTCATGATTTAGGAGAGGGAGAATGTGGCTTGCTTCATATGAAATTGTGCGTGTGTAGGTTTAGGGTTATGGTCTTCTGTGCACAAGTAGAGAGATTGGCCTTGAAAAGGAGGCACATGTCATCTCTGGGGCAAGAGGAAAGGTGGAGATATGAATATGTGGATAGAAGGGTGGGTCTACAGATTTTTTTAGTAAGTTATTTGTTAGTTGGTTCTATTTTGTTAGTAAAAATACCAAGCAGTGGCTGGTTCTGTGGCGCAGTAGGTTAATCCTCTGCTTGCGGTGCCGGCATCCCATATGGGTGCTGGTTCTAGTCCCTGCTGCTCCTCTTCCAATTCAGCTCTCTGCTGTGGCCTGGGAAAGCAGTAGAAGATGGCCCAAATCCTTGGGCCCCTGCACCCACGTGGGAGACCCGGAAGAAGCTCCTGGCTCCTGGCTTCGGATCGGCACAGCTCTGGTTGTTGTGGCCATTTGGGGAGTGAACCAACAGAAGGAAGACCTTTCTCTCTCTCTCTCTCTCTCTCTCTTTCTCTCTCTCTCTTTCTCTGTCTGTAACTCTACCTCTCAAATAAATAAATAAAATCTTAAAAAAATACCAAGCAAAGTCAATGAGGTGGAGGGGGAGTGAGGCTGGGGAGGGAGTGGTGGTCTTCTAAAGTGGTAAGAAAATGAATATACCAGCGAATACATAGGGCTGCAGGGCAGTGTTGTGGGTGTCCTTGAAGTCTGTCATGTCAGACTTAGGTGAGACCAATCAGCATGACTGTGCAAGTTTCCCAGCTGTACTTGAATGCCAGGAAGTGGCAGACAGATAAATTTTGGTATGTGCTGGGTATTCTTCATTTTCCCATCTTAACCCATCTCTCTTCACCTAGCCTGGTCCCTTGGGAGGTTGGCATTTCTGGAATGATTCAATGGACTTTCTGGCCTTTGGCCAATAGCGGGTACAAGCAAGAGATTGTAAGGCAGGAGGCAGTGAGATACTGGCTCTTGGTTTCCCACTTTCTCTCCAGTGTTCCTTTGTGTCAGTGACTGCATCCCCGTTTGGAGGCCCAAGCTCTTTTGGGGGTGGCTTCTTCAACAGCCATGGCATTTTAAGTTCCAGGAATCACTCCTCCCTCTTCTTCTTTCAAATTTTGGGGTGGTAACTGCTTCCTAGTTTTGTTGGTTTTGGGATGCTGCTCTACTCTTTGTTGATTCCCTGTTACCTGCCTACACTTTTAGACACAATCTTTTCATTACAGTGTCATCTGTTTTCTCTTTGTTTCAAGGATTTCTTGGCAAGTATTTGACTATTGAAAAGCTGGTTTGGAGTTTGGGTGGATGAGGCTGACAGAGGGAGAAAAGAACACAGCATCTGTAGATATACAAGGAGAGATGATGATGAAAAGAGGATTCTTTAACTCTCTGATGACTAAAGAGAGAAATAAGGACATGAGTAGGATAGATTCTACAGTGGCAGAGTATGTTGATGGGAAGTCCCAAAAGGGTCAAGAGATTCTTGAAGGGCCAGCCTGTGGTGCAGTGGGTAAGGCCGCTACCTGTGATGCTGGCATCCCATATGGGCACCGGTTTGTGTCCTGGCTGTTCCACTTCCTATCCAGCTCCCTGCTAATGGCCTGGGGAAAGCAACAGCAGATAGGCCAAGTGTTTGGGCATTGCCACTCATATAGGAGACCCAGATGAAGCTCCTGGCTCCTAGCTTTAGCCCCAGTGGCCATCTAGGGAGTGAACCAATGGATGGAAGATCTCTCTCTCTCCCTTTCTCTTCCCCTCTTTCTCCCTCCCTCTCCCTCTCTCTCTTTCTCTCTTTCTCCCCCCCCTTCTCTTTCCAACTCTGACTTTCAAATAAATAAATAAATAAATATTTAAATAAAAGAGATATTTTTGAGTTTGAATTACTGGAGTGAGTAAATTGAGAGACCATCTTCAGGAAGCAGAGTACTTAAAATAAAAATTGTTAATTATTCAGTTATTGATCATAACGGTATTCATGTCAGTGCTTCCCATCCCTGGCTGTATATTGAAACTGCCAGGGGAGCTGGCAAAAAATACAATGATGAGCTTCAACTACAGAGATTCTGTTGACAATTGGTCTGGTATGGGGCCTGCACATTGTAATTAAAAAATAAACCATCTCAAATAATGCATATTTGTGGCTAGATATGACAATTAGAGTTGTTGTTTGAAGTGGGCATAGGAATGTGATCCTTAGCAACCAGAAACTAAGGAGATGAGAGGCCAGGGATGTGGAAGGATCACCAGTGTCAAGGCCACCAAGAATGATGGCAGAGTTCATGGTGGAGGGTGTTTAGTGAATCAGAAGTGAAAATGGGGAGGTTGATAGCGCTTAGAAACTGGGGCATTTAAATTTCTCTGGGCCAAATGTTTGATTCTATTTTCTCCTTCTAGCACGGGGTCAATGTCCAGGAGTGGAGTGGCCTCTTGGTTAACTCCTCTTTGTTCTCCTCCTTCTGTGACCCCATCTCCTTCTTGGTGTCCATTATCTGCTTTTAGGATTACCTTTTCTCACTTCTGTGCTCAGGAACTATCTTTGATTCAGGGGCTAGGCAGTGATTTTCTCAGACATGATTATCTTGATTCCTTGATCTTTTCCAACATTTAACCTTTTCCCTGTACGTATCAAAAAAAAAAAAAAAATCCCTCTGCTCCACTTCCACAGGGCTCTGTTAAGGGTTGATAAATTCCCAAGACTCATTCATGGATCACACCAGCTGGTACGGATAGGGGCTTCCTATATTGTAACTCATCTGGCAGGACAGGCTGGTACACAAATCACTCAAATCCTCTGCACATCCGTGACAGGGCAGGCAACAACACCTCGTCTGTAGAGAGAATGGGCCGTTTCAGCTTGAAGCTTCAGCTTCTTTTATTTTCTAGGTGCGTGCCATTGTGGGGCCATTTAAATCAAATTCTTCTCTATAGCTGAGCACAAAACCTGCACACTTCTGGTTTTGCTCTTTCTGAAGATAATTTCTGCTGTTTAATGAGATCTGAGAATGAAGTCAGGCATGAGCTGGAGAAAGGTCACAGTGTGTGCTCAAAGGTATATTAACTACTGTTGGAGCTGACATCCGTCTCCTTCCAAGAGGACAAAATTAAGCAGCAAATAGTAAATACGTTCAATGGCACTTTATTGCAAGTAAGACCATTTACAATGAAATAAGAATATGAGAATGGTTTCCAAGAGAAAATGGGAATGCTTACAAATAGAACATATCTTACCAGTTAGAGTGGGAATGTAATTCCAGTCAAGGTTAATGGGGAAACAGTTAATGAAGGGTACAGATTCTAAAGCTGTGTGATGCCATATTGTATCTCACAAAGGTAATTAATACTAGAGACTCTGGCTAAGTGGACACATTATGCGCACTAGACAACTTGAAATTCTGTACAACACATAGAGAGCTCCTCTGAAGGCTTTATGACTCACCCTGATACTGGCAGGGAGACATTAGAGGCCATGTGCTCTGCCCTTACCATCATGGAGCCGATGTGGCACTGTAGGAGGGACATGTGACAAGCAAGTAGAGGGGTTCTGAGCCAGACCCAGTCACTGCCAGGTGCTGAGTGACCTCGGGCGAGTGACTTCACGCTTCTCTTACGCTGAATTTCCTCATCTGTAAAATGAAGAGATTGAATTGGATAATCTACAAAAGTATTTTCTAATTTGATGTCTGAGATTCTCTGCACTTATTGCCTTTCTATCATTATCATTTTCTTGCAGTGTAATTGTGTAAACTGATATATCTGTGTGAAGGGTTGTATTTATAAACACATTAACATATATTTACCTGTTTGTAGCACATACAGGGGTATCACAGAAAACTCACAGAAAAGGGAATCAAAAGTTAAGTTTGGTGCTGGCATTTTGGCACAGCAGGTGAAGCTCACCTGCCACTCTTGACACTGGCTTTACATATTGGAGTGCAGGGTTGAGTCTTGGCTTCTCCACCTGTGATCCTGTTTCTTGCTAACGTGGAATATGGTACAAGTACTTGGGTCCTGGCCACCTGTGTAGGAGACTAGAATGGAGTTCCTGGCCTTGCTAGAGCCTGGTACAGCCCTGTCTGTTGTGGCCATTTGGGGAGTGAACCAGCAGACAGAAGAGATCTTTTTGTTTTTCTCTATCTCTGTTGCTCTGCCTTTCAAAAAAATAAGTAGTCTTTTTTTTCTAAGTTAAGTGTATTTTCATGGAATGTTCAAATCCATTCAGAGTATTTTCATGATATGAATTTCCCATGAATTTTTGGAAGCCCCCTTATGGGTGTATTTAAGAGTCAATCTTTATTATGTTTCTGAAAAGACACAGCCTTAGAGACTTAAGTCAGAAAAGTTCCCATCTTTCTACCCCCACCCATCAGTGTTCAAGTTTTTCAATCTTTATCCTGTTTTTCCCCAAAGGTAAGCTAGCAGGAGTGAGGTTACCTATGGAATTCAAATACCTGAGATTAAGTTGAACTTGCATGACAGAGCTGCTTTGGCCTGATGGTTGCAGGATTATGTCCCTAAAAAGCACCCTCTTTTGTCTCACATTGTTGCTCTCAACACCCCAGGCAGGAGAATGAGGCTGAGGTTCCTTGGTGGCAGGTGAGGGAAGGAATGGGGCTCATGTTACATCCTTCAGGTTCAGCTGTCTCCTTTGGCTGTCTGGAATCTCCCCTGTTCACCTCCTGGAGTAGAGGGGCTTAAAGTAGGGCATTTGAACACGCTCGTTTCTCATCCCAGTGATCATTGTATTGACAGGCATTGCTTCCACGGGACGTTTGCTCTCTGTGTTCAGGCCTGTTGGCAGTGGCATCCCGAGGGCAGATTCCATTCTTATCCTGGCCTCAGAACTCACTGGCTGCTGCTGTTTAACATTCCCAGGTGCACCTTGTTTATTTCTCGCTTCCTCCTTCCTTGAACTCCCTGTACTTGTTCTTACTTTTTCCCTGCCCCTCAGAAAAAGAAAAGAGTGAAACAAAACATAAAGCCTACCCATTCTGAATGTCTGGCTATAGAAGTTACTCCGTATAGAGACTTTGAGAAATACCTTCTTACTGTTCTGAATGAAGTAGTTTAAAAAGGCCTGACAGGTCCCAGATTTGGAGTGGCAGAGGTCCAGCAGGTGACAGGTTTCCAAGCTAAATCTCTAGGCTCCACCTCCCCATCCAAGGACAATGGGAAGAAAATCATGGCGGGTCAGCAGCCTCAGAGCCAAGTTACTGCTTGTCATTGACAGCTGCAGGATTGCACCTATTGATTGTGGTGTAGAAGTGAATGTCTCATCAACCTTTAATTGAGCTGATTCCTAGATGGAACAGGGTCAGCTTTGGCTGTGCTGCTGGGGCTAAGCAGCCGTGCCAAGCTCTAGTTGACACCTCTTTAGCAGACTTTCAATTGGAAACATTTCATGGGTTCTAGAACATTGCTCCACAGCTGAGAGTATCCATCAGAACTACCTGGAGGAGTGGTAAAGAAACACAGATCTGGTGCCTCACCTTGGCTGACTCTTCTGTCTGGGGGAAGAGGTTGAGTAATTGGATTTTTAATAAACTCCTTTTTATTCTAATGAACTCAAGTGAGTCCTCCAGAACTTCTAGGGGATTCCATTGACAACTAAGTGACCACATTAGCACATTAAGGCACAAGAAAATCCTGGAATTGTGAAATGATCACATCAAATCTTTTTTAGGGGCAGGTTGCCTGGAAGTGAAGAGCAATACATTAGCAGGGCTCTTAGTGTAAATTTCAAGTGCGAGGACACTGCACTTTCCCTTTCATTGCTCTGTTGCTTGCTTTGTTTTAAGGAACAATTGGACTTTCTTGGATGGTCCGTAATTTGGATACAGCTTCCCCTCAGACTCCATTAGGAGGGACACTCCCCAGCCATCACAGCGGGCGTGTTGGTGAGGAATAAATTGGATTTCATTACACGATGCTGCATAATGCGGGGTGACCTCCTCCCATTGTTATGTTGGGTGGATGCTCAGACAGTTCTGATTTTTATTTCCTGGTAATTGCTTCCTCATGTATACAGCCTGCTCGCTGGCTCTCTCTCTCTCTCTCTCTCTCTCTCTGTATCTCTCTCTCCCCCTCCCTATTTTGGTCCAGACCAGATGCCTCATCTGATCCCTTGTTGTCATTCTTCAGTCTCCCTCAAAGCCTGACATGCTCCTTAATGAATCCACCACATACTGAGCCTGTGGCCAAGGATAATCAAGAGGCCATTCCATCAAAATATCTGTGATGGAAAAGCCTGTTCTCATTTTGAACTTGAGTTTCACTTCTGTCCCACCTGACCTGGAGGGTCTGCATGGGGGTGAGGGGAGAATATTTAACATTGGCTACTGTTAAAACATCCTAATTCCAATAACTTTACTTTGTTTACATTCCTATGCCGCCTTCCCTTTGAAGCCATTCCTTATTGGTGGATGGCTGGGCTCTATGGCTCCTATGCATTTTAAAGCTGCATTCCCCAGAGCTGGCCTCTGCTATGGAGACCTGCACTTTGTCTTTTAAGCAGATAAAAAGAGAGGTCAGTCAGAAGTAATTCCCCTACTCCTCGTATAAACAATTTAACTGCTGCAGCAACATACTTGCTTGGAATTACTCCCTCAGATTCAATTCCCTTTTCCTGTTCCACTTGTAAAAATGGTTAGTGTCCTCTATAAACTGCAGCTCACCGAGGTGCGGGGCTTGCTGTGCAGTTGTAGAATAAATGTTAATCTAATACAGGTTACTAGGTCAAATGCAATCACAGGCTTGTGGGAAAAGCTTAATACTGTTCTGCTTCTTCTAACACAGTAAACCTGGATATTATATGATAGGTTAAACACCAGTGAACCATAGCAGGAATTTTCTTGAAAGTAGGATTTAGTATAAAGGAAACTACATTGAAAGAGTGACCTAGGATTGACTTTGCTCTCCGAGAGAGCATTCTGAGATGCTGCAATGCACAGTGAAAATGGACTTCTTAAAATTGGGTCATCCTCAAATCACTTGGTCAGGGGACAAATGCCAGTTGGACCAACAGCGACACATCTAAAGGTTTCATATGTTGTCAATGATGACTTCAATTCCTCCTCATTTCTCAAAAATTCATGAGTGTAGACACACAGACACACAGACACACACACAGAGCTTTCCTCATGAAAAGTTAATGTGGCCTTGGAAGGCCTGTTGGAATTTGGATCCCAACTTGAACATCAAGTAAACACAGCATCAAGCATGCTGAGCAGATGTGGGCTGTGTGGAAGGGACTCGATTTAGACCTTCTTGATGATGGACTCCTCACTATTCTATGTGGATGTTAGTGCAGTTAAGTATTCCCAGCATGCATTCATGATCAAATGCCAAAGCCAAGACATACATATGCTAGCAGATGTGTAATAAATGCTTAAGTAGATGCGTGTCAGATTTCAGGGGAGCTGTAAAGTCTTGTTTGTGGGACCACTTTGGTTCTGTTGTGCATGGAGACAGGGGAGTGGGCCAGTGTGAACTTTTCAGTCTTGTGAGGTCTTCCACGTAGGTGCTCTCCAACTTGCATCATAAGTCTTGCAGCTTGCATGGTTCTCCTCCTTGATTACTGCCAAGACCGTGTTTATCAAAAGCATCATGGTGAGCAAGGAGCCCAGAAGCACAGGCTAGAACCCCTCCCCCCTCTTGAAAGCAGTTGAAAACCTGGCTATGTCTTCTTTTGGCTCAGAGCAAAGTTCTTACCAGGCTCCAGGGAATTAACTTGCAGTAAATATATTTATGCAATTACAGACCAAGATGTAGCTCTCAGGTGATGACTTTGCATGTTGGCTGAGCTAGAGTGTGTCAACATTTGATAAAAGGCCACTCTCGGGGCCAGAGCTGTGGCACAAAGGGTTAATGCCCTGGCCTGAAGCGCTGGCATCCCATATGGGCGCCGGTTCTAGTCCTGGCTGCTCCTCTTCCGATCCAGCTCTCTGCTATGGCCTGGGAAAGCAGTAGAAGATGGCCCAAGTCCTTGGGCCCCTGCACCTGTGGAGGAGACCCAAAAGAAGCTCCTGGCTCCTGGCTTCAGATCGGTGCAGCTCCAGCCGGCCAACTGGGGAGTGAACCAGCAGATGGAAGACCTCTCTCTCTGCCTCTCCTCTCTCTGTGTAACTCTTTCAAATAAATAAAAAGTCTTAGAAAAAAAAGCCACTCTTCACTTTGGTTTGCAATTAAATGATGGCATTAATCAGATGATGTATTTTCTGATAGTTGTGAAGCTGTAAAGGAAGTCACCTCAAATGTGTGAGTGACACAGCTGTGGGAGACAGCATAAAATAATTGCTACAGAATGGACACTTTTTTTGGTGTAATGCATTTTTTTTTTGACAGGCAGAGTGGACAGTGAGAGAGAGAGACAGAGAGAAAGGTCTTCCTTTTTGCCGTTGGTTCACCCTCCAATGGCTGCCGTGGCCGGAGCGCTGCAGCCGGCGCACCATGCTGATCCGATGGCAGGAGCCAGGTGCTTCTCCTGGTCTCCCATGGGGTGCAGGGCCCAAGCACTTGGGCCATCCTCCACTGCACTCCCAGGCCACAGCAGAGAGCTGACCTGGAAGAGGGGCAATCGGGACAGAATCCGGCGCCTCGACCGGGACTAGAACCTGGTGTGCTGGCGCCGCAAGGCGGAGGATTAGCCTAGTGAGCCACGGCATCGGCCAGTGTAATGCATTTTTTATTGTGACAGACAGAGTGGACAGCGAGAGAGAGAGAGACAGAGAGAAAGGTCTTCCTTCTTGCCGTTGGTTCACCCCTCAATGGCCGCTGCGGCTGGCGTGCTGCGGCTGGCACACCATGCTGACCCAAAGCCAGGAGCTAGGTGCTTCTCCTGGTCTCCCATGCGGGTGCAGGGCCCAAGGACTTGGGCCATCCTCCACTGCACTCCTGGGCCATTGGTATAATGCATTTTTAAAATTCTATAAAGGAAATTCAGATATATGTTTTTTTAAAAAAATTAATTTATTTGAGAAAGAGAGAGAGATGTCCCATCTACTAGTGAACTCTTCAAATGCCAGAAACTTCCAGGAAGCCAAAACTAGGAGCCTGGAATGGAAACCAAGCCTCCCACATGAGTGACAGGAACCCAACAACCTGAGTGATCACTGCTGCCTCCCAGGGTCTGCATTAGCAGGAAGCTTAAATCAGGACCTGGAACCATGAGTGAAACCCAGGCACTCTGATGTGTGATGTAGGCATCTTAACGAGTATCCTACTGCTAGTCCAAATGCCGGCCATGGAAATTCAGATTTTAGGAAACAAACTTAGCAAACTAGATTTTATTCCTAAAATAAATGGCTGATGGGAATCAAGTGGTTAATTTCTGTGCTGTGGCTCTGCATGGCTGTCATCTCTGGGCCATCCCATCCTAATCACCGCCCTGCAGTACTCTGCCGTCTGTGCTTCTAGCAGGTGGCTTACCACTCGGCCTCTGAGAAGCTGGCTAGAGGGAAGCAGCTGAAATGGCCGCTTTCAGACAGTTCCCCTCCAGGCCAATATTAAAGCTAGTTCCTTCAACAGAAATGGGGATCCTGAGGGCTTCCATTGATTGGGAAATGTCAAACACATAATACATAGATGACTTGAAATGCTAGAGGCTCCTTTTTTATCTTTACCACAGTCCGAATGGTCAGATTTCTTGGACTCTTTAGGACTCCATTTTCTGCAAGGTTTTCTTTGAAAATATGTACAGAAGAATATATCCCTTTCTCCACATTCTTCTCTATTCTGTTACACGTCATGAGTTTGATCCTCAAGAGTTATACTGATGACTCGCACAACAGATCACATTAACACAGGCCCATCTGGGACATTCGCAGGCTACACCTTGTCCTTGATGTTCCTACTGACGTCTGTTCTCTGAGTAAACACAGTATTTGGAGTCTAATGCAAAATTGCCATTTCCTAGCTGTGAGCTGAGACTACCTAACCACTTTGTGCCTCATTTTCTTCAGCCATAAAATGGGAATGAAATTATCTAGATATCCAATCTGATTTTCCTCTCCAGACCTTTATGACCTCTGGACAAGTTGGGCTTTGGAATGCTGGCTTCTTTGCTGCAGTAGATCATCACATTTCTCCTTTGCCATGCTTCTTTCTTTCTTTCTTTCTTTCTTTCTTTCTTTCTTTCTTTCTTTCTTTCTTTCTTTCTTTTTTTTGACAGGCAGAGTTAGACAGTGAGAGAGAGACACACACACAGAAATGTCTTCCTTTTTCTATTGGTTCACCCCTCCCAAGTGGCGCGCCGATCCGAAGCCAGGAGCCAGGTGCTTCCTCCTGGTCTCCCATGTGGGTGCAGGGACCAAGGACCTGGCCCATCCTCCACTGCACTCCTGGGCCACAGCAGAGAGCTGGACTGGAAGAGGAACAACTGGGACAGAATTCAGTGCCTCAATCAGGACTAGAACCCGGGGTGCCGGTGCCACAGGCGGAGGATTAGCCAAGTGAGCTGTGGCGCCGCCATGCTACTATTTTACTCCATTTCCTATCTGTCTTGAGGCCCTTGACTTTGTCTCATTAGGAGCCTGGTTCTTGCCCTTTGGACTTATTTTTCTCATATTTTCTCAACTTTTCCTACTGACCATGATGCCCCAGCCCTGGCCAAGCTCTCCCTAGGCTAGTTGGCTAAGATGACAGAGTCAGACGTATCCCACAGGGTTTTTGGGGATCAAGTGGTAGGGTTTATGTAAAATACCCAAAATTGGCGAATGTTGGTTCTTATTCCTTTTGCTTACCTAAGAAGCACTGTCAATTGCCATTGAGGTAATTTAGGACAATCTCAAATTTTTGGATACTGTGGAAAATGGAGAAAATGACAGTTTTCTGGGTTAGGGGAGGCCAATGAGATAACACAGATCAGGAAGTCTGATCCTGTCATCTCATACAGGAAGATGTCGAGGCCGGCCTGTCAGTGCCAGGGTGGGAAGTATCTCCCATCAGGACCAGCTTATCCAGGGCACACAGTATGCATAACGCTCAGTGCTGGCAGCACTTATAATCTCCCACAAAAATGTTTCAATTTCTTTTAAAATCAGAAGGACTAAATGAGCCTTTAGGTAAAAAAATATGCTAATATATAATATTCAGATTTAGGTTTATAATAATGCAGTATGTTATAAAATATACTTGTTTATGTGTGTATGTATATATTCATACACATGCACATCTTATCCTTGTATGTGTGCATATGCAAGGGTACTTCAAAAAGGCCATGGAAAATGTATATTATGAATTTTTTTCAAAATGCTTTACACCAAAATCAACTTATCTTTTAATTCCATTTTCCATGAACTTTTTGAAGTTCACGGAAGGGGCCATAGAACTGAAAGTGTCCAGTGGCCCATGGAAGCCATATATGGTCTTATTCACTGTGGCTTTCTAACCACTGCTGGGGGAATCCTAAATGCTAATACACACATCACCATTGTAGCGAACTCCTTTCATTCACTAACATGGAGATTTCCCACAGGTGAGTGGAGTCACATAAATGTGGTTACTGCCAAGCAAGCAGAACCGGTTATGGTCAACAAAACTAAAATATGCTTCTTCCTAGCTGGGAGGGAGTTACGGTAAAGAAGCCCAGTCTCTGAGTGGAGGAAAGTTTCACAGATACGTCCATTTATACTAATTTCCTTTGACCAGGGATTTATTGGACACCAGGCCAAAAAAGTTGTTGGGAAAAGCATCAGGGATTTTGTTAACTGCCCCATGTCAGTGTTAGACTGGCATTCCAGGACTCATCACACACTGACTCAGCCCTACAGGTTCCTCGATCCAAGGAGTGCAACTGTTTTTAGCTCTCATTACATAAGAGAGAGAACCAGATGTTCCCTCACCAAAACCACTTCCCTGATGGTTGGAATCAAAGCGGGGCTCATCAGGGTGTCACAACAGCATCTTCCAACTTTCCAGTGGTTGCAAATCAGGTTCCAATGTCTGTCCTTACTATACGACCTTTCTGCCTCGGCTTAAGCCCTCTAGAGAGGCGATTTCCCCCAGACAATTACAGACGGGCTATAAAGAAGGATGGCTACTGTGTATAAAGTCATTTCAGCTCAGCACTATGGTCTCTAATTTCATCACAATATTATGAAACTGATCAGTTTCTTTGTGTAAAATCTTAAAAGGGCTCTATGGACTCTTTAAGCCAAAAAAGGGCTTTTGAAAGCAGTTCAGGAAACGGCTGTCAGGGAAGCGATTTCCACATGTGTCTCTCAGTATTACAGTCTCCCGCTTTAGGTGCTGATCTTTCCTAGGCTGTAATAAGAAATGAAAGAACAGCTTATTTCCTCCTAAAAGGGCACAATTAAAAAAAAAAGTCCCAGAGAATCCTGTGTGGGGGTGATATGCAGACCATTAGCTTTGGAGCCCAGTCCGTATTCTCAATTTGCTATGATTATTCTGCTCCATCTAGGTCAGGAAGAATTACGTGTGTGTAACTGAAGTGGAGTGTGGATTGTAAGCAGAACATGTGATCCTAAGAATGCAGAAAGATGGTATAAATTTGCATCTTCTTAAGAGGAATTCTCCCTAAAAACACTGAAGCGATTTCAATCCAATAAAATAAAAAGGGATGAGGGTGGAAACATTCAAAACACAAAGACTTCACACAACCTTTTGTTTAAATCTCAGGAAAAAAAATTACAAAAACATCTGTCCAGCTGTCAAATATCTTTGGGGCAGAATTTTACAATTGTTGCACACATTAAAATGAAGGTCAATATAGAGCTCTGGAGACTGGGGGAACAGCTTTTGTTTCTGTGGAGTGAGTCATCTGTTCTGGAAGATCTTTTAGGAATGGGACTTGACTACCTGTGGGGCCGAGTCCAGTGTTCCAGGAGGGCCTGTATCGTTAATGAGAAGACATAAGGCCTCTGTTCTCCAAGGCATCAGAGCCCCTTTGATGCCAGCCTGTGACCCAGAACCTTGGGCTCTGCCCGTAGGGTCACCACTTATTTACTGGTAAGCAACAAGTAGCTCATTTTGTGGCATTTCTTAAGCTTTTGCTTTTTAATTTATATAAGCTTTAGATTTTACCTTTTTGCTCCTTTTCTCACTCCACTTGCCCATGCAGCCCACAAGAGAATTAGATTTTCGGGAAAGATGTTCCTGTTGATTCATGCTCAAGCTCTTTTTTTTTTTAAGATTTATTTATTTGAGAGGTGGTGGGGGGTCTTCCATCCGCTGGTTCACTCCCCAGATGGCTGGAATGGCTGGAGCTGAGCTGAACTGAAGTTAGGTGCAAGGAGCTTCTTCCAGGTCTCCCATGCGGGTGCAGGGGCCCATGGACTTGGGCCATCTTCTACTGCTTTCCCAGGCCACAGCAGAGAGCTGGATCGGATGTGGAACAGCCAAGACTCAAACCAGCACCCATATGGGATGCGGGCACTGCAGGCGATGGCTTTTACCCATTACGCCACAGCGCCGGCTCTGCTCAAGCTCTTGTCCCCCATTCAAGGCTCATGTGTAGAAGCTATAGGACGACAAATAGGTATAGACAAACTGTCCTTTTTTTTTTTTCTTTTGACAGGCAGAGTGGACAGTGAGAGAGAGAGAGACAGAGAGAAAGGTCTTCCTTTGCTGTTGGTTTACCCTCCAATGGCCGCCGCGGCCGGCGCACCGCGCTGATCCAAAGGCAGGAGCCAGGTGCTTCTCCTGGTCTCCCATGGGGTGCATGGTAGACAAACTGTCTTTGGTACTCTCCTGGCAAGTGATCTGAGAAAACTAGAGAAATTGTTGAAAGAGGGCGGGTTTCACTTCAATTGCACACATAGTTTTTGAGTATCTACTATGTTTCAGGCTCTGTGAAAGGTGAGGTAAGGGATGGGGGGAGAAGAAGATTTGGATCTGCCCCTCAAAGCTGTCACACTCAGGCAAGGAAGGCAAAAGGAACTTCCCAGTCAAGAAAGGTTTCTCCAGGTATAGAAGATATGAGGAGAGGGCATTAACAACAAAAGAAAGAGCAATAAGAAAGTAGGAAGAGTGAACCAGTACAGTATGTGTGTGTGCATGTGTGTGTGGGGGGGGGGCAGGAGGTGGGGCACAGAGTAACACAGGCCTTTGTGCTAGATGCAGCTGTGGTTACAAAGACAAACCAGGTTCCAGGGCCGTTCAGTCTAAATGATCTAGCATGGGTGACAGGCATGGGTATAAATAACTGTAATATGAGACAGACTGTAGGAGATGCTGTGAGAATGTCATATGACATATTCTGAACACATCTCAGAGAGAGGTGTAAGAAGGAAGAGTTATAGGATGTTTAGAGCCAGGGAATAAGATGGTTAGAAAAGTCAAAGATGATTTCTGCACTTCAAAGACACTACCTTTGAACAACGCTATCAAGCCACAGCACATTTTGCTTCTTCTTGAGATAAAGTTTCATTTTATTTTTCCTCTAATTCAAGAGAACACATCCTGTGATTTTTATTCACATTTTGGAGTGTTGATTTATCTAATATCCTCATAATTGCATATAAAATCAAAACTTGCAATGGAGACAAATCCACTCTTGTAGTGGCCTCAAACCCCATCTGCACATTGATACCTTCTAAAATAAGTGCTGTGCAACATGCATGCAGGGCAGATATATTTGCAACTAAGTAAATGGTGTAATAGAGGCTGTGAACTTAAAATGGAGAAGAGTTACCTGCCTGAAGCTCTATTACCTGGGAAAGTCGGAGTGACTGAAGAGAGATGATTTGGTTGGCTTGAAGTCTGAAAAGGAGTTGGGATAAGTCACAGCTGTAGAAGATGGGAGACTGGAAAATGTGCACTTGTCCCTCTATATCCATCCATGAGCTGTTGGCTCCAGGACTCCTTAAGAATTCAGAAATCCTTGGATGCTTCCATCCCTTATATATAAAATGATGTAGTGACCTACACATATCTTTCTGTATACTGTAAGTCATCTCTAGGTTACTTATAATACCTAGGTAGTACAATATAAATGTTATGCAAATAGTTGTTGTATTGCTTAGGGAATAGTGACAAGAAAAAAGGCTGTGCTTGTTCATTAAAGATGCAATAAAAATTTGCAGAGCAACTATTTTCTATCCAAGATTGATTAAATCTACAGATGCAGAACCTGTGCTATGCAGAGCCAACTGTATACAATAAGTATTTTGGCTTGAGGAAAAATGAGAGGGTTGAGTTAGAGATAGCTGAACTACCAGACTTGGTAGTTAGTATGGTTCTAAGCACATACTAATGCACTTAAAGTTTATAACTGGGGCCGGCACTGTGGTGTAGTGGGTAAAGCTGCGGCTTGCAGCGCCGGCATCCCATATGGGCACTGGTTCAAGTCCCGGCTGCTCCACTTCTGATCCAGCTCTCTACTATGGCCTCGGAAAGCAGTAGAAGATGACCCAAGTCCTTGGGCCCCCACACCGGTGTGGGAGACCCAGAAGAAGCTCCTGGCTCCTGGTTTTGAACTGACGCAGCTCTGCCTCTCCTTCTCTCTCTGTGTGACTCTGACTTTCAAATTAATAAAGAAATCTTTAAAAAAAAAGTTTATACAGGAGTCACTGTGCACTTACTCCTCATGTAGGATCTCTGTCCTTAATGTGCTGTACATTGAGATTTAATGCTATAACTAGTACTGAAACAGTATTTTTCACTTTGTGTTTCTATGTGGGTGCAAACTGTTGAAATCTTTACTTAATATATGCTAAAATTATCTTCTGTATATAAAGAGAATTGAAAATGAATCTTGATGTGAATGGAAGGGGGGAGGGAGAGGGAAAGGGGAGGGTTGCAGGTGGGAGGGAAGTTTTGGGATGGGGGAAGCCATTGTAATCCAAAGCTGTACTTTGGAAATTTATATTCATTAAATAAAAGTTAAAAAAAAAGTTTATAGCAATTGTTGAGGTGGATCTGATTGTTTTATTTCTTTCTTTTTTTTTTTTTTTTGTTTTTAGAATTTTTTTTTTTTTTGACAGGCAAAGTGGACAGTGAGAGAGAGAGACAGAGAGAAAGGTCTTCCTTTGCCATTGGTTCACCCTCCAATGGCCAGCGTGGCCGGCGCACCGCGCTGATCTGATGGCAGGAGCCAGGTACTTGTCCTGGTCTCCCATGGGGTGCAGGGCCCAAGGACTTGGGCCATCCTCCACTGCACTGCCTGGCCACAGCAGAGAGCTGGCCTGGAAGAGGGGCAACTGGGACAGAATCCGGCGCCCCAACCGGGACTAGAACCCAGTGTGCCGGTGCCGCAAGGTGGAGGATTAGCCTAGTGAGCCGCAGTGCCGGCCTCTGATTGTTTTCATTTCACAGATTATTGAACTGAGGCACTAAACTTAGATGACTTGCACAGGACACACAGTTTATAAGTGTGCGTTACTCAGAGCCTGTGCACATAATCCCTTTACCAAAGTATATCTCAATAAGGAAAGGTGACCAAAAAGAGGTATTTGGCTTTAGGGTACTCCTTATATAACAGTATTTGTTCAGATTTGAGCAAAGGAAAACTTCAAAACTTTACTATAGTCTCCAAAGAAGAAAGACTGGTTGTAGAATCATATAATCTTAGAATTTTAAAACACAGTGATCTATTTCTCATTCATATTAATTTCTCATTTTATAGATAAGGAGACTGATATTAAAAGTCAATTAAAATGATCATATATTTGCTGGAGGTTAACAATGTACACAACAGTGTGTACTATGTCTGTTTAAGCAACACGATTTGTTCACCAGGTTGTTGATATAATCACATTGTAAGAAAGGACCATAAAGTGAAGGCACACAAGGTTTCAATGCTTTTGAAACTCTTGAAGCACAAAGCCAATGGACTTTCTAGGGAAGCAAAATGTAAGTTTAGTGATCTTCTGACCCAAATTTGAAATGAAATCCATGCTTCTCTCGAGGTGCCTTGGTTGGCTAGCTGTTCAGTCTCAACCACTAGTAGACCAAGAATAACAGCCTTTTCTTTCTCCATAAACTTACTTTTAATCAGTTCTTTTTGTAGAGTACAGAATTTATGGGGCCAGTGTTGTGGTACGGTGGGTTAAGCTTCCACCTGTGACACCAGAATCCCATATGAGCAGTGGTTCACATCCCAGCTGC
Organism: Oryctolagus cuniculus; assembly: GCF_964237555.1. NCBI lineage: Eukaryota > Metazoa > Chordata > Mammalia > Lagomorpha > Leporidae > Oryctolagus > Oryctolagus cuniculus. Next base: position 134,903,047 of record NC_091433.1, read on the forward strand.
TTTGCTTCTAATTAAGCTCCCTGCTAATGGCCTGGGAAAGCAGCAGAAGATGGCCCAAGTGCTTGAGCTTTTGCCATCCACGTGGGAGATATGGATGAAGTGCCATGCTGCTGGTCATTGCAGCCATTGGGGAGTGAACCAGTAAATGGAGGATATCCCCTCCCTCCCTCCCTGCCTCCCTCCCTCCCTCTCTCTCTCTCTCCCTCTCTCCCTCCAACTCTGCGTTTCAAATAAATAAATAAATAAATATTTTTTTGACAGGCAGAGTTAGACAGTGAGAGAGAGACAGAGAGAAAGGTCTTCCTTCCGTTGGTTCACCCCCCAAATGGCTGCTACGGCCAGCGCGCTGCGCCGATCTGAAGCCAGGAGCCAGGTGTTTCCTCCTGGTCTCCCAAGTACCTGGGCCATCCTTCACTACCTTCCTGGGCCACCGCAGAGAGCTGGACTGGAAGAGGAGCAACTGGGGCAGAGTCCAGCGCCCAGGACGGAACAAGAACCTGGGGTGCCGGCGCTGCAGGCGAAGGATTACCCTAGTGAGCTGCGGTGCCCACCATAAATGAATCTTAAAAACAGAAATGGACTACAGAATCTGTGCTGGCTGGCAGCTTGCTTTTTCTGATCAATCCAGTACACTTTTGTGTTCTCTTGACAGCTGCAGTCTGTTCATTGTCTCTTTGAAAGTGTGAGAACAGATTTGCATAGTGGTACGGGGTCAGGCAGACACTCTTGATCTGACTTCAAGTTCATTTTCACAATGCCTGACAAGTTGTAATACCTTGGACAAGATTCTTTCCTTCCATAAGCTGTAGTCTTCTCATATACAGAAGGGGTAAAGTAAAAATCCCTCTATGGTAGGATGCTAGGGAGATTTAAATGCTCAGTGCTCAATTGCTCATGCCTGGTTCATGACAAGAGCTCAGTATACCTTCGATACTTGTAACAAACAAAATAAATTCATCATAAATATTGTATGTATAAGTTATTTTTGCTGAACATACAAATTATAATAACATACATAATGATTCAAATATCGATCACCTTTTTGTTACTTTAGAGTATCAGGAGCTTCTTGAGAAGGATGGACAGGTTTATTTCAGCTGTGGTTTGGAGGTTTGCAGGTGAGGCCCCATTATTCTGTCTTGGAGTGGAGGTTGCTCGTGACGGAGCAGACATAGAGAGATGATCACGTGATGAGTCAGTCAGTAATCATAGCCGAAATCACCAGCCATCTCACAAGAACCACCTTCTGAGGGCAACATGGCCAATGACCTAAAGAGCTTCCGTTGGCCCCCAGTTATATCAAGTCTCTACCCTTAATCCACGAACCCTTAACATTAAGGCTTTAGAGTTTAAACATTGGCATGAGTTTGGGAAGCCAAGTCCTGCTCAATCTATAACACTACGATCTTATTGTAAATAGGAAATTTCCTTGTCTAAATTGGTTTATAAATTCAGTATCCCTACTGCTGGTAGGGCTGGATCAGAATGGGCAAATAACTATGTTTAAAAAATGTTTTATGGAGACTACTAGGTGATTTAAAATCAGTTATGTGAAGACTCCTGTGGAGAAAAACACCTCCCAGGATTCAGGGTTAGCAAATGACTTTTCTCACTTCTATGGCTTTCCTACCTCAGAAGAGGAAAGCCATTTCACCTGCACTCCTCCCTGCGCTCAGGCTGACCCACCTCTGTGCAAAGTGTTGTGTTTAGCTGAAGAAACTATGCACTAGCAGAGATCTGTTTTTTTTTTCTTTTACTCATATTAATGATTTCCACTTTAATCATATTTGCGCCATATAAATTTGAGAGGCAGAAAGAAAGAGAGCCAGATGGACAGAGAATGAGAAAGCTCCCATCAGCTGGTTCACCTCACAGATGTACTCAGCAGCTTGAATTGGGTCTGGCTGAAGCTGGGGGCCTGGAATTTAATCCAAGTCCCCTATGTGGGTGACAGGAACCCAATTACTTGAGCCAGAGCTACTGCCTCCCCAGGTCTGCTTTAGCAGGAAGCTGAAGTCAGGAGTTAGAATTGGGAACTGAACCTAGGTATCAACATGGAATGCGGGTGTCTTAGTCACTAGGCTAAACACCAGGTCCCTATTCTCTAGATTTAAAATTTTCTGAAAATCTTTCTGTAACTCAGTGAAGAAAAATGTAAGTATCACAAAATGATGTCTATGATATTTCTTACAAACACACCTATGCCCAATTCTACACACCTGGCTTGAAATAGTTTTATTTTTTACCAAAATCTAATAAAAATGGCAAGGTCAAATTTTTATAAAAACATTCCTTTTATGTTTTAAAATAATTGAACATGGAAGCCCTACCTTGGTAGGCTACCTAATTGCAATGGGAAAGGGGTCTTTAAAGGGACGATTGGCCTAGACCTATGTGGGCTGATCGGGGGAACACAGCAGTCAGTAATCATAGAACATTACCAAGTCTACCAAACACAACCACCAGCTAACATATATGGAATATTTTACATGGCATCCTTATGTCTCCCAACTATCTATTTCTCATGTCAGCCCTACAAATTACGGAAGCACTATTTTCAGCTCCAATCTTATATAAGAAAATAGAAACTCAGAAGTTGCAGAACCCACACCCTGGGTCCCACAGAGGAGTCAATGTCCTAACTGGGTTTTGAAGTCATCATCTTAACTTAAAAGCCCATATCCTGGGGGAAGCCATTGTAATCCATAAGCTGTATTTTGGAAATTTATATTCATTAAATAAAAGTTAAAAAAAACTTAAAAAAAGAAAAAAAAAGAAAGCCCATATCCTATCCACTGTTCTAGGCTGTTTCCCCAAAGCCTGACCTCAAGGATGGCACAAGTAGGGCTCTCTTAACCTCTGGTCTGCATCCAAAGGTTTGCAGCAGGAGGAGGACAAGCAACCACAAAGGGCTTCTAAGTAACAGTCATCTTTCAGGTACATTCTACCTGGAGGTTTTACTTTTTCTTGCCTAAAACTAGGGGTGATCTTTAAAATCAATCCCCTCATGGTCAGAGAAAGTGTTGGGCAGAAGACTGTTTTGCATAATCAGTTAGAAGAGCCCATGCAGGTTGGAAGACAGTCTCAACTTCTGAAATTGCTGCACCTGCATACATCGTATGCAGTGAGGAAATCAGTATCTAGAGCCATAGAGGGACAGACAGTGACTTTGGTATAAGGCAGAGGTCCGAACCGAGTCTTTGCTATGAAGTCAAAAACACCTGTCTGAGTTAGACTGGTAGGGATGGACGATCACCCAACAAAACAGATGTGGCTTCCTGGAGACCCGGGACAATCTTCTAGCAGTTTCGTCAACATTTGATGAGGAGAAATGGGTAGCTTGCACTCTGGTTATTCGCGCTGGTGACTTGTGTTCTAGGTATAACTTACCTGTTGTTTTACATGTGGTTCATTGCATTGTGTGAGTTCTGCCTAGCTCTTCCTATTGTGATTACTATTCAATATTGCATTATAAGACACCGTCACAGAGGCTGGCGTTGTAGTGCAGTGGGTAAAGCTGCCGCCTGCAGTGCTGGCATCCAGTATGGGTGCTGGTTCGAGTCCTGGCTACTCCACTTCCCATCCAGCTCCCTGCTAATGTGCCTGGGCAAGCAGTGAAGGACAGCCCAAGTACTTGAGCTCCTGAACCCATGTGGGAGACCAGAAGAAGCTCCTGGATTGGGGTTCTGGGCTGGCCCAGCTCTGGTGGCTGTGCCATTTGGAGAGTTAACCAGCAGGTAGATCTCTTTCTCTCTCCCCTTTTCTATAACTCTGCCTTTCAAGTAAATAAAATAAAGCTTTAAAAAACATAGGATGCCTTCACAACTAGCATAAAAATGTTATAGACCCAGTGTACCCAGACACTGTTTCTATTATCCTGATTCCTGGAGCGTGCAGACTCAGATCCACAGGGCTCCTGAAGGAACTGCACCTGCTTCTACTTGAATGTGCCACTTCCTACCAACAGGAAGGTACGCGTTTTCCGGGGGACTTCATCTCAAGATGGTTCACTACATTTTCTTTCAGAGAACATGTTTGCTTTTTGTAGTTTTTGCTGCCTAGAAACTAAAACTCATATATCTGGGTTATGGCTCTTAACAACTCCTAAATTTCAGAATTTGAATTTGCAGGTTCTCATTTGAAAGTCAGTGTCATTTTCCATGTAGGCAAGTGGGAGTTTCAATGGACAAGATACCATGGACGATTTTGCCTTCCTTGGAAATCCAGCATTTTGTTTGCTTTGCTCCAGGTACACACACACACCCTCACAAAGCCACATTCTTTCTGTTTTGCTTATGAGAGAACAAAAGTCCTATCAAGAATCCCGAAAACACCTGAACTATTCTTTTTCTATTTCCAGAAATAGTTTATGGGGCCACTGAAAGATGTTGATGTTATCTTTTTAATATTCGGAGGAATAATCCTATTAAACAAAAAACAAGGGAAACTGTTATGCCCACGAGGCATTCCCCGGGCCGACTGGCTGGGTCGAGTTACCCTACAAAACCCCGACTGTGTGCCGCTTCTATCGCTCCATCAGGGGCTTGGTGAATGAGCAATAATTTGTGGCTTCTGCTCATCTCTCTTTGCGAACTTTGTTCTATGGAATTAGATACAACTTTGACAAATTAGAGACGGCTCCCCGCTGCCCCGCTGTCCCCAGGGCTGCACAGTCCACTGATTGTGCGCTGGCCTTCTGAAGTCCGGCCGTGTCAGGCCGTCAGCAGCAGGCCGTCCACCCGAGCACGCTTTTTAATAAGCAAGTCTGTCAGCACCAAGTTCTTCGGATCTCCCAACCTCCTCTTAATCCTTAGGACGTGCTGACTTTTCTTCTCTGTTTCCCTTATGGCAAAAGGCCCCGTGCTGGCGAAGAAATATCTTCTTTGTTTATAGAGTATGAGCAACAAAATTAACCTTTTGGATTAACTGTAAATGAATGAGGATCGTGTTTTAACTCTCCTTAGGACAAGGGGCAGGGATTAACACTTGTGTAGGGACTGAGCGCGTGCGCACGTGTACAATGCGCATGTACACACAACCCCATCACAAGCTCATATACCATTCTGCTCTTGTTCTCCTTTATTTATGTGTGCATTTACTTATGCAATAGATAGAACTAGTAAGAATAATCTCTTTTCCTCCATCCTTCAATTACATTTCAACTCTTCAAGAAAGAGAGGGGCATAAAACAACGTATTATGAACAATATCCAATACCCCTCAAGATCAAGTTTGTCTTTGGCCACAGACACCAGATCATCCTTTCCCAGTGGAATTCTTCATCCCTGTGGTACTAAATAGCATCTAGGTGTCGAGCAAGGATCCTGAGTGATACCACAGAGAAACATTGCCTTTGGTTTACATGGCAGTGGATTCATGCTTAATAACATCAGATGGGAACGTTGTGGTTCTACAAGATACAGGGACTGCTGTGCCACTAAACAGCCCTCTTCAGTGGTCTTCCCTTCCAAACATGGACTATTTAACAAGAAAATGAACAAAAGATCTTTTCATATGTATTTCTAACTGGTTATGTTCGAACTGCCATTTGACTTGATGAGATATGCTGAATTCTTTTTGAAGTTGGGTTGGCATAAATAGCAGTTTATTTGTAGACAAAATTTATAGGGGGTAGATAATGCAAGGCAGTTTTCTCAACATCAATATTATTCTTGATCCCTGGAAACTTCTGAAGGGTGGGGCAAAATGAGGTCAAGACTGGATTTTCTCTGATCCGTAGAAAGCCCAGAAATGGACTTTAGGTCGCCACTATTTGCTGTGGCAAGCATAGCAACCACCATTCTATCATGCATGATCCCATTTTTGATGACGTCTTCACCTCTCAATTCAGTTCAATAATGACAAGGTGTCACCACCACTGTGATGGCCAAATCCCTGGCCCCCTACAGAAGTGCTCCTGTCCCTATTTCTCCAAGCTGCTGAAATGTATCTCAGATTTGGGGTAGTGACTCATCCTGGCCACAGTCACTTTTTAAAGCCCATGGTTCTGTTAGAAACATTCTGATTTTAGTTCTTCATATTTGGTAGGATTCAGTGGAATTTGACCACTTTTATAATTTTATTGCCTTTCATCAAATAGGATCATTTTCTGCTGGTTTCAGTTCTATTTTCTCTCTTTTTAATAAGGCAGAACAAAATAAAGCAATATGCCAGCAAAGAGATATTTTATTTTTCACTCAACAGTGGCAATGACCGTAACAATTAAATAGAAGAGAAAAGGGACTTTGTTGTAGGTGCAAGATTGGGGTTATGCAAAATGCAGAGATAACCAGGTCAGTGCCCAGGAGCCCATGATAGAATGATCAGAGGTTTGGGGGGTGGGGTGGGTGAAAAGAGAATGTGTGTTGGAATCCCTGGTTTCCCTGTTATCGTCATTTGGGGAAAGTACTCAACGTGTGCTGCGTTGGTTTTGGCCGAGAAAAGCGCTTTGGAGGAAGCAGTTTTTTAAGTTCCCTTGGTATCTCTGGGAGGCAATAAAAATCGTATTTACAAATAATGTGCTTTCTGTGAAGTGTCTGTGTGTGTGTGTGTGTGTGTGTGTGGCATACACCAGTGGAATGATAGGTTCTTTGTTTTGCCACAGTGAGAAGAGCAATGTTGCTCTTCAGGAACCATGGTATGAAGGCAGCCATTTCACTCTCTGGGTATGCGACAGTGTTGGGATCATTTAATCTCTGTGTTTGTCAGTATTCTCATTTCCAGGGTGGAGTTAACAATGCCTGTTCTAAGCACTCTTGTCACGTTGCTATGGGGGTCAGTGAGGACCCAGAAAATGAAACAGTTCCATTTTACTCCCTGGCTCCCCTGTATCTATCCTTTGAAATACAACCATGACATGCTACCACCTCAGGGACTTTCATGGGCTGCTGTGAGGATGCATGGCCACTTACCCACGTGAAGGAGAGCCCTTACTATACTTGGTAGCTCAAACTGTCTGTGGCTATGCCACCACTTGCCTTAAACTCCTTGTGGGTAGGAATGTCAACCCTCATTTTATATCTTGTGCAGCTTAGAGCCTAACGGAAAAGCCTGCTTGCAGTAGGCATTTGGCAAAGGCTGGCAAATGATGGACAAATATAGCTCTATCATTTAAAATGATGCTCTAAATGATACTAGATTTGCTACTGATTATGCGTCAGCTCCCCTTGGCAACGTGCATTGAAAGAAATTTTAATTTTCACAATATTTATTTATTTGGAAGAGGTACAGAGAGAGGAGAGAGAGAGATTTTCCATTTGCTGATTCACTCCTCAAATGGCCACAAAGGCCAGAGTTGGGCTGGGCTGAAGCCAGGAGCCAGGAACTTCATCCAGGTCCCCCCGTGGGTGTGGGGGCACAAGCACTTGGTCCATCTGCTGCTGCTTTCCCAAGTGCATTAGCAGGGAGCTGGATTGGAAGTGGAACAGCTGGGACTGGAACTGGTGTCCGTGTGGAATGCTGATGTCACAGGTGGCACCTTTACCCATGATGCCACAACACTGGCCCCTTACAATTCTTGAAACAGTTTCTTCAGAGTCCATGAGGTCTAAGGAAAATAGAAATAAAAAGTGTTCCATGCAAAAACAAAATCTGGGGCTGTAATTTCCCTCCTCAAATCTCTGTGAGATTAGGAAGAAAGTGTAAGCAGAAAGACTGATTAGGGGGCTGCAGGTGAAGGCATGGTGAGAGCACTGCATTGTTTTTGCACCAGTTAAACCCACTAATCCTTTATGACTTGCAAAACAGTGCATCTGTCTGTATAAAGCAAAGTAAATAAAAAGTGAGGGCCGCTGACATGGTACAGTGAATTAACCTGCCGCCGTTGACACTGGCTTCTCATATTGGAGTGCTGGTTCAAGTTCCAGCTGCTCCACTTTTTTTTTTTTTTTTTCACAGGCAGAATGGATAGTGAGAGAGAGAGAGAGAGAGAGAGAGAGAGAGAAAGGTCTTCCTTTTGCCGTTGGTTCACCCTCCAATGGCTGCCATGGCCGGTGCGCTGCGGCCTGCGTACCGCACTGATCCGAAGGCAGGAGCCAGGTGCTTCTCCTGGTCTCCCATGGGGTACAGGGCCCAAGCACTTGGGCCATCCTCCACTGCACTCCCTGGCCACAGCAGAGAGCTGGCCTGGAAGAGGGGCAACCGGGACAGAAGCCGGCGCCCCGACCAGGACTAGACCCCGGTGTGCCGGTGCCACAAGGTGGAGGATTAGCCTATTGAGCCGTGGCGCTGGCCCCAGCTGCTCCACCTCTGAAAGTGGGTGAAGATGCAGGCTCCTGGAGCAGGCCTAGCCATTGCAGCCATTTAGGGAGTGAACCAGTGGATGGGTGATTTCTTTCTCTCCCTGTCTCTACCTTTTTTTTTTTTTTGTCACTCTGCCTTTCAAATATGTAAAAAATACATCTGAAAATAAATGTATAAGGTAGCTCTTGGTGTGTCAGCCCAGCAGGCAAAACAACAGAAGATATATTTTGAATTTCCCGAACTGAGGACAAATCTGTAAATCTATTTTTCTCCATACACATTACTACTTTGATAATATTCATCTGAGGGAAAATGGCTTGCTTTTCCTCACTCATCTGTTCCCACCCTCCTTCTCCTTGCATCCGGGAGTTTACAGTAAAATTTCCAACAGATACGAGTTGTTCAACAGCCCTAGCAATACATTGATTAATTATGTGTACCAGACTTTCAGTATACAATTAAGCTAAACAAAACTGCATTAAAGTAATAGGAATAATTTGACTTGAAGCCATGAAAACAAGGAAACGGAGTGAAAGCAGAGTCTCTGACCTCACCCACTTTAGCATATTGTAGGAGAGAAAGTGTAATCGGAGTTATAAATCATACAGCTGCTGTAATAGGATGATGCAGAAAGGAAGTCGCTCTGACCTTTGATTTGGAGGCATTTCAAAGGTAGAAATTAAGATGAACAGTTTGTTCTTCTCATAGGAACAAAATTCTTCAACTAGGAAATATAATGGACAAAAACACTCTCTCCTTACATAAGTGAGTAATGCTTGCTTTCATCATTATTTTAAAAAGTTATTTTAATGCATTTTCTTCAATATGATTTTCTTATAGTATATTTACATTGTCTCTAAGCTATCTTCATGTCAACATGTTAATGTCTTTAAAACCAAAATTCAGAAAATAAAATATATTCCATATTTGCAACAAAGGAATTTCTTAATATCGTTTTCCCTCTTCTAATTAAAATATGATATTTACTCATTATGGCAAAAATTGGAAAAATGCAAAAAAAGTATACATGAAAGGAAATAAAATTAAAATCCATTCTTAATCCTAGTATCTTGGGAATTCTGAAGTATCCACACTTCAGGCTTATGTTCCTCCCATTCGGGACATGCTTGTAAAGATGATCTCATTGTGTACACACTTTGGAACCTGCTTTTTTTCACTTTGTAGATTTTTTCAAGCATTTTTCTACTTTGTAAAATGACCTACAAAACTGTTTATTATTGTTTAACAGAATCATGTCACATGGACAAATCATAATTTATTAAAACTAACATTTTTACCATTCAATTGTTTTTTATTTTTAATTATTATTTCAGAAAGCAAAAGACTTGAATGAATGATGAGCACTACTAATAACTCTCTATGCAAATCCTTGATGCTTTTCTTTGTGTGAAATTCCACTAGGAATTTCTTCAAATCAGGATATGAACAATTGAAGCCTCCTGTTCCATCACACCCAAGATTCATCCTGAAAGGCCAGACAGGCTGAGCCATTGGTACTCCCAGTAGCACTGGATGAGCCACCATTGCCTCTGAAAGGGGATTTTAAAAAAAATTAATTTATTTATTTGAAAGTCAGAGTTACAGAGAGAGAGAGAGACAGAGAGAGAGGAGAGGCAGAGAGAGAGAGAGAGAGAGAGAGAGAAAGAGGTCTTCCATCTTCCAATTGGGGTTCACTCCCCAATCGGCCACAATGGCCGTAACTGCGCGGATCCGAAGCCAGGAGCCAGGAGCTTCTTCCTGGTCTCCCATGTGGGTACAGGAGCCCAGGGACTTGGGCCATCTTCTACTGCTTTCCCAGGCCACAGCAGAGAGCTGGATCAGAAGTGGAGCTGCCGGGACTCGAACCAGCACCCGTATGGGATGCCATCGCTTCAGGCCAAGGCGTTAACCCACTGCACCACAGCACCAGCCCCTGAAAGTGGATTTTTTTTTTTTAAATATTTATTTATTTACTTTAAAGCCAGAGATGCAGAGAGAGGAGAGACAGAGTGTGAGAGCGAGAGAGAAAGAAAGAAATCTTCCATTCATTGGTTCACTTCCCAAATGGCTGCAAAGCCTGGGGCTGGGCCAGACCAGAGCCTGGAGCCAGGAGCTTCTTCTGGGTCTCTCACATGGGTGCAGGGGCCCAAGGACTTGGGCCATCTTTTACTGCTTTTTCAGGCACATTAGCAGAGAGCTGGATTGGAAGTGGAGCAGCTGGGACTGAAACCAGTGCCCATATGGGATGCTGGTGCTTGCAGATTGTGTCTTAACCTGCTTCGCCACAGCCTGGCCCCAGGTGGATGTTCTTAAACGCAATAATGCCATAGATTTAGAGCTGCAGAATCATACAGGGCAAGAATCTAAGTCTTTCTTGTTTTTTTTTTTTTTTTTTTTTTTTGCATGTAAATAGCAACAGCAGTGGGAAAGGGGGATAAGAATTATGAAAAATATGAAAAGCCACCTGTACATAAAATACTTTTCATATTAGAACCATCTATCAGTTATGAACCCTTTTTAGAATGGGTATCCAATTAATCCCTCAAAGGAGGGAGTTTAGGGGCAGAAAAGACACCTGCCAACTTACAAAGGAAAAGAGCCAAGACACAGAAGGCTATTTATCCAGATGCATCCAGCAAATACTTATCTTCATGGATAAAGAGTTATTCGAAATACCACCCAAATATTCCCCTTTTTCCAAGAACTGTTCTTTCAGTCAGTCCAGGGTGTTTGGTCCCAGCAACTCTGTTTGTACCTTTGCCATGATTGATTAAACTGTCTAGCTCAAGCTAGGCTGACTGGTGATTTTCCTAAAATTTGTAGGATAATAAATTGGTCTGTTATATAAGTTGCTAATCCTTTGGTTGCGAGGGATAGAAAACTTTACTACTTGGATTTTGTTGACTCATGTACCCAAACGCTTTTAGAAGAGACTCGGGTTACAGCTGTGATTTGATCAAGAACTCGGATGATGTCATCAGGGTCCAAGGCTTGGCTTCTTTGCTCTCCTCTCAAGCTTGCCTCATCATGGTAGTATCAATGACTATATCATTCTAAAGTTCACGTTCGCTGACAGATCTAGGGGAGAATAGTGAACTTGTGTCCCAGTGTTCGCAGTTAATTGGATTCCATTCCCTTTGCTGAACCCATTTCTGGCTGGAGTAATGGACTCTACTAGCTGATTGAAACCAGTTTACATTTTCCTCTGGAGCTAGGTTGAGGTCCATCCTCCGTACACTGCATAGCTGAGAAAATGGAATGTGTTAGGAAAGAGGAAACATATCCTATACAGGAAATCAGCAAATATCTACTAATATCTCTGAGCCATTGGGACTGTAACTTATTTGTTGTTATGGGAATGAATTCTACCAAATGGATGGAACAGCATTAGAGAGGGAAGAAGAAATCCGATGAAACAAAGAAAGAGAGATGGGGACGAGTGAAGACTACTGGTGGATTATTGCTCCTAGTCTCTTCCTAGGGTCCAGTTCTGTTCCTATGCTAAGTTCCTTGAAAAGATCCCACATCCTTATAATGAAGTCCTGTTTTTGTATAAATTGTCCTGAGTTGTTACTTATAACCAGAGTTGCACCAATTATGGCTTCTAGCACATTCCCAATCTACCTCCAGTGCCTACCTGCCTTCACTGCCTCTTTTGGCTCTGATGTATGTCTTCCATTTGAGAGTTCTGTTCCCTCATTAGATGGTGATCTTGTAAGATGTCCTGGATTGAATGTGACAAGGGGAACAGGGAGTAATAAGAGTTGACTTTGAACCTGAGACACTGGCAGGGCTTCTCTGGGTCCATTTGATACAGGTGTAGGGAAGACATTTGACTCCGTTTACTCACAGATGTTTATCAGTTCCCTCAACAGGAATGTTGCAAACATTTTCAAAGAAGCCTTTCTTTCCCTCCCCTCTCGCCCTCCCACCCCCCCGCCTGCACCTTGGATGTGATGGTCTGTGAAATATGTTGACTTTTTTTTTCTTCACAAAACCCATAAAAATGTGCTGGTTGACATGCAATGTTGTGACAAGCCCCGGTAGATTGTGTCAATCATATTGCGTTATGTTACATTAAGTGACATATTGTAATGTGATTGATACAACATGGGATGACACATCATAATGTGAAATATCATCTGGAAAACAAAAAAAAAAGACAGAGGACTAGAAACTATTTGACTTTTACTTTCTGATATTTCTGAATAGGATAGAAAAAGATTTCCTTGATAAAAATCATTACCTGGGAAAGAATTCAGGTCTTGCTAGGCTTCTACATACTGCTCTTTTCATTTTTAATTAGTAAGTGATATAGAAAGCTTTTTTATTCTTTGGGGATGGATAGTCTCTGAGTTGAATGTTTCTAAACCTTTCTGTAGTTCTTTGGTAACAGTATCATTCATACACATTAGAACTGCCATCATAACTTTCTTTTAAAAAGATTTATTTATTTATTTATTTGAAAGGCAGAGTTACAGAGAGAGTGGGAGAGACAAAGATAGAGATCTTGCATCTGCTGGTTCACTCCCCAGATGGCCACAATGGCCAGGGCTGGGATAGGCTGAATTCAGGAGCCTGGAGTTTCATCTGGGTCTCTCATGTAGATGCAGTGGCCCAACCACTTTGGGCCATCTTTAGCTGCTTTTCCTAGACCATTAGCAGAGAGCTGGATCAGAAGTGGTGCAGCCAGGATGCAAACTGGTGTCCATTTGGGATGTTAGCATTGCAGGTAGTGGCTTAACTCACTTTGCCCAAATGCCATCCCCCATCACAAATTTCATACTTTAAAGGACCTTACTTCCTCACCCCAGCTCATGGTCTCCTCTTTAAAATTTCTTATATTTCTTTCTCTTGTATTACAAGGGTTGAGGGAAAAAAACCTTTTCAGATTCCATTATAAGGTAAATGAGAATCTTATGGTATACTGTACTTTAAACTTCTTGCTGTTGGGATCAGCATTTTGGCACAGCAGGTTAAGCTGCCACTTGCTGAACTGGCATTCTGTCTCAGACCTAGAACCATGGTTGCTTTCACTGTGGTCCAGCTCCCTGCTAATGCACCTGGGAAAGCAGCAGAAGATGGCCCAAGTGCTTCGGCTCCTGCCACCCACGTGGGAGACCCTGATGGAGTTCCAGGCTCCTGGCTTTGGTCTGGCTCAGTCCTGACAGTTGTGGCTATCTGGGAGAGTGAATCAAAAGATGGAAGACTTCTTTGTCTCTCCCTCTTTCTTTTTCATTTAGCTTTCGAATAAATATTAAATTTTTTTGTTGTTGTACATCTAGAGCCTTTTACAATCCCTGCCACATTATGACTCTAAAAAGTTGCTTGTTGAGCCGGCGCCGTGGCTCACTAGGCTAATCCTCCACCTTGCGGCGCCGGCACACCGGGTTCTAGTCCCGGTCGGGGCGCCGGATTCTGTCCCGGTTGCCCCTCTTCCAGGCCAGCTCTCTGCTATGGCCAGGGAGTGCAGTGGAGGATGGCCCAGGTGCTTGGGCCCTGCACCCCATGGGAGACCAGGAAAAGCACCTGGCTCCTGGCTCCTGCCATCGGATCAGCGCGGTGCGCCGGCTGCAGCAGCGGCCATTGGAGGGTGAACCAACGGCAAAGGAAGACCTTTCTCTCTCTGTCTCTCTCTCTCACTGTCCACTCTGCCTGTCAAAAAAAAAATAAAATAAAAAAAAATTAAAAAGTTGCTTGTTGAATGAATTACTGAATAATCTACATCTATAATTGAACTATATTTGCATTTATTGAATGAATTTAATCAAATATAGAAAAACCCTATGTGTTCACTTCCTAGGGCTGCCATAGCAAATAACCACAAACTTGATGGCTTAACACGACGGAAATTTGTTCTCTCACAGTTTTAGAGGACAGATGTCCAAGATCACACTCCCTCTGAAGCCTCAGAGAAAACCCTTCCTTGCTCTTCCGTCTTTGGGTGGCACCAGGTGTTCCTTAGCTTGCAGGTCCATATCCCAGTCTCTGCTTCCATCTTTGTAAGACCAGCTCCTCTGTCTGTGTTTCCTCTTTTTGTAAGGACCCTTGTTGTTAGATTTGAGGCTCAGGGCCAGTGTTGTAGTGCTACAGGATTAGCCACCGTCTGCAACTTCAGCATCCCATGTGGGTGCCCATTCGAGTCCTGGATGCTCCACTTCTGATCTAGTTCCCTACTAATAGCCTTGCAAAAGCAGTGGAGCATGGTCCAAGTGCTTGGGCCCTTGCTACTCATGTGGGAGACCTGGAAGAAGTTCCTGGCTTCTGGCTTCAACTTGTCCCAGTGTTGGATGCTGTAACCGTCTGGGGAATGAGCCAGGGATGGAAGATCTCTCTCTCTGTCTTTCCATCTTTCTCTGAGCTCTGCCTTTCAACTAAATCAATAAATCTTTAAACAAACTAAACAAAAAGATTTGGGGCTCACCAGGGTAATCCACCTGATCTTCTCTCAAGATCCTTAACTTAATTGCAACTGCAAAGACTCTTGTTTTTTTCTTCAAAGGAGGCCACATTCACAGTTCCTGGTGGACATAGCTTTTGGGGTGCTACTAACACCTCAGTTTCCCAAATTATAGGGAGATGAGGGTATTCTGAGGAGTTAACATTTGTGGTAAAAGGCCTCCTAAAATCTTTTTGTTTTAATCTATGTTTAAAACTTCTGTTTATTTTCACATCTTAGCAATTATGGTATTATGAAGATAACCATGCTTCTTTAATAATGCATATGTTTATAATATTACATAGTTCCCAATCTGGATGTGAATTTGCAATTCTTTGTATAGAGCCAAAGAATTTAAAAAGTTGGGATTAGTTTATACAAAGTTTTTGTTTTTTTAAAGATTTTTAAATATTTATTTATCCGAGAGGTAGAATTAGAGAGAGAGAAAGAGACAAAGACAGAAAGATCTTACATCTTTTTTTAAGATTTATTTATTTATTTGAAAGTCAGAATTATACAGAATGAGAAGGGGATGCAGAGAGAGAGAGAGAGAGAGAGAGAGGTCTTCCATCCTCTGGATGGAGCCAACTCCCCAGTTGGCTGCCACAGCCAGAGCAGCACCAATCTGGAGCCAGGAGCCAGGAGCTTCTTCCAGGTCTCCCACGTGGGTGCAGGGACCATCCTCCTCTGTTTTCCCAGGCCACAGCAGACAGCTGGATAGGAAGTGGAGCAGCTGGGACTTGAACCAGCGCCCATATGAGATGCTGGCACTACAGGCAGCAGCTGCTGATTTACTCCCCAAATGGCCGCAATGGCCAGAGCTGGGCCCATCGGAAGTCAGGAGCCAGGAGCTTCTTCCCGGTCTCCCACATGGGTGCAGGGGCCCAAGCACTTGGCTCATCTTCTGCTGCTTTCCCAGGCCATAGCAGAGAGATGGATTGGAAGAGGAGGAGCCCAGACACAAACTGGTGCCCATATGGGATGCCTGTGCCGAAGGCAGAGGCTTAGCCCACTACGCCACAGCACCGGCCTCACAAAGTTCTTTAAAAGTAAGCAAACCAACCTTATGTCTTCCCCATATGTATTTATTTATTAAATAAATTTATTTAAGCAGGACAAAGGGAACAGTTGGGTAATTGAGGGTTTTGAGTAAGTGGAGCCCATTAAGTCTGCTTCAACATAATTCCCATCCCTGTTTGCCCATAAGGAGTTGTCCACATACCCACTTCCACATATAGGAATGCAGGGAGCAGAGAAATGAATGTTTAGAAAGGTCTTACAGGAAGGGCAGATGATGTGAAAAAGGGACAAGCCCTTTGGAGAAGGTGTGATCTAAGGTCTCTGCCTCAGGGTCGCCCACTGCTCAGCTGACCTCAGAGTAACTTGGGCCCAAACCTGAAAATCAGGTTCCTCTTTGTCCTGCTGGAAAGTCTGCTTCTGGTCCCTCTTGTTCACAGCAAGGCAGCCTGACTGTAGACTGATATTAGCTTTCTCTGCCTTTGTTCAATATCTTGTGGCTGTATAGAGTAATTTAATAAATCAAAATCATCGTTTTCAATTTTCATTGAGGCTACATGGGTGTTCTTTTGAATGGAGTTCAATTATTGGGATGGTATATATTACTTTGAATCATTTTACAGCTCAATCAATACACACATCTTCATAATAAATATTGATGCTCCCTGGATTCCTCCATCAGTGTCCTGCGCACTCAGCGTGGCTGTTGGGATTCAGACAGCGCTGGGTAATTAATATTTTTATTTTATTCTTCTATTGAACTCTGTCACACATTTCTGAATATGGACTCTCCAGAAAAGAAGAGGAATTCTGAAGAAAAGGGAATCATCGAGAAATCTAGTACTGAAAGCAGTACACAGAATTTTGAGATCTGAAATTTCTTGTGGGGTTCCATTTATATAGAAAATCAGGTTCGACTTATTAGAGAAAGCTATTAGTCTGTCTGTGGTCTTCAAAAATAAGTCCAGAAGAAATAGAATGGTTTCCTGACATGTTTACAAAATGTATTTTTTTAACCTGTTTTTAAAGTTTATTTATTTTTATTTATCTGAAAGAGAGAGAGAGAGAGATCTTGTATATGTTGTTTAATTCTCAAATGTTCACAAAAGCTGCAACTGAGCCATGCAGAAGCCAGGAGCCAGGTGCTTCATCTGGGTTTCCCATGTGGGTGGCAGGGACCCAAATCCTTGAGCAGTCATCTACTGCCTTCCAGGGTGCTGATTAGCAGGGAGCTGAATTGGAAGCAGAGGCCGGACTCCATCCCAGGCACTGTGATACGGGATGTGGGCATCCCAAAAGGCAGCTTAATCCACTATGCCACATGTCTGTCCCTGAAAACTCTTCACTAGACTAAATCCTTTAAGAAATATCAAAGGATTTTGCTAAGGAAGATGAACAAGATTTCTAGGCAGTGTCTCTTGAAGATGCAATAAAAACCGAACACCTGTTATCCCAAGGGTCATGTTTAGTACCTTTACTACATAAGACTCTTCTATAAACAGATTTGACATATTCTTACAGTCAGATATAATCAGTGATTTCTGTACATGATGACTTATTGTCAGGCAAATGGTAACATGTTGGAATTTCTAAAATATTTTGGTTCTTAGTAAGAACTCAGACATAGCAATTTTTCCTGTTTCTGCCGGAAGGGACAGGGTCTCACCTACGTCTTCACAAATGAAGACTGATTAGACCACTGGTCCACGTGTTCCCTCCCAAAGGGGCTGTATAATCTGGTACCTGTGTTTTAATTACAATGAGTACGGTAAGTCCATGCATCAGAAGGCAAACATCTGGATGATCCTTTTGTTGTTTAATTCTTTAGAACTCAGACTTTAGACTCAGAGTCATCTTAGTGAGGGATAGAGGAAAATTAGAATAACACAGAACAGTTTTAAATTGGGACTTAAGGCTAAATTTTGGGATAAATGGGATTTTTGTTTCACAAGTGTTGAAGTTTATTCTCAAACTCTGGGAAACCATTGTGCACTTTCATTGTGCTTTTGGGTGCCAAGAGTTCAAATTCAGAGGGAGTAATTCCAAATGTTTGCAAAGTGTCTTCTCCAGTCCATTTGCATCAGATATTGTGCAAATGATTTTATTTTGCTTTTGTAATTTGAGCAAGATTTCAGTGTTGATTTATTAGCTGTGTGAGAATATCCTCGCCAGAGGTTATAAAAGGGAAAGTAGCAATTCTTTCACACATTTAGCAGAACAGAATTCTCTCTCAACTTTGAAATCCTTAAAAATCTTCTAAAGTGAGCCCATGCTCACCTGTTTCTATCCAATTTATTTAAACTCTTTCCCAGGTTTAGTTCTGAACATTTTATTACACAGGTTTCCTATTTATTCTTATTTCTCTTGGTCCCAACATTATAGAGTAATACTGCTCAGATTCAGAAAATTTTTAGTGATTAAACAGGAACCTTGAGTATTAATTTAAGGCATCCGATGTGGCTATACCTCTGTGTATATATTTGTACCAGTAATTTGATAACAGAGCAGTAAATGAAGAAAGTGAAGAATGATCAAATATGAGGGAGTGTGCACTGCACATTCAGACCTTATCAGCTCCTGGATCAGTTATCTGTTTGAAGAAAATTACATTGCATCTGTCAATAGACTTAATAACTCAGTGCCTGCGATTTGATAATGGATAATCACGCAAATTCAGGAAGCTAGACCATATGCCATTCCAGTTTTCTATTCTCTTATTCACCTTAATTTTCTAGATGAGTGAAATTATCTCATCCTGGACTGGAGATGGTGCGCATGGAAATGGAGCCTGCAGGAGCCCAGCCGCCTCTGAGGTTAGTCCTGTGCAGGTCAGAGCTGCCGGGTTATGTCTGTGACCCTGGCATCTAATTGAAATGGGCAGAGTTTGGAAAATTGTAAACCTGAACAATACAAGTGATTAATGGATGGAAAATAATAAAAGGAAGATGTGGAACAGCTGATGGCATTGGATAGCAGGATACAGTGAAGCTACAGAGGCCAAGGATTCAGGATCTAAGGAGTAATTCTTCATCTCTATATACAAACATCATGAAGGACAGACATTAAAAGAAGAGATTCTTCAGGGGCACTTTTTCTGGGAAGCAGGGGATCTCTTCAGAGCTCTTTAGCTCTATAAATCGAGGATGCTATTTCCACTTGTAACTTCTCTGCTTTCATATAATATAGTCATTGTATATGTTAGTAATGATTTTTTTTGTACATCAGTATTTATTTTTTTGTGTTTTTTTTTTTAACTTTTATTTAATGAATATAAATTTCCAAAGTACAGCTTATGGATTACAATGCCTTCCCCCCCATAACGTCCCTCCCACCTGCAACCCTCCCCTTTCCCGCTCCCTCTCCCCTTCCATTCACATCAAGATTCATTTTCGATTCTCTTTATATACAGAAGATCAGTTTAGCATACATGGAGTAAAGATTTCAACAGTTTGCTCCCACACAGAAACATAAAGTGAAAAATACTGTTTGAGTACTAGTTATAGCATTAAATCTCAATGTACAGCACACTAAGGACAAAGATCCTACATGAGGAGTAAGTGCACAGTGACTCCTGTTGTTGACTTAACAAATTGACACTCTTGTTTATGGCATCAGTAATCACCCTAGGCTCTTGTCGTGAGCTGCCAAGGCTATGGAAGCCCCCTGAGTTCACCGACTCTGATCATATTTAGACAAGGCCATGGTCAAAGTGGAAGTTCTCTCCTCCCTTCAGAGAAAGGTACCTCCTTCTTTGATGACCCGTTCTTTCCACTGGGATCTCACTCGTGGAGATCTTTCATTTAGGTTTTTTTTTTTCCCCAGGGTGTCTTGGCTTTCCACGCCTGAAATACTCTCATGGGCTTTTCAGCTGGATCCACATGCCTTAAGGGCTGATTCTGAGGCCAGAGTGCTGTTTAGGACATCTGCCATTCTATGGGTCTGCTGTGTATCTCACTTCCCATGTTGGATCGTTCTCTCCCTTTTTTATTCTATCAGCTAGTATTTGCAGACACTAGTCTTGTTTATGTGATCCCTTTGGTTCTTAGTCCTATCATTATGATCAATTGTGAACAGAAATTGATCACTTGGACTAGTGAGATGGCATTGGTACATGACACCTTGATGAGATTGGAGTCCCCTGGTAAAGTAATGATTTTTTAAAAATTATTTATTTATTTGAAAGGCAGAGTTTTAGAAAGAGAGAGAGAGAGGCAGAGACAGAGAGATCTTCCATCTGCTGGTTCACTCCCTTGATGGCTGCATTGGTCAGGGCTGGGCCAGGCCAAAGCCCGGAGTCAGGAGCTTCATCTGAAGGAGAGGCAGATAGATAGATAGATAGATAGATAGATAGATAGATAGATCTTCTATCCATTGGTTCACTCTCCAGTTGGCTGCAATGGTCGGAGCTGTGCCTATCTGAAGCCAGGAGCCAGGAGCTTCTTCCACATCTCCCACAAGGGTGGCAGGGCCCAAACACATGGGGCATATTCTGCTGCTTTTCCCAAATCATTAGCAGAGAGCTGGATGGGAAGTGGAGCAGCCAGGACAGGAACAGACACCCATAAGAGATGCTGGCATTGCTTTACCTGCTTTACCCACTATGCCACAATGCCAGCCCCTAGTAATGATTTCACTGTACACACTGGATGACTTAATTTCTATGCTTTTAGATGCTTCTTGTTTTCAGATATCAACAAGACCAGATGTATGCAGTTTCTGGTGTGAATCTTACTACTTAGTGCTATCATCAGGGACTCAGACTCTTCCTGCTCTCTGCTTGGGCCCCTGCTGCACCATTCTTGACCTTATACTGTGTGGCCCACACATCTGTAGACCATCTCTTCCCACACAAGACAGGAAGGGAAGCACGGCTCCTTCACTTCAGGAGGAACAAGCTTGCCCCCAGAGACTCTTTCCTTTTTTAAAATGTTTTAAAAAGATTTTATTTATTTATTTGAGAGGTAGAATTACAGACAGTGAGAGGGAGAGGCAGAGAGAAAGGTCTTCCATCCAGTGGTTCATTCCCCAAATGGCTGCAACGGCCAGAGCTTCGCTGATCCGAAGTCAGGAGCCAGTATCCTCCTCCTGGTCTCCCACGCAGGTACAGGGGCCCAAGGACTTGGGCCATCCTCCACTGTCTTCCCAGGCCACAGCAGAGAGCTGGACTGGAAGTGGAGCAGCTGGTATTAGGACCAGAACCAGCACTCACCTGGGACGCCGGCACCGCAGGCGGAGGATTAATCTGTGCCACAGTGCTGGCCCCTGAGACTCTCATCTCCGTAGCCAGAGCCAAGCACAGGGCTGTGTTGAACTTCTAGGAACGCTGGACAAGCGTGGTGCTTGGAGTTGGGCAATTGCAATTTGGTGAACAGGGAGGAGGGAAAAATGCATGTCAGTTAGGCAAGAAGCCGGGAAAGCCACAGCCATCTTCTAAGATTTATTGTAGAGAGAGAATGAGTGTTAGGCGACTGTGCTGTTGTTATCACAGGAAGGGATGGTTCAAGTAATGCAATGATGGGGGTCATCTGGACATTGTTGTAGACTGCTTTTACATACTCTTTCTAGTATGAAGGCATTGGATGTTTTTGGAACTTGTATCAACTCAAACAAAACCACAAGGATACACCATGGAGACTGACTCAGCAGAAGCAGGAAACTAAAACCATATTTTCAACCTAGCTGGGCTGGGAATTATCCCCTAGATTTCTAGAAACCCATAATCTAAACTGATTCATTCATTCTCTCTCTCTCTCTTTCTCTCTCTCTCTCTCTCTCTCCAATTTTGTTGAGTTTTTGGAACTTTGGTTTCTATGGACTGGGAATAATAAACAAGTCAAGTTCCTAGAGAACTTGAGAAGGAAGACACCCTGCTGAAATAAAATTATATCATGTTTTGTCTTAGTTAAACAGATAAAAACTTGAACAGGATAGCTCACTTATTAGGTGTAGGTTGCATCTATGCTACATTTTTTCTTCCAGACAAGTACTCAGGAGTTGATCTACATCAAATATTTCCCCCAGAAAAAAACAAAACGGGGAGTTGACAACAGATTTTATCACTCTTACACAAATATGGATCCTGAGCCTCAAAGGCTTTCTCTTGAGTTACAGAGTAGTGGTCATCATTGCAAGTACTGCTGCACAACTATCCACTTGACCTCTTTGCCTTGCTACAAATGGACATCTCTTGCAGAGCTAATTGAGACGGCAGATGCAAACAAGACCATTTGTCAGGTATTTCCTTTGGAAGAAATGATTTCCTTGAGTGTTCAATTAGTGTGTGAAAAAGGCCACATCTAGGAGATTTACAGGAAGATGAGCTTTTATTGACAGATTCATGATGGCTTGGTGATGCCTCCTATTTAGTTTCTGCATCTTTTAAGCAAGGGGGTCAGGAATATCCCACCCTGCAGGTGCACCTTGCTGTCTTCCAGCCCACAAAACCAACCATAGTGGCAGCTGTGTGCTTGGACTTAATCAATCCTCTCTGAATCTCACGTGGATACCTTAGTGAGTCAGAGCAAAAAAAAAAAAATGCCATTTATCTGGTTTAGAGAAAAATACATCTTCTTGGCTTCCTTATCTTATTCAGTAATATCTCACAACCCCACTCTAAATGCAGGTCTTGGAGTCTAAGCTCGCGCTGAAAGCACAAAATTAGGAAAATTTTCCGACTCAAATTTTTTTTTTCTAATTGTCACACCTTGGCATAATTCAGTTTTAAATCTGTACACAGAGGGAAAGATTTCATTAAACATTGTGATAATTTGGGTTTTCAACTTTTAATAAAGGTGTTCTTGCTGCCTTTCCTGTTCTCTCCCCTTCTCTGCCTCCCCTCTCTCCCTGCTTCTCTGTCTGTTTCTGTCTCTTTCATAAATAAATAACTGAATGGAAAAGGACTTGATTTCATTTGTTTTGAAAGGAAATCCAAGGGGTGGTGCCACCTCTGCCTATGTTTGCTGATAATTATTTTGAGAGAAAATGGGAAATTTGTTGGTATCTTTAGAAAATAAAAAAAAAAAAATCCCTGACAAAGCCATATGCCTCCCCAAGTGCTGCTGTAACACTTCAGCAGGGTTTGTGAAGCAAAACCCATGATTAAAGTAAGAATAATAGGAGCTTTGTGCAGTCCTATGGGCCCCTGGTGTGTGGCTGAGGTCAGCTGCCCCCCCTGTACTTCGAGGCAAGGAGGCTCTGCAGGGCAAAAATGTCCCCAGGGAGGGCTTTCCGGTCCAGGTTGGGAAATCGGACTTGTTAGCCTGGGATCTCTATATGTTCCTTATGATAGAAAACTGGAGTGGGAGCACAGGGCCATACATTTCCTTACATTCTCCCACCACCTCCTCACACCCACATCCACACACTCTCACGTACCCCCTACACAGACCCCACCCACAGCCTATATGCACACATGCGTGCACACACACATAAACCCATACATAGCCCCTTCACAGCCATACCCATACACACTCACATACCCCCACAGACCCCCCCACAGTCACACAAACTTACCACACACATACACCCCCTCCACACACACACATATAAGCCATACACAACACCACCCCATACTCTCTACAGACACTCACACCCACCCCCGACACAGAGCCACACATAGTCACACAGTATCCCAAACACACACACACACACACACACACACACACACCGTACCCTTGTCAGGTCTCAGCAGAAGCATTCCAGCCTGACTGCTCTCTGCCTTCCCGCAGATCTCCTGGTTTGGAGTTCTGGCATGCTGTGGTCTGGACAGCTCCTCTCCGCGCCCCCTCCCTCCTGCTCGGCTCCCTCACCCACAGCCTCCTCACCACAGTCCGGCCCGCTTGCCTCTCGTCTGCTGTGTGTCCCACATTCTCTTGACTTCCCCTTGTTCTTCTTTATCACACCTGGGCCTCTCTGCCTTCTCCTGAGTTCTCTTCTCCACCTCCCTGTGGCCTCTCGCCAGCCGGGGATTACTATCGTTTGCTGCATCTTTCACACTCTGCTTGGGGGGCAATGCCTGTGGAAGACATGCTCAGTGTGCAGAAGGATTCCAGTCACTGGAGGCTTTTGTTGCTCTGTGAACCTTCCAGGGACAAACCAGATGGTGTGTCCTGCTGAGAGAGAAAGAGCCTCAGGTTCGCCTCTGAATTCGCATGGTGGGCTTGTCACAATTTCTGTGGCCTCGAGATGTCCTTCAGCCACTACAAGGGTGAGAACAAATAAGGCTTAAGGTCCCCAAACCAATTCTGAAAAGGAAGAATCCTTATCAATAAGACCATCTCCCACCTCCCTTGGAACATCTGGACGAAACAGTGGCTCAAGGGGCCCTTTGCCTCTTGAAAAAGTATGCATCGGCTCTCACCTGCAGCTGGGAACAAACACTCCGTGGTGTATGGTTTACTGCTGGCCAGGCAAAGCCAGTGCCACACCATGGACTGGGCCCCTGGAGCTCCCAGGCCATCTCAACATCTGTCCCTGGCCTATGTCAGTGGGATCAGCTTCCTCTGTGACAGCTGCGACCTGTTCTGATGATGTGTGGTTCTGCGGCTGTCACCTGCCTACAGAGGTGAAGAGCTGGCTAGTTTTCCTTCTGTTTGCCACCCGACTTCCTTCCAGCCAGACCCAAAGCAACTCTAGGAAACTCATTCAAAAGGCTGGGAAATCTGAGACCAGGGAGATCTTTCTCTTTTCCTCTCAGGCTTTCCTTGTCCGGCTGGATTGCTCCTGTGGCCTCAGTGGCTTTAAGAACGATTAATCCCAGGGGCCGGGGCTGCGTCTTGCAGGCAGCAGGCTGGACTGGCCACAGGCGCCCCTCTTGGCTGCACTCGGGCAGTCTGCTCCTGGCAATTTCTCCGAAGAGGGTCTGCTTTTTTCAAGGCAAATGAAACTTCATGGACCATTTCTTCCCACTTTCCTAGAAGCAAAGGCCCGCACCAGGGAGGGAGTGGGAAATGCTTGCAGAAAGTCACTTCTCAGCACCCGCTGAGGAAAGTGCTGACCCAGCGGAGGGGCCCTGGGACTCTGAGACGGACTTGGAGCAGATGCACAGCTGCGTGTGCACATTAATCATGCTGCTTCCTGCATCAGGTGGAGCAGGACTTCTTGGTGATCAAGTGCTCAGTGCTAGCAATGTAGCAATCTCCCTTCCTCGCCCCTCCCTTCCTCCTCCTTTCTTTTCTTTCTCTCCATCTCCCTCCCCTTCTGTAGCTCTTGCTCTCTTTTTACAAATAAGAGCAGATATTTTTTGTTTCTAGCCCAGATGCTACTCTTTTTCTGCTATTTGCATTTACTGTATTTAAATGCAACAGATGTTTCAAAAAAGGTTAAAATGAAATTCCTCATTAGAGACCGTGACAAATAAATCGCACACCTTTGCTCAGACTCTTGGCAGATTTTTTTTTCCAGGGTGAAGTGGAGGAAGAATTCTTTAATAAAATGAAAATGAAAAGAATACAATAATAAACACCATGATTGAGCTAAAACTTGTTGCTATTCTAAGTACTTTCCCATCTGTGATTTTATTCAACCCTAAAAGTTACTCCAACAAGGAAGTTATTTGGGGGTTATTTAACATATGAAGAAGTTGAAGCACAGATAGGATAGAGGAATTGACCAAAAATTTAGCTGATCCACACCTGAAGAACTTGGTTAGATCATGGAATCCTATAGTCTTTAAGTGCGTCTTTGTGTGCTTGCACACACACACTTTAATCGAATTCCTTCACTAAAGCATATCTACCAGTCTTTACCCATCAAAGGTGGAGCATCCAATAAGCAGCATCTATTTTCCTAGACTTTAACTTTTCTTGCATTTAGTCTAAGCATTTCCAGGGGTGTCTCATATATTCACCAGTAATTTTTTTTAAGATTTATTTGAAAGGCAGAGCAATGGAGGGAGAAGAGAGGGAGAGAGAAACACACACTCACACACACACAGAAGAAGTCGGGGAGTAGGGAGCTCTTCCATCCTCTGGTTCACTCTCCAAATGACTGCAATGGCCAGGACTGGGTCAGGCTGAAACTAGGAGCCCCAGGGAACTCAATCCAGGTCTCCCATGTGGGTGGCAGGGTCCCAAGGACTTTTCCACACATTGGCTGGGAACTGGATCAGAAGCTAAGTAGCTGAGACTCCAACCATCACTGATATGGGATGCTAGCATCTCAGGTGGTGGCTTACCCTGCTGCCCCACGGCACTGGCCCCTCAGCAATAGTTTTCTTCTATTTCTATGCTCACTTTTGGGTTCTGATGCTAAGTGGCCCATTCTTGCCACAGAGCCAAGGCTTTTTATTTCTTTATTTATTTTGTTTGAACATGGCTTATTCTAAATTTTTAGAACCATTAAAAACCCATCTGGAAAATCACTAAGAAGTTTGGCTCCTGTCCATGCTCTTATCTTCCCTCCTTCTTCCTTACATATTCTTTGTTCTAATTTTTACAGTGACATACTTTTTAAATTTTATAATCATAACATTAACTCTCCACTAAGTAAAGAATTCAACAAAATGTAAGTAAAAAACCTACTGTTCCTCAACAGAAGAGACTAGAGCTATAAACAATAATCAATTCTCAAAATGTCAATTCTACTAATCTACATTTTTTGTATCCTGTTAATTACCACTGATCGAGGATGATATATGTATGGTATTTGTCTTTTTGGGACTGGCATATTTCACTAAGTTCAATGATTTCCATTTACATCCATTTTGTTGTGAAAGACAGGATTTCAATCTTTTTTTACAGCTGAGTAGTATTCCATTGTGTATATATACACCACATTTTCTTTATCCAGTCGTCAGTTGATGGGCATCTAGGTTGATTCCATGTCTCAGCTATTGTGAATTGAGCTGCAATAAACTTGGTTAATTGCATAACTCTTTGATATGCTGATTTCATTTCCTTTGGGTAGATTCTTAAGAGTGAGATGGCTGAGTCATATTGGTAGATCTATTTTCAGCTTTCCGAGGAATCTCCATACTGTTTTCCACAATGACTATACTAGTTTGCATTCCCATCAACAGTGGATTAGGGTACCTTTTCCCCCATATCCTTGATATCATTTTTTTTTTTTGATTTCTGTATGAGAGCCATTCTAATTGGGGTGAGGTGAAACCTCATTGTGGTTTTTATTTGCATTTCCATGATGACCAGAGATCCTGAGAATTTTTTCATGTATCTGTTGGCGATTTGAATTTCATCTTTTAATTAAATTAACTGGATTATTTGTTTTGTTGCTGTTGAATTTCTTGAGCTCTTTATAGATTCTGGGTATTAATCCTTTACCACTTGTGTAGTTTGCAAATATTTTTCTCCCATTCTAATGGTTGCCTCTTCACTTTAAGTGTTTCCTTTGCAGTGCAAAACCTTCTTAGCTTGATGTAATCCCATTTGTCAGTTTTGGCTTTGATTACCTATGTTTCTGGGGGTCTTTTCCAAGAAGACTTGCCTATACCAATATAACCAAGACCTTTTATGGGGACTCCTTTCCTTGCTGAAACATTCTAGAAGCTCCAGTTTGAAACCCCAGTTGCCTTGTATGCTTTAGACCACTTTGTGCTTAGCCAGACTGTGATCTGTGCAGAATGGGATGGCCCTTCTTGCAGCAGCCCTTCCAATTCCAGGTTCTCGCAAAGTCGCTTTGCCGATAGTTCTCAAGCTTTTATGCAGAATCTTCCCTCACTGGAGCCTGAACTGGGTGACAACCCCATGCTCCCCTATTGCTCTCTCCTAGTTTGTGCTACCTCACTTAGTTGAAATCTGCTCAGGCTCACCAAGGGCACAGCACTTTGCTCTCCCTTTCATTGCAGCAGATAGTCAAGAACCTAAAGAGCTGCTAGAGCCACACCAAGCTGAGTCCTTGCTTCTGTGAAGTCTTTTCTGGCGTGTCTCAACAGAACCAAATTTATCTCAATCAGTGGCCCTGCCATGGAGAGTGGCTCTAACTCCACTGTCTAGTAGGTGAGGATAATAAGACCAAAGTTGCTGTGGACTCCTTGTCACTCCCATCACCTTCAAGTCTATTCACTCACCATATCCACTGCTGAAAGATTCTTCTCTCATATGACCCCATCACTCCCCTCCTTTGAGTCTTTGTACCACAGTCACCCTAGCAATGACACCTTTTTTAACTACGCTGTTTAAAATGGCAACATCTCCTACCCTAATAACCTATTGCTCACAAGCCCACTTTGCTGCTTACTTTTTCTTTGTCACTTTTTTTTTAGAATTGTAACAAAAGACAACTAATATAAAACTTACTTTTTCTAAGTCTACTGTTCAGTGGTGCTAGCTAAGTATATTCACATTGTTGTATAACGGGTTTCCAGAACTCTTTTCATGTTATAAAACTGAAACTATGTACACATTAAACTATAGGTTTTCATTCCTTTCTGCCTCGGTCTCTGGAAACCACCGTTCTACTTTTTGTCTCTATGAATTGCTCAATTCCAGGTACCTCATCTGTGTGATACAGTATTTGTCTTTTTGTCATTTACTTGTTTCACTTAGCATTATGTCCTCAAAGTTCATTCATATTATAGCATGTGTCATAATTTCCTTCCTCTTTGAGACTGACTTATATTTCTATGTTTAGATCACATTTTGCTTATCCATTCGTCCAACTAATACTAGGGTTTTTTCCACCTCTTGGCTATTGTGAATAACTTCTATGAACATGTTTCCTTAGCATTTTCCCCTTTCTCATATTCCAGATTAGGAACTTATTTGTTTTTTGTCTGACATCTTCAATTAGAGTATCAAGTAGTAGATTCTTTTATTTCAAATGTTATGTTTCCCTGTGTATTTGTTGAGTGTTTTGGAAGGCAAGGGAAGGTAACAAAATTTTTTATTAAAGAAAAGACTTTTGGAGGTACCAGAATCACCATTTCACTATGAAAAGGTCTTCAAGTGTAAGAATTTAAAGACTCCTATCTTCAGGATACCCACAGGCCAAGGTCCCTTTCCTTATGCATAGGTCAGCTTCCCAGCAATGACTTTGAAAGTTGAGTGCTGAAGGTGAACTCAGCTGCTGTCCTCCAAACAGGACCTGCCCAATCCTTTGCCTGTAAGGGCCAATGAAGAGCAACACTTCTCAGGAAAGCAGTGTAGGTTTTCATGGCCACATCTAGTCTGGCACCTGAAAAATTCCTCAGGTCAGAGAAACGTCCAAGTCAGTGTGCAAAGTTAAGCTTGAGGGCATGGAGGGAAACGAGAACTCTTCTCCATATGTGTGCCCTGCCTTTCCCCCATCTGCACGGAGAATAGACCTTTAGTGATCCAGAACCAAACAATGGGAAAACTTAAACAATGGGATTGTTTTCTGGTAATAATTATTGGTGAAATGTAAGCCCTGCAGAGACCTTCCTAATCATCAAATAGCAAATTGTCATTAGAATAATCTGAGTGCAAATGGTTATAGTTGAAGTCTTTGAAAAGTGGTTGCTCAGGGGCCTTTTAACTCGAAGTGGGGTCTGGACACATGCAGCAGCAGCATCCTGTGGAGATGTTAGAATGCAGAGTCTCAGGCCTCCCTCTGTCCACTGCTTCAGACTCTGCATCTTAACGAGACCGCCAAGGGAGCCAAATGTGCCCCAAAGTTTGAAAAGCCTTTGCAGAAGTAAGCTTTTGATATCATGGTGTCTTAGCCAAGAGTTTCTGCAGGCTAAGGCTCAGCAGTAAATTGCAGAAAAATATTTAGAACAGAGTGCAAGCAAAAATAGTACTTTAGAGTTTACATATCCTTGCCCTTTGTTTTCTCAGACTACTTTAAGTCCCTGTTGGGCACTGTCAGCCCTGGGAAAGGAAAGAGCGCTAAGTGAATTAATGTCATTGAACATGCCTAATTCTCTTCCCTCCAATCTAAATTCCAGCAGTAGTTATCTCCAGACTCTCTCACTTGAGTTGCCCCTATCACTATTAAAACTGCTCGAATTCTTACATTAGTGATATTAATTTTGGATTATTCCCACTTTCCTCCCTCTAGCTAAATGAGTAGAGGAAGATGGGGGAATATGTATACGTACACACAGACACAAATGACATGAACAGAAATTTCCCTCTGTGGATTTCAGAAGTCAAATTTAATCAGTAGAGTAACCATCATTAGCTTGGTGGTTTCATTCTTCATTGTTGCAGTCATTTTTGTATGATATGTTTTCCGTAAGACATAATTGAAGAATAAATACCTTGCAGTTAATAGTTTAATAAAAATCTCACATTAGGCTACTTGCTCTGATGAAAATACAGTGCCTCTCTCTTTAAGAAAATAGTCCATCTTGAGACATATTTGTTGTTTATGCATTGAAAGGGGACAGGAGCCCCAGTGAACCAGAATTCGAATTTTAACAATTACAGGTGTTTATCCTCCTCATATGACAGAGGAGGACTTGGGAGGTTAGAACATTTAATGGATGCACCCAAGCTTATGCAGTGGCATCAGGCTGAGAGGAGAACTCAGTGGTGTTGTCTCACTATATTATAAGAAAATAACAGGGAGGTGTGCTGAATGTCGACCTTGGAAGTGGATACACTTTATTTAAAAACATAAGCAGGTATGCAACCAGGGCCCTGCTTCACCTGTTATTCGCTGACTCCTGCTGGGGGAAGCATCCGACACATTAGATATGAGGGTGTATTGAAATAAGCAAATGGCATTGGAGGTTTCTATGTCAGGTAGTGTTTGTTAACAGTTGGCTGAAATTGGCCCTGAAATATCACACGACATGCTGGTGACACTCCCAGGAAGTGCCTGCACAGCACTTTGATTTCTCATGACCCGCTCTTTCCTTTTTCTGTTGCCTCGAAGTCAAGGCACAGAAAAACCAGGCAGGATGCCTCAATTCAGGCCAAATGACCTGTGTAATAGTGGTAGTTACAATTGATTCCACTGGAGGACACATACTCTTTGCTTCTTCCATTTCTATGTTATGAGGGAAATAGAAAAACAGAATGAATATTTGGTGCATGGAGTGAAAAAAAATCATCAGTTGCTTCCCTGGATAGGCACCAGCGTGGATGTATAAGCCCTTAACCCAGGGCAGATTTAAGTGCTTTTGACAGTAATAGAACCAAGATCAGACATCCCGATTCCAAGGGTATCATTAAAGGATGTACCATTGGGGGTTCTTAGCATTAATCACAGGTGATCAGGAGGGACTTGCCATGTTCAGAGTACCACTCATGCATACCGACTCTCAGACCTTCCCTGGCAAAGTGATAGAAGGGGCTGAGTCATAAAATAATGATAGCAAACTGCTGCTCTGGACAGCTGTTCATGGTTGTTAGAGAAACTGGCTTAAAGGTGAGAGCAAGAGCGAGAGCAAGAGAGAGAGAGAGAGAGAGAGACTGGTTTGGTTTTGATTTAAGTGATATGTTTCATGCTTTACTTTTAATTTTAATTCAGGTTGTATTTGAAACTGTGAGATCATTGGGCTCCAAATATGACTAAGTAAATGACTGACCAAGTCTCAAATCCAGAATTTCAAATACCAAACACTGTGGTCAGAGAAGGGATTCTGGTAGTGAGAAAGCAAGTATGTCTCTAGATAGGCACTCACCCTACTTGATGCCAGGGGTGAGGGTGGGGTAGACTGGGAGTGGGAATTAGCAGCTGAAGGAGCCCAAGACTACCAAGGTAGGAGCTGGGTATGCTGAGAGGACACTGAACACTTGTCAAAGCATTTCCTGAGAAATAAGTAGGCTACAGAGCCCACACTTACACTTAAGTAGAAGTGGCTCAAGAGTCCTATGCTGAATTTAATGATGGACAATTGAATTAGGAGGAGGCCAGGATTTTATCTCCTCTAGGAATGACTGAACATCCCCTCTCTCTTTGGATTGCAAGCAACTCATCTACTTTGGATGTTTGATGAAAGCCCCATGCTAGCCATGTCTTCAAGCTCAGACTTTTTCAATAAAGTGATCCTCATGATTTTTATGCCATTATACCAAAACTTTTAAAATATTTGTGCTTTTAAAAATCATAAAATTTCAAGCCTACAATTAATAGGTTTTTACAAATCTATTTTCCCCTTAGAAATAAGAAATAGTTATTTGCTAACATTATATAAGTGGAAACTTCAAAAGTCTTTCATTTGCCTTGAAACTTTATAAATAGAATTTATTTTAATTAATTAATTAGCTTACTGATTAATATTTATTTGAAAGCCAGAGACAGAGAAAGAGAGAAACAGACAGAAAGACACAGAGAGATATCCCATCCTTCAGTTCACTCCCCAAATGCCTGCAGCAACCAGGGGGTCAGGCTAAAGCCAAGAGTCTGGAACTCAATTTGGGTCTTCCATGTGGGTGGTGGGGATACAAGTGCTGGAGCCATCAGCTGCTGCCTCCCCAGGTATGTGTTAGCAGGAAATGAAAATGGAGAGCAAAGTCAGGACTGGAACTCAGACATCCTGTTATAGCGTGTGGGTGTTCCAAGCGATGGATTAGCTAACAACTATACCAAACATCTGTCCTTTAAAAATTTTTAATTTTTCAATTTTTTAAAGATTTATTTTATTTATTTGAAAGGCAGAGTTACAGAGACAGAGAGGTAGACATAAAGCCTAGAAGTCTTCCATCCACTGGCTCACTCCCCAAATGGCTATAACAGCCAGGGATAGGGTAAGCTGAAGTCAGGAGCCTGAAGCTTCTTCCAGATCTCCCATGTGGGTGCAGATGCCCAAGGAATTGGGCCATCTTCTGCTGCTTTCCCAGGCACATTAGCAGGGAGTTGGATCAGAAGTGGAGCAGCCTGGACTCAAACTGGTGCCCAAATGTGATGCTGGCACTGCAGGCAGCAGCTTTACCTGCTAAGCTACAACACCAGCTTCCAAAATTTCATTTTAAAATTTATGTATAACTCAGAATTTACCTCTTTCACCATTCACTCAGTTACCTCTTTCACCATTCTATGTTACTGCATCCTTCAGAGACAAGTAGACACAGGGCTCCCCCAAAACTTGCTATTTGCCACCAACAACATCAGCTCCCCAGGCATGGTTTCTCTGGTTGTAAGTTTTTACCCAAACAATTGTCAACACACTTAGAAGCTGATATTTCTAGATGCTTTATTTATCCAATCTCTTCGGGCCAGTCCTGAATGGTGCCATTGGTCATCAGGCACAAGTCAGCTAATAGCTTCAGTCCAGGCTCTTTGTTAAGCTCAATTTTCTTCTTCACTGAAATCCTGAGGGGCCGGTGCTGTAGCATTGCCGGTAAAGATGCCGCCTGCAGTGCCGGCAGCACATATGGGTGCTGGTGCAGGCGTACACCTTCCGGATAGGTTAACGCCGGCGAGACCTCGGAGACACCAGACGCGTTTATCGGCTTTTCAGCTTTCACTTTATTTTTCAGCAGACTCGCGTTACATGTCGCGAACGCCTGCCCTGTTACCGGCATTCATTCACAACTCATTCATTCACAACTCCTTCATTCACCACTCCTACTTACTACTCGCATTCATTCACAGCTCCCGCCTGTTACCGGCGTTCATTCATAACTCCCGCCTGTTTCCGGCGTTCATTCACAACTCCGCCTGTTACCGGCGTTCATTCATTACTCCGCCTTTTACTAGCGTTCATTCATTCCTCCGTCTTTTACCAGCGTTCATTCACTCCTCCGTCTTTTTCCAGCGTTCATTCACTCCTCCGTCTTTTACCAGCGTTCATTCACTCCTCCGTCTTTTACCAGCGTTCATTCACTCCTCCGTCTTTTACCAGCGTTCATTCATTCACTCCCGCCCACCGTCCACCTATTAATATATATCATTCACGGAAAACATGTTACCAACTAAGTGTGGGAAACATGCGATAACAGGATGCTTAAAGTCAAAACAGGATCTTGCAATTAGCAACGGGCAGGGTGGAAAAAGCCCAGCACTAAACTTCTTGTGCTTGTACATGTCGGGAGGGGCACAGCTGGCCAGGCTGTCCCGTTCCCCGACATCTCCCCCTTATTTCTTTGCAAAATGGAGTGGTACTGTGCCTGTCTTAGGTGACCAAGAGCATCTATCAGGCTTACCCGTCATTGGCACATGAACATGAGGTGTGGAGGGAGCGTTCATGCCCTGTCTTAGGTTGCCTTGAAGACCTCTCAGAACTTACCCGTCTTTGACTACCATTCCAGCAGATTCAGCCACACCTGAATCTGTCCATTTTGCATGGGGACTGGTTAGCTGGCTTGTTTAACCACCACTTGCGTATTAACAGCCCTTGCAAAATCCGAACAATAATTGATCCTGTTATTAACATGCTACCCAAAAGATGGGACTGATTAGCGGCAAATGAAAAGTGGTTGTAACACAAACTGCAGTAGATCCAGTAACACAGGGTATGCCAACCAGGCCTAATCTTGCAATAAATCCGTTCATTAACAGCTGAATAGCAGTATATCATCAAGTGCCTGGGCGGTAAATCTTGTGATGCTATCAAGTATGGACAGTGTGGAGGTTTGGCTCACGGCCATGCCAATAGCGGCCTAACAAGCTGATAACGCCGCAATTACTGCAACGACAACCACGGTGACTCCAAAGTCTCTCCTGTGTTGAACAGCCATAGAGAAGTCCTTCTCAGGCAAATACATAACTGGAGAGGGAGAGGTAGGGCTCTCAAGAGACCCCAATACTCATCCAGCTTGGCCATCGTCGGTGACAGTGGCGTCATTATTAGTAGGAGTAGGATCACGATCATCTTGCCACTCTATTGTTCTTGTCCGTCTTTCTGGAGTCCAGATTGGATTTTTTTCTTCCTGTGGGAGAAAACAAACAGCGCCTCGTACCCTTCTTATTAAAGGGTATGGGCCTTTCCATTTGTTATCTTGTGGGTCTTTCCACATAATCATTTTTCTAACGTGTGGCTGAACTTCTGTCGGTTCATAGGGTTTATTGCTATTGGGGGTCTGTTCCAAGATTACATGACGTTCTGCCGGGGTGAGACCATCAGCTTTTTTATTTAAAAAATTTATGGTAAGTAAGGCGAGATTGAAAATGTCTTTAGGGGAACAGGATAGTGCCCCTATTCCCCCTTTTTGTTTTAATACAAAGTTTAGTGCGTTCCACAACGGCTTGTCCAGTAGGGTTATATGGGATGCCGGTTAAATGAGAGATATGAAAAGCTGCTAAAAACTCAGCAAAAGCCTTAGAAGTATAAGCAGGTCCATTATCAGTTTTTATTATATTAGGAATTCCCCAAGAAGCAAAACATTGTAACATATGTTGCATTACATGGGAGGTGGACTCTTTGGCGGTGGCGGTAGCCATAACTACTCCTGAGTAAGTATCCACCGTAACATGGACACAGGATAGCTTGCCAAAGGCAGGCATATGCGTTACATCCATTTGCCAAATGTGACATGGATAAAGGCCCCGGGGATTAGCTCCAGTGGGCATAGTAACAGGCTGATGAATAACACATTTTTCGCAATTTTGGACAATAGATTTAGCTTTACGAATAGGGATATTAAACCTCATACTTAAGGTCTTACTATTAACATGCCAAAGTTTGTGATATTCTGTTGCCTGTTCCAAGGCAGTGCAAGCTAAAAGGAAGCGGGAATGTTGATCGGCAAGGGCATTTCCCGCGGTGAGAGGACCTGGAAGGGAGGTATGTGCTCTAATATGGGTGATAAAAATGGGATCTGATCTCCTAAATAAAGCGTGCTGAACAAGCTCAAAATAAGGAAACACTGTAGAACTTTTGGATATTAACGAAGGAGAGCCTAGCCTCTTAACAGCATTAACAATATATAAGCTATCAGAAACGATATTAAGAGGACCCTCAACCATATTTAATAACTTAGCCACTACAGCTAGCTCTGCATGTTGAGGTGAGGGAGATGCAGTAACTGCATGATGCACCTGATGGGATAATGGTTATCTACACTTATGTCAAGGGTGATGGTGATGTGGGACCATTGCCAAGTTTCCTTAGCCCACTCCTGAATGACTACAGACTCTAACGGAAGAATGCAGGACTGTGGTCTTCTCCCTGCAATTTCTACGACTCTGTGGATGGCTTGTAAAACTAAATTTCCCATAGCCTCCGCATAGGAGGTAATAGATCTGGGCATATGGTTATGTAGGTATATAAACAACAATGGTCCTTCTTGCCAGAGTAGAGCATAGGGATAATGACTTTGTATGAACACCAAAATACTTAAGGGCATAGTGGGGTCACACCGCTGCATAGCGGTGCTCTTAAGGCGCTGTTCAAAATTTTTTAATACTGCTTTTGCCTCCTTTGTAAGTTGTCTGGGTGAATTTAGGCATGCATCGCCTTCCAGAAGTCGGAACAAAGGGTGCATTTCTTCAGTAGTCATTTTACAATAAGGCCGAATCCAGTTTAAATTTCCACACAATTTTTGTAAGTCATTTAAGGTTTTAATATGATGAGTGGAGATGATGGGGGTTAAAGAACTCTGCCCAATTTGGTTTCAGGCGCCGCGGTGGGTGGGGAGTTGAATCCCCAGTATTTATAAAAAAAGCGGCTTCATCGTCATTACGAGCACTTTCATTTTCAAGCATTTGCCTTCTAGTCTGTTTCTCCGGCCCAGACTCTAAAACTATGGGCCTCATCTCGCTGGAAGCATTGACGGCAAAACAGCAACAGCGCATAGGATGACGGGGTGGTTCGTAAGGAGGAGTGGAGGGCATTAAGGGCAACTCCGAGTATAGTGGAAGCGATCCCAGCGTCTGCGGATGTTTCGCTTTTGGTCGGGCTCCTCCGCTTTCTTCCATCCTTTGTTCCTCTATACTATCTCCTTTTTCGCTACTATCATGGGAGTCTTCGCTGAGCTCCTCCAGTAGTTCGGAGCCTTCATCTAAGAGTTCCCCGATCTGGTCATCCTCCGACCGTAAAGCAGTATCTATCAGATACCACAAGCGGATCACTCCCTCCTCGACTCCAGCGTTTCTCAATTCACGTCCCACCCATCTCCACTGAACCTGTGATAAATCTCCTTCTTCAACAAACCAAGGACAAGTTTTATATAGTATCCTCGTAAAATTGCACACAGCTACACTCTTTACGGGCGTCCCCGTTGCCTTTAAAAGGCGGCTAATCAATAAGTGCATTTTCGTGGTGGACTGTGTGTTCCCCATTGTACCGCGGTATTCCTAGGCTTTTTCCCCTAGACTCCCGTCTATAGACGTTTTTTTTCTTACCTTCTTTCCGCGTCGCAGTGATCCGAGTCACGGCACCAGTTGCAGGCGTACACCTTCCGGATAGGTTAACGCCGGCGAGACCTCGGAGACACCAGACGCGTTTATCGGCTTTTCAGCTTTCACTTTATTTTTCAGCAGACTCGCGTTACATGTCGCGAACGCCCGCCCTGTTACCGGCATTCATTCACAACTCATTCATTCACAACTCCTTCATTCACCACTCCTACTTACTACTCGCATTCATTCACAGCTCCCGCCTGTTACCGGCGTTCATTCATAACTCCCGCCTGTTTCCGGCGTTCATTCATAACTCCCGCCTGTTTCCGGCGTTCATTCACAACTCCGCCTGTTACCGGCGTTCATTCATTCCTCCGTCTTTTACCAGCGTTCATTCATTCCTCCGTCTTTTACCAGCGTTCATTCACTCCTCCGTCTTTTTCCAGCGTTCATTCACTCCTCCGTCTTTTACCAGCGTTCATTCACTCCTCCGTCTTTTACCAGCGTTCATTCACTCCTCCGTCTTTTACCAGCGTTCATTCATTCACTCCCGCCCACCGTCCACCTATTAATATATATCATTCACGGAAAACATGTTACCAACTAAGTGTGGGAAACATGCGATAACAGGATGCTTAAAGTCAAAACAGGATCTTGCAATTAGCAACGGGCAGGGTGGAAAAAGCCCAGCACTAAACTTCTTGTGCTTGTACATGTCGGGAGGGGCACAGCTGGCCAGGCTGTCCCGTTCCCCGACATGCTGGTTCAAGTCCTGGCTGCTCTACTTCTGATCCAGCTCTCTGCTATGGCCTGGGAAAGCAGTGGCAGATGGCCCAAGTCCTCGGGCCCCTGCACCCACGTGGGAGATCCGGAAGAAGTTCCTGGCTCCTGGTTTCGGATTGGCACAGCTCTGGCCACAGTGGCCATCTGGGGAAGTGAACCAGTAGATGGAAGACCTCTCTCTCTCTCTCTCTCTCTCTGCCTATCCTTCTCTCTCTGTGTAACCCTGACTTTCAGATAAATAAATAAATCTTTTTTTTTTTTTATTTAACAGGTAGAGTTAGACAGTGAGAGAGAGAGAGAGACAGAGAGAAAGGTCTTCCTTCCATTGATTCACTCCCCAAATGGCCGCTATGGTGGGCGCTGCGCCAATCCGAAGCCAGGAGCCAGGTGCCTCTTCCTGGTTTCCCATGTGGGTGCAGGGGCCCAAGCACTTGGGCCATCCTCCACTGCCCTCCCGGGGCCACAGCAGAGAGCTGGACTGGAAGAGGAGCAACCAGGACTAGAGCCCAGTGCCCATACGGGACGCCGGTGCCGCAGGTGGAGGATTAACCAAGTGAGCCACAGCACCAGCCCCTAAATAAATCCTTAAAAAAAAAAAAAGAAAGAAAGAAAGAAAGAAAGAAAGAAAGAAAGAAAGAAAGAAAGAAATCCTGAGCCTCAGTCCAGCCAAACAGTGGTTGGTTAGACTCTTCTCAAGGAAAGTAGTAATTCCCATTTTACACCAATGACTAGTTTGTACCTATAAATCTGTACATTTCTCAAACAATTTCTTTTTTTTTTCAATTTTAATTAATTTATTTGAAAGAGAGAAAGTGCAAGTGAAAGAGAGTGAGCTGGGAACTCTATCCAGGTTTCCCATGTAGTTGACAAGGACACTACTACTTGAGCCATCACCTGCTGCCTCCCAGGGTACACATTAGCAGGAAGCTGGAATGGATAAAGAGCTGGGACTCAAACCCAGATGCTCCAGTATGGGCCATCCCAACCAGTGGCTTAATGCCTAGGTAAAGGCCGGCTCCAGCCTCTTCTTAATGGCTCTAATTTCAGGTAGGTCTATGGTCATCTGCACTGTGTGCCTTTCAAAAGATGCCAGACCAAAGGTCAGTAGCTTTGTAGAGGAGGGGCAGATGCCTTTAAAACAGAGATTGGCCAGATTTAGAAAATAAAAATACTCAATTAAATCTGAATTAAAGGGAGTAGCAATGTGGCATACCAACTTAAGCTGCCGGCTTCTGTACTTGCATCCCATATAGGTGCCGGTTTGAGTCCTAGTTGCTCTCGTTTTGGTCCAGCTCCCCGCTAATGTACCATAAAGCAGCAGAAGACGGCCCAAGTACCTGGGCCCCTGCCACCCACATGGGAGACCTGGGTAGAGTTCCAGGCTCTTGGTTTCAGCCCAGTCCCAGCCGTTGTGACCATCTAGGGAGTGAACCAGCAGATGGAAGATCTCTCTGTCTCTGTCTCTCTCTCTCCATATATATATATGTGTGTGTGTGTGTATGTGTGTGTGTGTATGTGTGTGTATGTGTATATATATAAAACTCTGATGTTCAAATAAATCTTTTTAAAAACATACATTTAAATTAATGATAAATAACTTTTTAGCTTATCTCATGTAATATTTGAGACATACATATACTAAATTATTATTTGTCGTTTATCTGAAATTTAAATTTAACTGAACATTGTGTGCTTATTTGGCACTTTCATACTAGGACAAAAGAGTAAAAGCATTTTGTGTGGTCACAGGAGTCAGAGTCTAGTCCAGCTCTAACACCTCCAAGCCAGGAGGTCATGCCAAGAGAAGAGCCAGGCCAGCTGACCTTGCTGCGATCAAGGACCTACAGAGGGGAAATTCAGTCCGTTGCAGTGCATCTGGATCTAAGGGACCAAGCTCTGCAACGAATAGAAAGTGAGGTTAGAAAACCAGATCTAAGTCAGCTGACAAACTTGACAGTCTTCTGTGTGAGGATGTTCTCCA
The DNA here is from genome assembly GCF_964237555.1 of Oryctolagus cuniculus. Lineage (NCBI taxonomy): Eukaryota > Metazoa > Chordata > Mammalia > Lagomorpha > Leporidae > Oryctolagus > Oryctolagus cuniculus. The sequence goes on from NC_091433.1 coordinate 134,942,657, forward strand.
TTACCCACGAGTGTCTTTCTTCCTTTATTCTCTGAACTCCCCATAAAGATGGATGTGGTTTGCTATCTAGCAGTGCCATAGGAAGTTGAGCATTAATGAAGAAAAGATGGCCATCTGTCCCAGCTTGCGACCCTCTGGGTGCTTAATGCTAAGCAGCTTCCCTCCTGGTTAGTATTAAGATGGTGTCACAGATCCTCTTAATGCACGTAACAGGCTTGTTAAACCCGTTAGGAAATAGCCATGAACCCACAGATCTGGCACCATGAAGTCCTGGCTCCTTGCTTCATGTCTCCATTCTGCTGCTGCTGGGGAAGGCTGAACTGCAGATGAGGGCTGCTGGGGTAGAAATCAGGAGACCAGAGCACACAGGGGCTTGGTTCCCAATTTATTTCTCAGTTTGCATCTCCTTGCCCTTTTTTTTAATTTTTAGAAAGCTTTTATTTAATAAATATAAATTTCATAGGTACAGCTTTTGGAATATAGCAGTTCTTCCCCTGATACCTGCCCTCCCACCCCTATTCCCGTCCCATCTCCTACTCCCTCTCCCATCCCATTCTTCATTACCTTATCCTTTTCTTAGGAGAGTGTTGATACAGTGACCAGAGAGACTAATAAACATATGACTTTGCTGGAATGGACAGAATATCAGACAAACATGAGAGAAGGCCATTTGCCTTTGCTTATCTCCACTGTTCTCTTCTTGGTGGATAGCCCCACGTCCTGTTTTCAGGGCGGTCCAGAGTTAACTCTTGTTATCTCACAATAATTGTGACTATCTCTCCCTTTCACTTTCACATGTGAAGGATGCATTATATTGTCACTTGAGTTACGGCAAGCATGTTTAAGAATGCCAATCTAGGATATATCTACAGAAGCAATATTTGAAATGGGGTCACTCAGAGGCCACACAATTTCAAAGTGGCCAGAATAAGGGCCTGGTTTTTCTAAAGCTCAGAACTCTGTTGCTACACTAAATCCCACTCAGCCAGAAAGCTGATCATGAAGTTCCAGTGGAGGATAAGGCTAGAAGAGCTTTTCTGCCTTCCCCAGGGTCCCACAGGCTATGGCTTCCTCCACCTGAGCACTACTGACATTTTTGATAGGGCAATCATTCTTTGGGGTAGGTGTCCCATGTATTAAACAACGTCTAACAACATTCTTGGCCCCTACCCACGGGATGAGTCACACTCCCCCATCCCCAGTTATCACCACTAAAAATGTCTTCAGACTTCACTTAGTTCCTGCTTGGGGCAAAGTCACCCCCTTTGAGAATCACCACTCTTGGAGAAAAAGATGAGCATTTCTAGGAGAAGAGTTCTGTCCACTTTGCAGTGATCATAAATGGACTTGGGGGAAGTCGCCGATTGTTTTACTCCACACAGTAGACTTAAAAACAATGGCAATAAACATGAATATTTTTAAGGCTCTTGGAATTTGCCAGGAACCTTCTGTGCCTTAGGCCAAGGTCTCCTGCCTGGGTTTCCCGTGAGGTGGAGGGAGAAGTTCCACGACCACCTTCTACTGATAGGCCATAAGGACTGGATAGCACCTAGGTCCTGGAGAACAGGATGGATGCTCAGCAGTGGGGCTGCCTACCACCTACTAATAGCCTGGCAGCTTCCAGGCAGGGCTATCTTCTATGGCCATCTGGAGAGATCTTAACTGGGCCTTTGTGGAGACAAAAAACATTTAATTGATAATGACTGAGTATGCATCTTGTAATGAGAGCACTACACAGTTTTAAATCATCTTTATATATAAAGGTAAGAAACTGTGATACTTGTTGATGAAATATATTGCTGTCTAGAACCTTCTCTGTGCCCCACCTCTGGGCAAGTATATCTACTACTTGATTTCTGGCAATATGAATATTAAATACGGTCTTAATATTTTCTCATTCACTTATAGAAAGTACAGTCTTTTTTTATTTATTTGATAGGTAGCGTTATAGACCATGAGAGAGAGACAGAGAGAAAGGTCTTCCTTCCGTTGGTTCACTCCCCGAATGGCTGATCCGAAGCCAGGAGTCAGGAGCTTCCTCCTAGTCTCCTATGCAGGTGCAGGGCCCAAGGACTTGGGCCATCCTCCACTGCCCTCCCGGGCCACAGGAGAGAGCTGGACTGGAAGAGGATCAACTAGGACTAGAACCGGTGCCCAGATGGGATGCTGGCGCTGCAGGCAGAGGATTAACCAAGTGAGCCACGGTGCTGGCCAGTACAGTCTTTAAGTTTAGGGTCTTTATCAATCAATGTTTGGAACTCTGTACAAATGCTGTGCTAGGTCTGTGCTGTTTTCTCATTCTCTTTCTAACAGTAAGGACTTCCACTTTAAAATATGCTTGTTGAGGGGGAGAAACAGCCTCAGGTCCTTCTTGTAGTGTGGTCTGATAGCCCATGGTAGAGAAGTATGGGCTCCATGATCCCACCTGTGGAACACGAAGGTGTGCCCCTGAGACTGGGGAGTGAGAGAGGGTACCACTGTTCATCCTTTTATGCCTAATAATATAGAGCAGGACAAATACTGGGCTTCAGTGTAGTGCTTCTATTCTTACTGGTCCCCTTCAATTATAGATTGGGGGAATAGAAGACTCAAGTCAAAGCAAGTAGTCAGGGTGGGGATGGGGGAATTATTGTAGATAAGGAATCAGGAGTAATTAACATAGGCATTGCCTGGGAAAAATAAGAACACAAATGAATTTGTTGCATTTCAGGGTGGAGTTAATTTGGGATTAAGCCAGGATGTCAGCTCCGCAGTAGGTGCTATCGTAATTTATGGAGTTTTTAAACTTTAAGAGGTGCTCAGTGGTGTTACAAACTTGAAAATGGAAAACCCATCACCATGTTGAGCTAAACTGGACCTCAAGTTGTCCATTCCAAAGTATCTGTCTGCTAGGGAATTCTAACAGCTTCATTTTTGTGTGTTTGTATTTTTAGCTGCAGTTAGCATCCTCAAATGCTGAAATCATGAGTGGCCAGTTATGAAGTAATGTGTGTGTGTGTGCATGGGAGAGGAAATTTCACTGGAGTGACACATAAAGTTGTGGTTCTGAGAAGGAGCCGATAAAGAGGATGGAGACATTTCCCTGGAGATCCCCCACAGCCCAGACTGTGACACTGCTATACAGGGGACATTGGAATGTGAAACAAGTACCACGAGGCCCTCAAGCCAAACTCCTCCAACTGAATAAATGAGCTAATTCTGTGATATCAGCCAGTAGATGTCTCTCTCTGTTATATCCCTTCTGATCATTACCTTGGCCATCAGACAGTTCTGCTACATTACTCGACTGTGCTGCCGAGAGAGAACTGACAATATTAAAGTGACTCCATTGCTTTTATGAACTGGCTGTAGGAGGCTAGAGTCCATTTCCATTACTGAGATGTGTTGCGTGCCTAACCAAATGCTTTTGGAAGCAGATAATTAGGCATTGCAGGCTGTGATTGTTTAAAGGAGATACACATTGAGTTTTCAGACATGGTGCTGTGAAATGTCTCATTGCATGAAGATTATGCTTACTTTCAAGAGTGCCCCAGGGTTATTTTGGTTGGGAGTCTGAAAGGGGGCTGGACTTCCTTTCTGGGACACATGCTACTGTAGAGGCGATGCCAGTGTCTTAAATTCAAATACTGTTAAGAGGCAAACAGTGAGTAACTCCGAGTAATTCCAGCCACACACCTCCTGCCCTGGAAAAAACAATCACACCTTAGTCATGTTCAAGAAATCAGGGTGTTTCTTTTGAAACTTTAACCTTCTTGTTCTTAAAACGCAGTGCCAACATACATAGTTTGCATGTGCTGATACAAAGCATATTGGAAGTCTGAAAACATTTAAGAGTTAAATGATACAAGATCCAGTCTCTGGAATAAATTACAGAAAATGCTGGTGTAAAGGGAACACATTTACTACACCTTTTAAGGCCCCAAAGAGAGTCCTAAAGTGCAAAGATTCTTTTTAAATGAAATACATCCATGGCCCGCTTGACGGTAAAGGGGAAGTATAGAAGACGACCTTTGCCAGGTCTTCCCAGGTGGTCAAGAGTAAAGGTGGGAAGATTATCGACTCTTGTGACCCCACACCTGAGTAAGATCATGGGCGGTGTCCACTGGGACCTCATCAAGACCTCCAGAATGCTCCAACTCTGGGATGGCCTTATTAGGAAATGACTCTCTAAAAAGTTTGAGTGTATTGCAATGGGAAGGTTGTTTCCAACAGGCTGCAGGAGCTGATTTCTAGATTGAGGTCTGCCAACAATCAGCTAAACATTCTATTCAAAGTATGCACTGTGGGCCAGCAGCATCAGCTGCACCTGGAGCTTATTAGAAATGCAGAATCTCAGGCTTCATCCCAGACCCACAAAATCAGAGTGCACATTTTAATAAGACTCCCAGGTGATTCATTTGCACATTAAAATTTGTGACCTGTTGGGCTCTACCACATAAACTTCAAGGGCACAAGTCATGTTATTTAGTCATTCTTATATTCATTTATGCATTTAATGAGCTATTTATTGAGTGTCTACTTTGTGCTGTACTTTGGCATGAGATTAAGCCATGGGGAGACAGTGCTGAATAGAACAGACAAGATTTCTGCTAGTCACTATTGTATTTTTATATTTGTATCACAGTCATATTTTGCTTCTTATAAACCATCATGATTTAAAATACTTCACTTACATGAACTCATTTACTCTTTTTTTTTTTTTTTTTTTTGGACAGGCAGAGTGGACAGTGAGAGAGACAGAGAGAAAGGTCTTCCTTTGCCGTTGGTTCACCCTCCAATGGCTGCTGCGGACAGCACGCTGTGGCCGGCGCACCACGCTGATCCAATGGCAGGAGCCAGGTACTTATCCTGGTCCCCCATGGGGTGCAGGGCCCAAGCACTTGGGCCATCCTCCACTGTACTCCCTGGCCACAGCAGAGAGCTGGACTGGAAGAGGAGCAACCGAAACAGAATCCGGCGCGCCGACCGGGACTAGAACCCGGTGTGCTGGCGCCGCAAGGCGGAGGATTAGCCTAGTGAGCCACGGCACCGGCCTCATTTACTCTTCAACTCTGTGAGGTATGGACCATTATTTTTTACACTTTAGAGGTAAGGAAATGGAGGCACTGAGAAGTTGAATAACGTATCTAAGGCCAGGCAACATGTAAATGGCAGAGGCAGGATTTGAATCCAGAGTCAGGCTTCAGAATTCAGGCTCTTAACCTGTTATGCCACCAATAAATCAGCCAACAGTTTACAACCTATGGCTTTACTTTTAATGAAATAAATAGAATGCTGTAATAGAAAAATGTCAGGAGTACTTTTAGGTAGGCTGGTCCAGGAAATTGTAAGAAGACATTTAAATTGAGACCTATAGGAGGGGAAGAACCCAGCCATGTAAATGGACATGGGAGACATATTCTAAGCAGAAGTATCAAGTGCACAGTATCTGAGGTGGAAAGAAAGTGACCCCATCACAGAACCAACTAAGATCAACATAGCTGGAACGCACAGGTGGTAAGGAGAGACTAGAGGTGAGTTGGCAAGGCATGGGGAGCTGAGCAGTGTAGATGATACAGAACCTTGAAAGACAGGAACAGAATTCAGAGTTTATTCCAGATGTGCTGGAATACAGGATTTGCTGGGGAGTGAGATAATCTGAATACTGGGAGGAGAGTTGATTGTAGGTAATAAGGGCAAAATCAGCAGAACCCATTCAGTGTATTTGGGTGATCTAGCAGAAAGACAGTGTGGCTTATAACACCACTAGCAGTGGGGACAGACAGAAGAGCATAGACACAAAATATGATTTGGAGGCAAGACAACAGAAGTGATCCCTTGTACTTGTGTGTGAGGGTTCACACGTGTATATATGTGTCAAAGTGTGTGTTTCTGAGGGTCAGTGTCAGCAAAAAGGAGGAATTAGATCACAGGCAGATTTGAGCACGTTGGGTACCTGGTGTTGCTGCAGAAAACAGGATGAGCAGGTTGGGGTAGGTGGGATCAGGTATTCCTCCTAGAGTACACTCAATGTGAGATGCTTCCGGGACTTCCAAGCAGAGATGTCAGAGAGGCGGCCATGTTTTTCCAACATTTAGTTCTCAATCTAGAAGAGAGGCAACAATAATTAATATTTGTTTACAAGATTTAGAGAAGGTCTCATGGTATGACAAGATCTAGCTCCCAAAGTGTTCACTGTTCTATGAAAGTTGCTCCAGCAGAGATCAACTTTGTTTATATTCAGAATGACATAAAAACATAAATCACCACCACCACCAACAACAAACCACGAGTTATAGAGAACCAACATATTAACTCATTCTGAAGTGTGCATGACCAACTCCAGGTCCTTCTTGAATGTGGATATCTGCAGGTAGACTTCTGTCATTGGAAGGGAGGATGACATGATGGTTTAAGCGTCTCTCGAGCATGTTGCATAATAGAGTATCTGCAGTGGTTATCGCAAGTGCTCAGTGAATGCTGCTTTGTACAAGGTGTCAAGATGAATTTTACACAAGGCCAATGCCCTTCCATTAAGGTAAATTTTGGCTTACCAAGTTCTCAAAGTTGTTTGTCTTCTCACAGACACAGAATATACACTCATACTTTTTTGTTCTCTTAACTTACATATTAGAATCTCAGAGTCTCTTATAATATTCCAGATGTCCAGTAAAAACATAGTTTCCATGTTTCTAAATTTGTATCAGTATCCCTTATGTTGGTCTACCACCCTCACCCTAATTTTCATATATTTAATACATTCTGATTCGAAACAGTCCACTTGGGTAACTTGTCTCTTTGACCTGCTATTTGATGCTCCTTATATCCTTCAAGATGGAGTCTACGATAGGGAGAAGGATCGCCACTGTGTGGGGAGGAAGAAGTGGCCTCAGGATTCTCCTTGGATGGGTGCGGACTGATGTCCACCAGGACCTGGTCTAGCTGCTGCTTCCCTGGGCTTTCTGCCCCTGAGGATTTGGAGAATGTCTCGTAGTGGAGCCCTGGCCCAAAGGCCTCTCTCTGTTCATTGGCCTCTTCTCCTACTGCCTCTCTAGATGTCTCTGAGTCCCTGTCAAGCCCTCTAAAGGGTTTCTGATGAGGTCATCTACCCCACAGCCAGTGGGGTAGCACTGTTTCCTGCCAGGGCCTATGGCTAACTAGTCAGGATCTAGGACACACAGGAGCCCAAGGCTACTGGGAAGTTCTTCTCTGCCCAGTCATGGACGTTTGGCCTCCTAACTGTCAGTCATGCCCTGCGCCTAGACCTGGTTTGCACCCTGGAGTGGAGGTCTCTGAGCATACCTCTGACCTGGTTCCCTGCCCCTTCTGCAGACTCCCAAAGGGAGGGAGAAGTGTTTTTTCTTGCCATTTTTCTTCTTTTTATCAAAGTGGCTCCTGTTTCCTCCATGAAGCTAAAATGGAGAAGGGGTGGGAGGCATAAGGAAACACACATTGGAAAGTATTTTTAGGGTAATTCACTGGCTACACATACTTGGAGTCTATGAGTGCACACGAGAGGCCTGAGATAGTGTAAAGGCCCTGAGAAGTCATAAGATGCTCTTGATGAGAAAGTGCATCCATCCAGAAGTAAGAAAACTGGCCTCTGGATGAAAAATACACATCATATTAAGTCTTCATTGGCAAATAAAAAGGCTCACTTCTCTAGCACTGTAGAGCAGAGTATTTAAGAAAACGAAATCAATTCAATTGAGCAAGTATCAAGGAGTCTACTGTGTGTTTATTCTGCTCAGATCCACAGGGAAGGAAAAAAAAAGATAAAAGGCACATTTATTATACAAAAAATAGGTCACAAACTTCTTAGGCAGATGTGACACACATTTAGGAAACTGATGACTAGTGAGCCCAGGTAGGGCAGTATTGCTGGATCAAGTCTGGCACGGACATTAAATGTTAGAAGAAATAAGGCAGAGTAGGAGACCACTCTGGAATTAGAGGTTTCTAGAAATGATGGTTCATACTCTTGGTACTGAAGATGGATGCATTGTAGACAGGCAGAGAAGTGTGGAAGGTAGAGGGAAGAGCAAAAACCAAGGGTTTGAAGTATGACTGATGAGAACTGTACCATTTAAATGGTATCCACTAGCCATGTGTTTTTACTGATTACTTAAAATGAGGCCAGTGCAATGTGAGATGTACTGTAAGTATAAAATATGCATCACATCTTGAATTTTTTTTCTTATTTGAGAGGCAGAGAGAGAGAGAGAGAGAGAGAGAGAGAGAGAGAGAAAGGGGGAGACCTAGAGAGTTTCCATTCTGTTGGGTCACTCCCCAAATGCTCACAGTGTTCAAGCCCATGTTAGTAGCTGGGAACTCAATCCAGTTCTTTTACATGGGTGGCAGGAAGCCTATTAGTGGAACCGTCACCTGCTACCTCCCAGAATCTGCATTTGCAAGAAGGTGGAATCAGTGGCAAGTTGGAACTCTGAACACAGGCACTCCAATATGGGACACAGGCTTCCCAGCTGATAGCTAACCACCAGACCAAGCACCTCAAGAAGTCCTAATGTGAAAAAAGAAAGAGAGTGTAAAATATCTCATTAGTAATTTTTAAATATTTATGACATATTAAATAATAGTTCAAATACATTGAATTAAACAATGTTATGAAAATTATTTTTCCTATTTATTATTATTTTAAATGTGGCTACTAGAAAATTTTAAATTACATTTGTGGCTTGCATCTTATTTCTGTTTGACAGTGCTGGGAGAAAGGCGTCAGGGAAGAAATGGCCTAACTTAAGATATGGATAAGGGTCAGCACTGTGGCGCAGCAGGTTAAGCTGCTGTGTGCAGTGCTGGCATCCCTTATGAGTACCATTTCATGTCCTGGCTGCTTAACTTTCCAGCTAGCTCCCTGCTAGTGACCTGGGAAAACAGCAAAGGATGACCTAAGTGCTTGGGCCACCAATATGGGAGACACAGGAGAAGCTCCTGGCTCGTGGCTTCAGCCTTGCCCAGCCCTGGTTATTGCAGCCATTTGGAGGAATAAACCAGTGGATGGAAGATCTCTCTCTCTCTCTCTCTCTCTCTCTCTCTCTGCTTTTCCCTCTCTCTCTGTAACTCTGACTTTCAAATAAATGAATGTTAAAAGAAAAAGAAAAAAAATGGATCTGTGTTGCCTGGGAGGTCCCTAATCCCAAGTGGTAAAGTTGCTGCTTGTTAATGCCAGCCTGCCATATGGGCTATGCTTTGTGTCTTGGCTGCTCCACTTCCGATCCAGCTCCCTGATGTTGGCCTGGGAAAAGCAGAGGAAGCAGACTCAAGTGTTTGGACCTCTGAACCCATGTGGCAGACCCAGATGCAGCTCCTGGCTCCTGGATTTGGCCTGGCCCAGTGCTGGCAGTTGTGGCCATCTGGACAGTGAACCAGAGGATGGAAGATCTCTCTCTCTCCTTTTCTCTCTGTAATTCTTTCAAAATAAATAAATAAGTCTTTAAAAAAAACCCAACCCTTTATTAGAAGATTTAAAAATACATAGAAACTCAATAATTCTATAGGACAGTATCACTTATTCAGTACCAAAGCAATAAAAAATTCAGTAATATCTTTAAATGAACTCATTAACCTTCTAGTAGTTTTACATATACAGATAGTAAGATATGGTTATGCCAACCTGGATGTATAAGAGTCCGTTGTTTCTTGCAGTAATTCCTAGGTTCCCTCAGGGTCTGTATCTATAACTCTGGGGCTGGAGCTGGGTGGGGAGAATGGTAGGGCTGTATTGGGTAGAGCCTTGGGTGTCAGGCTTAGGAGCTGGGACTTTATTTCTTAGTCAAGAGGAACTTTAAACAAGACACCCCTTTCACCCTTCTCTTTGTCTACCCAGGGTTACTTTCAGAAGTACTCTTGACTTGCCTTTGTGCTGACTCTCTCTTTGCTGCAGCTTGGATATTGCTGCCAGTGCTCTTGACCTTTCAAAGGTGAAACTGGGTAGAAGTCTAACAGACAGGGTTGAACCTTTCTGGGTGTCCTCAAACCTCTTTTAGAATCATTTTTGTCTAGTTTCTGGTCAAATTTGTCAATTGAGGTCCTTTTGCAGGCTTAGGTGACAGCTCCAGAGCTCTTGTTATCCTGTAACCAGGGACCTTGCTGGCCTCTCGTCCTCTAAGTCTCTAAGCATCTTGAAATCACTCTCCCCAACTTCTGTTAAATGCCCGAATTCTGTCTTCGCTGTCCAGCCACTTCCAGGAAGATTCACAGCCTACAACTTATCTGTCAGATAAAACACAGGGATGACCCATTGTCCAAAACCTGCTGCGCTCGGGGCTGCTCTCTGAGGAGCAAGTCCGCGTGCAGCAGTCCCCACCGTGGCAAAGGACGTGTCACTTCAGGGTGTCATCTGAGGTTGGTGATAATTATAGTCATAAGGCCCATACCAGAGGGGTTAAAAGGAGACATATAAACTTGAGTAACCTTGCTACTGTTTGGGACATAGGGATTTTTATTTATTGGATTCCTCCAGCCTTTCTCAGGAGATTTGGTCCTGTAAGTCATGCTGACAGATTTATCTTGGGCTCCTGTCATCGATGGCTGTTTTCTCACTAAGCAGGTGGAAGGAGAAAGCCGAGGAAGGTAACTGCCAGCTGGGAGGGCATTTGTGCATCAGCACCATGAAGCGCACATAAATTATATGTATTCTGCAAGACCTCAGCTAGCTATTGCTTCTGCCTTGTCCTAGATTTCTCCTCTGTGACAGCGTTTGCTGTTGGCATTGGCATTATTGTCTGCAGTGGTAATTAGAGATTTGAGCCTTGCCCTTACAGTACGTGTAGGTCTTCAGGATTTCTCTCACAAATAGGGAGGTGAGGAGGGAGGGTTCCATTACACCCACTAAAATAGGACAGGCGAAATCCCACACTAAGCTTCCAGACAGCATTTCTAGGAATGCTTTTAAATTGGTAGACACCCCGTCACCACCAGCCGTGGCCACGGGAAGAATTCTTGTTTGATCTCTGTTCAGCCCTCTTGGTAGAGGGTTCATGGAGAGGGAGGGAAAGGATAAAAGGAGCAAAGGAAGAAGATCTTAGGGATTCTGGTGTGATGCTCTCTAGTCTTTCTTGTGCCGTACAATCTGTTCTTCAAAGAAAATTGCTCTTATTACCATTTGTTTAGGCATGGTGTAAACTAGGAACTGGGGCAGATGTTTTACACAGACGCATCTCATTCCTTATCTGCAGGATGCTTCCACGCATTCCCCCACCCCAGGGGTGCCTAAACCTCAGCTGATTCTGAAAGAGTCTACCCAATCTTCCTTCCTACACACACTGACATGTCTAAGCCAAAGTTTAATTTATAAATTAGGCACAGCAAGCATTTAACAATATTAATAATAAAATGGAATGATGACAGCAATAAACATACAGTAACAGAAGCTATATAACAGTTTTTCTCTTCATATAAGTGCGATGCTTTATGGCACAGCACATTTCCATCATTTTGAACAGGTTTTCTGTTTATATCTTCCAATCAAAAATTAGTGCTTCTACTATCTTAACTAAGCACTCATGCACTGTGGCTTTAACTTTTGCAGTTCAAGGTGCAACAGCAAATGTAGCACTAAGTTCTTTTTCCTTTTTCACACTTTCACAGATAAACGATTTGTTATTATCACAGAACTTAGAAATCTCAGCATACAATTTTTTCCCTTAAGTTGAGAACATTCACTTTTTCATTTAAAGGAAGTACTCTCAGTTGCCAGCATCATCACATCTGTGCTTTTGGGCCATTATTGAGTACAATAACAGTAACTTGAACCCAGGCCTTTTAATATGCTGACAATTGGACTGATAACTGACATGGCTACTAAGTGACTTACGGGTAGTTAGTATATACAGCATGGATATGCTGGACAAGCGATGATTCACGTCTTGGGTAGGAAGAGTGGTATAACATGAGATTCCATCATGTTGCTCAGAATGGCATGCAATTTAAAGCCTATGAATTGTTTATTTGGGGGATTTTCCATTTAATATTTTTTGACCATAGTTGGCTATAGATAACTGAACCTGTGGAACTTGAAACCATGGATAAGGTAGGAAATTACTGGATTACTTCATTTAATCTTCAAAAAACCCTAGGAGTTAGGTGGAGTTATTTGCCTTCATTTTCCAGACAAGAGAACCAAGGCACAGAGGTGAAAGAAGGCATGGCTAAGAGGAGATGGAATTGGCATTGGAGCCCTGGCTGCTGATGTCAGAGCCGGTGGAAGCCCATGTGATGGGGAAGTCCTGCCTCTTAGTTCTGCCTTCCACTGGAGGGATGAACTCAAAATCAGGGAACTGCTCTGGTTGAAGCTAGGTTTGGGTGTGGACCTGACCTGACTTATTTACTCCCTCGCCCCATAGTAAGGCCAGTCAGCCAGCTTCTGCTTCCAGTCACATTCCCTCATGTTCTTGGGTGATGAAGCTGAAAAGCTATGTTTGGAAGGTGCTGGGCTTTGCCCATGGTCACATAGCCTGTTGGTAACAGAGCCCAGCTATCTGGATTCTTAGACTATGGTGAAGAAAGCAACCCTCAAACAGCAACACCAAGAAACCTGACTGCACCCGAAATCCTGTAGTTTCAATTTCTCAGACTTAAAAAGTGATTGAGAAGGCAAAGCCCGAAGAATAACAGGAATGTTTTACAGGAAAAAGAAAGTTATTGTAGAACCAGGAAATGATACCAACAATTCCAAGACTCTGCCCACAGCTGATACAGCAGATGTTTATGCCAGTGCTTGCGTCTCCCCAAATGATGCCCACTACATGCTTGAGGCTCTATTCTTAGAATTTCTTTTATGGTCCCAGTTGTTTCCAGGGCTGTGCCCTTTAAGGTCTGACTCGATGTGTTCTCTCTGTCCTGCTGACACTTTAAAATCGGAGTTCTTTTGCTTCGGTGTCCAAAGAACCCTTCTAGAAGAACTACTTCTTATTTTTAATAGGAAATTAACTTTGGGGTCTCCTTCTTTTACCCAGTTTCTCTTTCTCAAAGAAAAGTTCTTGGACTCATTTCATTCAAACTGTTGTCCCTGAGATTACAAAGGTGTTTAATTAATTAATTGCCAAAGTTGCATGCAAACAGAATGAATGCTTGAGCAAATCTTCCTTGGTCTTGGGGAGGAGATGAAAGTGTCTCTCAGAACAAGGATGGGTCGAAGCAAGAACCTGGAAGATACTTGAGAAGTCAGTAGATTCTCAGTTGTATCCCCATGCTCTGTTCTGGAATATGGATGCTCTCTTATCTAAGACTGGATCTGAGGATACAGAAGTGAATATATAGTTTCATATCTTTGGAAGGAAGAATTTTTTTTTAAGATTTTATTTTATTTATCTGAAGGGCAGAGTTACAGAGACAGAGAGGGAGAGAGAGAGAGAGGTCTTCCATCCACTGGTTTACTCCCCAATGGCCTCAATGGCAAGGGCTGGGCCAGATGGAAGCCAGGAGCCAGGAGCTTCTTCAGGGTCTCCCAAGTTCCGTCTTCCAGGTGCAGCAGCAAGGAACTGGATCGGAAGTGGAGCAGCCAGAATTTAAACCAACACCCATATGGGATGCCAGCATTGAAGACAGTGGCTTTATCTGCTATGCCATAAATGCTTAACCCAGAAGAATTTTTTTTTTTTTTTTGACAGGCAGAGTGGACAGTGAGAGAGAGAGACAGAGAGAAAGGTCTTCCTTTGCCGTTGGTTCACCCTCCAATGGCCGCCGCAGCCGGCGCGCTGCGGCCGGCGCACCGCGCTGATCCGATGGCAGGAGCCAGGAGCCAGGTGCTTTTCCTGGTCTCCCATGGGGTGCAGGGCCCAAGCACCTGGGCCATCCTCCACTGCACTCCCTGGCCACAGCAGAGAGCTGGCCTGGAAGAGGGGCAACCGGGACAGAATCCGGCGCCCCAACCGGGACTAGAACCCGGTGTGCTGGCGCCGCAAGGCGGAGGATTAGCCTAGTGAGCCGCGGCGCCGGCTAGAAGAATTGTTTTTTAAAGCTGTCTTGCAACCACGTGTCTCCCCATGTGTGATTACACAGAGGACCTAGTCCGGAAGGTTGCTTCTCTTGGTTTAACACTCTTCTGTTACCACCTTGAAATTCTTCATAGTTTTGAACACGAAACTCTGCATTTTCATTTTGCACTGATCCCTGTACATGACATAGGCTATCCAGCCTACAACATGCTTTGGGGAATGTGTGTTTGTGGTGATAGTGGATTGGGAAATCTATATTTGTAAGGAAGTTATGACCCACTCTGGTTTCCAGCCTTGTTACAAAAACATGCTCTGGTTTAAAAATGTATATGTAATTCAGAGTAAACACGGAATCTAAATTGAGTAAGGTGCATGTGGTAACAGTAAATTTAGTATCTCACCTTTACGAGTTAAATGAGGAGTCATTTCTCAGTGCCTTGCGCTATTTTTAGGTTATAGATCTTGAGATCCTAGCTTGTGTCCTTTTCTACCTGGTGCTTGCCTTGCTGGAAATAAGGTTACCACAGGTCACGTCCCAGTCCCTTCATCTGTGTCTTCCCCTTGGGTACAGGAAGAGACATTGTAATGAAATGAATCTGAAGTTGCAGGGTTTTTGTTTTTAATCATCATTTTAACCATCAAATTACTTCAAGGAATTTTCAGGTCATCACATTAAAAAAACTGTTATTTTTCAATTTAAGTGTTGGAAAATTCCAGCATTATAACAAATTAGTTTATTTATATAATCTTTAGTAAAGTAATAATAAAATACAAATTGAGTCTTTGAAAGAAGACATTAGAAAAGTAGATGTTTCATAACACAGTTGTCATTATTAGCAAGATTATCATTCAGTTTAAGACATACAATGAAGAAAAATAACAATGAAATATGTGAATACATAGGAAGCTAAGTTAGAAAAAAGACTTATGTAATTCCTAATCTGATTTTCCAAGGAGTGACAAAGCGCAGAATTTTATTTGCTTCTGAAATTTAAAATGAGACAGAGACAGATGAGGCCCTGCCAACTGTTTTTGTAGCCACTGAAAACATATACCAAGCATTGTGTATGCTGTGGTCACTTTGACCTGCCTTCTGCTCTCTCTGCCTTTTGGGAGTAGAAGTTCAGGACACTGAAGGTGGTCATTTCCAGGATACTGTGCAAGGTTTGCTGGGGTTCCTTGATTTCTTCAGTCAGGCATTGACAACTCAGGTTTCTGTAGGGTCTCTGCATGGGTGAGCACTGACTGGGTTGACCTGGAGAGAAATGTCCAATCTCAGCTGGGCAGCCTACTAGGCAATTGGACACAGTTGATGGGAGGAAATATTATCCTCATACGTTCCAATTTTTCAAAAAGAGTAGAATCAGGATTTAAATTGTTTTCATAAACTTGGATAAATGAATTCCTTTCACGTTTGATTATGGACGACCCTTTTTCTTATTCTAATTTATAGACACTGGTCTCAGTTCCTCCTTCATAGATTCCATTTTCCTAACTGCAAAATAGGAGTGAAAACTTACTGATCTCTATTTTACATAGAATATTAGAAAATAAATCAGTAGGTACGGACATTTCTGGCTGAGAAGTGTGCCATGAAGAAGAGAACCTGAAGAAGAGGGAAAAAAGCCTAGATTTTTAGGTATTAATTAATTAATAGGCATCAAAGATATACGTGTCATTGTAATGTACTTCACAGAATGGGCATGATCTGATGCAACGTGACCTCAGTAACAACACCTTCTCTCGGTTTCCTCCCTGAAATTTTGTGAAGCCAAATGATTGATTTTTTTTAAGGATTCATAGACTATTTTCCTTATTGGCAAACTGGTTAGACTAAGCTAGGAATTTTTTTGATCAAGTTAGCAAATAAAACACTTTTAAAGCTCTTCTTACTTCGGTGTATGTGGAATTATGATCAGTCCCATGTGAAATTTATAGTTCTAACTGTTAAATTTTATGACGTCAAATAACTGGAATATTAGAGTAACTTCTGTCCTCCATGAGGAAATTGAGTAGATCGCCCATCCTTCTTTATTCCGGAAAGGAATCTACATTGCTTTATTCTGATAGAAGTGTGTGTGCATGTGTGTGTGTGTGTGTGTGTGTGTGTGTGTGTCTGTCTGTCTGTCTGTCTGTCTGTCTTCCGAGAGCTGCTCTGGTGTTCACGAGCTCACTGCTGTGGCCAAGCTTGCTAAGCAGCACTCTTCTTTCAGGGAGGCAACGTTGCCTGGTTGATCTCTAAATTTCTTTCTGCTTGCTTACTGCTTTGGTTTCATGCCATTTTTCTGCCTCTCTCTCATCTGCTTGTGTTCCTTTCTCCCGGGACGCTCTTCAAAGCTCAGTGTAGATTTGCTAAGGATTTGTTTCTTGCCTTCCAATTTCGACTCTGAACCATCCCAGGCCTTCCTCCCACCAGACCTCTCTTAACTTCCCCCCGACAGCTTCCTTCTTCACTCCACACCCCAACCCTCTCTTCACTCCTTTACAAGTGTGGTGCCCTTGTCTCTTTCAACCTCACCTTGTTAGATGACGTTTCTTCTTAGTGGATGCTTTTCCTTGTCCCCAGCTCAGTTTTCTTCCTGGTTGAGACCCTGTACTTACTTTCTTCCCGGCCCTGTCGTTTTCCCCGAGAAGGCAACTACAACTTCTCATCCTTTTCCTCCTGCTTTGTGCCTCTGTCCTTTTCTTCCTTTTCTTCCTCTTCTTTCTTCCAACCTTCTTCCTTTCTCAGCTGTTTTCAAAAAACCAAGGGAGCCTGCAAAGATATTTACAATGTAGTGCAATTAAATAATTAAGCTAAAAAGTGGGACTGAGAGACTCAGAGTAGAAAATGTTATGTGGGGAGGGAAGTGAGTAGACAAGCTCAAACCCCCAGTTTGATTCTCCTGGGGCCGCCTTCTGGTTTCCTCTTGCTTGTCGTGGTGGCTTTTCTTTCCTGGAAGCACGTCAGCCAAAGATTCCCAGAGCTCAAGGGTCAAAAGCCACCGTGACCGCTTAGCCGCCTGTGTGCTGGTACCATGGCTAAAGGCTGGGTCTGGAACAACTGGCCTTTGCAAGTGTACAGATGCCAGGCGTTTTATTCCTGACACACAGCCCCTATGACAACAGTTGTCATAGCGAAAATGCCAGTCATGAAGAACAAGCTAGGTGTCACTCTCCTCTGCGTTTAGTTCTCATCACATGGCAGTCCAAGTGTGGATCCTGCCTCGTCCCTGGCTGCTATCGTGTTACTGCTGCAGGACTGTGCCTGCCTCTCCCTTTGCAGTTTTGCACAAGCCCTGTTGAAAAAATGGTTCCTGCCGTCCCTTCCACCATACCCTTAGACCTCTGGGCTGGGTGCCATTTCTGCCTCTGGAGTTTTCTGAGTCTTGGGAACATTGCAGTTTCTTGATGGCTGCTCCCACTATTGATCTTGATTTCCTTAAGCATTTCTCCTTGCTCCTTCTGGAAATTTATGCCTATTTCTGGCATTTAGCACCCCCCACCTGCTGCCCCATCTCTGTGAACACTCAGGCAGAGAATTCATTTAATTTTTTTCCCCTTGCTTCTTCTGGCCATAAATTTCCCTCGCCATTTCTCTGACCTCTTATTCCTTATGTACTTAAGAAGTCTTATTTATTTCAACCTCTTATGTAATTTATCTTGTGTTCATTCTCCACCTTTGCTTGCCTTATCTTTTTTTTTTTTTTTTTTACCCTATATGGATTTTGCTGTGTGAAGTGGAGGCCTCCTCTACCTGACATTTTATAACTCGCCTGTGCGTGCCCTTCTTGCCTCTGACTGATCTTCCTGCTACCGATTTCCTCTCCCCTCATCTCCTCCCTCTCCCGTGCCTTTGGTATTTATTACCATACATTTCCTATTGGCTGGTAATCACTTATCTTCTTCCTTCATTTTTTTTTCTTTCTCCCCCTTCCATCCTATTGTTTTATTTCACTGTCACCCTTGCCATAATTTTTCAGCCACCTAAGACTGTTCTGACTTGAAATGATTTGCTGCTGCACAACCTCAGACCCGGCTATGACACAGAAATCAGGCCCACCCATCTTTTCTTTCTTTCTCCTTGTAGAAAACAGCTAAGTTAATGCAAGTAAGAACTCACTCTCCAACCATATGGGATAACTTATGGCTGCAAATGAAAATCTCCCAATGTTTTGCTCCTCACAAGTTTTCACTTCCCCAGCACAGCTTGGGCAAGTCCAAGAAGTTAAAATCTCCAGGGAGGGAATATTTTCATGAAAATCCGCATTCTGCTTCTAGAATGTTCCTTTCACTCAGAGAATTCGCGTTTCAGTAACATTGCAGAGCATCACAAGGTTTCTCTTCCTCCCCGCCCCCCTCTGCTCCCCTTCCTTCTTTTTCAGGGAAGGTAATTTTGAATTCTCAACTAAGTTTGTTTTCCTTAATTCATGCGACAGAGGAATTTTCCCATATAAATATAGGCTTTAACCTTTTTCTCACTCTGGCTTATAAAAGCACATGCTAAAATCAAAAGGCCCATTTTACTTATGCACATTCTGTCTCTGAGATTTTGTGAGGGGTGATTTTCTACACTGTTTACCGAGAAAATGGTTGGCACTGCCCCAAACACAGCCACCCACATGCAAAGCCAGGTGTGAGAAGTTGTGGGGACCATCTGAGGTCATGAACTCATTAAATGAACTCATCTTCTTGTGGAGATATTAAAGAACTGCTTTGGAATAAGAAATGGACATGAAATATACTTTGGTGATGGCTGTGGTGATAACCTCTACAATTCATCCATTCATCATTCTATAGCCTTCCTGAAGATGTGGACTGGGCAGCCACAAAATAACTGTAGGAGCCCGTGCTGTGACATAGCAAGTACAGCTGCCGCCTGCAACACAGATATCCCATCTGGGCACCTATTCGAATCCCAGCTGCTCCACTTCCAATCCAGCTCACTGCTAATGGGGTGGGAAAGCTGCAGAAGATGGCCCAAGTACCAGGACCCCTCATGCACATGGGAGACCTGGAAGAAGCTCCTGGCTTCAGCCTGACCCAGTTTCTTGTGGCCATTTAGGGAGTGAGCCAGCAGATGGAAGATTTCTCTCTATATATCTTCCTTTGTCTCTGTAATTCTGCCTTTCAAACAAGCAAATATATCTTAAAACAAATAATAACTTTGACCAAACCCATGTCTGTATAGTAGAACTAATTTTTCCTGGGGCATGAGCCAATCTCATTTATTGCCTTAACTTTATTAATGTTTATGTTTTCTTTTAAATATTTTATTTTTTAAAAAATACTTATTTTACTTATTTGAAAGGCAGAATGACAAAGAGAAAGGAGAGACAGGTATCTTCTATCACTGGTCCACTCCCTAAATGGCTACAATGGACATGGCTGGTTGAGCCCAAAGTCAGGTGCCAGGAACTCCATCCTGGTCTCCCATGTGAGTGCAGAGGCCCATACCTGGACTCTCTTCCATTGCTTTCCCAGGCTCATTAGCAGGCAACTGGATCAGAAGCAGAGCAGCTGGGACTTGAACTCATGCTCTGCTAAGGGATTCTGGTGTCACAGGTGATGGCTTAATTTACTGTGCCACAATGCCAGTTCTTACAGTTTGGTTTTTAGATCTATCCTCAATTGTGTTTCTCTATATAGTGAAGCATCTGATGCTTATGGGAGAGAATCAGGAGGCATGGGCTGTACTCTCAGTTCCACTCCTAGAGCAACCGAGGGTAAATGAGAGACATAGATATCTTCCATCCACTGGTTTACTCCCCAAATGGTTGTAAAGGCCAGGCCTGGGCTAGAGTGAAGACAGAAGCCAGGAATTCAATACAGATCTCTGATGTAGTTGGCAGGGACCCAACCACTTTAGCCAATCCCTGCAGCCTCCTAGAGCTCACATTAGCAAGAAGTTGGAATTCTTCAATTGGAAGCACGGTTAGGACTCGAACTCAGAAACTTTAATATGGGACATAGGCAGACCCAGGGGCATCCTAACCACTGTGACAACTGCCCAGCCTAATGCTGAAGAGTTTAAGGCCTTGCCTGGTAGATTTCCAATCATTAGTCCTTTGAAAGCTCTATTCTCTGATGTTCTCAGGAGTTTCCAGCATATGATCCGTAAGACTCATCTTTTACCTCTGGGAATGTTTTATACAATGTTCTAGGAGCCAGAGATATTAAATTATGCTAATGGATAGCATGCCTGGTTTTTATTTGTGTGTTTCATTTATACATCTTCAAAGTGATGACTGTTGTAACACAATGGCAAATCATCTATTATCCTATAAATGACATCTAAAACACACACGTTATGGCACTACTCTCAATACTTGGATCATCTTTTTTTCCCCCTAGGATTTATTTATTTATTTGAGAGGCAGAGAGAGGGAGAGACAAAGAGAAAAAGGTCTTCTATCCACTGGTTCACCCTCCAAATTACCACAACAGCTGGAGCTGGGCCTATCTGAAATAAGGAGCCAGGAGTTTCTTACAGGTGTCCCATGTGGGTACAGGGGCCCAAGCACTTGGTCTATCTTCTACTGCTTCCCCAGGTGCATTAGCAGAGAGCTGGGTCGGAAGTGGAACAGCCAGAACTTGAACTGGCACCCATATGGGATGCCTGTGCTGCAGGTGGAGCCTTAACCTACTATGCCACAGCGCCAGCCCCTAGATCGTCTTTTAAAAGAGCTGGTGTATGGCACATTTCTGGGTATTAAGGGAAATTTTCCATTTCACTGAACAACTTTACCACAGTTATAGTTCCTGATTATTATTACACTTTGCAAGAGATGATTTTTTCCATAATTAAATGTAAGGTTGGTATGAAAATATGCCTAAAAGAAGTAATATGATTTAAATTTCATGGAGGTCTGAGTGACTGACTCTGGATTCTGGATTCTGGATGTAGCCATGTAGTGGAGGATACCCTGGCTTCCTGGGAGAGGGAGGGAAAACTAGAGAAGGGGCTATGGCTAAACATGGAAGGGGGAGCTGGGGAACTAAAAACAGGTTCTGTCACCCCCACAATTATGTCTGCATTTCCTTTGACCCTTTCCTCTTGAGGTGTCAGCTACTTTTAGAAGGCTTAATTTGGGGGCCGGCGCCACGGCTCACTAGGCTAATCCTCCACCTTGCGGCGCCGGCACCCCGGGTTCTAGTCCTGGTCAGGGCGCCGGATTCTGTCCTGGTTGCCCCTCTTCCAGGCCAGCTCTCTGCTGTGGCCCGGGAGTGCAGTGGAGGATGACCACATGGGGCCCTGCACCCCATGGGAGACCAGGATAAGTACCTGGCTCCTGCCATTGGATTAGTGCGGTGCGCTGGCAGCAGCACGCCAGCTCCGGCAGCCATTGGAGGGTGAACCAACGGCAAAAAGGAAGACCTTTCTCTGTGTCTCTCTCTCTCACTGTCCACTCTGCCTGTCAAAAATAAATAAATAAATAAATAAAAAGAAGGCTTAATTTGGTCTTCAGGCTTCTGATTCTGCAGATCTCAAGGTACATTTTATGCTGATCTGACTCTGACTACTGTGGAGACAAAATCTACAGAGCAAACTGGTGGAGATTGATCTAATATTGTAGGAAAATCATCAGGAACGAACCCAGGCTAGCTCACTCCCTTGAGCTAGGGTAGTAGAGGGGCCCACCCCTCCAGGGGTTTTTGATTCTGCCACTCAGCACAGAAGTTCCAGGTAGGGTGGAGGAACTGACCTTTCTCTTCTTACCTCTAAAGATAAGTCTCTCTCTCTCTCTCTCTCTATATATATATATATACACACACACACACACACACACACACACTTTTATATATATGGTATGATTTGATATGTAAGTCACCTTTGTACATATAAATTATATATAATTAAGTTATATATATAGATCAAATATTGCCAATATAATGTTCTACAAGAAGACTACCTAAAAGCCTATTGTCATAGAAAAATAAGTATTTATTTCTTATTCATATGTCTGTCAATTGACTGGTCTAGGTTTTACTGAGTTTGGCTTAATCTGCAGTTGGATTCAGGTTTGCTTCACATGTCTCTTGCCATTCTGGGACTTGTAGCTCCAGGGAGATGATCTTGTAGTCTCGGCAGGTCAAGTCTACAATGTGGCACTCTCCCAGCTGTTCTTGCTAATTTTAATAGGCCAAAGCAAGTGACATGATCAAACCCAAAGTCAAGGCATGGGGAAGTACACTTTGCTTACCAGAAGGCAAAGGGAGATGTTTGATACTAGAGGATTGAAAAATTGGGAACAATACACTGCAGGGTCTGATCAGATGACATCAAACTGTGGGTCTTCCTCGAAGGCTAAGACACTTAAATAGATGGTTGGACTTGGAAAGAGCAAACATTAACAAGTGCAGCAAACATTTATTTTTATAGTAAACTATGAAGTAATAAAATATATTATTCAAAGCTCTTTCACATTCAGTCTTATTTAGGGTTTCAGACCAAATGTGAAACAAGTGTGTGTGTTCTCTTTTCACCATGTATTGAGTATTTTTAAGCTAGATATTATGTTTAATACTTAGATGTCCTTGATCTCATTTAATCTGTGCACCTGTTCCCATAAAGAGAAGACTGAACCTAAGAGGGCTTATATAATGTAACCAAGCCACATAACTAATAGGAGGCAGAGGCAACTCCTATCTGATGGCTTCAAACCTTTCTCTCTTACCTAATGTCCTAGGTAGTCAACAACATTCCTAGGAAATCAACTACCCTGGTCCTAGGAGATCAACAGCTACCTTAGGAAGTGGAGTTTTCCATTCTTACATCACAGATTATTACAACAGACAAACAGGGTAGTCACATGAAACACACAGCCAGCAAGGTGAACAAGAGATGTTGCTGGCACCAGAATGTGGGCATACTGCATCCAACCTCATGTGGATTCAGTGCAGTCTCAGGAGGACTGTCGGGAGTCATTAATTTCAAACTACTCATGCCATGCGGGTGTCCAGTCACTTCTTGGGCTACTTCTTTCTCTTTGGATTCTCAGCTCTCCTTGATGAGAGCTGCTGCTTTATAGATCTCTTGGGAGGATCTGACGGTGATGAAATCCCATGGCTGCACTCCCCACCTCTCTGCCAATTTGGGTTTATTTCTGTCCCGAGCCAGATCTGGCAGACTCTCCTGTTGACAGTTACATGCTGAATCCATTTCAGGTTGTTCCCGAAGCCCGTTTCACAACAGGAAATCAAAGTAAGGGATCCTCTTGACTGCTTAGGAAGAGAGAGTCTGAGGACAGAGAATGCTGAATGTTCCATCCAGGACCTTCAAGGGTGGGAATGGGAGTGGGATGGTGGCACAGGGCACGTCTGTGTTTACATAAATGTGTATTGTTATATGGAATTATTTTGGAGAGTAAAAGAATCACAAAGAGCAGCCTGGAGGAGTGAATCAATTGTGGGGGGGAAATAGCTTGATTTACTTTACTTTGATTTTGTGTGTGTGTCTGTGTCCAACTGTATGCACATGCACAACTTATTTCATTTATACCTCCTTCTTCATCCCTGCTCAAACACTGTGGTATCTGAGGGCCTATCTTGATTTGGTAAAGAGCAGAGTGACTTAGGAAGATAGGAGTGTTCTTGAGCACTGATTTAGTATCTCCTGGGAGCTAAGCACCACGCAATAGCTCCATTACAACATTGCCAAAATGTTGTTCTTATCATTAAGCCTCCATGGTGTGAAATACCCTCCAAAACCAGAGTAAAGGGGCTGACCCCAAGGCCAGAATTAGGATGGAAAAATGAGAGGGCTCCCTTTCCCTTCAGGGATCATGATAACGAGGCACCATGGACACTGAACTACTGGATTCCAGTGTTACAAAGTTAAGGCAAGTAAAAGAAAGAAGTGTGGGGCTGGCACTCTGGCACAGTGGGTTAAAGTCTCGGCTTGCAGTGCCTGTATCCCATATGGGCACCGGTTTAAGTCCCGGCTGCTCCACTTCTGATCCAACTCCCTGCTAATGCGCCTGGGAAAGCAGTGGAGGATGGCCCAAGTGCTTGGGCCCCTGCACCCACATGGGAGACCTGGAAGAAGCTCCTGGCTCCTTGCTTCGGATAGGCCCACCTCCAGCCATTGCAGCCATTTGGAGAGTGAACCAGTGGATGGAAGACCTCTGTCTCTACTTCTCTCTGTAACTCTGTCTTTCAAATAAATAAAATAAATATTTTAAAAAAGAATAAAATAAAGAAGTGGAGGGGCCGGCGCTGTACTCTAGCGGGTAAAACCTCTGCTTATGGCGTCAGCATCTCTTATGGACTCTGGTTTGTTTCCCGGCTGCTCCTCTTCTGATCCAGCTCCCTGCTATTGCCTGGAAAAGCAGTAGAAGGTGGTCCAAGTGTTTGGGCTCCTGCACCTGCTTGGGAGACCCAGAAGAAGCTCTTGGCTCCTGGCTTCAGATCGGCTCAGCTCTGGCAGTTGCTGCCATTTTGGGCATGAACCTTTCTCTCTGTCTCTCCCTTTTTCTGTCTGTAACTCTACCTCTCAAATAAATAAGTATTTAAAAAAGAAAGAGTAGAGATGGGTATTGTGGAATAGTCAGTTAAGTCTATTCACACTTGGGACACCAGCATCCAATGTTGGAGTACTGGTTCAAGCCCTAGCTGCTCTGCTTCTGATTGAGCTTCCTGCTAATGTATCCTGGGAGGCAGCAGATGATGGCTCAAGTTTCTGGGCTCCTGCCATCCATGCAGGAGAACTGGATGGAGTTCTGGGCTCTTGGCTTTGGCCTGACTCAGCTCTGGCTGTTGCAGGCACTTGGGGGAATAAACCAACAGTTGGAAGATCTTTCTTCTCCCTCTTTCCACTCTCTTTCTCTGTAATTCTGCCCTAAAAGTAGATGAAAAATGAAAATAAAATTTTTTTTAAAAAATGCAGTGACATGAGATTAATGCAGTCTTGGGGGAGGCACATGGAATAGTTATCTGAGAAGTCTCGCATGAGAGGGAATAGAGTGTTCTGTTGCAAAGGCTTAGGGGCACTTCTTGAATGGAGGTTCTGGTTGTTTTGTAATTGGCTTATGCCAGTATGGGGGAGGGGAAGAAATGCACATGAAACAAAATTGTGATAAACCTGCATGTTGGGGAAAACTGAGCCCACCGTGGGAAACTGGGTTATTTTCCTGTTTCTACCAGAGGCACTTACAGACCTTAGGGGCCAATGCACTTAAACTCCCTGAGACTTCACCTTCTTTGTGAAAAAAAAAAAAATAAAATAAAATTACAGCACAGCCTGGGCTGGTTACTGTAGAAAGTTGATTTGAGAATCACATGAGGTAAAATTTGGAGTGTAATATCCAACTAGGAGCGTTTATTATTCCCTCTTCCTCCTGCGATTCCACCGTCCTCTCCTCCACAAGATCAGAATAATGTTGGCTCAGAGTGATTTTCACAGTTTGGAAGGAGATGCGAGTTGTTGCCTTTGCACCCTTTCCTGCTAACATCTGTCACCCCCAGCTCTGACAGCTGCGCCAGAGTTTTCACTATGGAAGTAGCAAAACAAGGTTGGGTCAGCCCCTGATTCCTGCTCTACTGTGCCCCAAACCTTATTAAAAAATTAACATCTCCTCTCGTTCCATATGCTTGGAAGGAGGCCATGACAGAAAGCTCCTGACAATCTTTTTATCCTATTTTTCATCTGGCTTAGATTTCTTTCCCTCTCCCACCCTGATATTAGCAAATTACAAGACATAACCAGAACATCAATATAAGCCACATTGCAGCCCCTTCTCTGTAATACTTTATTCCTGCTCATGCTAAAGTTTGCAATGAATTGTTTCATTTCTCAGTACCTTGTCCAAGAAAATTTCCCATTCAGTAATATTAATAATAACATTTTAAACTTTGACTTAAAATTAAAGTGCCAAGAGGCTCTAGTTGCTATTTTGTTGAAATAATATCTGGTTTCCTGTGATGCTTTGCATAGCTGTCATCTCTGTGATACGATATGTCCATGATTTATTGACCTACTAAAAGTGCTGTCATTGACTTGTCACAATAAACTTTTCTTAAAACATTAAAGCCTAGAATGTTGAGCAATGGCTCAAAGCAGCAAGCAGCACAGAGGC
Organism: Oryctolagus cuniculus; assembly: GCF_964237555.1. Lineage (NCBI taxonomy): Eukaryota > Metazoa > Chordata > Mammalia > Lagomorpha > Leporidae > Oryctolagus > Oryctolagus cuniculus. The sequence goes on from NC_091433.1 coordinate 134,968,650, forward strand.
GAAAGCTAGTTGTGGATTTGGATTTGTTGGCCTAAAGTTCGCCTTTTACACCTTGGACGTGAATGCCTTTCCATGATCCCCTCCCACTCCTTCTCCCCATGGGTTTCTTGTCACCAAGCAAACTGGCAGAGAGCAGGGGACGAAATGTGAGAAACTCCAAAAATGGACCTCCAGCGTTAGCCCAGGGTCAGCGCTGTGTCTGTAGAGACTTTCTGGGCTCAGCAGAGAGGAATTCAAACAGGGTGATCCTCACCCACATGTGTCGTTATGAGCAGGCTTTATATCCAAAGGCGAGAGGATTTAATTTTTTTTTTTCAGAAAGAGAAACCTATCTAATCCTGGAATCTCTGTTTATTTTTCATAGATATGGGAACTGGTAAATCGACTGGTCCTCATGACTCTGATACTGAAGGAGGCCGATCCGTGGGGCTTGGTCACTGTTATCCATCAGAATGCTCATTCTCTGGCTCTCATTCCCCCGGTTCAGGGGCTATTCTGATCAGTTTGCAAGATCCTCCTCATAAAGGACACATGTGTTAAAATTGCAGATTGGAGAAGGCCTTGCTGGTTAATTCATTTGTGTTGCAATTAAACAAATAAAGGCATGAATCCTAAATTCCTGATATCTAGGAGTGGGGTGATATTAGGGCATAAGCAAACAAGTGAGATGGGCTGAGACTGGGGTGGGGGAGAGGGAAAGGTAAAGACTAGTGAGAAAGTGCAAATTAGAAAGGCAGCTGGTAAAACAACTTGACATAAGGAAAGTCCATTCAGCACTCATGGGTGTCTATGTTTTTACAAATATATATGCACAAACATACATGCCCCAAGCCATTACAGATAAACTAACTAAAAATTGCCCTTGAAACTCTAAACTGAATGAAGTCTTTTGACAAAATCAAATATTATATGCACTATTTTAAAAAAATTTGCTACCTTTCTGTCTGGAAAAATCTATCTGCATAGAAATATTGGGTAAGAGAAATTGTTAAAAATCTGGAAAAATGTTAAATCTTTCATAGTAATGATTTTTTAACTGAGGGAAAACAAATTCTGAGAAGAGACAAAATATATTTCTGTAGCAATATGTATTATATACCTCTGTAGTTCTTTTCTGTCAGGTTATAGGAACAAATATATATAAACATACTTAAATATATGAAGGATTTTGAGCGCTCATAAAGTGATCATGCTTGGTAGAATTTGAGAAGTGAAGTCCTCCACCAAAAAATGAGTCCCCTTCTAGAATACTCAACAGAAACCCGCTTCTTGTCCAGTCAAAGGTTGGGATTTGGAGTAGGAGGCAGAATTTAGGTGAAGAAAAGGATTGCCTTTTAATTTCAGGAAACCAGAAATAAACTTGAGAAAGATTTCTGATGTTTTTGGTTATGATTTCACATTTCTGGAATGAATAGGCAAGGAACAGAAATTAACATCTCTTACTTGGCTAGTTCTTTCATGCCTAATGCTTGATGCCAGTCCCAATGGATCAAAACTGCTGAGGTTAAGGCCAAGTATTTTCTCCCAGGATAGCATGCTAAGGAATCAGTGACTAAAGTTGTATCATAGAATTACTGAGGGGCCATCATTGTGCTACAGTGGGTTAAGCTGTGTGCCTGTGATGCTCACATTACATATGAGCACCAGTTTGAGTCCAACACTCCACTTCTGATCCTGCTCCTTGCTAATGTGCCTGGGAAAGCAGCAGATGATAGTGCAAGGGTTTGGGCCCCTGACATCCACATGGGAGACCTGGATGGAGTTCCAGGCTCCTGGCTTTGGCCTTGTCCAGTCCCAGCCATGGCAGCCATTTGGAGAGTGTACCAGTAGATGGAAGATCTCTCTTTGTTTCTCTGTCTCTCCCTGTCTCTATATCTGCCTTTCAAATAAATAAATCGTTAAAAGAAGAAAAGCCTTACTCAGACAATGAGATAAGAAAGAATTATTTAACAGGAAAGAAGGCTTACATGGCTGTATAAATATGTTATATATGATATACTATAATATAATACAAGTATTCTTGGAAGTATGCCAGACATGGCTACCTCATGGCTAATCTAGACCCTAAGTCCTTGGGAACAGGTAGAAGTCAGTCAGGAGGTCAGCAGGGTGACTGAGCTGAGATTTTCATTTTTCCTTCCCGTGCAACAAGTATCTATTAAGTCTATATGATTCTCTTGGTCTGTTAAGCACACTCAATATAGCAGTAAAGGAGTCTTAAGTGTCTTCATAGTGTTTACATGCTAGCAGAAAGGACTGATAAAATCTTTAATCAGACTTTTTTTAACCTCATATGGCCTATAAGCCGGACTCCAGTGAGAAGGAACACATTGGAAACAGCAAGTGTAAGGTACTGGATGTATATTAAAAAGTTTGTGTATTTGGACCCTCAGGACTTCTGAAGAATGGAAATCCACATGCAGTGGAAACTTTTGAAAGGAAATAGAGCAGTTTTGGCCTTGAAAAATGGAAGAGATTGGGAGGGAAGGAAGCGACGTGTTCTTAGCAAGTGCAAGAGCAGCAGGCAAAGCTCTGCGTCCTCTCTGCTCAGCTGATCAGCTTCAGTGATGGGTGTCTCCTGGGGCAGTACCCATCCCCGTCCTCCTTGAGCTCCTGCATACTTATTGTTGGCAGAATGAGGGAAAGGCTGGCTGACAGCACGTGTTAGCATTGGCAATACTCATGCAGGGTGAAACACCATGGGGATGCCTTTACCCATACTTGAAACCAATGCCTTGTTGACAGAACTCTTTCTTAGAGCTGGTATGCAGGAGGTCCCATGGGTCTCATGTTGCTCTCCCCTGGAAAAGCTGGTGAGAAACCAGTGCAGTGCTTAATGACTCACAGGAAGCCTGGCATAGGACCCAAGAAATTTGGTCTGGCTCATTCAAGAAGCCAATTAATTTGGTCTCAGATACATGAAGTATCAGATGCAAGTCCCTATGCTCTTCTGAAGCTGTCCATCTCAGGACTGAATTTAATGTTTAAGGGAGTCTTTTTTCCTCCCCCTTGGGGAAAGGGTTATGTAAAGAAGAGGTTATCCACAGGAGAAGATGCCAATTTTTCATTTTTTTTCCCAAAGATTTTCACTTGCTAAAAGAATTTGTAGGTTCAAATAGTAACAGAGAAAACATTAGATCAGACAAAGTCAAAACCTTTGTTTGCTGTTATAGAAACCAAACAACTGCTGGGTTGAATGATACTAATATTATGTTTTTATTTTCAACTGTTTTTTTTGAAACTTGTTGAGAAACAGCCTAAGTTTATATAATCTTAGATTAATTCCAAAGTCTGCATAATCTGTAGGGGGAAAATGAACTGCATCTGAGAAAGTCCTAACATTCTAAAAGGAAATGCATGCACACTACATAAGCAACCGCAGAAAAGTAAGCTTTCCATTAGAAATTCAAACAAAACATGCCCAGTGGCCTCTTGAAGGACAAGCACGTGGCTTCCAAGGAGATCCGGTGTTTGTAACACAGAGTGTTGCTGTGCTTGCCATATCGTCTGATGGAAAATCCAATATATAATCAGTTTATTGAAAAGATATCTGCACTCTTGTGTTTATTGCTGCGCTATTCATAATAGCCAGGGACTGGAAACAACCTAAGTGTCCATAAAACTGATGAATGGATAAAGAGAATATAGTACAAATGGAATACTATTCAGCTATATAAAGGATGAGATCCTGTCATTTGTAGCAGATGGAAACTAGAGATCATTATATTACATGAAATAAGCCAGATACAGCAACACAAGTACTACATGATCCCACTCATATGTGGAATACAAGAAAGTTGATCTCAAAAACACTTAGAGGGCAGTGGTGGTTACCAGAGACTGGAGAGAGTAGGGAGGAGAGAAAGATGGAGGAAGGCTTGTTAATGGGTAATAAATTATTGCTAGATAGGAGAAGTAAGTTTTTGGTGTTATATTGCACAGTGGGATAAGTCTAGACAATGATAATGTGCCATTATATATATATATATATATATATATATATATATATAGTGTGTGTGTGTGTGTGTCTGTTAGAAGAAAGGTTTGAGTGTTTTCACCTAAGCAAATGATAAATGTTTGAAGAGACAGAAATATTCATCCTGATTTGAACATATGTATGCATATATCAAAATGTCACATTGGAAACTAATAAATATCTATAATTGTATATATCAGGAGAATTTTAAAAAATATTTTAAATTAAAAAAACAATCAAGCACTGCCATTGTGGCACAGTGGGTTAAGTTGCTCTTGCAATGCCAGCATCCCATATTGGAGTACAGGTTCAAATCCTGCTTGTCCCACTTCTATACTTTTTTTTTTTTTTAAGCTCTAGCAACAAGAAGAATGTATGCCAATTCTGTGAGTTGTCTGTGTTGAACCTGTTTTGTTAACTAACATTCCTTCTTGTAGCCAGACTTAATCTTTTTTAAGATTTATTTTATTTATTTGAAAGACAGAGTTACGGAGAGAGATGTCTTCCATCCGCTGGTTCATTCCCCAGATGGCCACAGCAGCCGGAGCTGCGCCGATCCGAAGCCAGGAGTCAGGATCTTCTTCCAGGTCTCCCATGTGGGTGCAGGGGACATCTTCTACTGCTTTCCCAGGCTATAGCAGAGAGCTGGATCGGAAGAGGAACAGCTGGGCCTAGAACCGGCACCCATATGGGATGCCGGGGCTTCAGGCCGGGGCTTTAACCAGCTGTACCACAACACTGGCCCTACACTTCTTTTTTCTTTTTTTTTTTTTTTTTTGAGAAGACCAATATTTTATTTTTTTAACTTTTTGTGTCATTGTTCTTTCTGTAGGTTGGTACTAGCAACATGCATAAATTGTTTCAGTATTGAATTGCAAAGCCAAGGAGATACTAAAATATTCTAAAGGAAATTAAATTCTACACTCAAACATATGACTTCATATCAGAAAGAAAAATGTAGTCTCACAATTGTGGCTAACAAGCCAGCAGAACAAAACTTAGGAATTAAACTCCCTATAATCTAACATTATTCATTACTGACTTCTGATGCTAGTACTTCTACATGTAAAACAAAACTATCCCTAGTTTTAAGTACTATCTACTTCATTCTCATAAAGACAAAATTAAAATTCTGGTTAAACACAATACATTAATAAAGCAGTATCCAACAGTGACTGACAATAAATGGATTTACTATTCTTTAGAATAATAAAACTGATTAGTTTTTCAAAAGTAACACTACTACTTCAAAGTCAGGTTTCAGTTAGATTTTTAATATGATTAATTCAATTCACTATGCTCTTTGCTAATTCCCGAAGCATGGGCCCATAACTTCCTTTACATCATTCTCTTAAGGTACTGTTCCAAAGTCACTAGCTTTCACTTCTCATCTGCTGCATCTAACATATCTTCTTGTCTAGAGTTCCATAACACATGTACATAATAAGAAATGACCAAAATGGACTTCTGGACATGATAAATATGGTATCTGGGAAGAAAAACATGTTCAATGAAGTAAAAAATAAAGAACAGAAGAATTAATATATGTAAAGTCCTGGAAATAACTGAGCAAACATTCAGTAAGCAGGGAAAGTATGAAGTGGTTACCATTAAATGTAGCTGGATTAACAGGAAAGAAGAACAACAAAAAAAAAACATCTGAAGACAGATCAGATAAAAATTGTCAAATTTGAAGAAAACAATAAACCCACAGATCAAAGAATTCCACAAACTCCAGAAATTATAAAATTTCATGAATTTTTCTGTTTTTCTATTTCAGTGATTTGCATTATTACTGTTAGTATTTCCTTTTCCCCTGTTTTTTGTGCTTCATTAATGTCATCAAGTTGCTCAACGTGGAGCTTCAGACATCAAGTGTTTACTTTTTATACTATGGGCACTTAGCCATATAAACTTTCCCTTAACAACTCAATGGGATCAATCCCACATACATTGTTGTTTTTCAAATGATAACAAATTTATAAGAGTTGTGAAATAGAACAGCTATTTTATGTTCACCCTTCTCTCTGGGGTGCAAAACCAGGAATTTCAATTTAGGTGTCATATTTCTTTACATAATACAGTTTTGTTTTGTTTTGTTTTTTTGACAGGCAGAGTGGACAGTGAGAGAGAGAGACAGAGAGAAAGGTCTTCCTTTGACTGGCCCTACACTTCTAATCAAGCTTCTTGCTAATGTGCCTAGGAAAGCAGTGGATGATGGCCTAAGTTCTTGTGTCCCTACCACCCATGTGAGAGACCTGGACGGATTACTTAGCTTCCTTGCTTCAGACTATCCCAGCCCCTATTGTTGCAATTATTAGGGGTGTGAATCAGTGGATCTGAGATTTCTGTGTTTTATGCTCTCTCTCTGTCACTCTGCCTTTCAAATAAATAAAAATAAATAAATTTAAAAAAATCAATAATTAGAAAAACCCAATATATAAAGGGAAGCAGGTTGGAGGAAATATTTATTAAAAATAGGTGATAGGTGAAGGAAATGGTTAAATAAATAAATGAAAGAAGGAAAGGGGAAAATCTTCTGTACAGAAAAAGTTAAGTAGATACCCACCAATCAGAAATAGAGCTTTATTCTCTTTTTCCCCTCTCAACTGGGACTTGGATGTAATGATTGGCTTCCAAAGAATAGAGGACAGGAAGGGAAAGCTAGAACTTTACAGTGGAGAAACTTGACAGATGTCACCTTAACAGGGTGATCAAGGTGAACATCACCAGTCTTAAGTCATACTGATATTCCCCACCCCACCCCCCCCTTTTTTAGGATTTTTTTTATTTGAAAGAGTTACACAGAGGGAGGAGAGGCAGAGAGAGGTCTTCCATCAGCTGGTTCATTCCCTAGTTGACTATAACAGCCGATCTGAAGCCAGAAGCCAGGAACTTCTTCCAGGTCTCCCACATGGGCCCAAGCACTTGGGTCATCTTCTGTTGCTTTCCCAGCCATAGCAGAGAGCTGGATTGGAAGTGGAGCAGCCGGAACTAGAACCAGCACCCATATGGGATGCTGGCACTGCAAGTGGCAGCTTTACCTGCTACGCCCAGCCTTATACCTGTTGATATGATGTAATGGGAAAGTTGCTTCCTTCTGTGGGACTCATTCCAAAAATCCCTGATTCCGTTCTAGTCATGAGAAACTAAGAAACACTCTACAAACTACTTCCTAGTATTCTTCAAAACTGTCTACATCATGGGAACAAGGAAAGATTGAGAGGCTGTCATGGACCAGAAGACACAAGGAGACAAGATGCCCACATGTAAATTGGTGTACTGGATTGAGTCCTGGAACTGAAAAACAAAGCAAAACAAAACAAACAAAAAAAAACAAAAACAGAAAACAAACAAACAACAACAAAAAACAAATAGCAAAATTGGTAGAAAACTGGTGAAATTCGAACTAAGCCAGGAGTTTAGTTGATAGTAATATACCAATGTTAGTTTCTCAGTTTTTGCAAATGTACCATGGTGATGAAAGATATTAACATTGGGAAAAAATGGGGAAGGGGGATGTGGGATCTCAATTATCTTTGCAACTTTTCCTTAAACCTAAAAATATTCCATATGATTGCTGTTTTTTCCTTTTACTATCTCTTCTTCACCCTAGATTCCAGCTCTATCTAATTTTTTTTTTTTTTTTTTTTTTTTTTTTTTTTTGTTTCAAAACAAGAGAAGCTGTTCTTTGCTAAGCAATAGCAGACAATGGAAAACTTCATCTCAAAGCATTTTTTCTTTTTCTTTTCCTGCCTTTTTCTTTGGTGCCATGAGGTCCCAGTGCATCTATGAAACCCTTTGGTTTTCTTTGTTTATAAAGTCATGAGAAAGGAAATTTTTTAAAAATCTAAAGGAAAGTAATAATGGCCCCAAAAGATTAGATTCAAAAGAATATAAATAGCTAGATTCTCATGTAAAGATAGATTGAAAGTGAAACACCAACTGTACTTTGAAATGTCGCCAAACTTGAAGTTCTGTCACAAATTCCTACGTCCTGAGCATAATATCTCAGAATAGTCAAGCAAAGGACAAAGGATCAAAGATACACTTTCTTCTTATTCAAGGATTTTCTTTCATTTTATTGCAGGGCTCTGGGGTAGCGTCTCTGCTTAAGCCCAGTGTTCACCAATCACTTGCTAATAACTGGAGCTGAAAGAGGGCTCTGCCCTAATGCCATTATGTTCAAGAGCCATGATTGATTGTGTTATAGTATGTTTTTGAAACCTAATTACTGTCTGAGTGAGTATCTGAACTCATTAATCTTTAGTCCTGTAAATAAGTAAAATTGACTAAATAACTGGATTTCTCTAATGATGGCTTAGGTTATCTTTGGACCTATTGCCTTGCCCTACCGTCTTTGGGGCAGCACATTATTTTGCTTAATGGTAATTGCTCCACAGTTTTGAAATCAATTTGTAAAAGTCAGCTTATAAAACAATTTTCCATGTTGCTCTGTGATTGCTTGGTCCCTGCTCTATCTTTGTGGTGTAATGAGCACATCCTGTGATGCTCTCACAACCTATTGTGTTTGCTGATGACCCTCCTCTGTGGAGAGGGTCACATCACTTAATGAGATAAGAGGCTTGGGAGGGTGCTTGGCTTTGTTTTCACCTCACTGAACCCTACCTTAGTTCCCACCAAAACAGAAGAGGATTTCATTTAGCATTGCCTATCCCATAAACTCCAAATTAGACAGACAATAATTGGTAGAGATGATTTCCTTCTTTCCCTAATAACCAACTCCAGCATAACTTGGGTGTGGGATTTTTTAGTACATACGCCTTTCTCTGCTTTGCTTTTTTTTTTTTTCTTTTCACATTTCCTCTTTGTTAGCATTTTATTATCCATTAGAACTGCTCCCCAGGTGGTAGCTTGATGTGGAAAAGGTTTAAGTAATGTTCATATGAACCATGGGACTTCCACTTTCAACCAAGATGGAGTAAAATGGACCAAACATGTTCTCTTCTCTCAACAAAAAGCAACAAGAAACAAACCAGTTTTAAGACATTGAACATCAGGCAGAAAAGGACAGTGAAGCTTGAGAGATAAGAACAAACGAGTTGGACCCTATGACTGCTGCAGCTTGCAAGCTTGAGAAAATTTCCAGGCTGTAGTGCAGCCAGAAAAGAGATCTTGAATAAGGAGATGGGACTGATGATCTGGGGAGACCAAGGCAGGTAGAGGTCCCAGGGCACTGTGTGAGGCAGGGAAACACTACACAGGGACAACTCTGGAGATCTATTTAGGGTCCCTTTGAATGTTCAGCTGAGTACTACTGATTAGCACATGTGTGTGCAAAGCTACTCAGGAAGAGGAAAGAACTGTGTGGAAGGATTAGTACCTGTTCTCATCAGCTAGACTGGAAAACCTCAGAATTCATGGGTCATTGGACAGAGTCTTTCGAAGGGCTTTGCTTTAGTAGTGGGGAATAAACAGCCCTAGACCTAAGGCTACCCACCAAAGCCTAAAAGCAAAGCAGGAATGAATCAAATTTTCCAAGTTGTTTAACTGCATCTCCGTACAAAGTTCAAGAATATCTGTAGAAATTAAAAGTAGCCAGCACTCAACAAGATAAAATTCACAGTGCTTTGCATCAAAACATAAACAATAAGGCATGAAAAGAATGTCTGACACATTTGAGGCAAAAGTAATTAGTCCATAACTAATAATGATGTTAGAATTGGAAAACAAAAGCATTACAAAAAGTTATTTCATATGTTCAGGAAACTGCAGGCAAGATTGAGCATGTTAATGGAAACATTGACACATAAAAGAGACCAAATCAAACTTTTAAAGATAGGAACTATATACCTGAAATAAAAGCACATTTGGTGTGATTAACCATATATCTGACTACGCTGAAGTGAAGAGTAGCAAACTTGAAGACATAACAATGGAAACTACCCAAAAGGAAACACATACAGAAAAATGACTCAAGAAGAAAATGAAGACATTATCAGCGAACTGTGGAACAATTTCAATTAATCTCATACATCTATTATTGCAGTCTTGAAGAGAGGAATGGGATGAGACATTAAACTTAAGGATTCAAGAAGGTCAACCAACTACAATTCCACAAAATACAAAGAGAATTAAAGAAATGTTTTTAAAATGTCAAACACATCACAATAATATTGCTCAAAACCAGTGGTAGAGAAAATCTTAAAAGCAGCCCCAGAAAAAAAGATACATTGTATATGGAGAAAAAGGTAAGGCTGATGGAGCAGTGTCTTAAGACCTTTCTCTCTGTCTCTCTCTCTCACTGTCCACTCTGCCTGTCAAAAAAATAAAAATTAAAAAAAAAAAAAATAAAAAAATAAAAAAATAAAAATTCTAAAATAACAAATCTAGAATTCTATACCTATGAAAGTATCTTTTACAACGGAGGCAAAGTTAAAACTTTTCAGAGGCAGACTTTAGCACAACAATTAAGAGACTGCTTGGGCTGCCTGCATCCTTCATCAGAATGCCTGGGTTTGAGTCCTAACTGCCCTTGATTCCAGCTTCCAGCTAACATGCACCCTGGGAGATAGCAAATGATGGCCCAAGTCTTTAGCTTCCTACCACCCATGTGGGAGACCTGGATGGAATTCCAGGCTCCTGACTTTGGCCTGGCACAATCCTGGCTATTACAGGCATTTGGGGATTGAACTAGCAAATGAAAGCATTTGCTCTCTCTCTCTTTCTGTCTTTCAAGTAAATAAAAAAATATTTTTTTTAAAAGAAAGATTTTTAAATATGTAAGGGTTAAAAGCATTTATCACCAGGAGACCCATACTACAAGTAATAATAAAGAAATCCTTCAAACAGAAAGAATATGATAATATGACAAGAATATAGATCTATACCATGTAATGAGGAACATCGGAAATATTATCTACATGGATAAATATATAAGGCATATTCTTAATTTCCCTAAAGATTTATTATTGATTTATTTGAAAGCCAGTGTAGCAGACAGAGAAGGAGAGACAGAATTTCTCTCTGCTGGTTCACTCCCCACATGGTTGTAATGGCTAGGGCTGAGCCAGGCAGAAGGCAGGAGCTTGGAATTCCATCCAGGTCTTCCACTTGGGTGGCAGGGCCTAAGCACTTGGGCTATCTTCTGCTGCCTTCCCAGGCACATTTGTAAGGAGTTGAAAGAGAAGTGGAGCAGTTGGGACTGGAACTAGTCCTCATATGGGATGCCTGTGTTACAGGCAGTGGCTTAAAACACTGGGCCACAACGCTGGCCTCTGGATATTTCCTTATAAGCAAAGTATCTTTAAGATATAGTGGATTGTTTAAAAATAATAATTATAGTAAAGTATAGGGCTCGAAGCATCTATAGAAGTAAAATATGTGACAATAGCACAAAGGTTAGGAAGGGAGAAATTAAAGTCCATGTATCAGGCCTCTATTTATAAACTAACATTTTCTATCATAAAGGTTGCCACCACTGTTTATTGAGCATCCACTGTGCATTGATACTGTTCTTGCAGTTACAGAGAAAAAGAGAATAGAACAGACACTATGAGTGATCTTGAGAATTGTACATTTTCACCGACTTGGCAGGTAACAGGCAAACCAACAAGTAAACAAGATAATTTTTTTAAGTGTCCTAAGGGAAATAAATAGAATGTTTTAACAGGGAATAACAGGGTGGATAGGAATACCTTAGATAGGGTAATGAGAAAGTTTTCATGACAAGAAGTTCATCTGCACTTAAATGTGAGAGGTGAGAAGTCAGCCTAGTGGAAAAATCAAGGAAAAAAGGATTCCAGGTTGAAGAACTGTCCAGGCAAAGGCCTTGGAGTTGATATAGAACTCAACCATTCCCAGGAACTGGCCAAGGGAATATGGTGGCAGAGGAGTTGATAAGCATGGATGATGCTGCAGAGGGGAGCAAAATTCACTTAGGCCTTGAAGTGTGGTCAGAGGTTTGGCCTTCATTCCGACTATAAAGGGAACACATTGAAGTTTTCAGCAAGGGAATGAGATAATCTGGTTTACCTTAAACTGAAAGATAATTTTGTCACACTTTGGAGAGTGGAAGACAAGGAATACAAATGGAATAAAGGTTGAGTGCTAGACTATTTTGATAGTTGAGATGAGAGATGATGGGGATATGAATAAACACACTGCCAGCAAGAATAAGAGAAGTAACTAGATTAAACGCATGTTCCAGAAGTAGAATTGGCAAGGGCTTAATGACAGGCTGCATGTGAGGGTCAAAGACAGTAGAAATCTATTAAGCAGTGGAGATGGAAATTGATACTGTTCTGTCTGAATCTAGAATTTTTGTTGTATTCAGTGCTGCCATTAATAGGTTGAACACCTGTTATGAATGGCATATCTCATCAGTCATGAGCATATCAAAAACATATAATCATAGTCTTTGCAATTACGGAAAATGGCAGTTAGGAATAAAAGAAACCCATTCTAAGAACTAAGTATTTTAGGAGTTCAGAGAAATCAAAAGACAATGGGCCAAGGAACATAGACTCTGACATGGAAGAGAGTGAACACTGTAAGGTGATTGGAGCGATCCAAGACCTGGGGGTGGGGACTCAATGCAGAGTTTTCAGGATGACTTATTAGTAAGTAAACCACGAAGAGAGCTGGGCTTGAACAGATAACTGCGGGTGGAGCTGGACAGCTAGATTGATTGAATAGTACTGCAAAACCTTTAAATGGCAACCTTCTCATAGACCAATTTATCATCATTTTGGAACTATTGATTAAGATTGGAGGATTGATATACATTACATGCGCCATAGCTATCATTTTAAATAAGAATTAGAGATAGTGGGGTTTCATTGCCAAGCATAGACACAGCCTGAGACAAATGGTGAAAACAAAATTTGAAATGTTTACGGCTGTTTGAAGTTTTTTCTACTAATTCATATAAACAATAGGCATCTCCCCTCTTCCTTATCCAATGCCTTTTCCTCTCCTCCTTCTTCACCTTTTCAAAAAATTTTTAAGTTACTTACTTACTTAATAGGGAGTGAGAAAGAGTGAAAGATACCATCTGCTAGTTCACTCCTGAAAGTCCACAACCTCCAGGGCTGGGCCAGGGCTGAAACTGGGAGACATGAATTCCATCTGTCTCCCATGTGGGTGACAAGAACCCAAGGATTGGAACCATCACCTGCTGCCTCTCAGGCTATAAATTAGCGAGAAGCTGGAAATAGGAGAAAAACTGGGGGCTTCAAATCCAAGCACTCTGATATGCAACACAAGTGTTTCAGTCTATCCTAACCCCTAGGCTAAATGCCTGTCCCCACCTGCTTTATCTTTCTTTCTTCCTCTCTCTCTCTTTCCTTCTTTCTTTCTTCCTTCTGTCTTTCTTCCTCCCTCCCTTCCTTTCCTTCTTTTTTCCCTCCCTCCCTCCCTCCCTCCCTCCCTCCCTCCTTCCTTCCTCCTCTCTCTCTCTCTCTCTCTCTCTCTCTCGGCAGAGTGACAGAGAGAGGGAGGGGAGAGAGAGAGAGAGAGAGAGAGAGAGAGAATGAATCTTCCATCTGCTGGTTCATTCCCCACATTCCCCAATTGCCTGCAATAGCTAGGGCTAGGCCAAGCTGAAAGCTGAAGCTAGGAGCCTAGAACTCCATCTGGGTCTCTTATGTGGGTGGCAGGGGCTCAAGTACTTGGGCCATCTTTTGCTGCTTTTCCCAGGTGCATTAGCAAGGAACTGGATTGGAAGTAGAGCAGCAGTGACTTGAACTGGCACTCAAATGTGGGATGCTGGCATTGCACGTGGCAGCTTAATTTGCTGTGCCACAACCCCGGCCCCACTACCTTCTTTTTAAACTAAAAATGTACTGTGAGTTCTGACTGGTGGGTATCTATGATCTGCAATAGTTGGAGCTTTCTTGAGCATTTGGCAGGACATACAGAAGTTGTGAACAGCAGGAGCCCTAACCATTGAGACTTTCTAAAATGTGAAGCAGGCTCCAAAGACACCAAAGGTTAGTGTAATTGGGTGACTCATAAAGCTGATCCTGTGAAGGCAGCCTTAGCTGTGCCCGTCCTTTGGAGTCATACAGAGAAACTACAAGGGAATGACCCACTGGGATCCCACTGGTTTGGTTCAGTAACCAAAAGGTGGCCAGTGCCATTCTTGGGTCCAACCTCAGAACTGGAGGTCTGAAATTCACAATTTATAAGCTCAATAGCAAATTATTTCCAACTGAGCATTTCACAGCAAAACACTCGCCTTGTTCCATGTGTTTCCAGCTGTGCTGTGAGAAGGAATGAATCATTTCTGAAAAAATAACAACTGAATCAAGCCCTAGTTCTTTCTTTTTTCCAGATCAAATTCCAAGCTGTGTTCAAATGAGCGACAGTTGGCATCTGTGAACTTCCTCTTCATCTCTGCTTACATCCCACTCCTGGTAGTCTGAGCTTGTCTAGGGTCTAAACATTCTTTACTTACAATTCCATGAGTAGTATACTATTCATCATGCTCTAGCTGTGTACACATACACACACACAGTCACTCACACACTTCACAATTCCTAGATGACAACATGCTCAATCCAATCAACTGATTCCTCTGAAAAGCACAAGTCCGATCATTTATTTAGAAACATTCATGGTTTGAAATTAATTGTATTTTTTTTAACTTATGGCTGGCATGGTAATAGCAGGTGGATGTAACAAGAAAGCACTGTAACTTTCTAAATTAAGCAATACTATTAGCCTATAAAACCAAAAATATTAGAACAAAAGAGTAAAGGAGTTATCTGCACAAGTGTTTTTTAAAATATTTATTTATTCATTCTTTCATTCATTCATTCATCTACTTGGAAGAGAGAGAAAAAATCTTCTATTTTCTGGTTCATTCCCCAGATGCCTGCAACAGTTAGGGCTGGGTCAGGGCTTGGATCCCATCTGAGTCTCCCACACAAGTGGCAGGGACCCAAGTGCTTGAACCATAATCTGTCACCTCCCAGGATGCAATAGCAGGAAACTTGATCAGAAGAAGAGCAGCTGGAGCTCAAACAGGCACTCTGACAGGACTTGGGGAAGTTCCAAGCAATGGCTTAACCTGCTATGCCATAGTGCTCATCCCACTCCACAGGTTTTTATTTATTTTGAGTACAAATCTGACTTCCCAATAAGAGGTGTATGTTTTAAGTTTCCATCTTGCCAGAGATGATAATGCACACTTCTGACATTTGATTGCTATCCCCTTTTAAAAAAAGTATTTAAGGTATATAAATTTCATGTATTTTACATTAACAGATTCAGGAACAGTGACACTAGCAGCCCAGTTTCAAGGGAGGTGAATGTGCATTTAATCCATTATATAATACATGCTTCCACTCTTTGAGGATTGTGGCTTTTAAGCCCCTTTCTAAAGTCTGGATGTGTCCATAAAATGAGGATGAAGTCACTGGTTGAACAGTGGGCCAGACCCAATCTCCTATACCAGTCTTTTACTATAACTGATAAGTATCTGTGCCTGGGCCTTGATCATGCCTTGGTTTTTCTCATGTCTGAACATTTGCTGGCTAAACCTTACTCTTTAGAGTCTTTTATTTCTTTCCTTTAACTCCAATTCCTTCCACCCAGCCTTCTAGGACCAGTGCAAACCCCACTTACCCTTACAAAGTGTACTGATGATCATGCCACCCTTACCGGCTAAGTGGCAAGATCTTCCCCTTGGCTCTTTTCGCTGCGAGGGATTGAGCGTTACATTGTGTCTGCTGTACAATCTCCCATCTAGAGGCAGATGTAACTGCCAACAATGTCGAAACAGGTGAGCAAAATACTTTAAACTTTTCAGTCTTATGACTCCCAACCCAGTGCTCTTTTGACCAGGCCATGATACCCTTTTTTATTTTTTTTTAAAGATTTATTTATTTACTTAAAAGGCAGAGTTACAGAGAGGAAGAGTCAGAGAGAGAGGTCTTCCATCTGCTGGTTCACTCCCCAGATGGTCACAATGGCCGAAGCTGTGCCAATCCAAAGCCAGGAGCCAGGAGCTTCCTCCAGGTCTCCCACATAGGTGCAGCAGCCCAAGGACTTGGGCCATCTTCTACTGCTTTCCCAGGCCATAGCAGAGAGCTGGATTGGAAGTGGAGCGGCCGAGACATGAACCAGCCCCCATATGGGATGCTGGTACTGCAGGCAGCGGCTTTACCTGCTACGCCACAGCACTGGCCCCTGCGATATACCCTAATTAATTTTTCCATGCCCACTAACTTTTGATGGCAAAAAAATTCATTTATTGAGTTGTTCTTTATTCATCATTAAGCAAATATTTGTTGAGGATCTACTAGATTCCAGGTCTATTCCTAGGTTCTAGAGATACAGTCGTGAACAGGATGTATTCTGTCCTCCCAAAGAACATGGGTTTTAGTGGAGGACACAGGAAACAAACAAGATAATTGTATAGATTTATAAGCACTATGTGAAATATGCATTTTATTGGAGGATACACAGAAAATTTATAAATAAGCAAACAAATTAATTGTAGTGATCAAGAAGCACTGTACATAAAGTTGAAGAGGATAAATAGGGTTATGGGCTAGAGAGAGCTGGTGTTAGGAGGAGGTTGCTATGTCAGCTGTGGTGGTCAGGAAAGGCTCTGTGAGGAGATGGCGTTTGAGCTGAAATCTAATTGAGCTGTGGGGGCAGTCTGCGGGCTCTGGGAGAAGAGAGTTGTATGCAGAGTGAAGAACAAGTGCCAAGGACCTACATCAAAACAAGCTTGAAGTGTTGTAGGAGGAAAATATGAATGTGGTTGGAGGGGAGTGAGTGGAGTGGAAGTCATGAGTGTTGACTTTGCTGAGATAGGTAGGACCCAAACTTACACATCCTTTGAAGGCAATTGAAGAGGAAAGGAGAAGTCCTGGAGGGCTACATGAAAGAAGTGGCTTTGTGTGATACATATTTAAATGAATGAGAAGATGCTAGCTTGTAGAGGGAGATTTCTTTTTCTTTGTTTTGCTTTTACTTTTTCAAAATGGGTGTATACTAGACACAAAGTACATATATTGTAGCTGTCCAGTTGCATGAATTTTGAGTATATGTATGCATGTACTCACGTAACCAGCACTCTGGTTAATAAGATTTTTAAGACACAGAAGAATCCAGCACACCCCAGAAGACTCTCTCAAGCTCAGTTAGGATTCCTTCCATCACTATAGATTATTTTTGCCTGTTTTTGAACAAAAGATCAGTGAACTCATATAGAATATATTTTTGGGGGAGGCAGTATTCTTATCCCCTATGTAGTATTGCGTTGTATGAATTTGTCTCAATTTATTCATTCCACTATTTATAGAGCTTTGGGTTGTTTCCAGTTTCAGACTATTATGGATAAAGCTGCCATAAACTTCTTTCTACATGCCTATTGATGGACATATACACTCATTTAGCTTGGATAGATGGCCAGGAGTGGAATTTCTTAGGATTTATTTATTTATCAGATACCATAAGACAGTGTTCCAAAATGGTTGCCCCAATTTATTTATTTTTTAAAATATTTATTTATTTATTTGAGAGGCAGAGCTACAAAGAGAGGGAGTGACAGTGTTAGACCCTCTGAGTGAGGATGCTAACACGTCGAGAGGCACACCCCAAAGACTCAGAGTCCAGACCGGCTGATCTTTTGTTCACTGATCTTTTGTTCAAAAACAAAATGGCTCACATTCAGAAATCTACCAACAACAGATGCTGGCGAGGATGTGGGGAAAAAGGGACACTAACCCACTGTTGGTGGGAATGCAAACTGGTCAAGCCCCTATGGAAGTCAGTCTGGAGATTCCTCAGAAACCTGAAGATAACCCTACCGTTCCACCCAGCCATCCCACTCCTTGGAATTTACCCAAAGGAATTTAAATTGGCAAACAAAAAAGAGGTCTGCACCCTAATGTTTATTGCAGCTCAATTCACAATAGCTAAGACCTGGAACCAACCTAAATGCCCATCAACGATAGACTGGATAAAGAAATTATGGGATATGTACTCTTTAGAATACTATACCGCAGTAAGAAACAACGAAATCCAGTCATTTGCAACAAAATGGAGGAATCTGGAACACATCATGCTGAGTGAAATAAGCCAGTCCCAAAGGGACAAATACCATATGTTCTCCCTGATCGGTGACGACTAACTGAACACCAAGAGGGAAACCTGTTGGAGTGAGGTGGACACTATGGGAAATGGTGGCTTGATCAGCATAGCCCTGACTGTTAATGAACAACTAAATACATTATCCCTCTTAGTAGTTTTTTTATCTGTTCTACTTAATATGACTGGTTTAGATCTGTAATTGATGCACAGTTATTCTTAAGTGTTGAAAATTAACTGAAATGTGATCCCTGTTGAACATGGTGGTGGGAATGGGAGAGGGAAGAGATGTATAATTTGGGACATGCTCAGGCTGACTTGCCCCAAGTGGTGGAGTTGGAAGCATACCAGGGGATTCCAATTCAATCCCATCGAGGTGGCATGTACCAATGCCATCTCACTGTTCCAGGTGATCAGTTTCAGTTCACAGTTGGTCATGGTGAAGGGACTGGGAGTCAAAGGGAGCACATAGACAAGTCTAGTACCTGCTAACGCTAACTGATGGAGTAAATAAAGGGGAGAGTGATCCAACATGGGAAGTGAGATACTCAGCAGACTCATAGAATGGCAGATGTCCTAAATAGCACTCTGGCCTCAGAATCAGCCCTAAAGGCATTCGGAGCTGGCTGAAAAGCTCATGAGAGTATTTCAGGCATGGAAAGCCAAGACACTCTGGCAAAAGATCTCTGCGAGTGAGATGCCAGTGGAAAGAACAGGTCATCAAAGAAGGAGGTACCTTTCTCTGAAGGGAGGAGAGAACCTCCACTTTGACTATGACCTTGTCTAAACAGGATAAGAGTCGGAGAACTCAGAGGGCTTCCATAGCCTTGGAAACTCATGACTGGAGCATAGGGAGATTACTGATGCCATAGACAGGAGTGTCAATTGGTAAAGTCAACAACAGGAGTCACTGTGCACTTACTCCTCATGTAGGATCTCTATCCTTAATGTGCTGTACATTGAGATTTAATGCTATAACGAGTACTCAAACAATATATTTCACTTTGTGTTTTCAGGGGGGTGCAAACTGTTGAAATCCTTACTTAATGCATACTAAACTGATCCTCTGTAAAAAAAAAAAAAAAAAAAAAGAAATTATCAATTCCCAACTTGACTCTCACTGGGATTGAACATGACAATAGGTCTGCTCTGATTTCATCATCATTTAAAAAAATCATCTATTATTTTTCACTTTACATTTCTGTGTGGGAGCAAACTGTTGAAATCCATACTTAATGTATACTAAGCTGATCTTCTGTAGATAAAGATAATCGAAAATGAATCTTGATGTGAATGGAAGGGGAGAGGGAGTGGGAAAGGGGAGGGTTGTGGGTGGGAGGGACGGTATGGGGGGGAAGCCACTGTAATCCATAAGTCGTACTTTGGAAATTTATATGCATTAAATAAAAGTTTAAAAAAAAACAGGCAAAAATAATCTATAGTGATGGAAGGAATCCTAACTGAGCTTGAGAGAGTCTTCTGGGGTGTGCTGGATTCTTCTGTGTCTTAAAAATCTTATTAACCAGAGTGCTGGTTACGTGAGTACATGCATACATATACTCAAAATTCATGCAACTGGACAGCTACAATATATGTACTTTGTGTCTAGTATACACCCATTTTGAAAAAGTAAAAGCAAAACAAAGAAAAAGAAATCTCCCTCTACAAGCTAGCATCTTCTCATTCATTTAAATATGTATCACACAAAGCCACTTCTTTCATGTAGCCCTCCAGGACTTCTCCTTTCCTCTGCATCTGCGCAGACGGGCCTCCTGAACTCGGGAGTCCAGAGAGCGCCCCCAGCACAGAGCCACACGGTTTATATACCCGCAGCGACCAATCAAAAGCACTATAATGTCCATGCACACAGCAGTCCAATCCGTGAGCTGATCATGTGAAAGGCATGCGTCCTCTATCCAATCAGCTACGGGATCACATGGGAGGCATGCACACAGCAGTCCAATCCGTGAGCTGATCATGTGAAAGGCATGCGTCTTCTGTCCAATCAGCTACGGGGTCACATGGGAGGCATGCACCTCGTCGCCATTTTGTTGTTTACTTCTTCAGCAGTTCCTTTCCCTGTCAGTGTCATCTTGTTCACCCTGAGGGGGACGACGTCTCACTCCTTTTGTTCCCCTGGAGGGAGAGCGGCGTCCCGCTTCCCACACCGTTATCTGAGTATTAGGAGGCATACAAACTGGGTTAGGTCTTAGCACAGCCAGGCACAAGTGTCGCAGCTAGCTAAGCATAGGGTCCCTTATTTTTATAGCTGCACCTAATTTTAGCTCTGGGGGAAAAAGTTTAGGGCTATAATTTTTAAACTTTAATTTTATTTGGGGCAAAGGTGACTTCTTGTTTTTAATAGTGTTAGCTTAAGTCACTCCATCTTGGTTTGAATTTTAAGGTTCTTCAACAGAGAGAAAGGTCTTCCATTCCGAAATGGCCACAATGGTTGGAGCTGGGTTGATCCAAAGCCAGGAGCCGGGAGCTTCTTCCAGGTCTCCCAAGTGGGTGCAGGAGCCCAAGCACCCGGGCCATCTTCCGCTGCTTTCCTAGGGCATAGCTGAGAGCTAGATCGGAAGTAGAGCAGCCGGGACTCGAACCAACGCCCATATGGGATGCTGGCACTGCAGGCAGCGGCTTTACTTGCTACGCCACGTCACCGACCCCAATTTATACTCCAATTAAAATGCAGCAGAATTCAAATTTCCTGCCATCTTTACAAGCACTTGGTATAATCAATCTTTTTCACTGAAACTATCTGGTATGAGTGCAGTGGGTGGGTGTGTGTGGGGGGATCTCCTTGTGGGTATTTTTGTTGTTGTTGTTGGATTGTGTGTTTTTGTACTGTTTTCTGTACTTACCCCTCAAGTATCTCGTATGTTGCCTTTTTATAGATGCTTCTGATTATGTAACTTGATTTTAAAAGTTTGGATTTCAGGTTTCCTGGCTTGCCTCCCCTATTTCCAATATGACATTATGTTTTCCCTTGCAATCTCCCTAAGAGCAATGTAAAACCCAAGCATGTTGATATGACATCATCAGGTCATTGTCTTTTAAGAATGTAATATTTCATCTTTTACAGGGTGACCCTATTCTAGTTTAGAAGGGGAAATAGAAAACAGGACTTGAGAACTTGAAAGAGAAAATTTGGGTCAGTCTCCAGCTTAATGCAGTTTCCATTCTTAGAGCCAACATGCCGTCTAGTCAATGCACAAAGGGAGTCGCTGGGGGAGTGGGAACTGTTGGTTTCATTACATGTTCATTATACCACTGCACTGGGGTGTCTAGGATTTTGCCCTTACGAAGAAATTAAGGGTGTTATGCTTCATTTCCTGTTTTGGAAAACAGAGTCTTTGACTTAAAAGGGGGGGGAGTGTAATTGCTTATTGTTTTTAAAAATTGGGTTGATAATTCATCATATCATAATTAAACCAATTAGAATGCTATTATTTTCCAACAGCTTTAATGAGGTCTTATACTTGGCAGGGAACCTGTGAGACCAAAAAATACCGCCATTTGTTAAAAGATGGAGAAATTCTGATGATGACAAACGACTCTATTAAGTTGCCTTTTGGTTAATAAGATTTATGCATTAATCTAGTTAGGCTTTGTCCCCTCGAGTTTGGCCACCTTCTAAAGTTTTCCAATTTTCTACCATGCCTCTCCTGCTCTCCCACCCCCATCTCCTCCTCAGAGAATTCCTGGCGTCTGAGTTAAAATAGGTGGAAACACTGTCTCTTTCCAGCCGAGGCTCCCCAGCTTGGTTGGAATGCTCGTCTGGTTGTAATAGAGCCTGCTTTTTGGCCAGCAACTCTTAAAATAGCTCCTCGGCTTATAAAGCAGAAAATAGAAGCTTGGGCAGCCCGAGGGTTGCTTACTTGGTGCTTCTGGCCGCTGGCTTTTGGGGGCACTGTTGCTCCAGCCTGAGAGCTCAGCAGGGCCCTGGTGAGTGATGGCTCTCCACTGCGCAGTTTGGGATCTGCACTCCTTGTCAAGTAATCATTACAAATGTTTCGTGCAGGAGCAAGCAGGCTCTGAGCAGAGGTCTGCCTCGCTGAAGAAGCCAGGGCCTGAGGGGTGGGGATTGGTCTGTCCGTGGTAAAATTTTCCTCTTCAACAGTGTAATTAAGTGCTAATTAACTAAATGAGTGTAAACGTTGAAGGCCGAGATAAATATCTACATTTCCTTAATCTATTTTTTTCCCTTCTAAAATTTGATAAAGGAAATTTGGATTTAATGGGGGATATATGTCATTTTTTTTTTTTAAAGATTGCAAATCTGTTTAGAAGGGACTCAGATCCACTGGTTTGGATTTCTACAGGATAAGTTAACAGCATATAAATATAGAAGAGGGACGATAAAATGCGGATGCGATATTGCCATAATTATGTTAAGGAGGCTTAGCGGAGCTACCTTTTGGAAACATCTGGTTTGTTTCTGTTCTTTCCACATCCTGCAGATGTTGCTGAACCCATGAGATATACTGACAGGAGAATACATTAGCCCATGAAGTCATTCCAATGAATAAAGCAAAGGGTAGCCTCTTAACTTTCTAAAAAATCTAGTTAGAAAAGAATTCTGCTTTCAGAGCAGGCAGAGATTAGGCCAATAATTGAGAGGGGCCCAGGGCCTTCTAAAAGTGTCAATAGTGATCTGTTCTTGCCAAAGGGGAAAAGAGGCGCTTTGTGGAGGGCAGCCAGAGTAATAAATGGGAATCTTTGTAATTCAAGCACTTTCTCATTACCTTCCTCGGCTAGTGATTAGAAATGGGGCGGAAAAGGGGGCGAGGAGGCCCACTCCCGTGCTTGGTCACGGAGCTGAAGCTCCGGAGTCCATCTGGTCTCCAGTTCCCCTGCCTCTCCACGTGAGAGCCAGAAGCAGGTACATCTCCTCGGGAGATGATGCGTGGTCGAGGTGCCATCTGTGGAGTGGTGCTGACGACAGCTGCGTGATGCCTGGCAGTCCTGTGTCAACGCCCTCCCCAGCGGGAAAGGACAGCGGCAGGCACACGTCGGCTGAGCCTTCAGACGGCACACACAGACAGCCCAGCGGGGCCAGTGTGGGAGTTGGAGTTTATTAAATAGGGGGTGGTTTCCTATGAGATTAGCACCCTGAAATTAATGCAAAGTTAGGAAATATTTTGGCTTGCAGCCCGCTTGGCAGAAGGATCAGCAACCTGGAACGGTCAGAAGGCTGAAGCCTTAAAGGGCCATGTCATGTTTAGTCTCTGGCCAGCCATGATCTTTAAATTTCCCCACATTTACATCACTCCTTTGGGCTACATCATGATGCATTCAGAAGGCCTCTATTAAAAGCTGGAACAAATGCTTTCTGGCCACTAGCCTGGCAGACAAGAACACGCTCACATAAAGCCTTTGGTGAAAATCTAGTGTTTCTGTGGTTTGGCTCTAAGTTTTTGACCTCTGCTTGCTGATCTCCAGTCCTATCTGCCCTTGTCCTTTTGGGGGAAAAGCAAAGAATCTCTACCATGACTCACAAAAGACTAGTTCTTGCCTGGACTCAGTAACTCACAGTACTCCTGGCTTTGGGTTCCTGGGAAGGAGTCTCTGCTGCTTGCGGCTCATACTTTCCATTTTAGCAACAGTTTTGTAGGTGGCTCCACCAAGCACCTAGCTCCTAGCTGCGCCATTTCCCCCAGCCTCTGGGTCATGAGAAATCTTATTGAGCTCATCAAAGAGCGCTGCCAAATCAGGGAGTGTGTTTAGCTTCCTTCCAGCCCTCCCTGCACAGCCCCGCACCCAGAGTTACAAGGCCTTTCGTTGCCTTTGCAGTTGGATAATTTCTGTTCTTGATATTTTAGTCATACTTCCTAATGTTCCATTGACAGATTAAACCCAGTATTACCAGCTTGCTGCTCTTTGGGAGTGTCCATCACTAATATAAACCTTGCTCCTTAAGGAAAGAGGTTTAGCCTCTTTGTCATTATCATTGTGATAATTTTTAACATTCATATCATCTTTTGGGTTACTAACATGGTTTCGCATCTTTGTTTCTGCTTTTCCTCACAGAAATGATGACAATAGGCCTGGCAGAAATTTGGATGTTGAGATTATAGGTGCCATATACCCACTGGAACTGGATTCAACTGGATTCAACTCATTTAGAATCTGTGTTCAGCATTTTTCCTGAACATAGCAAGGCCTTACTAATACTTCAGCATGGTAGAAACTTATGAAGACAGTCCCGAGAATGGGAATATTCTTGTAGAGCAGCGTAGATATAGAATGGGAGAAAATAGGTCAAGTGTAGGTATGCCAAGAATGGAAAATCCAGACAGAAGAAAAAGGGAGGTTACAGCTGTTTTTCCTTACAATGTATTTTGCAAGATTTCAATGAGTATATGTTATGAAAACTGTTCTATAGCCAAACAGGCTTGGTAAATATTATATTAAACAAAATCATGAAAGTGCTTCGATTATAACACACTCAGAGCCTTTGACACACATTATCAATTCTCAAGGCAGGAATCAGATGTGCTGTGAGCATTTGGCAAACATATTTGACCCAAGGCCCATCTTGAGTTGCTTCATGAGATCATACTTTCAGGAAGGCACCATTATTTACTCCCTGAGAGCGTGGGCAGATGGGTCACAGAGGGAAGACTGAGGACTGTTCATAAGTCAGGAAGAGATCTAGAACTCATGTTTATTCTGCTGTCTAATTGCAGAATCAAATAATTTGATCACCCAATCTAGTAAGTACGTCAGTATTTCAGTTGCAAAGTTTTATCGAAAGAGGAGCTGGCAACACTGAGGGAGATAAGAAAGCAAAAAGAACAAAGGCAGGCATAGGAGAACAGATTTTAGTTTCTAATGAACTAGTCTTAGCTATGTGACCTTGGCCAAGTTCTTTTTTTAAATCCTTATTTATTTATTTTCAATTTATTTGAAAGGCGGAGAGAGAGCTCTGTCAACCTTTGGCTTACTCCCCAAATGCTAGTAACAGCCAGGGCTAAGACAGAAGCCGGGGGCCTGAAATTCAATCGGGTTTCCCACATTGGTGATAGGGACATAAGTACTTGAACCATCATTTACAGCCTCCCATGGTGAGCATTAGCAGGAAGCTGTATTGGAAGCAGAGTAGCCTGGGGCTCAAACTCTGATATGATATGTGGGCATTCCAAGTGGAGACTTAACCACTGTGCAAAATGCTCACCCCTTGGTCAAGTTCTTTTACCATCTGGACTTTGATTCCCTCAGCTGAAAAATGAGCAGAATGGACTGAGTCGTTCCTTCCAGATTAAAATTTAATGATTCTCTAAATAAAAGTTATATGTTATAAAGGATACCATCAGAAGTTTAAGGTACAGACAGACTAGGGAGTTGTTTTCCTGTGGCATGCTGTGAGATGCTAGTTTAGCATGGCTAGAGGGGCAAAGTTGGAAGCTGGGTACAGTCAAAAGCCATTTGCCCTCTGGATGCCAGCAAAACCAGGAGCAGGCCATGCTACACCCAACATTCAAATCAACCTTCAATTGAGGCTGCATGGTACCAGGATCCCTGCCTGAAAGCCAGAGAAGAGCCACTAGATGGTCACGGGCATTGAAGGGAAAATAGCAGTACAGCATGCATACCAGCAATATAGCAGGCATCTGAGGAAAAAGACCCATGTTATTCTAATGAGAAACGAGGCAGATTAATCAGTGAAACTGCCAAGAAGGAAGAGAAAGTCATCAAAGAGATGAGGAGACTCAGTATCTCCTTCTCTCTCTCTCTTTTTCTCCCACCATTTCTCTCTGCCTCTAAAATAAATAAATAAAATTAAACAAAACAAAACAAAACAAACCCTGAAGTACTGAGCCTCTTGGACATTGCAGCTGGCAAAGCTTCTCTGTTGTACAAATACCCACAAGTTTCTTGCTGATAAGATACACAAAGGAAGGCAACATGGTTACCATAATAGCTCTAAGTGTGTGTGGTGACTTCTAGAAGGCAGTTTATGGATTCTATGGCAACCTTACAGGGCTCAGCCAGCCCCTACCTGGACGTCTCTTGCCTGGGTAGGAGAGGACAGGAGCCTCAGCTACCACTGTGTAAGTCCGCTCAGTGCACAGGTGTTCTTTGTTGTGCTCCTCTCATCTCATAAAACCCTGCAACATCTAAATGAACCTGGGGTGGAGGCTCTCGTTATTCACCCCTTGGTTTCAGCAGCTCTAGAATTCTTCAGCAAGCCTGACTCCTGGAAATTGTCTGCAGCAATTGAGTCTACATGAAATATGGCAGGAAAAGCATCCTAAAGGAGGGCACACAGACCAAGAACAAGCTCATTTGTTGCATTGGTTGTCTTCTATAATCATTCACTACCAACATGCTCTTTCCATGAGCATGGCACCAGGCTGGACCATGGTGAAAAAAATAGCGCAGCCATGACCCTGTCTACCTTTGAAGGTTTAATAAGGGGCATATCATTGTTTAAACACAAAGCAGTATTTTCTTAGGAAGTCCCTTGGGAGGCAATATACTGCTTGGTTTGTATAGAAACAATCCTATCTCAGATTATTTCTAGGGAATACCAGCATCAAGCTAAAAAGTAAAAAAGTCAGAGAACCAACTAGTCATTTCTGAACACCTGGATCCTTAGCAGCACGGACAAAAAACATCTGTTCAGCTGGTTGGCACTTAAGTCTTGGAGAAAATTATGGTTTCTTACCACCATAGATATCTGAATTCCTATGAGTAAATGGGTGAGAGCAGCCCCTACAAACTCATCTCATATGAGCTGGCTGGAAGGTCAAACATGCTTTGCCCTGAAACTACAAATCTGTCCTTGGGGAAAAGATCAGCTTTTCCTTCCTGCCTCCAGTGTGTTCAGTGATTCAAGAAATATGTGTTGATGCAGAACTGGGCAGTGCCTGGCAATGTGCATCTCCCTTTTCTGATCTGGGAGCAACGTGAAATTGACTTTCTTCTCCATAGAGCCTTGGTCCTCACTAGCTGTGAATGACTGTTTCCTCCCAGGGCGGCAGGGCCGGGGGTGGGGGTGGGGGTGGGAGGCTGGGGGGGGGTTAGGGAGTGGGCAGTGTCCCCCATGTTCTGAGTAAAGCTGGCTTTTCAATGACAGAATTTATGTCCGTTGCCTGGTCTCCAGTGTCTGCCTTAGTACTGTGCACGTGGCAGGGGTTTTGTAGATACTGGTGAACAGAATGACGCTCTGTAAGGGAATCACCTAGACTTTGGGCTAAGTCAGATCAGCCAGCTCCAGGCCACTTTAGACTTCACTCGTTATCTGTCAGCACATTTCTGTCTCTTGAGATTCCTCTTCTTGTAAATTGGACTTAGGAGCCACGGTGTGCCAGCTCCTCTATTCCTTTTCGGCACTGAAATGGAATCCTTTCTCAGTGTGAGGTTTACCTATCTGGTCACTATAGGAAATCACATACAAAACTATCAAAAACAACACTGGAGAATGTTCTGTTAATTGGGCTTGTCTTCTGTAGGTCTCACTGCCCTTGCAGTGGTCAGTGTAAGAATGTGTTGTGCTTATTGCTGTCACCTGAATATACCTAATGTACCACATGACCCTGATTCTGCACAACACAGATTCAGAGAGAGAGCAATCAGGGGAAACCCAACAGAAGGTGTTTAAATCCTAATCATCTCATAGAACAGGGATGGGCAAACATTGAATTGTGAGTCAAATTTTTTTTAAGAAAATTTTTTAAATAAAAATTTTATTGGAACACAGTCGCATTTGAAATAACGATTGACTGCTGTGTTAGAAGACATTATCGGGGAGAGCACTCTCAATATACAAGCAAATGATCC
The DNA here is from genome assembly GCF_964237555.1 of Oryctolagus cuniculus. Classification (NCBI taxonomy): domain Eukaryota; kingdom Metazoa; phylum Chordata; class Mammalia; order Lagomorpha; family Leporidae; genus Oryctolagus; species Oryctolagus cuniculus. The sequence continues at coordinate 134,996,482 of NC_091433.1, forward strand.
CCCATCCCATTTCTGCCATACACAATGACATCTATAAGGAAGCACCTGTTCTCTCAAAACACAAAATAATCCCTTTATTCTCTCCTGTAAAAATCCTCCCCACAAATCCAGCCTAGATAGAACCTAACTCCTGCATCTTCACTTGCTATTTTTGAATCAGATCCTTCTTTCCAGTTCTTCATCCTCTGTTTTTCCGAACTGTCAAAAACTCTGCCTTCGCTCTACTCATTTCAGTCCACAGCTCTTGGTCTTGTTTATCACAAACAATGTGGGCGGTCAGAACTCACATCTTCAGACCCAGGACTTCCTGAGAAGGAGTAAAAGGAGAGACACTGGTCAAAATCATGTAATTTGCTCCTGTTCCACAGGAATTGTTTTGGTCATTGATGTTCTCTGAGGTAAGCCTCCCCACCACTCACCTTTATGCAATCATTGCTTTTTCATCTGAATCCAGAACTCTCTGAGGCATCCTCTAGTTCTGGCTATAGTCTTCGCAAAAATGGCTGCTCACAGGCTGGCCCCACGGCTCAATAGGCTAATCCTCCGCCTGCAGCGCCGGCACCCCGAGTTTTAGTCCCGGTCGGGACGCCGGATTCTGTCCTGGTTGCTCCTCTTCCAGGCCAGCTCTCTGCTGTGGCCTGGGAGTGCAGTGGAGGATGGCCCAAGTCCTTGGGCCCTGCACCTGCATGGGAGACCAGGAGAAGCACCTGGCTCCTGGCTTTGGATCAGCGTGGTGCGCAGGCCACAGCGGCCATTGGGGGGTGAGACCTTTCTCTCTGTCACTCTCTCTCTCTCACTGTCCACTCTGCCTGTCAAAAAAAACTAAAAACAAACAAGCAAAAAAACGGCTGCTCACTCACTTTATCACAGTCTTCAGGGCAGAAAGTCTCTCCCTGACGGTTTCCTATGAGGGCACCCTTGTCTCCCAGGTCCTCTCTCCCTCCCAGTGATGATCCCTTAGAGGTTCTTCCTACATCGTTCGTCCTTACCACATGTGTTGGGTGCTTGCCTATTGGTGAGGGTCCTTTGAAAGTTCATAGATACATTGCAAAAAAAAAACCTTGAAATCCATTGATAGGATTAATATACATTTTCTACAAATGCATTTCTTCAAGACCCATCAAATATAGCTTTTGGATAATTCAGTTTCCTTGCTTCAAAAATGGATTTTATCCGTTACAGGAGAGTTAAAATACAAAATTGTATAAATAAGAAAATGTCACCTGTAATCCTATATATATATAGATAACCAGTTTCTTTTTTAAAGAAAGATTTACTTATTTATTTCAAAGGCAGAGTTATAGACAGAGGGGGAGAGAGAGAGAGAGAGAGAGAGAGAGAGAGAGAGAGAGAGAGAATGAATATGAATGAATCTTCCATTTGTTGATTCACTACCAAAAGGCCTCAACAGCTAAGGCTGGGTCAGAGCCAGGAGCCTGGAACTCCATCTGGGTCTCCCATATGGGTGCAGGGGTCTAAGTACTTGCAACATCTTTTACTGCTTTCCCAGGTGCAGTAGCAAGAAGCTGGATTGGAAGTAGAACAGCCAGGACTCAAATCGGTGCCCACACGGGGATGCTGGAATTGTGGGCCATGTCTTGACCAGCTGTGCAAAAATTCTGGCTCCATAACTAGTATTAACATTTGGGTATATAACTTTCTAATTATTATTCTTTGAGTGTGTTCATGAATTATGTTTACACACATAAGTATTAAATCATATGTTGACTTAGACTGGATATTTAGTTTGGGTATTTCTTTTCATTCAGTATTGTACTCTGTGTTTTTGTCTATACTTTGCCTTATAGTTGAATAGCTTTTTCATAAGAGAAGCCACATTTTATTAATCAAATTAGAGGCCTTGATTGCAGGGATAGTTTCTTCTTTTTTATTCCCTTTTTTCTTTACCCCTTTACCCTTCTCTTTCCCATCAGCAACCAGGCCCTTTTGTAGCCTAGAATGAGTATTTGATAAATATTGTCTGAGTAGACTTTAAAAGAATGAAGTGAGATGCACCCATAGAAGAAATCTGAGTGCCTAATCTTCCTCTCTTGTTCTTGCCATACAGAGAAAGTCACAGCTTGAAATGAGTCGTGAATGATTCTTTGGCGAGGCACAGAGCAATTCACCTGCTGAGTTATGAGCCTGATGAATCATTTGCTTGGTTATCTTGCTAGTCATGCTGAACTGAATGCTACTTTTCAAACCAAATATGTCCAAACCAGAGCTCTTTTCCTTGCTTTGGTCTTACATTAGTGCTTTCTCTACAAATCTTCTCCATATCTCCTTTAAAAAAATCTGTAGTAATAGCCCTACAAAAACCATATTCAAAGGCTACTTCTTCACTACTCCTATATTTTCTAGTAGGAGTTGTGTTACATACTGCCAAATAAATTAGATTTGGCTCCTTGTTTTATTTATACAATAAAACCAAGCAAATATATCAACCACAAGATAAATGAATAACAAGACATAAAACCCTGCCAGATATTTCCTTTGAGGGTCAAATCAAATGATGAAACTACTCCCTAAAACTTTTTCTTATCTATTCATTGCATATTTTGGCAGGTTTCAAGGGCCTGCTTGTTTAGCTGAATTAACAATTTTGCTTTTTAATTTACCTTTTTGCAAAAGTTAGTATCTTTTTGCTTTAGCATCCAAACTTCTCTCTTCTTTCCCAGTCTTCCTAATGGGTCCCCCTCCTCCCATTCTTCAGATGAAGAACTGCAAAGGTCACTGAAATTAATAAAAAACACAATCATAACAACATGAAGCCAGAAGCCTGATTTGGCTCCCAGGGGACTCTGTTTGGGTGTATCACATTGCATTACATGATGCACAGGCTTCGCATGGGCTAATCAGAATGAGTCTTACCCTTTACTCAAGACACCTGTTGGACTGCTGTTTGCCTAAGAAGTTAAGTCTGCCTTATGCCGCTGTGTCTGTACTGCATTTGGCTAATATTAATTCTTTCCATTTGTTTGAGTGTCTTTGAGTGTCTTCTACCTTTCAAAAGTCTTTCACCAGTGTTGAAATTTAACTGAAATGTGATCCCTGTTAAACATAAGAGTGTGAATAAGAGAGGGAAGAGATGTACAATTTGGGACATGCTCAGGCTGACTTGCCCCAAATGGTAGAGTTAGAAACATACCAGGGGACTCCAATTCAATCCCATCAAGGTGGCATGTACCAATGCCATCTCACTAGTCCAAGTGATCAATTTCAGTTCACAATTGATCATAATGAAAGGACTAAGAGTCAAAGGGAGCACATAAACAAGTCTAGTACCTGCTAATACTAACCGATAGAATAAATAAAGGGGAGAGTGATCCAACATGGGAAGCGAGATACTCAGCAGACTCATAGAATGGCAGATGTCCTAAACAGCACTCTGGCCTCAGAATCAGCCCTAAAGGCATTCAGATCTGGCTGAAAAGCCCATGAGAGTATTTCAGGCATGGAAAGCCAAGACACTCTGGCAAAAAAAAAAAAAAAAAAAAAAAACCTAAATGAAAGATCTCTGTGAGTGAGATCCCAGTGGAAAGAACAGGTCTTCAAAGAAGGAGGTACCTTTCTCTGAAGGGAGGAGAGAACCTCCACTTTGACTATGACCTTGTCTAAACAAGATAAGAGTTGGAGAACTCAAGGGGCTTCCATAGCCTTGGAAACTCATGACTGGAGCATGGGGAGATTACTGATGCCATAAACAAGAGTGTCAATTTGTAAAGTCAACAACAGGAGTCACTGTGCACTTACTCCTCATGTAGGATCTCTGTCCTTAGTGTGCTGTACATTGAGACTTAATGCTATAATGAGTACTCAAATAGTATATTTCACTTTGTGTTTCTATGGGGGTGCAAACTGTTGAAAGCTTTACTTAATGTATACTAAACTGATCTTCTGTAAAAAAAAAAAAAAAAGAAGAAGAAATTATCAATTCCCAACTAGACTCTCACTGGGATTAAACATGACAATAGGTCTGATCTGATTTCATCATCATTTAAAAAATCATCTATTATTTTTCACTTTATGTTTCTGTGTGTGAGCAAACTGTTGAAATCTTTACTTAATGTATGCTAAACTGATCTTCTGTATATAAAGAGAATCGAAAATGAATCTTGATGTGAATGGAAGGGGAGAGGGAGTGGGAAAGGGGAGGGTTGCGGGTGGGAGGGACGTTATGGGGGGGAAGCCATTGTAATCCATAAGCTGTACTTTGGAAATTTATATTCATTAAATAAAAGTTAAAAAAAAGTCTTTCACCTCTGTTATTTCATTTCATCCTCACTCAATCCTGGGAAACATTTTATTTCCCATATTCCCATATTACAGATGAAGAAACTCAGAAGAAATTGACTTGCTCAAGATCACACAGCCAGTCTCCCTTTTCCTTTTCTCTCTCCCTCTCTCTCAGCTATTCTAAATAATTCCCTAAAGTTTAAGCATTTGATTAGTGTTTCTACTTAACATCCCTCAGAATGTTTTCTTACAGATAAAAGGAAATACAATCGTATTAAAATGTTGTTCACAGTTTAGTTATCTTATCCTACAATCCAAACTTAAAGAGACTCAAAGCCAGAAGGAAATCTAGAAGTCCCCTAGTCCATACTGTAGCCTCTTGGTCCCTGTTTTCAAACTGTCATATATTGGGACAGTCTAAGCATGACCTCCATTCTATTGAAAAATATTTCCAAGACTTTTTATAGCCTAAGAACTTTTTGTTGGTCTAACTACCCTTTTAGTAAGAAATATTCCATATAGTTAACTAAAATCTTTCCCTCTGCAATTTGAGCCACTTTCACCTTAGTCTGTTCTCAACAAAGTTAGCATGCAGTTCTTTTCTTCTTTTATCCTGTATCAAATTCTACTTTCCTCTCCTCCCCCTTTCTCCAAATTTAAGCTTTTTTACATTGGACCAGGATGATTTATGACCTAAAGAAGGTGAACATCCTGGAACTCATTCTTCTGATAAAGGTAAAGCTTCTCTAACAAAACATCTGAAAGTCTGGCCAACAGTTCTTAACCAGAAATGCAAGCTACAGGCTCTTTGAAGTCATACAAGAGTACTTGAAAATGCTCATGGGAAAAAAATTAAAACATGTCTATTTTGGTGGAAAAATTTTGGAATCCATACATAGTGATACACACTTTGTATGAACTTTTTAAAGGGCCCTTGCATACATGCATTTCAGATTTTTTGTACCAGAATAAACTCACATTTTAATTCCTTTTTCTATGAACTTTCTGAAGTACTCTCTTACTACTGGAGTGTCCATTTCAGAGAATGTAGATATCACATGCACTCCCAGAATCAGGACTGTGAGCTGGCCTCAGCCATGGGCAGGCTTCTCTATACAATTTCTTTTTCTAACCCTTTCCCATGATTATTTTTCCCTGTTGTCATCCTGTAAACCTTAAGGAATTCTTGTTTAAATGCTTCTGCCTCATCTCAGCTATGCTATAGAAAATACAGGGAGGGGTTAGGTGCCCAGGCTTCAGAGAGAGTGTTAAAGAGAGAGCAACTCCTTTGTTTCCCCAGGGTTGAGTGATTGGGCCAGACAGCCAAGAAGATCTGAGTTTCAGATGTAAAGAACAACACTGAGTGGACAAATTGCTTCCCATTTTGAATTGCATCCTTCTGTTGTCTATCTTAAGGGACCTACATTTTATGTTACTGAAGATAACTTTAATAATAACTTTTTATAGTGTTTCCTAAAATAAAGAACTTTGTCAGTGACTCATTCAGTCAATTTATCAAACACTCAACTATGCAGTATGTATATGTGATGTCTTTTAAAGATTTATTTATTTTACTTGAGAGAGAAAAGGAGAGAGAGGGAGAGAGAGATCTCCCATCTGCTGTTTCACTCCCCAAATGGCTACAATGGCAGGGGCTGGACAAACCAAAAGCCATGAATTCCTTCCAGGTCTCCCATGTGGGTGGTAGTTGGAAGGGGCACAAGCACTTGGGTCATCTTCCACTGATTTCCCGTTTTGTGCATTAGCAAGAAGATGGATCAGAAGTGGAGCAGCCAGGTCATGGACTGGTGCTCATATGGGATAGCAATGTTGCAGGTGGTGCTTTAACCTGCGGTGCCACAACACTAGCCCTGAAATATTTATATGAAGATTCAAAGATTCATAGGATACAAAACCTTTGAAATCAGTTTTATCTTTTCCCTAGGAATTAGCTGAGTATTGTCTAGAGAGTCTGTACAAGTTTTCTTATAGATATTCCATCATCTGGAAAAGGAGCAGTCTGATACTTCTCCTTTATCTTACCTACAGCACGGGTTGACTTCTACCTATTAGCCTGAAGGTGTATTGTTTCTACTCTAGAGAAAGGGTGGATAAATTACAGCTCCATAGTCCAAATCCAGCCTGCTAAGGATGGTTGCAAAAAAAAATTGAAAAGAACAATATTTTATGTCATGGGAAAATTACATGAAATCCAAATTTCAGTGTCCGTAAATAAAGTTTTATTGAGACACAGTCACATTCGTTTGTTCATATATTGTCTGTGGCTGCTTTCCCACTGTAAAGGCAGAGTAGCAGCAATAAAGATTATATGAACTGCAAAGCCGAACGCATTGTCTGCTGGACCCATCTTTTGATTCTCTTTCAACCATCCGCAGCAGGCTGGATATTAGCAATGAGGCTGTAATTTATCCACACCTTCTCTAGATCACACAACAACACTTCTGGGCTAACAGGAAGAAGCCAACCTATGCTGCAGGTAAGATAAAGGTGAATGCCAAACATTGTTCTATCTTACTCCCTTGCTAACTTTTGCTCTAACAGTTGTGCTAAATCTATAAGGAATAAGTATAAATAACAATAGGAAGTTATTCACGTTTCCACTGTAGATCTTGTTATTTGCATGAAGTAGAGCTGTGTAATATTTTCTAGCCTTCTGGAATGGTTTTCCAGTGCTCCATACTCATTTTCTTGTTCCCCTTCTCCACAGGAGCATCATAGGCGTAGTAAAATAGATATTTGGTGCACTATGCCATTTTATTTTTATCTTTCTCATATCCAAACACTTTTAAGAAGCATACATATTTATAGGGTATTGTGTGATGTTTTGGTACATATATGCATAGTGTAATGTTCAATCCAAGCTACTGTTATGTCATTTCTATCTGAAGTTTCACTATTGGAGATGAGTTTGGTGTAAAATTTAAATGAGTTGTGTATTTCAAACTTTTAAAACAATGAAAGCTAAAAACAGTTAAAGAGGAAAAAATGTTGAATTCAATGCTCTGAGATGTAGGAATGATACCAAGGTTTATTTTTATAATAATGACACTTTTCTTCTGAACAAAGTTAAGGTAAACATCTTCAGGCTGCCTATACATGTTACATATATACATATATACAATCTGACTCGATGGAGGTCTGTCTGCCTTTTACTATCCTTGGATAAACTTCAATATAGGTCGGCGCCGCGGCTCACTAGGCTAATCCTCCGCCTTGCAGCGCCGGCACACTGGGTTCTAGTCCCTGTCGGGGCACCAGATTCTGTCCCGGTTGCCCCTCTTCGAGGCCAGCTCTCTGCTGTGGCCCGGGAGTGCAGTGGAGGATGGCCCAAGTGCTTGGGCCCTGCACCCCATGGGAGACCAGGATAAGTACCTGGCTCCTGCCTTCGGCTCAGTGCGGTGCGCCGGCCGCGGCGGCCATTGGAGGGTGAACCAATGGCAAAGGAAGACCTTTCTCTCTGCCTCTCTCTGTCACTGTCCACTCTGCCTGTCAAAAAACAAAACAAAACAAAACAAAACAAAACAACTTCAATATAGCAACAACTGAAGAACGATTTTCTTCTACTTGTTACATACAGAGGACCAAACCTCAGGATGTTAGCACTAGAGCTATTTTCTTAGTCTTTACACAGTATTTCCATTTTCAAGTAGGTAGGGAGGTAACCAAAAAATAACCCCACCCCCCCCAAAAAAAAAGCAGAAAAAAGAAACTCACAAACTCTAAGCTTAGAACATCTCCAGCATAGATTGATATGCTTTGTTTTAAGTTGGATGCAACTGACCTTGAGTTTGATGTTTTAATACTTATCTTATGGGCTATTTCAAAGATTATTATCAGGGTGCACTTGAAACAAAGAAACAAAAGAGGAATCAGGCTGGGAGGGAAGAAATGCCAGGTCTAGTCTATTATGGACAGCTGTGTCTCCTTCAATACCTTCTTTAACCACCTGAGGCCTTGCACTCTCATGTATATAATGGGGCAGTAGACTAGCATATGGGAGATTCCCTCGTTTCCTTTTTTTTTTTTAAGATTTATTTATTTATTTGAAAGGCAGAGCTACAGAGGTGCAGAGAAGGTGAAAGAGAGAGAGAGAGAGAGAGAGAGAGATTCTTCCATCCACTGATTTACTCCCCAAATGGCCTCAGTGGCCAGAGCTAGGCCAATCCAAAGCCAGGCACCAAGAGTTTCTTCCTGATCTCTCACGTGGGTGCAGGGGCCCAAGGGCTTGGGCCATCTTCTCCTCCTTTCCAGGCTATAGCAGAGAGCTGGATAGGAAGTGGAGCAGCCAGGACTCAAACCAGCACCTATATGGGATGCTGGCACTGCAGGCAGCGTCTATACCCACTTTGCCACAATGCTGGCCCTACCTTGGGTTTTTACTTTTTAAGACTTTAATATCAGTTCTGTTGTAAAAAGGTATTTTTTTAGAATTGATTTATTTGAAAGGCAGAGCAATGAGAGAGAGAAATAGAGAGTGAGAGAGAAATGAGAAATTAACTTTGATCTGCTGGTTCACTGAACCCCAAATGGGCACAGTGGCCAAGCCTGGGCCACAATGAAGCCAGGAGCTCAGAACTCCAGCTGGGTCTCCCACATGGGTGGCAGGAACTTAAGTACTTGAACCACCATCCACTGCTTCTCCAGGTGCATTAGTAGGGAGCTGAATCAGAAGTGGAGATGGCAGGATTCAAACCCGTGTTCCAATAATGGTGCCAATGTCACAAACAGCAACTTAATCCATGGTGTCACATTGTGGGCCCCTGTGAAAAAGCTTTTACAAGTACGGGATATCTTTCTGAGGTCCTACCCAGGGATGTGGGGCCTCTATGATGAAAATTCACAATTTTATTAGCTCAATGCTGAAAATTCTGGTTTGCTTTTAAAACTTATCTAGTTAAATGCATATAAGACATGTTGCTCTCCTGGGAATGCAATGGGTCAATATATTAGTCTTATTTTGATAGGTTGGGCTGGTGAGACCAAAACATAGATTTTTAACTCATGGAAACATTGCATTTTTGTTGAATTCCTATGTAGGAAAGATAAACATTTCTTTCTCTTCAAGTGGTGTTTATGTTATTCACTAGAAACGTGATTGATAACACACAAGCTGGGAGGTGATGGTATATTTATGTGAGACCCATACAAAGTAATCCCACATGGAGAAATATCCTATAACACAACGATTTAGGATGGTTTGACCAAAGTGTTCCTTTCCCTCCAAGGAAAAATATATCTTTTAATAACTGAATAATTCATCTATTTTGATTCTTCAGACTAGATTATGACCTGAAGTTACTGTGGTACTACAGGAAATCAAGTTTGATTTTGTAATATAGTCAAATGAGTACTTTAGAGTGCCATGTCTGAGATCAATAAGGAAGCAGTAACTACATTTACTGTCATATGATGATATTGATGTAAAAACATAATGGTCAAAATTATAAAATCAATTTCATAATTTAATCAGAAATGTTTATTGATACTGTTAAAGTTGAATTCAATAGCTTCTGGTATGTAGTTAATTTCCTACCTGTCAGAAAAATGTATTGAAATGTTCTTTCTTGAAAATGATTGGAGTTAATTCAGTAGAGAAAACAGAAAAGTTTCATGCTAATAAGTAGAGATTTCTTCTCTCTCCAATCCTTGTTAGAGGCAAATGCTAGAAGCTTTTTGTTTGATTCTTTCAAATACTACAAAAAAGAAAATGTGCATCAGCTACACGAGTGGTTGGGATGGTCATCCTCTAATCAACCATGTTCAATGGACAAAGAGAGTGTTGACTTTATTGTAAGACCGACCAAATGCACACACAACACAGGTACAGAGGTGTTTGAGTGAAATAGCTTCTTATGAAGTGATATCTAGTTTAAAAAAATAAATGAGAGGAAAGATTAAGCTCTAGAGACTGGAATTCTTTGATGCTTTTACTTTGCCACTAGCTACTGGTTTTGATCTTTAGTAACATTAAGTTGAAAGTATGTTCAATGAAGCCAAAGTCACTTAAAGGAATGTCTGTGTGACTTGTATGTTTGTAATAAACTCCTTGTGGATTATGAGAACCTGTCCAACTTCACAATTTAAATGAGATAAATTCTAAATCCTAAAGCTTTTGCAGTTCACATCTGTGTGTTGTAACAGGAATATAACTTTAGAATCTACCTCATATGATTCTTTAGAAATTGTCATTTTCTTGTTCAAAGTCTAACAATGGTTGCCCTTTGCATGGTGCAAGGATTCATTTCCTTCTGTCATTCAAGGGTTTTTCCTATCTGGCTTTTCTGTTTTCCTTCTCCTCTGCTCTTCCATCAGACTCTCCACTTCAGTCGAATTTGCATTTGTATTTCTTTCAAATGGTCCAAACTTGTTCCTTATCTGTGACTGTTCTCCACTTTATTATCTATTTAGATATTTTGGTATTGATTCACATCCTATTCTGCCTTGTTCTTGCATCTTCTTTTTGGTGCGTGTGTCTTGCCTCACGGTCTAGACTAAGATCCCTGACGGTTGGTATTTGGTGGAGTTACACATTGCATCATGGTTGCTCAAAGAATGGTCAACTGAATGTTCTGAAAAATTCTCTTGAGTAGGGTTCCCAGGAGCAACATTTTGGAATGCATTGATATTTATGCTTTAGGTGTGCTGTAATTTCATGTAGTAAATCAGAATGAAAAAATAATATGAATCATAAAATTTCTGTAAAGGATAAAACCTTGGGTCTCATTATGAAAATGGGAAAATAAAGGCCCAAAAAGTTCAAAGAAGTATTGAGCATCGTTGCTTTCAGGCTTCTGGTCCTTGACCCCTGCCCATTCCCCTTCATGCTATATAAGCATGACTCTTGAGGAAGTAATTCTAACTATCCACTGAGAGTAAGAAAGTAAGGCAAGAAATCTTGAAAATAACAGAACCCTTTGGGAAGAAGGTGATGCTCCAGAAACTTTAAGCTTTATTTGGGTTGCTAACTTTTGTTCTTTGAATATAAAATATTTTAATTAAGACAAGTGAATACATCATCCCAACAGAAAGCAAAGATAAGCTACATGAAAAGATAAGCTGATTGCCTTGTGAAACAGAAGAATCAATTGAACATGTATTCTAACCCTAAGCCTGCATGGGCTCTGCCTTCAGGATCCCCCCTTCTCTTTAATTGGACTACTACCTGATCTCTCCTGCTTGGTGGCACTCAGCATTTCCTCTTGTCATAATTATTCTTTTAATGTCAAATGTTCACATTAAATATGCAAATCTAAATTTTCTTAAGTTTTAACTGTGTGCTTACATATCGAAAAGAATTATATATTGTTTAAGTATGAAAAACTAATGCGTAAGTGTATATTTATATGCCAGGAAAAGTCAGTCTATAGAACTTGTGTTTCAGCATCAGTGATTGTAAGGCAAATTCTATTTTCCTGTTAACTCTCTTATACATTTGTATGGGGACAAACATCCACTCATTTGTGTAAAGATGTCCAAAGCAGAACCTATTGGCCACTGATGCACACATGTTATATGATATGAGATGTAAAGCATATTATATCACTTTTAAGAACTAATGTCTGCCATTCACTGAATGTTTATTATGTGTTGACCCTGGGATATCTATCTCATTTAATCACAATGACCTTATAATATGTACATTATTATCCTCCCTTACATAAGCGTGAGAGAATGGTCGTTGAAGTTAGCAACACCTGGGTTCAGCGCCCATCTCCTCTGTTTACAGTAGTGAGACCTTAAGAAAATTCTTCTATACTTCAGTTTTATAGCTATAAAAATATAACACTCACCCCATGGGAGCGTTTTAAGTATTAAAATAGAAAATGCACATATGGTATTTAACAAAACTTCAGGTATATTGTAGATGCTCATTCACCCCCCAGTGGCTGCTGCAGCCAGCACGCTGCGGCTGGCGCACCGCGCTGACCTGAAGCCAGAAGCCAGGTGCTTCTCCTGGTCTCCCATGCGGGTGCAGGGCCCAAGCACTTGGGCCATCCTCCACTGCCCTCCCGGGCCACAGCAGAGAGCTGGACTGGAAGAGGAGCAACCGGGACAGAATCCAGCACCCCAACCGGGACTAGAACCCGGTGTGCCGGGGCCGCAGGCGGAAGATTAGCCTATTGAGCCGTGCAACCGGCCAAGCAATTTTTCTTTACTGTTAATACAGATGAAGAAATTAATTCTTGAAAAGTGAAACAGCTTGCTTAAAGCTACAGAGGAAGTTAAGTGGAAGAACTAAATTTTAAATCTAGTTCTCTCCAGATTTCAATATCTGGGAGAATATTGTGGAAGCCCATGAAACTTGTGAAATAAACCAGGGCCAAGCAAATTAGAGTGGAAAGAATGTATGTGTATGAAATTTATTATAAAGAAAAAGGTAATTGACAAGAGGTAACAGAGAGGGAGAATGGCCATGAATGACCTCAGGTTGAGTCGGAGCTAATAGAAAAAGGGAGCTTCTGGTGCTCCTGGGCACAGCCCAGGATCCTACACCTGCTGCTGCTGAAACTGCCAACAAAGTGTAGCCTCAGCTGTAACACGAACTATTGTATGACAGGCTGCCCATTCTGGCACTCCAGAGGCTAAAGTTTCCCCAGCCCTGCTGCCATCATTCTACCAGAAACAGCAACAGCTGTGCTGTTGCATCAGAAGAAAAGACAAAAAATGGCTCTGCTTTTCCTCTCATTTTCTATTCTTCCAACAATTCCTCTAAATGGTAGAATATAATGAGAACCCAACTGGAAAGGGTATCTGGGAAACATAGTTTGTAGATTTCCAGTCCCAGCAATACAAAGCAGAGTATAGAAGATTGGGCTGTGGCCTTGACAAAAGCAATAAGTGAACAACCAACATAGCAGGAATTATGACAAGAATGAGGAGTTTCAGGACAAATGGATGGTTTTGGAGGAAATAAGTTGTTCCAGTTATGGATAACATAGAGAAAGGTAAATGCTTCAGCTCTCAGAAATGCATTAGAAATAGGGTATATTATATGTTGAAGTAGACCTATAAAAGTTAATTAAATTCTGCTACCTATGATCATATTTAACATAAAGGAAAAGTTAATTGAAGTAAAATATAATAAATATAACTGTTGGGTAATATATACATATCAACTTCTATATATTTCTCCTGTTATCAAGTGCTACTTAATAGAATTACATTTTCATTAGTTTCTAGGACCTTTAATAATTGCAAAGGAGTCACTACAATAATGAAGATCTGTAAATGCATAAACTGTGATTCTATTTTATTTTCTTTTTATTATATATATAGTATCCTTAGGGAATAGAACACTAATTCTTTGGCATGAAAATTTCTCAAGCTACCAGACTATCTAAACTTGGTGTTTAAACCCTTGATTTTCTTGTACCTTTCTTGTGATTACCTTCTGAATATTTCTTTTCCTCTGGTCTGGTTCTATTAATACTACTTTCCTTCCCTTTTCTTATTTGGTTAAAACAGAGAGCTCCTGAATCATGAGATGCTCAGATAGTTCTTTAAACAGATCAGGGATGCTTTGACGCAATTTTCCACACAAATATTAGAGCAGGAAAGGCAAATCAAGATCCAGAACCACAAGCTGAAACCCCAATTGAGCCAAAGATGATAAATCTGAGACCAGTGAACTATGGTCTGAACCATGATTCTGCCAGGTGGATGCCTGGAGTTGTTTCATATTGGTTAGGAACGTCCACTAACTGAGGAGCAGTGTGAGCTAAGAAGCACTGACAGGTGCCAGTTGAAAGACACCTGCACACATGAAATCTGCACAGTGAAGCTCAGAACATATGGATGAAAGAATTATCATTTTAAGAACTAATTTCCCTTTCAAATGTTTTAGTCATTTTTAGCAGAAGAAGGTAGTCTCCTGCTCATCAATACTACTTTCACTTTATGACCAAAATTTTTAATGACTTGCCTTTGATTTTCGTTATCTTTCTTTGGTGATTTGAGGGCAAATACAACTAACAGCGTATGAACTTTATATCTGCATCAATTGTGTAGTTCTTTGCGTAACTGAAAACTTAGATTAAGTTCTTTTTTCACTTTGAGGACTTTCCTAACTATCTCAGCTTAGAGTAATTTCTGTAGCCTTTGACAAAGTGTCTTTACAAAGATATCCAGGGCTTCATGTCATATTAGTTAAGATTGGACTAAGGGGGGTTTCCTGCCTTTATTTATCCAAGGAAGCAGAAAGGTTATGGTGAACAAGCCCACTAAATTGGTTTTTTCCATCCCCTGGCAGCTGCCCATCTACAAAGAAGTTTCCTTTTCATCTCCATGATAGCCCCCAGTCCTTTGGTTCTTGTGGTAGTTCAAGGGTTCAAGCCTCCATGCCCATTTCCTCAAATCCCTGACCAGATGAAATGCCTTCATGGTGGCAAGGGCAGAGCGCAACAGTGAATGCCAGTGTCTGTGCCTCCTCTCCTCTTCCTGGGCACGTTCCCAGCCTCATCGAACCCATGATGAACCGTGACACTGGTTCTGGTCAATGGGGTGTAAATAGATTTTTGGCTTCTAAAATCTCCCACAATATTCTCTGCTCTTTTGATTTCTCATTTCCTGGGCAGATGCAGGGGATTTATTAGAGGGCTACAAGTCAGATCCATTTGCTAGGTTCAGCCTGAATCTCCGAGTCTTGACTGGAGCAGAGTTGGCTGACTTACACCAGTAAAAAAATTAACTGTTGCTGGGCTGTGGAGCTGAAAGTTGTCATCATCATCACTATCATCATCTTCACTGTTATCATCCCAGCCAGCCTTGATTGCCTGACTAATTCATACATATTGAAGAACGTGCATTTGCAAATTAGGAACCTTCGTCTTCAAGAAATTTAGTTTGCTCCAAGCTGCACAGCTAGTAAGGAGCCAACCTAGGTCTGTATTACCAGCCTTAGATTAATTTAACCTCACACCTTGTGCTGCTAACCACTAACCCGTCTGCTGGCAGTTGGATATCTGGAGTTGTTTTTGGTCAGTTAGGAAAGTCTACAATCTGAGGAGTACTGTGAGCTGAGATGCACCTGACAGGTATCAGGCAGAGGAGAAGGAAGTTGTGTGACTGACTTTTTCCCAGTCTGTATGTATCATCTTTCAACTTTAATGACCTCCACATATGGGCATCACTGCATCTTTACCTCCACCACCTGTGTCCTGCCTAATAAGACCAAACCTGCCTTTCCTGCTACCATGAAAGCCAAATTGGGGATCTCAACAATGTAGGTGAAAAAGGCTTAAAGCCTGTTCCTGAACTTGGTGCACAAGGTAGTGTCAAGACAAGAGGTAAGGAAGCCAGGCTTCCACTGGGTCAATGCCCAAATTGGATCTGAATTTTCCACTGAGTAAGTTTAGGAAGCCCTGTCAGTTTTCTATGAGATGAAAGAGACATAGAGAAGAGGCGGGGCCCAGGGTTGTGGTACAGCAGGTTAAACCTCCACCTGTGATAATGGCATTCTATATCAGATGCCAGTTTGAGTCCCTGCTGCTCTGCTTCTGATTTAGCTTCCTTAAAACAGGTTCAGATTTAGGTTCTGCCATATCTGCCAGAACCTATACCATTTGTTACAGACTTTGTCAGAGCCAATGACTATCCTCTTCAGATCCCGTCAATGGTATGGAGTGGGGACTCTGCCAGAGGCTAGTGCCTTTATCCTCACACTCCAAGTTGAGCTCACTCTTTACTGATGGTGATGTTTGGAACTTGATGGGACACCAGATGTTCCAGCAGCCTTTCCTTAACACAGATTTTCTATGATCAGAAAGCTGAGTGACTATATTTGCATACGAAACTATTTTCTACGGCAGTGCTGAGAATATTAAGTAGGGATACACTGTACAGCTCTGGAGACTGGAATCCTTAGCAATGATTTAGGAAGACCTGTTGCAAATGACTAAAGTTAAATTATCAAGCTGTGCAGCTGATGGTCTTGAGATGGGCTTTAGGAGTGTCTCTAGCCAGCTAACACTATGGTCCTGAATTGTTCCCAGTATGCTCAGGAAGAATTACTAGAAGATGAATAGCTTTCCAGTCTGGTTGTATAAGAGAAGCATACACATAGGAACATTTCAAGGAGACATAAACAAGGTGACAGTGTGGAACGGGTATAGGCCCTGAAGAGATTGAAAGTGTTGCAAACATCATTTCTTCTATTTGCCTTTCCATGTAATAAAAAATCTGTCAATAGAGTAAAAGAAAAGAAGTATCATTATTGTAAAACTTTGCTACTCATTTCCAACTTCTGGGTGAGTTAGTCATGATTGCCAAAGCTTACAATAAGCCAAATATGGTTGTTTCTAATGTAGGCACATACCAAGATACAGAGATGAAAAATGAATTATGTCTTCTTTGTTAGGGAATTACAATGGTACTCTTATACACCCCCTTGGAATGCTCTGTGCCTATTAAATTCAGTGTTTGGGACAGTCCCAAAACCATTCATGATTGAAGGCATCTAATATCACCATCTATTTTATCTTCTTCCCTCCCTCTACCTACATGTACATTAGCATCTGAATTCTGACCTTCACTTTTGTTGAAGAATCTAAAGTGATTAAAGAGTTACTCAGACTAAATGTTTATGGTCAACTTGATTGAGTTGACAAGTATTAGGTAAATATCAGCCACAATAAATGATCTGGCTATATGTAATTCTTCCAGAATTTCAGAATTTGTTTTATTCAGACCATATACATAAATTCTATATAAAGACACAAAGGTGAGTCATAAGCAAAATTGAGACCCAGAAACAAGATATAATGCAAAACACTGCTTAGGCTCTGAAACAATGAAGAATTCTTTTTTTTTTTTTTTTTTTTTGAAGAATTCTTTAGAAGAATTTCAGACAATGTGGAGAAGCAGTCATGAAAGCTGCAGGAATGCAGGCCAGAAGTTCTGGCTACAAAAGTTTGAGTTTAAAGAGATGATGATGGATCACCCAATTCTTTGCTAAGACCCTACTCAGAATCCCTTGGTGAGCGAAGCCCTCGTCAACACGTTTTTCGTAAGGTTGCAGTAGTAACCGAGAATGAGCAAAGAAAGGGATAAAGTTAAAACTAGAATGAAAGAGAATGAACTATGAAGTTAGACTCAGTTCCTTAATCCTTTAAAGATATTTTCCAGGTGGCGTGATGGAGCTGTGTAACATTTCCAAGCATGTAGATAAATCTCCTCATCTATCATGATGTCACCAATGACCCTAAAAATCTGCAGTCCATGGTTCATCATGAAAACATTTCATGGAAGCTTTATTATTTTCTGTGAAAAAGGGTAAACTCAGGTTTTTGGAATTTAGGACTTTCTCATTACGGGTTCAGGTTGAAGTGCAAGTGTGTTTGGAGTCAACCTTTAGTTTGAGGATGTTTGAATATAAAACGACAAGGTTCTTTATTAAATTTAAAATCATGGTTTGCGTATTGAGCAGCTTGCATTCCATCCCATTGTTTAAATTCATCAAATAGTCACTCTGGAATTATTTCTAACAATTGGGATGACTTCATTTGTGTTTGTTTTCCCTTTCTATTAATCCATGACAAACTGTGAAATTTGCCATTTTTACCATAACCAGGCCATGAAATTTGTCATCTCTTTCTGTAATTTACATGGAGCCTTGGCTATAGATATGTTCCAGGCAGGATGATTGCTTTCTGTCTGATGCAGAGGACAGAACAAAGGAGGGGTATACACAGAAGAGAACACAAACAAATTCAGAACAGACATCCGGAAGGGGATTTTTCTCCCCTTTAATGCTGTAAAATCCTCTAAAATGTGCCGAATGCCTCCCAGGGAAAAGGGTGATGGGACAAACCAAACCAAGGTACTGTTGTCAAATCCAAGAAACAATGAAATGACACTCCAGGGAGAGGAGAGCACTTAAAAGCAGAGATGTCTTGACAAACTGGAAGGAGTTGGAGGGATGTGGTGGGAAATTGCATTGAGTAATGTGGTTGGGAGTCATTTGGAAGAAGAGCTTCAGACGCAAGCCACCATGACTGTACAAGAGTTTTAAAGCTTGTTCGCAGGCTATTGTTCATGGGATGGTGAATTTCCTCGTCTTTCCTCTCTCTTCTTTCCAAAATTGAACTTAAATTGGGTTCTTCCATGTCAAGTGCATGAAAAGTTCTCTGAACCATTTGTGGTGAAAATTAAACTGGACATTTTGCAAGAAAGATCTTGTATCTGTTTCTAATGATCTTCTTCTTGGTTTGGAAAAGGAAGGCACCAAAGAGTTTCACTGTCCATTTCCTTGATTTGCAAAATTACAGCATCTACTTTGAACTGTGTACTCTGACAAGCTAGGTTATTAAAACTGTGGCAATAGCTAAGCAACCACTAAAAAGGAAGGTCATTAAGCCAGCTAGACATGCTATTACTCCACGGTGGGTATGGTTTTGGTGTTACAAATTTCCTCTGAAGCAGAATAAATGTGACTTTAGTTGAGGGTAGATATGAAGCTAGAAGTGAAGGGGCTGGGAGAAAGAGATACTTTCCAGAGTCTCCATATTTTACTGTGCACAGAAGTGTTAAGCGCAGTTAGAGGTCACATTATTGAATGAGCCCTGGGAGTCTGCACAGGGAATCATGCCCTAGGGCCTGTCATAGTGTATTTAGGCATTGTTCTCTAGTGAGAGGACACTTTTGTTTTCTAGGATGCAGAGTGATTTATTGAAAGTGGATTGTCTCTTTTGGTTTAGATGTAAAGTGGGAAGTGATTATACAGACTGGAGTTGAGCCAATTGCTTTAGTTAACTCATGGTTATTTTTGCCCACAGTGAATAAGGATTGCATGGATGGTAGGAAATATCAAAGGCACATTTAATTATCTGCTTTATTTCCCTCTTTCCCTTTGACTCCTACATCACTGAGAAAATAGGGTGTTCTTTTTCCTTCTGTGATTGTCACACGAGCTTCCTGCCATTGGCTCATTCTTACCTCTTTCCACCTGTGGAAAATCTGCCACTTTAGCATAAATCAGTTGCTGATTTTGATGCTCATTTTAGAAAACACAGGGAGGAAACAAAGAAGAAAAGAGTAATGAAGCAAAATCCTCATACCCTGGAAATAATCGCCGTTAAATTATTGACGTGCTCTCTTCTATTCACACACATATGCACACTTGCTGCTGCTATTGTTTTTCTTATTGTTTTAAAATAGCTGACTCATAATAATTGTACATATTTTATTTTTAACTAACTCATAATAGTTGCACATATTTATGGAGTTGAGTGTGATATTTCAACATGTGTATGTAATATGTAATGATCAAATCAGAGACTGGGTAAAGGGAGGAGGAGAGAAGATGGGTAATAGGTTCGGAGGTGCAGTTGAGAGGAAGAATAATTTTTAATATTCCATAGCCTAATAAGGTAACTGTAGATGACAACAATTGATTGATTATTTCCAAATAGCTAGTAGAGAGGATATTGAATTTCTTCATATATTTTTACATAATTGAATTTAAATTACATATGGAAATAAACATTATCTTTTTTTCTTTTTTTAACTTTTATTTAATAAATATAAGTTTCCAAAGTACAGCTTATGGATTACAATGGCTTTTCCCCCCATAACTTCCTTCCCACCCACAACCCTCCCATCTCCTGCTCCCTCCCCCATTCCATTCTCATCAAGATTCATTTTCAATTATCTTTATATACAGAAGATCAATTTAGTATATATTAAGTAAAGATTTCATCAGTTTGCACTCACACAGAAACATAAAGTGTAAAATACTGTTTCAGTACTAGTTATAGCATTACTTCACATTGGACAACACATTAAGGACAGAGATCCTACATGGGGAGTAAGTGCACAGTGACTCCCGTTGTTGATTTAACAATTGACACTCTTATTCATGGCATCAGTGATCTCCCTATGCTCTTGTCATGAGTTTCCAAGGCTATGGAAGCCTCTTGAGTTCGTCAACTCCAATCTTATTTAAACAAGGTCATAGTCAAAGTGGAAGTTCTCCCTTCAGAGAAAAGTACCTCCTTCTTTGATGACCCGTTTTTTCCACTGGGATCTCACTTGCAGAGATCTTTCATTTAACTTAGCATTTTATCATGAGTTTTTTCCCTGTTACATTACAGTCTTTTCAAAAGTATAATTTTGATGCCTTTATTTTATCTAATTGAGTAAATGCATCAATAATTCACTTACATTCCCTTGTGATTAAACCTTTATTTTCATGAACATCTGATTTTTTGATTATAAAATTATCAAAGATGTAATTATCTTCTTTGAATACATTTCTGACTATTTCATAGGATGGATAACCTAAACAACCACTTACCAGGTCAAAACATATGATTACTTTATATGACACATTTTTGTAAAATTGCATTCCAAAATAGTTGTACCAATTTATATTAAAAACAACTTATCAACTTCATTCTCATTCATGTAGATTATCTCCACTTTAAAGAAAAATTCTTAGTTTGATAATTTTACAAACGAAAAGTGTTCTCTGTTATCTTGCATTGTACTTTTGTGATCCCCAGTGAGGCTGAACTTTTTGTATTCTCTTTATTATAAATTACCTTCTATCCATTTATTTTTTATGGTATTGTGGCAGCCAGGAGAAGGCATTTCTCAGACCACCTACCACAGGAGTGTCATTGACTGAGGACTCCAGTGCAGCATTTTGAAACCTATTGCCTTATTTACGCCAGACCCACATCCCGGAGGCCCTGCTCCCACCAGTGATGAAGTGTGTTGTGGATAGTAAAGCAGATGTGCTCTTAGGAGGTGAGAACTCCTTTGTCAGCTAACTTTGTCCCAAGGACTCCGCTCTGGCTGTCTGACACAGTCTACCACTCCCCTCACCTGGGATTCTCTCTCAGTCTGCCTGACGCCTTCCTATTTCCCTTCACACCAGCATTTCCCCTAATGTGAAGCTTTGAGATGTGTCACCTCAAAATTTGTATATTAAAGTCCTACCCCAGGGCCTCAGAATATGGCCTTGTTTGGAAATAGGGTTCTTGCAGATATAATTAAAGTGAGGTCACACTGGAGTAGGATGGGACCCTTATCTGATTGTGATGGATGTCTTCATGTAAAGAATTCTATGTGAAGAGGCAGATTCTTACACAGGGAAGAGGAAGTGGAGACACAAGGAGAATACCATCCGTGAGCCCAGGAATTGTTGAGACCACCAGAAGCCAGGGGAGCAGCATGGAACATGTCTGTCCCAGTGCTCAGAACAAACCAGCCCTGCTGACACCTCCATTTCCTACTTCTGGCCTCCAGATCTGTGAAATAGTAAATTTCTGTTGCTTAAGCATCCCAGTGTGTGATATTTTGCTATGTCTGCCCCCAGGAAGCTAATATACCTAATAGAGTCCTCTTACTTTTTTTCTTTTATAGATTTATTTATTTTAAAAAGTTAGAGAGAGAGCAAGAGAAGGAGAGAGAGATATTTTTCCATCTGTTGGTTCACTTTCCAAATGGCCACAATGGCTGGGGCTGGGCCAAGCTGAAGCTAGGAGTTTCATCTGGTCTCCCATGTGAGTGCAGGGGCCCAAGGCCTTGGGCCATCTTCTGCTGCTTTCTCAGGTGCATGAGCAGGGAGCTGAATTGGAAGTGGAGCAGCCAGGACTCAACTGGTACCCATATGGGAAGCCAGCACTGCAGATGGTGGCTTAACCTGCTGAGCCACAGTGCTGGCACCAATCCTCTCACTTTCAATCCAGTCTTTTGGTCTGCTTCTTGGATCCTTGAATGAAGCAAGCTTTAAATTAACTTTTTATATATTGAATTTTAAACCTCTTTCATGGTCTTATAAATATTCTTCAAGTTTATGTGCATTCTACTTTGGTTTATATTGTGTTAACATACAGATCATGAAAGCTTTTATCTGTTGAAATAATCAGTTGCTCATAGATTCTCTCTCCCCATCTCTTTGTCTTTCCTTCTTTTTGTCCTTTCCTATTAATTTTTAAGGCTTGAAAATTTTATTTAGCTCTTGGTAAATTGAGAACTTAGCTTGTGCTTTTAGTAAAGTATAAAATCTATAGTATTATGTCCAGTCTTATTTCTATTCTCTTTCAAAATATACTTAGCTATTATATTATAAATACATATTACATATATATTCTTCTACATGAACTTCTGAAACTCTTTTTCAAGAATGCTAAAAGAGAGAAAAAAATCCTTGTAGGGGCTTTAACTTGATATAGTTTAAACAAACAAGTCAAATTGCCAATAATTAATATGATTACAACATTTAGCTTGGCCATCTGAGAATGTTAAGTTCCCAGTTATTCACTGATTAGTTTATATGTTGCAGAAACTAGTTGAAGTTTTCTTTACATAGGTCTTTTGTATGTCTTTCTAGCGCTATATTTAAGTATTTTATGGATATTGCTTTTGTAAATGTCATGTTTTTCATATTTTCTAATGAATATAAAGAAAAATTATTTCTCATGGTCAAATAATAGTCAACCATTTTTACTAAAGTTTCGTATTAATTCCAATCTCAGAATCATCACGCATTTTTTCCAATATTTTCCATAGAGGTAAATCTCATAGAAACTTTGATCATGAGAGCAGGAAGTGCCTAAGGGCATCCTATCTGGTCTTTTAAAGGCGGTCCAGCAGGAAGCCTCAGCATCATCCTCCAACATTGTAAGGAAGGTCCTGAAAAGACTCCACCTCATCTTCCCAGGGATTCTTTAGCCAAATATCAGAAAACTCAACATACGGAAATGACAACATTTGTGAATAATGATAGTTACAAAATAATAGCAACTGCTTATTGCGATCCAGATGCTCTGCTACATACATTACATGAATAATATCATTTTATTCTTACAACTATCACTGGCAATACAATGTTCAAGATTGCTGGCAAGAAATGAGTGCCTCCTCTACTCAGTTCTTTTTAGAAGCAAACAGGATTTACCTAGTGACTTAATAGAATTCAGTGTTGTCCCTGATTACTGCCCCTCTTAAACTATTAATAATGATTCAGAGTCAACCCAGGCATTTGTAGCAGAGAGAACAGATTTTTCATCACCACCCCTAGATGAAATGCAAAATAATTAAGAAAAATCTAGCAACTATTTGAAATGTCTCATTAGTTAGTTCAGAAAGCCTGGTCAAAAAAATTCTGAATTGCTAAGTATCTTTTGAGCTTTAAATATCTACCCTGTTGGAGTCTTTTTACAAAATCAAGACAGGTTCTACCCAGAATGAGTTTGAATCTAGAATCCTAGAACCCTTATGATGAATGAGACTTGGTTGTCTTCTGGTTCAACAGACTAGTTGATGCACCCCCAAATTTATGGTTGCTTAGTCTCTTCTGGAACAGCTTTCTGATGGATAGAAAGCTCCTTCTTTTGACCAGAAGTCTTTGGAAGGGCCTTTTGAAGCCACAGAAGTTAATTTTCTTTAATTATTTGAAGACAGCTATCATGTAATATAGTCACTCTTCTCAGCAAAAATCTCTTCTTTTCTCTGGTTCCCAGTTCCCTCGAGCATTTGTCGTGGGAACTCCTGCTCCTTCCTTGACTCCCTCCTCTGAATGTGATTCTCTTTGTTAATACTCCTCCTAAAATGTATGGTCGGATGCTGAACAGAGTGGTTAGCATATGGTATGTATATAGCAGACAAACAGTGCATGGGAGAGTGGTGTATTGTGTTATTCGATCTCTATATTACACTTTGATCTATATAGTCAAAGATGATTAGTTTTTTCAGCAATTGCTCTACACAGTTAGTATTCCCAACTCACATGGAACTTTGGTATCTGCCCTACTCCCGATTTTGCTCTTCCACCAATTTTTTTCCATCTTAGTAAACAAACACAATTCATCCAATTGCTCCAGCCAACACCTGGATATCATCCTGACTCCTCCCCCTTAAGCAGGCTATTGTCATGTCCCATCTGCTCTTCCTCCAGATGGTATCGTTGTTTCCTCCACTACCACCCTTGCTTACTGGTGGAACAGCCTCTTAACTTGTCTAGAATTTCTTCTCCTTGTTCATATTTTTAAAAAATATTTTTTATTTATATAAGGACTCACATTTAAAATACGCTCCACATGGTTGACAGACTCTGTATAAACAGTAAATGTGATTTTGACACTTCCCTACTTCTTCATGATTCTTCAATTCACACTCGGACAAAATTGAGTCTTCTTTGCTGTGCTCCACAAGGTCCTCCATGCTCTGACTCCTCCCTCTTGTCTATTTCATTCTTTGCTTCTGTCCTCTGCTCCTGTCATCTGCTCTTCTTTCCTTTAAAAAAAATAGTTTAAATGTTTCTATTTATAGTACAAAATGTGATATTATAAGATACATAGAGCTAGATAAACAGAAAGCAGTTACTCTATTAAAGCAAATTAACGTAGTCTTTCTGTGACTTGAACATGTCAACAACCTTCTTTACTCATGACTGTTATATATTCTACCTCCAATGCCTGAAATGTTCTCTCCACCCTTGCTTGACTATTCCTCAATTCATTTATGCTCAAATGTCACCTACTCAGGAAGTCCATACCAACTCCTGCATCTCCCCGTGGTCACATTCTACTTCCTTACTCTACTTAATTTTTCTTCATAATGCTTATCATCAGCTGCCCCTCTAGGTATACTTATTCATTCATTTAATTACTGTCTCTATCACTAGAATGTCAAGTTCACTACAGCAGAAACTTTATCTGTGTTGTTTTCTACACAAAGATGCTAAAAGCAATCCTAGACATATACTGGGTATTTCCTGACACATATTTGTTCATAAGTTAGTTATTGAATTATGGGCTGTATTGCATTTATAATCAGATAAGCACTTTACTCTCTTTTTTTAGGGTCTTCTCTGTGCATTATAGTTTTCTAAAGTGTTCAGTAATTTTATCTTGAGTGTGTCATTTCTTCTGACATACAGGGTTTCATTCATTTCTTCCCGGTTACTTGTCTGACATTTTCCACTCTTGACTTAGGCTTTATTTTCTCTCGCTTAAGCTTGTCCATATTCCACTTTCTAGTCTGCACATTTTTTCTCTCTGACAGATAAAATGAAATCTGGGACATTCTACTGAATTCTGACACACATTAATATATTATCAGCTAATCAACTCAGCAGGTCCTGTATTCCTCCCCACTTTTGCTTTCAAGTAACAAATTAAGAAAAAATAGTTTTTATCCTAAGTGTTGTATTTTATTCAAAGTATTAACCTCTTTCTGGGTCCACTTTATTTGGGAAAACGGGCTTAATGTACGTGAAATAATGAGAGAAGAGTGTAGGATGATTTACAATGTGGTGACATGATACAAAGTTTCTAAAGCTTTCCAAAGAAATGCAACAATTAGAGTTTGTAAAATCAGCAAATGTTTTGTGTAGGATTCTTCCAAAGTTTTACATACAGTGGTTTATCTTAACAAATAAAATAATGGATATTAAGAAGAGTACAATATTATAGAGAGTCCTAAAAAATTTCTCAGGACTGAATGCTGGTAATCCTAGCAGACCACATGTCTTAGCTGTGTGTGACTTTTATCATCAGCCAAAAAGATGCTAAGATCCATGTGAGGTCAAAGATAGAGTGGCAGAGAATGTTCAAAGTTTTTAGGTTAGCAGACAGCCTTGGATGTTCTCTTGAGGGGTTGGGGTGAGTACAATGTCATCACAGCTGCAAGCATAAGCTAACCATCTTGAGATTAATGGTTTGCTGCTATCCTAGCCCAGAGACTCCACACAATTTTCTCAAAATAATTTTATATTTAAAGAGTCAAAACTCTAAATGCATGTCTGTGTTTATGCGTGTATATGTGTGTCTGTGATAGCGCACATACAATGAACAAACATGTCTATACCATACTCCAAGGGGCTTGCTCTTTTGTTATCACTAAATCCAACTTTCTTTTTTGTGTTATATATCAGTGAGGCCCCTCCAGTTTTTAAAAGGCTTCTAATGTTCATTATAATGGTTCTAAACAGTAGGGAAAATATAAAGTTTGCAGTTGAAGTGTGTGAGTTATATGTTGATTGAAAACCTAGAAGAACTTAGCAAGATTGTGCTGGAAATGGGGTCTGATAGATGTCTGAGGGTCCTTTCCTTCTTTGTAGCAACAATCCAGCTTATTGGTAAAGTTGGCTGGTAGGTGGCAACATTACAGACCATGAAAATTATACCACATGGCTAAGTTTTGCTTTTTTAACAAGTGTGCAGTTGGGCTGACCTAACTCTAATTTCCTGTTTCCATTATGGCTGTTAGTCCCCATTCCTCCCACATCTGCGCCCAGACATATCTTACTCTGCAACCCGTCTGCCCACGTGGGCTCTGTGGTGACCTCATTCTTGAGAATAAGCCTGCAAGCTGTGCTCAAGATGGACAGCCCCTGACAAATGAGTGCGTGCGCCCCGCGTGCGCAGCTGGAAGGGTGCTCCAGCATCCCCGGCTCATGGTGCTGCGGCGGGGCTTCACAAAAGGTTTTCAACATATGTTTGTCTGGATATTTTCAACGCTCATGCACAGCTCTGCTTTAAATATTTAACCTTATAGGAGGATGTCTGAGGCTTCCTGAAGTTATTCCTGTGATTTAAAGAAGAGAAGAAATCTGGTCACACAAATCTCAATAGAATGATCAAAAGACCAAATAGTAATACACTCATTTGCTTTTTTTTTTAAAAAATTATACATAGAGATCTGAGCTTTCAACTTTTGCTCCACTTGCTGATCAATCTGTCAATAAGTGCTCAATGAGCATCGTATGTACTAAACATAAAGGAAAACACAGCAGAGTCTCAGAAATTCTCCCTTTCGGCTTCGGCATGGAGTCGAATTGAGAGGCACTATGGGTCAGAATGCAGTGGCCTTATGGAATACTAATGGAAAACAATTTCTTGAGTGTTTAAGACAATCCAAGGTTCATCTCATCCTCATAATAATCTTATTAGGTAGATGTCATCTTTCTCCCCCTTATTCAGATAAGGAATCTGAAGTTTGATTGACTGAAGAACTTGGCAAGACTACTCTTCCGCAAGAGCCAAGGTTCATACATATTTCTTCGTGGGTTCGCAGATGGATAGGGCTCCAGGGCTCAACATTTAGCCAGAGTGCTGCCGCACCTCTAAGTGATAATCTTCACAGTGCGCTCAGTCCCTGCGGTTGGAGGAGCAAAAGGCATGTAGGGGCCACTCCTGCAATAATGGTGCTGTGAAGGCAGAGCCCATGGACTAATCACATCTTAAAGGATCACCTCTTAATACTGTTAACGCTGACAATTAAATTGCAATGGAAATTGTGTGGGTACATTTCAAACCACAGAAGTACGTAAGATCTTGGAAGAATGGCTGTTGCATAGTAATTGCTGAATGGATGCTGACGTTACTCTTTGTATAGTAGTTGCCAGTTACTATTGGTGAGGATGAGTGGGCATATCTACCCTCTTCCCATGAACATAATGGGTATTTTCTAAATATTTGTTGAGTGAAAGACACAAGGATTGTGTTTATAATATGATTTGGGCCCTTAATACCAAAGGCAATCATCACAGCATGAACCTGAGGTCTAAGGATTCTTTTTTTTTTTTTTTTTTTTTTGACAGGCAGAGTGGACAGTGAGAGAGAGAGACAGAGAGAAAGGTCTTCCTTTGCCGTTGGTTCACCCTCCAATGGCCGCCGCGGCCGGCGCGCTGCGGCCGGCGCACCGCGCTGATCCAATGGCAGGAGCCAGGAGCCAGGTGCTTTTCCTGGTCTCCCATGGGGTGCAGGGCCCAAGCACCTGGGCCATCCTCCACTGCACTCCCTGGCCACAGCAGAGGGCTGGCCTGGAAGAGGGGCAACCGGGACAGAATCCGGCGCCCTGACCGGGACTAGAACCCGGTGTGCCGGCGCCGCAAGGCGGAGGATTAGCCTAGTGAGCCGCGGCGCCGGCCCTAAGGATTCTTTCTATTACAAATCTGTACAATGTCAGAATTGTAAGAGGTCCATAGAGGTTTCTGGATTTTTGCCTTGCTGAGCTTACAGATGAGCACGCAGAGGCCAGAAATGCACAACAACCCAATGAGACAGCTTGGGCCGGATTTCAGCCCTATCTGAGAGAAGCTAAAAGCGTCTCAGACTTGTAATACCCCAAGTGCTCCCAATTAGCTAATTAGATGGTAGACAAGATTCTTGCAACCCATTCAAGGAATGCTTCCTCTTAATTCTCTTTAGCTTGGAGGTAGACATTAATTACACTGCAGTTCTCATGTACATTAATGGTAATCCCTGAAGCCAACCAGGCTGCCACACTGCGTAACTGCAAGGGCCACAATTCCCATAGTAATCATCCTCCATGAAATTGATACCCTTTGGGGCTGTACAGTCCACAACACAGCTCTGGGCCCAAGAAATTGAGCAATGACTTCTGGGTCATCACAGATAGTGAGAATGGGGGATTATTGATAATGGATGATTCTCAGATGTGTTCCAGTTAATACTGGCAGGATAGGCACCCTGTGACTTAGGTATAGTCTCCATTTTTTTAAGTAAGCAAACCTTTTTTGGCTAATATTTTTTAAACAAATGAGCATTTTTGAAATTTTTGTAAAAAGATTTTTTTTGAAAGGCATAGATACAGAGAGGCAGAGGCCGAGAGAGAGGGAGGGAGAGAGAGAGAGGTCCTACATCTGCTCATTCACTCCCCAAATGGCTGCAATGATCGGAGCTGGGCTGATTGGAAGCCAGGAGCCAGGAGCTTCTTGCAGGTCTCCCACATGGGTGCGGGTGCCCAAGGATGTGGGCCATCTTCTGCTGCTTTCCCAGGCCATAGCAGAGAGCTGGATCAGAACTGGAGCAGCCGAATTTGAACTGGTGCCCTTATGAGATGCCAGCACTGCAGGCGGTGGCTTTACCTGCTATGGCACAGTGCTAGCCCTGAAATGAGCATATATTTAACAAATATTACTGATGACCATGATCTTGGAACTAACCCAGGGAACTATGGATGGCCTCATGGAGATTCATAAGCAGTTCAGAAAATGTTGATTGGTTTGATAAAAACAATTAATTCGATTTATGTGGTGCAAACAACTAGTTGGGGGCAAACAACTAGTTGGGGGGCAATTGATTTTATTAACAATACCTTTACGTGTGTCATGAAAGGATGAACAAACTAGGTAGAACTTATACCTGAGAATACACTATTTTTTCCATAGCTACTTGACTTCATTTTTTTTTCTGAGGATAACAGTCAAAATTGTTTTATCCTATCATATGGGGCAGTCAACAGAATTTTTTGAGGTCTTGGATTAAGGAAGTTACTGTGGCAAATTTGAAATTGTCAAAT
The DNA here is from genome assembly GCF_964237555.1 of Oryctolagus cuniculus. NCBI lineage: Eukaryota > Metazoa > Chordata > Mammalia > Lagomorpha > Leporidae > Oryctolagus > Oryctolagus cuniculus. Next base: position 135,026,014 of record NC_091433.1, read on the forward strand.
AGTGCCCCTGATTTCAGTGGTGTATATATACTCAAAATTCTAAATGTTATGCAATATTTAATGTTGAGTGATTAAGTCAGATTAAATAATATCAGAGACTATAATATTTTTATTAATCATTGGTTCTCCTCACGGCTTCTCTACCCCAGCCTGCCTATCACACCCAGCAAATTTGTAGTCACTGTTCTACAAATGCATTTTTTTTTTGACAGGCAGAGTGAACAGTGAGAGAGAGAGACAGGGAGAAAGGTCTTCCTTTGCCGTTGGTTCACCCTCCAATGGCTGCCGCGGTCAGCACACCATGCTGATCCAATGGCAGGAGCCAGGTACTTCTCCTGGTCTCCCATGGGGTGCAGGGCCCAAGTACTTGGGCCATCCTCCACTGCACTCCCTGGCCACAGCAGAGAGCTGGCCTGGAAGAGGGGCAACTGGGACAGAATCCGGCGCCCCGACCGGGACTAGAACCCGGTGTGCCGGCGCCGCAAGGCGGAGGATTAGCCTAGTGAGCCGCGGCGCTGGCCTACAAATGCATTTTAATAAACAATATTTTCTTTTTTCCTGCATGAGTCACTAATCCCAGGGGTCTTTCAAAAGAGAAGTTGGGATCATACCAATGGTGCCATTTTCACGGCCAGTGCTTTATAACAAAACTGAAGGGAAAAAAAACCACAGAAACATTTGAATCCATGTGAATGTTTTGATTGTTAAGCCTCAAATACATCTTGGTGGATTACGATTTCAGGGAAAAAAGCCGCGCCCAAGGTGACAATGTGTAGACCAAGCTTCAGCCCAGAGCCATTCGAGCTGTCAAGGACATTAAAGCTCATTAAATGGATTCCTCCGCAGAAACCCTCACAGATCAGCCACACTGCCTCTCAGCCAGTTTTGCATTTCACAGTTCTTAGAAAAATCTTCTCATTGATGTTGGGGTGTTGCGCTCAAGCTGAAAGCCTCAGGTCTTTAATTGAAAGACAAACATATTGGTTTTATATCTGTGCATTCTGGAGGGTGAAATATTTATTTATTTATTTTGGTTTTCGTGTGTGTGTGTGTGTGTGTGTGTGTGTTTTAAGTGACAATACTGAGAAAATGGGAGAGGGAAATCCAGTCACCTTGACTATTAAACGACCCACCAGCTGTTTATAACTTCACACACCATTCCACCAGATGAGAAGTGTTTAAACATGTGAGAAGGAAGTCCTCCCCAGGGCATGAACAAGCAGAACTGGGTGAAGTGCTACTCTTGCTTTTGATGGTGTGAGACTTACTTTTCAAGCTATTGGTGTTATTTTTCTACTGTTTTCTTAAAGATTAACCTTAAGGAATTTAAATAACTAGGCCCAAAATCTCTAGCAAGATATCTCATCAGTCACATCTTGGTTTTCAGCTGAAGAGACGACTGGTTGGCTGTGGGGCGGGTAAGGTTCCCTCCTCACCTACTGTGGAGACTTGTTCTCAGGTGACCAAGGACTATCCTGAAACAAGCTCTTCTTGGAGCAATCTGACCTCGTTTCTGGCATTTCTCTGTTTGTTCATAGTGCAGTCTGAAGTTCTTTGTAGGAAAACTGAATCCTTAAAGGAGTAAGAGCCAGTAAGTGACACTTGGAGGTCTGTCCCTTTGGAAAAGGTTTGGGGATTGTGCAATTCCCATGGTTGTAGGAAGAATAGGAAAGAATGATGAATGGTGTAGACTGGCAAAATTGCTTGTGGGCAGTCTAATTTTTGTCATTATAGTTAGCTGGGGTATTAAGGTTCTCCATAGTAGCAGATCGAATAGGTTCTGCATTTGTGTGTGTGTGTGTGTGTGTAGGGGGTAGATATAGCATACTGGGAGAGGGTGAGGCAGTTTTTAAGTAAACAGCTTACATGATTATGGAAGATAGCAAACTCAAAATCTGAAGGATGAGTAGACAGGCTGGAGACCCAGGAAGGAGCTTATGTTGCAGGTAGAATTCCTGCTTTCCCAGGGGGCCTCAGTCTTTGTTTCCAGAGCCCTTCAACTGATTAGGCAAGGCCCACTCACCCAAGAGGGGGCAATCTGCTTTTTCTCAAGATTCCCTAGTTTAAATGTTGTTTGTAAAACATGGTAACAGAAATATGCAGAATAATGTTTGACCAACTATCTGGGCACCATGGCCCAGGCAAGCAGGCACATAACATTCACCATCTCAGTGGACTATTGGTCAGCTAGGCTAAATACTATACATTTATGTCATGTCAAATTCCAACAGATTTTGAGAAGGTAGATCAAGGAAGGAGTATAATGAATACATAAGTTAGAGTATCTAACAGAGTGTATAAAAGCATAATTAATAAGATAAATAATAGCAGGAAAGGAGTCAAAATAATAAAAATAGTAGCTAGGGGCCGTTGTTGTGGCATAGAAGGTTAAGCCGCTGTCTGCAGGGCCAGCATCCCACGTGGGCATTAGAGTCCTTGCTGCCCCACTTCTGATCCAGCTCTCTGTTAATGCACCTGGGAAACCAGCAAAGATGGCCCAAATCTGTCCTTGGGCCCCCGCCACCCATGTGGAAGACTCGGAAAAAGCTCCTGGATCCTGTCTTCGGCTTGGTCCGGCCTTGGTGGATGTAACCATCTGGCAATGGACCAGCAAGTGGAAGATCTTTCTCTCTCTCTCCCTCTCTTTTCCACCCTCCCTCCCTCTCCCTCTCCCTCTATAAGTCTGCCTTTCAAATCAATAAATAAATCTAAAAAAAAAAATAGCCAACACTTCTTTAGTACTAACTATGTGTCAGGAAGTATTTGAATCCTTATAAAGCTCTGAGAGGCAGCAAATACCCTACAATTGATAAATGGGGCTTGAATTCTAGTCTACTACTTACTGGCTTTGTGACCTTGGCAAATCCTTTATCCTCTCAGTACTTCAATTTTCTTACCAGGAAAATAGAATAATAACAGCATTCACTGCCAACAATTATTTGGAAAATCAAATGCGTGATCCCTTTATGCTTAGAACAGTGCCTGATATATAAAAAGCACTCAGTAAAAATTAGCTGCTTTTTTTTTTTTTTTTTTTTTGGACAGGCAGAGTGGACAGTGAGAGAGAGAGACAGAGAGAAAGGTCTTCCTTTGCCATTGGTTCACCCTCCAATGGCTGCCACGGCCGGCACACTGTGGCCAGCGCACCACGCTGATCCGATGGCAGGAGCCAGGTACTTATCCTGGTCTCCCATGGGGTGCAGGGCCCAAGCACTTGGGCCATCCTCCACTGCACTCCCTGGCCACAGCAGAGAGCTGGCCTGGAAGAGGGGCAACCGGGACAGAATCTGGCGCCCCGAGCGGGACTAGAACCCAGTGTGCCGGCGCCACAAGGCGGAGAATTAGCCTAGTGAGCCACGGCACCGGCCCAGCTGCTGTTTTTATAACAGATGATAGAACAAAAATGTGGTGGGCTTGGGACCGATGCTGTGGCATAGCAGGTGAAGCAGCAACCTGTGATGCTGGCATCCCATATGGGAGCCAGTTTGAGTCCTAGCTGCTTCACTTCCAATCCTGCTCCCTGCTAATGCACCTGGGAAAACAGTAAAGATGACCCAAGTCCTTCCTTGGGCCCCTGCACCCATGTGGGAAAGAAGCTCCTGGCTCCTGACTTCAGCTGTCCCAGCCCCAGTGAATGTGACCACCTGGAAGTGGACCGGCGAATGAAAGATTCTCTCTCTCTCTCTCTCTCTCTCTCCCTTTCTCAGTAATTATGACTTTCAAATAAATAGATAAATCTTTAAAAAAAACAGTGCCTTAAGGGCTGATTATGAGGCCAGAGTGCTGTTAGGACATTTGCCATTCTATGGGTCTGCTGTGTATCTCACTTCCCATGTTGGATCGTTCTCTCCCTTTTTTATTCTATCAGCTAGTATTTGCAGACACTATTCTTGTTTATGTGATCCCTTTGGTTCTTAGTCCGATCATTACGATCAATTGTGAACATAAATTGATCACTGGGACTAGTGAGATGGCATTAGTACATGCCACCTCGATGGGATTGAATTGGAATCCCCTGGTATGTTTCTAACTCTACCGTTTGAGGTAAGTCTGCTTGAGCATGTCCCGAATTGCACATCTCTTCCCTCTCTTATTCCCACTCTTACATTTAACAGTGATCACTTTTCAGTTAAGTTTCAGCAATTAAGAAGAATTGTGTATTAATTACAGTATTCAACCACAAGTATTAAGTAGAACAAACAAAAAAAATACTAAGAGGGATAACATATTAAGCGGATCCGGCTGAAATGCCCATGAGAGTATTTCAGGCATGGAAAGCCAAGACACTCTGGGGGGGGGAACCTAAATGAAAGATCTCCACGAGTGAGATCCCAGTGGAAAGAATGGGTCATCAAAGAAGGAGGTACCTTTCTCTGAAGGGAGGAGAGAACTTCCACTTTGACCATGGCCTTGTCTAAATATGATCAGAGTCAGTGAACTCAGGGGGCTTCCATAGCCTTGGCAGCTCATGACAAGAGCCTAGGGTGATTACTGATGCCATAAACAAGAGTGTCAATTTGTTAAGTCAACAACAGGAGTCACTGTGCACTTACTCCTCATGTAGGATCTTTGTCTTTAGTGTGCTGTACATTGAGATTTAATGCTATAACTAGTACTCAAACAGTATTTTTCACTTTATGTTTCTGTGTGGGAGCAAACTGTTGAAATCTTTACTTAATGTATGCTAAACTGATCTTCTGTATATAAAGAGAATCAAAAATGAATCTTGATGTGAATGGAAGGGGAGAGGGAGTGGGAAAGGGGAGGGTTGCAGGTGGGAGGGACGTTATCGGGGAAGCCATTGTAATCCATAAGCTGTACTTTGGAAATTTATATTCATTAAATAAAAGTTAAAAAAAAAACATAGTGGTCCAAGATAGTGGGGGTGATGGCATGAGGTCTATCTGAACCCTAGATGGCATAATTACTGGGTTAATCTCCAGCATGTTTATAGGTTAGATGAATAAACATATCCTTTCATTGAACTTTTACAAACTAGAAATTTGACTGAAAATACCACATTCCAGTCTTCCTTGGCAATCCCAATGACCACTTTTGCCAGAGGAGAATATGAAGGGAAGCCTGACATTGGCATGTGTCGTTGTCGTCGTCGTCTTCTTTTTTTAATTTTATTTATTTATTTGAGAGGCAGAGTGACAGATAGAAGGAGGTAGAGTCAGAGAGAAGGGTCTTTCATCTGCTGGTTCACTCCCCAAATGGATGCAATGGCGTGAAATGGGCTGATCCAAAAATGGAGCCGGGAGCTTTCTCTGGGTCTCCCACATGGGTGCAGGGGCCCAAGCACTTCCGCCGTCTTCCAGCAGAGAGCTGGATCAGAAGAGGAGAAGCCGGGACATACACCAGTGTTCTCATGGGATGCAGTTGCCACAGGCAGAGCCTTAGCCCACTACACACAGCATTGGCCTCGTGCGTCTTCCTTAACAGCATCACATTTGGTTATCTTTGTTGAGTTTGGATTAAACAAAACCATGTGATGCATGAAGCTTCCTCTGATGATGAGGGCATGATGAGGAGTGAAGCAGTGTACAAGACAACCCCACTGAACAGCCCAAGTTAAATCACAGTAGAGCAGTGTGAGGGACTCGCAGGCCTGAGCTTCCTCGGGCTTCTTTAGTATGGCTTGTGCTACAGGAATCAGCTTACAGAAACACTTTTTGACTTACCGTAATACTGAGATCTTCATACTGAAAATCAATGTGTATTTTGTTTCATTACAGAGAATCCCCACAACCATAGCTTTAAACACACTTTAACATGCTCGTTATGCGGCTCAGAGTGAGCACCCCCACCCCAACAGATCTCAGATTTCCTATAATTCAGTAGAGGACGTTCTGGAGCCATCCTGGCCCAAGTCACCAGGGAAACATTGGTAAGATCTTTAGGTTCAAGTGATGTTTTTATTTCAAATTTTATTGCTGGGCTTCCCAGCTTTTCCCAGTCTTCTTTGTGAAACTGAACTCATTTGCAAGTGTAGTTTGCATGCCACCTTGAACTATTTGGTTTCCTTTTCTTGTCTAACTTTGCTTAATGCTCAATATATTTATTGGCTTCTTTTGCCTGGGGCTTTGGTTTACTAGCGATTTCAAAGCCCTCACACAATTGTTCTCTGACGGGATAGAATCCCAAGGAAGAGAACTCTCCCCAGTCTGAAAACCTGCGTCATAGGCCCCACATGGTTACTTTCTGTTTGTGGGCTTGGTTTTCAACTCTAAGTAGGGAAAACCAATAAATAGGGAAAAAATCATGCTAACAAGGTTGAAATGGATTCTCTAGTCCACCATTAAAAAATCAAAAACCAATGAGGCTATTACAGAAGCCAGCAAATTCTTAGACAGCCAGGGTTATTTACTAATATTTTAATCACTCAATTTAGCATAAAGATGAACTGGAGACAATGCTGACCACGTAGTCCCCCACATGATGTTTTATTGGCTTGGCTGATTTATGAATCATCTATCCGTGCGATAATTGGCAACTCACTCCTTCATACGGTGTATTATGCAATCAGTGTGGGCAAAAGATTCACTGAAGCTCATCTGAATAGAAATCTTTACTTTCGACCTATAAGATAAAACGTAAAGAATACAAAAGTGTAATCAAATGTCAATGTTTTGTAAAGCAACATATAAATGTGAATCCATAGTGTCAGTATTATCAATATTGATCTATTATCTATCTATCTCTATCTCTATCTATCTATCTATCCATGTCTAGCTAACATTCCAAATCTGAGGACTGTGGTAATTGTTAAAATAATCATGGGGCCTCTGCTGTAGCACATTAGGCTAAGCTTCCATCTGTGGTGCCAGCATCTCATATGGGTGCTGGGTCAAGTCTCAGCTGCTCCATTTCCAATCCAGCTCTCTGCTATGGCCTGGGAAAGCAGTAGAAGATGGCCCAAGTCCTTGGGCCCCTGCACCCCAGTGGGAGACCCAGAAGAAGTTCCTGGCTCCTGGCTTCAGATCTGCCCAGCTCTAGTCATTGCAGCCATTTAGGGAGTGAACCAGCAGAAGGAAGACCTTTCTCTCTGTCTCTCCTTCTCACTGTCTGTAACTCTACCTCTCAAATAAATAAATAAATAAAATCTTTTTAAAAATCAGCGATATGACCCCCCTCCCCACACACACTTTTTTTTTCCTCCAAATAACCTTTAGAACTTCATAATGGAGTTTAACTTCAGTTTGAAAGACTGTGATTTGGGTTTTTTCAATGAGTAATGTTCTCACCCATCCTTTATGTTGATGCTGGATCTTATAGATAAGTGACTACTGTTAATCAATTGGAAGAGTAAATAAAGTTAACTTCGCAAATACATCAAAGATTAATTTTGCTGGCTGGAAAGAACTGTAAAAGGTGATGTGTGTGTGTGTGTGTGTGTACATGTGCTATGTCATAAATTGCTCTGCATGATGATATAGCTGTTGTTATTTGCAGAAAATTTTATATTTTTGTTAGGTCAAGAAGCCTGTAATTCTTCAGGTGATCCCTGAAACCTTATTTAATGCAGCAAACCACAGAAGGAGCTGGGTTGAACTTTGGTGTCTGTAAGTTGGAAAGTAATAACTTTCCCCATCTCTTCTGTAAGTGACTTGTGCCATGTGATGAATGCAGCCCTTCCCTCACAAGGTTTCCTGATATTATACACTTGTAGCAAATAAGGTTAGCACCTTTAAAATATAGCATTTAGTAATGTGCTGGAAATAGCTTCTTCTCGATTCCTTTAAAGGTCATCGCATTTGCTTTCCAGGCGTCATGTTAGCTCAAGCCTCTACCGAATGGAACTGAGAACATGCTTGCCTTTGTGCCTTCTATTTTTCTGAGCTTGAGAGTAAAATGGCAGGGTCTTTCACATAAAGTAAGCAGTGTGTGTGTGTGTGTGTGTGTGTGTGTATGCCTTCTTGTGAGTTTAGATGCATAAATTCATTGTCAACATAATCTTGATATTGATTACATTTATGCATACTGCTTTTTCAATTGGACGTAAGGCTCAACTTAAAGTATCATTAGTCAAGAAGCCAAGTTTATGGTGCAACAGCAACTAAAAGAAAATTGGTGCAACAGCAGCTCACAAGTTCTAGAGAGCATTTGATTATTTGTGCTTTGTTTTCACACTCCATGGACTACCCTTCACCAAGCCAAAGGATATTAAAAAGTCTCTAGTCAGATGAAATTAACAGCAGATCACAGCTTTGCTGCTGTCTCACTGAATAAATTAATTCATTAAGTCATTGACATAAAGCAAGAAAAAACACTCAACCACAGCATTCTTATCAAAATTAGCATTGGAATGATTAGACTAAAACAAAAGAATATTTCATTCCAAGTGATACAAATCAAGGCCAGGCTGGTAATAAAAACAGTAACTTATTTTTCAAAGCATATTCCATTGTTGCTAGCATTGTCACTGTAGTTTGTCAACCCACCAATATCCCCCTTCCTCACATCACCATCGTTAGCACCATTGTTGACATCATCTTGATCATATTTATAGACTCTGGTTGTGTGTATCTTTTTGGAAGCACACTGCAGTGAACTGAGTGTTTATGTTCTGCAAAATGTATATGTTGAAATTCTCACCCCTGAGGTGATTGTAATAGGAGGTGGGACTTTGGGGAGGTAATTGGATCACAAGGGTGGAGCTCTCATGAATGAGCCTTTGGAAAAAGACCACAGAGAGCTTGTTGGCCCCTTCTGCCCTGTGAGAACATAGCAAAAATGACATCTTCAAGACAGAAAGAGACCCTCACCAGACTCGGAATCTGTCAGTGCTTCTCCGAAACCAGAACCATGAAAAGTAAATTTCTGTTGTATATAAGCCACCTAGTTTAAGGTATTTTTGTGGTAGCAGCCCAGATTGACTAAGACATCTACTAAACATTAAACTTGGTCCACATTTGCTAACTGTGTGCATTCTATGCTCATATCCTGGCTAATTGTGATCTTAGCTAATTCTGATCCCCTCTCCAATCATTAAAACTATTGGCCGGCGCTGCGGCTCACTAGGCTAATCCTCCGCCTTGCGGCGCCAGCACACCGGGTTATAGTCCCAGTCAGGGTGCCAGATTCTGTCCCGGTTGCCCCTCTTCCAGGCCAGCTCTCTGCTGTGGCCCGGGAGTGCAGTGGAGGATGGCCCAAGTGCTTGGGCCCTACCTCCATGGGAGACCAGGAGAAGTACCTGGCTCCTGCCATCGGATCAGCGTGGTGCACCGGCTGCAGCGCGCCGGCTGCGGCGGCCATTGGAGGGTGAACCAACGGAAAAGGAAGACCTTTCTCTCTGTCTCTCTCTCTCACTGTCCACTCTGCCTGTCAAAAAGAAAAAAGAAAAGAAAAGAAAAGAAAAGAAAAGAAAAGAAAAGAAAAGAAAAGAAAAGAAAAGAAAAGAAAAGAAAAGAAAAGACAAAACAAAACTCTATCTAGGCCGGCGCTGCGGCTCAATAGGCTAATCCTCCGCCTGCAGTGCTAGCACCCCGGGTTTTAGTCGGATTCTGTCCCAGTTGCTCCTCTTCCAGTCCAGCTCTCGGCTGTGGCCCGGGAGTGCAGTGGAGGATGGCCCAAGTGCTTGGGCCCTGCACCTGCATGGGAGACCAGGAGGAAGCACCTGGCTCCTGGCTTCGGATCAGTGCAGTGTGCCAGCCGCAGCGTGCTGGCTGCAGCAGCCATTGTGGGGTGAACCAACGGAAAAGGAAGACCTTTCTCTCTGTCTCTCTCTCTCACTGTCCACTCTGCCTGTCCAAAAAAGAAAAACCCTCTATCTAGAACTCTCACACTAAGGGCTAAATTCTTTTCCTCTGTCCATGACTTCCCTTCTTCTGAATTTCCTGTAGTAGCTACTGCTGGACTATTAAAAACTTTTTATTTGCGATTGTTTTTTGTTGCTTTCCATCTTCCCAAATGTGTGTATTTTGTATATTATATGTTTAAACAAACATATAATGGTCTTAAGTACTATATAATTTAGAGTATTGTCATATATATGGTATTATGTAGCATTTCAGATTTCAACAAATATTTATCAGTAGATTTGCAGCTTTCCAGGAAAGCCGAGGACTTTTTTTCACAGTAAAAATGTTCCTATAAGTGGTGTTAATTTAGCCCGATAATCTATGTGGAGATCACACTGCATGTACTTGTGACAGGTACCATGGTAAGTACTTGGTAGAGGGCAGGAGGGCAGTCGAGAAAGCTGAAGCTTGTGGAGCAGTGGAATAGATTTTTCAGAACAAAAGAGGGCTTGGTCTAGTTTGCAACATGTTCTGTGCATGCGACATGTAGGTTAAGCAAAGTCTGGTAAGAAGGTTGGAGCAAATACTGTAAAAGGATGTAAAAGTGAAATCAGTAACACAGAGTGAGTGAGATTTGTGTGGGAGAGATGACTGGGTGAATGATGAGCACTGTGAAGTGAGGTCAGGAGTTTGCAGTTGGATGGACAGGTGACAGTTGTCCTTAGAAGATGTGGAATCACGGACGTGTGCCCCCCACGTAAGCACATGTAAAGAATCGTCCTAGTGGTTGTAAGAAGTGATCAAGATCAAGGAGAGGAAGTTACCGTAAGTCATATATAGAAAAATCTAGATCTGAGCCAGGGCTTGAATGAAGAAAGGAGAGAAACAAATGGTGTGCAATAGGAACTGCTTAGATCAGAAACTGTAGGAAAGGCAAGGAATAAGAGCGTGATGACCTTGTCACTTATATTGGAGCCTCATGGGGAAAGAAAGTTGTTGCATTTGCCCCATTTCAAGTTCAGAAGACAGAGCAGTAATCCTAGTAGCAATGGGAGTATTGAATATGGAATACCATCTGCTGCCCAATTCCAGAAACATCTTTACTTAGGCTCCAAGTTACAGATGACAGTAGGAAGAATTAAAGTTATATAGATTTGAGGATGGTCAGTTGGGATATCTTAAACCTTTCAGTAGAGAGATGTGCAGAAAGCTACTGATTAGAAATCAGAAATACTGGGTTTTAGAATTGATCATGGCTTTTTAATGGAAAATTACTAAGCCTTCTGAACTTCTGAAAAATGAGAGGAACTTATTAAATGCTTTCTCAGCAAGTTTTCATTTTCTGATTTCTCCTCTGGATTGTTGGCACATTGTTGCCTGAGGTTTGTCAGCATAGCATTGTTATAACTCCCATGGATTCAGCCCAGATACAGAAACAGAACTCTGACAGAGGCCAGTTTTTTTCTATATCTGTATTTGGTAATATATATTGTTTGGATCAACTTTTGTTCAACAAATGTTTCTTCCAAGATGGTTTGTAGTTGAGTTTGCTTCAAGGGAGCTATGCTGCTCATGAAAAGGTGAGAATATTAGAAGGCAGGGAATGAAGAAAACAGAGAGCTTTGAAGAAGAACCACATTTTAGCCTGCTTCATTCATGTGGACCTTCTGGAGTGTAGGATACACATGGTGACCAATGAAATATCCAGAAATGTGATTACAGTCATTACAAATAAGAGAACAGTGTCTGTACTTGTTTAGAACCACCTCCTGCTGTTTATTTTCTATGACTTGGAAATGTGAACTTGTGTGAATTTCAGAATAACACTGTGCCATGTGAACTCACTTTATCTGAGTTATTTATTTGTTGTAAATGAAATGGTACTTCATTGAGCTTGGAATTTTGCAGGCACTTATGGTCATATATATCTAAGATGTGGGAACATACATAATACATTTCCTTAAGTAATGGTTTAAAATGTCATTCATACCTGAATCTGGTGAAGTTTGTCGATTCAGCCACCAATGTATAGAAGAGAAAGGAGGAAGATGTTAAACTGCACAATGGGGAATATAATCAGCAGCATCTAGACCGTGAGGAAGTCTACAAAGCATATTACTAGGCTTCTTCAAGAAAAACCTTATAAAAAACAAAAAAAAAGAGAGATAAGATGGAAACTATAGATCCAAAAGACTTCAAGAATTATAAATAAATTGCAACATGTAGATGTCATTTGTATTCTAATTTGTTTTTTTTTAACTTTTATTTAATGAATATAAATTTCCAAAGTACAGCTTATGGATTACAATGGCTTCCCCCCCATAACGTCCCTCCCACCTGCAGCCCTCCCCTTTCCTACTCCCTCTCCCCTTCCATTCACATCAAGATTCATTTTCGATTCTCTTTATATACAGAAGATCGGTTTAGCATACATTTTGTATTCTAATTTGAACAAAAAACAAATTTGAAGATTATGAATTTTATGAGATAACTATAAATGTGAATCCTGATAGATACTTGATTATTTATGAAGTAGTATTAATTTTTAAGTTATGATAATCATATTGTGTTTTTTGACATTCATTATCCTTTTTTTAAAGATTTATTTAGGTATTTGAAAGTCAGAGTTACACACAGAGAGAAGGAGGGGTAGAGAGAGAGGTCTTCCATCTGCTGGTTCACTCCCCAAATGGCTGCAATGGCCAGAGCAGCACTGATCCAAAGCTAGGAGCCAAGAGCTTCCTTCGGGTCTCCCATGTGGGTGCAGGGACCCAAGGACCCGGACCATCTTTTACTGCTTTCCCAGGTCATAGAAGAGAGCTGGATTGGAAGTGGAGCCACCAGGACCTGAACTGGCACTCACATGTGACGCCAACACTATAGGGGCCAGCTCTACCAGCTGTGCCACAGCGCTAGCCCCTCATTATCCTTTTGATACATGAGATACCCACTGAAATATTTACAGATGAAATTTTATGATATGTGATTTGCTTTAAAATAATCTGGTATTATTGAAAAAAAAATTGCCCAGCAGTTAAGAGGCCAGCGTCCCTTATTAAATTGCCTGGGTTCAATTCTGGGTGCTGGTTCCTAACTCCAGATACCTGCTAAACCAGACTTTGAAAGGTAGCATGATGTAATTGAGTAAGCAGTAATTGAGTTCCTGCTACCCTTGTGAAAGACCTGGATTGAGTGCCTGGCTCCCACTTCAATTCCAACCCAGTCCTGGCCATTGTAGGCATTTGGTAGTGAACTGGCAGATGGCAGCTCTTTTGTCTCTTAAAATAAAGAAATAAAATTAAAATAATAAAATAAAATAATATTGGAGGAAGGAGTTGCTGAAACCAGAATTGGTTGTGAGTTGATTGTTTAATCTGGGTGATGGGTATGGCAGTGTATTGTACATTCTGTGCTTAATTCTTCACAACAAGAAAACATTTTAAAAATATCATCAGTTTGCATTGAGCAGTTTTTTTGTCATCTGAGCTTTATAAGAAGTTACTGGAGTGACAAGTTAGAGTACACCTAAAAGAATGAAATATAGTCATTATTGCTCTTTCAGCAGAACATGTTACTAATACTAAAATATGGGAACAATTGCTAAAAAATGAAGCAGTGTAATTTTTATTATGTTAATAAACAATCCAACAATTGCTCCCCCCCTAGGTTTTCAAATTGGAATCAGCAGAAAAAAATAATTTTCCTGACATAATTGTTTCTATCAGACAATCCTTTTGGCCTTTTTATCTAGGAAAGTTCCTAGCTGGACTCCTGTGCACTGATAAGTCACAGCATTTAGATTAAAATTTAATTCTTCTGGATGTAATTTGATTTCCAAGGAATACGTATGCTTTAGTCAGCCTTAGGGTCTTAGGGATACAAACCCTACAGATATACCTATGGCTTCTCTACCTTCCAATTTCTGAGTGCATGGAAAATTTGAGTGAGCTGTGCTCTTCAGCATTCACAACCCTCCATTAGCAGTATTTGTAGTGGACATTTGTGAGCCTTAGGGTGGCCTGACTTTTATTGTTGGATTCTTTTCTCTTTTTCTCCATTCTGCCAATTGACTTTAGAGTAAGCTGACCCCACTCCTAACTCTAGGGGTGTCAACTCATCAGTATATTCCGTTGGTTAAGGGGAGGAAATATGTCCCAGATCAGTCCAGTCAATATTTGAGGTTGCTTCAAAGGGTTCAAGAAAAAAATGGAATTAAAGGATAAGTTTATTTGTGTGCAAGAAAATTTTGGAATCCACTCACAGTTTTTCCATAATACATATTTTCCCATGAACTTTTGGAAGACTCCTTGTATATCTCAGTACTGTTGTAATACAATTGATCTTTAAAACATTTGGGAGAAAAATTGCATTATCTTTTAATTCCATTTTCCACAAACTTTTTAAAGTATCCTGTACTGGAGCAAAAGGAATCTCTCCTACTGGACTTGAAAGGTTATTTCTATCCCTGATTTTGTCAGTTATCCTACTACCATTATGAAAGCAAGCATTAGGATAGAGTTCATATTGAGGGTTACTGAGCAGAAAAATGTAAAAATCTGGGGTCATAGATCAGTCAACCATGAAGCTGCCTTTCCTTGAGACCATTCAGTTCTGAGGGTCAATAAATCTACATTTTTGTTAAAACTAAATGACTGTCTTTTATTTCATTTCTAACTAAAAGCACCTTAGCACAAGTAGAACATTCTTAGCTATCAACATAGAAGGGTTGAAAGATATAATCTTCCAATGAAGAGTCCAAGGATGAAAATTCTTGCATCTTGAGATCACTTTGCAACTTGAATTAGTCAACACCCCATATCAGGTGTGTTAGGGCAAGATTGAGAAGACCTAGCTGGAAACACCAGATAAATAGACACTGTAGGTGATTAGATAAACCTAAAGGCCTGCTTTTTAGTCTGTCTGCTGGACTTAGCAAATTCTGAATGTTAAGAAGTATAAGAGCTTGGGAATGATCAAGGTCTACAGAGTAACTTTGTGATGTTACTAGACATTGACAGAGTTAGTTGGAGAACTAGGAACAGAAGGAAAACTGGAAGTAGCATCATTTGTTTTTGTTCAGTTTTGGAACCATTCATGTCGGCAGTATAGGTCAGCATGTATGCTCCCAAATGGCATTAAATTGCCCCATGAGGATGGAGCACATTTGCCTTATTGCCTTTTTATTTATTAATTATATTGATTGAATGCCATCTATATGTCAAGCAACATTTTAGGCACTGAGAAGTAGTCTATTAAGGGGATTACACAGAGAGGAAATAGACAAACACATATGATGTCTCTATAGCGAAAGTAGAGTAAAACAGGTTAGCAATGTTACAGAGGTAGGATCTACTATATGATGACCTAGAAAATGACATGTGAACAGATATCTGAAAGTCATGAAAGAGAGAGTAAAAAAAGCATCTGAGGGAAGAACATTCCATGAAGAGGAACCAGTCAAAGCTGCAAAGGGACTGTGGTAGGAGCAAGCTTAGCATTTTGGAAGAATGTCAAGGTGGACCATGTAGCTAGAAATTTGTAGATGGGGGGTGGGGTGGGAAAGAGCCATGGGGGATAAGGACATAGAGGTAATGAGGGTCCAGAATATGGAAGGGATTGGAGACCAATCTAAGGACTTCGAATTATTAATTATATGGCATGCTAGCAGAACAAGTTACATTTGGGTTTCAATCAAATGTTACATACTTTTTAATTTGAAAAGGTAATTCCATGCAAATTGTACCTTTTAAAAAAATAAGCCAAATTACACAGACATGGACAAAGGAGAAGCCAACAATCTCATCGCTTTCATGCCTATTTTCCATTCACTCTACCCAGTACCAACCACCCTACTCCTTGAAACAGATGTCAACAATTTGTTGGGTGGTCAATTATACCTTTTTTTTTTTTTTCCCAAAAGCTTATCCAAACTTATATCACCACAAGCAAACATATAAAATAAGCATGTATGTTCATAATACTACTTCTTATAAAAACTTCTTTTATTAAGTTCTGCAACTTGTTTTATTTGTGTGGCAATATTTCTTGTACCATGTCAGTACATAGACAGCTAATACAATTTTATCTATCTTATCATTTTGCTATTCCTTATATTCTTCAATTTGTCCTGCTGGATGATGAATAAGACCTAAGATCTAAGTGACTACTACCAAAGTTCTATAATATAATATTCCAGATAATAGAAATCAGTGGAAATAATTAAAAAGTTATTTCCCACAAGGATAGAAGAGCTTACAGTTTGTGCTGATTTAGAACAATATGTGTATCTACCTATCATCTATCTATCATTGATCTATCTATAAGTGCACAAATTCCATACCATTTTTCCTTGATATTTGGGGCAAAAGTTACAAAAAGTTGAGTAATAGAGGGTACAATGGAATTTTAGAATTGAAAGGTACTTCAGATACCACCTAATCCAACTCTTGTGTTATTAATTCAGTAAACATAGACTGAGCGCCTAGGATCAGTAGACACCATGGCAGATGTGGCTTGAGAAAAAGTTGTCTCAGACACAACTGCAGGCTTTATCTTAATAGAAGGGTGAATGGAATCCCAGAGAGATTAAGAGGTTTTTTGGAGACACAATAGGGAAGTGACAGCTGGGATTTGAATGCAGACCACCTGACTCTGAACATGGGGCCCTTTTCATTGTGTCTCCTGGTCTATGGCAGTTCTAACAGTAAGTAACTAAAAAGGCCAGGCCTGAGTGCTTTCATTTGCAAAAAGTTTGGCTGTTAGAGGTCCATGCAGTGAGTGAAATACTAGTTAAGACAGTTCTCATCTACTGGGAGCTGGTAATTTGCTCTGAAATATCTTAGTGTAAAAATCTAATTTCAACCCATTTTCTCAGAGGGTAAATTTTATTCCATTTCCTTTTCTCAGGGCTCTGTCATTAGCATATTAGACTCATGAGTGAATCAATTATTTAAAACTGGCAATATTTTTTATTATGTCTAATTAAGTGTTTAATCAGGACATTCTGGTCTTTAATCCTTTGAAAAAACAGCATTTACCAGAGGATGAATGAAATAGCTGGGTGGAACTTTACTAACAACCTCTTGTACTCAGAGGACTAGGGAGGAAGCTGGAGCCCTACAGGGAAAGGTGGATGAGAACATGTCATAGAAGAGATAAAAACTGGTAAGCCTAACCAGTACCAAGAAAATATGATGACTATGTGTTTCTGGATAGACTCTTGGCCACGAGGAAGGGTAAGAATCACCCCAGCTTGGAGACAGGGTTCCTGGAATCTGTTGCACAATGAAATTGAGATTTAGGGCAATCAAACACTCCTTGATTTTCTCCAGTCACTTATAATATATTTGATCAAATCATCTAAGTGTTAGTTAACCAATTGACTCAATATTCAGAAAATAATTCAAAGACCATCTGAAAATTATTTCTCCAATGACTTACTACAAATCAGGGCAAGTTGTTGATTTCAAAAGTAAATATTAATTAAGCATGTGTTTACTTACATAATAGTTACTAAATTTATTATATTTCCTACTATGCCATCATATCACCTGAAAACCAAATTATCCTAAAACTAATAGTCAATCTTTTAAATACAACCCCAGAAAATATCCAGGAATCAAACAAAGGAAGGTAAGGCAGAAGAAAGATAAGGCAGGTTTAAGAAAGAATTTAACTATTGTATGCATTCAATAACTCAATGAATATTTGTTCAATACTTCTTAGGTATCAGAAATCACTTTGTTGATTCATGGGAGATACAATGAATACCAAGGCACTCTTGATTCTTTCTCCCTCCAAACTTACAACATGCTATGGAAATAGACGATGTAGAAACTGCAGTGCCATGTAGTAGATACTAAGATGAGGGTATGAGCTGAATGCTATGGAACAAGCAGGAAAGGGTAGTCAGGGAAGTTTTGGAGAGGAAATTGTTTATAAACCAATACCAGCAGAACCGGTAGAAGGGAACTACCATTTCCAGCAAAAAAGTGGATAAAATATCTAATGGACCCAGTTGACAATGGAAACAAAAATGTTGAATAGGCTATTTAAAAATGTCCAAGTGTTTTTACATGTGTCAGTGAGCAAACAGGAATTTAACCCCAAGTAGGTGAAAACAGGGACTCAAGTAAGTAGAGCATTAAAGCTGGTGTTTGCCTTATGTGTATTTGTCCAAAAGGGAGAACTTAAGTTTCCATTTGAATGGACCCACAGTGTACAGGGAACAGATGACATTCCAGTGTAGATTTCTGTAAGTTAGAGAGCTCTATATTTCAATCACAAAGCATGGCTCCCAAAGATCTATACCCACCTTGTGAAGGTGAACTGAAAATAAACGTAACTCACCTCTTGTGTCTTTCTTCTGGGAGATGGCAGCTAAAGTTGCTGTTTTGAATTTTGACTCTAAGAGGAAAAAAAAAACCCTTTGATCAATAACAATCTCAGTCCATCCTTCAAAATCTTACAATCCTGAATTCTCACATCTTAGATGATTTTAAGCAAAACAAAACAAAACCTAAATCTGAAATGTTAGCTTAAAGTGGTTTCAAGTTGATAGTGCTCTCAGATTCCCAGCAGGAGCAAACACACATTCACTCTGGAGGAATTCACCACTAAATCACAATATAAAATTAACGATAAACGAGGAAAACAAGATACCATGAATGAAAGCCAGCAAAAACAAAAGGTAGTTAATCAGACCCCCAACACTTCATGTATTGGAATTGTTTAAAACAACAATGAACACTAGCTTCCAAAAAGAAGAACAAGACTGAAAATATGTTTTGTATATAGAAACTATAAAAAGTGACCCTAGATATTTGAACAGGTACCAAATGATATTTATAGCAAATGCAAATAGAGCAATTAAAATTCTTTAACAGCAGATTAGACTCAGCTGAAGACAGAATTAATGAAATAGAGGATACATCTTAGGAAAACATTAGAAAATAGCCAGAGAAAGAGATAATATCACGGGGAATAAGAGCTACCAACAAAAATGGAGGAAAGTGAAATGATAGCGCATATCATTTCATACATGCAGTGTATGCAGAAGAGAAAGACAATGATGTGTCAGAAGCTGCCAACCAATCAATGAAATCCAGACTCTATTAACTGGGCACTTATACTATATTTCCCAGCCATACTTGCTATTAGGGTGACCATGTGTCTGGATTACAGCCAATGGACACAAAAATTGCATTTGCCTCTGTAGGCCCAGTTCTGAAACATAAGTGTTCCTCCATATTTATGTCTCTTTATGAATGACTAGATGGTGATGCCTTTGGAAAGCCACGTGTTGAAAAGGCAGAGTTCCATCAGCTATTTCCTGAGTGACTGTATGTATGAAATTAGCTCTGCCATACTAAGCATGTACTCATGGCTGTTATAGAAGAAAATAATAAAATTCTTACTGAGGCATTACATGTTTGGGTACATTTCTTTTTTTTTTTTTTTTTTTTTTTTTTTTTTTTTTTTTTTTGACAGGCAGAGTGGACAGTGAGAGAGAGAGACAGGGAGAAAAGTCTTACTTTGCCGTTGGTTCACCCTCCAATGGCCGCCGTGGCTGGTGCGCTGTGGCCGGCGCACCGCGCTGATCCGATGGCAGGAGCCAGGAGCCAGGTGCTTTTCCTGGTCTCCCGTGGGGTGCAGGGCCCAAGCACCTGGGCCATCCTCCACTGCACTCCCTGGCCACAGCAGAGAGCTGGCCTGGAAGAGGGGCAACCAGGACAGAATCCGGTGGCCCAACCGGGACTAGAACCCGGTGTGCTGGCGCCGCTAGGCGGAGGATTAGCCTAGTGAGCCGCAGCACCGGCCTGGGTACATTTCTTATCTACTCACAAGACATATGAAAAACAACATTTTAGGGGCCACTTGGTTAATCCTCCACCTGTGGTGCCGGCATCCCATATGGGCACCGGGTACTAGTCCCTGTTGCTCCTCTTCCAATCCAGCTCTGCTGTGGCCTGGGAGGGCAGTGGAGGATGGCCCAGGTGCTTGGGCCTCTGCACCCACATGGGAGACCAGGAGGAAGCACCTGGATTCTGGCTTCAGATTGGCATAGTTCCAGCTGTAGCAGCCATTTGGGGGGTGAACCAATGGAAGGAAGATCTTTCTCTCTTTCTGTCTCTCTCACTGTCTAACTCTATCCATCAAATAAAAAATTTTTTTTAAATAAAATTTAATATAATTTTCTAGAATGAATGAGGATATTCTAGAATTCTTTTTAAAACTTCTAATGGCAAGTGTTGAAAAAGAAATCTTCAAGAGGCATCATAGAGAAAATGTAGAATACTAAAGACAAGAAGACTTTAAAAGTAACTAAAGAAAAATGGCAGTTTATCTTCTAAGGAGTGATAGCTCAGTTGCATGCTTCTCAACATTAACAAACCCCAAAAGATAGTGAAATAATATCTTAGATAATTAAAGAAACAGTTAATATCATCTTATAATTATATGCCTATAAATCCATTTGAAGAATAAGGTCAATATAAAATCTTTTTTATGTACTTGTTTGTTTATTTAAAAACACCATTTGGATTTTTAAAAATTATTTATTTATTTATTTATATGATTATTTATTTGAAAACAAAGATTTCTCATCTACTTGTCACTCCCAGAATGTCTGAAACAGCCTTGGCTGGGCCAGGAACTCAACCCAGTTGGCCCATGTGAGTGGCAGGGACTCAACTACATGAGCCATCACCTACTTCTTCCCATGGTGTGCACTAGAAGGAAGTTGGAAGGGATAGCAGAACCAGGATTTGAACACAAACACTCCCATATGGAATTAGGCATCCTAAGCAGTGATTTAAATAATTGTACCAAATGATGCCCAATAAAAACATTTTAGATAACTGTAAAGCATTTATCACCAAAAGAATCTCTCAAAGGACATACTACTAGATATCCATACTTGAAGCAGAGGGTATATAATCCCAGTTGGAAGATCTGAGAAAGAGTTCTGAGGACAAAAATCTAAATAAGGCAAACTTTAATAAAATAGCTCAGAAACAGACTTACAAAAATAGGACCAACTGACCTTTTACAAATGTGTAAAGGTAACATAATGAAGCCAGGACAGTTTTCAACAAATGATGCTGAAACAATTGGACATACACATGCAAAAAAATGGATCTTTAGATCTACTTTACCCTATTCACAAAAATTAGCTCACAATGATCACGGACATCAATGTAAAATGTAAGGCTATAAAATTCCTAGAACATAACATAGGAGAAAATCAAGATGAAGTTGAGTTTTTAGATAGAGCAAAAAGGCCTGATCCATGATAAGCTGGACTTCATTAAAATTTAAAGTTTTTATTTTTTGAAAGACACTGACAAGAGGATGGAAAGACAAGATACAACTTAGAAGAAAATATTTTCAAAAGACATTAGGTAAAAAACTTTTATCCCAAATAAAGAACTCCTCAAACTCAACAAGAAACCAAACAACATGATTAAAAATTAGGCCAAAGACCTCAATAGACACCCCACTGAAAAAGAAATACAAATGGTAAATAAGCCTATTAAAAGGTGATCCACATCATGGTTCATCATAGATTTCAAATAAAAATGATGAAATACCACTATATACATAATTGAATGGCCAAAACCTAGAACACTGACACAAAGTGCTGGTGAGGGCAACATCAAGTTCCGGCAATGGAAATTCTCATTCATTGCTGGTGGGAATGCAAAATGAGATAGCTACTTAGAAAAGCAGTTGGTAGTTTCTTAAAAAGCCTAACATACTCTTACCAATTAATGTGCTTCTTGGTTTTTACCCAGAGGAGTTAAAAACATATGTCCATACAAAAACAGCACACAGATGTTCATAGCAGCTTTTTCATAATTATCAAAACTTGGAATCAACCAAGGTGTCCTTTAGTACGTGGACACATTACAAACTATGGTACACAGAGACAATGAAATGTTATTCAGTGCTAACAAGAAATGAACTATTAAACCATGGAAAGACATGGTGGAAATCTAAGAGTGAAGGAAGTCATCCTGAAAAAGCTACATAATGTATGATTACAACAATGTGATGTTAGGGAAAGGGCCGAACTATGTAGACAATAGAAAAACCAGTAGTTGCCATGGGGGTAGGGAGGAAGGAAATAATAGGGGGAGCACTGAAAATTTTTAGGGCGGTGAACTTACCTTGTATGGTTGAACAATGGTGGCTAATGGTGGCTATGTTTTATGCATTGATCCAAACCCACTGAATAAATAGCATCACGTGTAAATCCTAATGTAGACTTTCAATTCTTCAAGGTGTCAATGTAGGTTCATCATTTATAGCAAACTACAAATAGATTAATTGAACAAGATGGAGATCTCAGCTTGTGGGGGTTACTGGTAATGGGGAAGGCATGAGAATGAAGAACCTCATTTGAAGATTCAACTACATTAAAATGAAGAAAGAAGCAATGCAGTCACCATCTAGAACTCTCTTGTGAAAGCAAAAGGGTGTGTACGTGGAGCTTTGTGATCTTTTGAACTTAGAAACAAATGGAGTATGAACTTTCCTGAACGTATCTGCTTGTAAGTACAAGTTACTGCCTACATGTATTTCAGTTCAGTGGTAGTCTATAACCTGACTACAGAAAATAGTATCTCACAGGCTAAACACAGGCAGCAAGACAAAATTTCTAGTTAACACCCACGTGGCATTTATCCAGGACTGATTGGTTCTTCTATTACGTACAGCTGACTCGGCTGATTCATTCTTAACAACAGGACGGTCCTTTACAATACTCTGATGGACCATTTATAAAGGGGTACATTTTGTTAAACTAATGTGTCCTGAACCACGATGGCCTCTGTCTAATGAGCTCACAGGTATGGGCTGGCTTGGTAATTTCAGACTCAACTTTTATCGCTTTGAGCTGATATGTATTGCTAATAATATTGCTACTAGCATATCCATCACCAGAACATATTTGACTGTCATAATGTTTTTAGAAAAGAACATGCATGTCCCAATGAGAAGACAGTCTTCACGTGCTTCTGTCAAAACTCTTTGGCTTTCCAGAACTGAGGCTCTGTGGAAAACACTGCACTTACGTGAATACGCCAGTTGGCATGCTGGCTTGAAATGTAATTGAAGACACATTTCTCCATGGATTGAAGGGTTTTGTTTAGAAATTCATTTCCCATTATATTTCTTGCACATTTTTTTCCAGAAATCACTTCTTTCATGGTTTCTTTCTTTTTTTAAAAAAATATTTAATAGTGTGAGACACGGTCTGTTGTGGTTTAGTGTGGCTAAACCAGTTGTGGCTCTTCAAATATTCATGTACCGGAATAATCAGATCCTCTTTTACTGGAAACGATTCAGTTTTTCTCACAAAAACTCACGAAAGTTTGCTTCTTCCATTTTCCCTAAATCTGGGTCAACTGGGAGTATAAATCTCCATCAGAGTCTTGGCTTCCACTCACTGGGAACAAAATGGCTTCAGATTTTTGAAGAGTCTCACTCCAGGAGTCCAGCATTTTGTGAACTGGGGCTCCTGTGCTACCTCCTCTTCTCATCCCCTTCTTCCAGGACAGCCACTAAAATGGTAGGGAAAGGCAAGGATGGAATGTGTCCTGGAGGAGAGCAGCTCTGTCAGGGAGTGCCTCATTCCATTGTTCAGCCCTACTCTGGTCAACAGGGCTTTGTGTTGCTGGTGGAAATTCAAGCGTAAAGCCAATTTTTATGCTCTAGATGGCAAAAAAATGCAGCTAATTCTGAAAGGTTTCTTCTTCTTCCCCTGGCAGCTGGTGTGTTTACATAGTGGGGATGAAAGGCTTGACATCTGTGTTTACATTTCTACGTTGCAAGGTCCCCCAAACCCACAGTTAGGACTCATTTATATCCAAGCACCTCTGCCCCAGAATTACAACAGCAAAGTCTTTCAACTTCTCTCTGGCAAGGGGCTTTGATCTCTCTGTGCAGAATGCTCTCTGATGAGTTGTGATTGGAAAAGGAGGGCTGGGAAGGGTTCCTATGTTGACAGCTTCCTCTTCTCTCTCCACCCCAACCATATAGAAACTTACCCAGAAAGACATGTAAAGTACTGATGCCTCTTACTATAGATTTCACTGAGTCAACAAAATAAAGTTAAAATAGACTGTGGCATGATCAAAACAGTGGGCCTCAAAAAAATTTGATTTTTAATAAGTATATTAGTTTTATTTCTGATTCCAGGATTAGAATTATTTTGACTGGTTATTAGATGTGAAAATTACAGACTCCTATGAAAATGCACTGAATATGAATCACTAGATATAGGTAGAAGAATTTATATGTTTTTCACATCTTGAGATGTGCTTGACATTGTTTTGTAAAAATCTTCATTTACTTGAAAGTGAGAGAGAGATCTTCTATCTGTTAGTTCACCCCCCAGATGGCCACCACTGCCAGAGCTGGCTGATTTTTTAAAAAATATTTTATTTATTTATTTGAGAGGTAGAGCTACAGGCAGTGAGAGGCAGAGACAGAGAGAGAGGTCTTCCATCTGCTGGTTCACTCCCCAAATGGCTGCAATGACCAGAGCTGGGCCAATTAGAAGCCAGGAGCCAGGAGCTTCATCTGGGTCTCCCATGTTGGTGCAGGGGCCCAAGCACTCGGGCCATTTTAAGCTGCTTTCTCAGGCCATTAACAGGGAGCTGGATCAGAAGTGGAGCAGCTGGGCGGTGCTGTGGTGTAGCAGGTAAAGCTGCCACCTGCAGTGCCAGCGTCCCATATGGGTGCCGGTTTGAGATCTTGATGCTCCACTTCTGATCCAGCTCTCTGCTGTGGCCTGGGAAAGCAGTGGAGGATGGTCCAAGTCCTTGGGCCCCCACACCCACATGGGCGACCCAGAAGAGGCTCCTGGCTCCTGGCTCCTGGCTTCGGATCAGTCCAGCTCTGGCCATTGCGGCCAACTGGGGAGTGAACCAGTAGATGGAAGACCTCTCTCTCTGCTTCTCTCTCTGTGTAACTCTGATTTCAAATAAATAAATAAATCTTTAAAAAAAAAAAAAAAGGTGGAGCAGCTACATAACCATTCTCCTTTGGAAGGGGATAAAAGGGCTGGAACACAGTGGGCCCCTCCCTCTGTTGCCCTTGTTGCCCTGCACCTTCCAGGCTCGTGGCCTTCAGGCCACCTGCTCTTTGATCTCCTGCCTGCATGCTTGTTCCATGTGGCACCTGGCCTGCTTTCTGCTTGGTACGGACCCAACTTAGCTTCTAGACTTCGCTTTCTTCCCTAAATAAAGCCCTCATTCTCCTGCATAATTCTCTCACTGAGTAAAATCCTTAAAACTTTAAAAAAAAAATTGGAGCAGCTGAGACTCAAATTTGTGCCCACATGGGATGCCAGTGTCAGAGCTGACCCTGAATAACACTGTTTAAGAACTGTTAGATTGGCCAGTGCCGCGGCTCAATAGGCTAATCCTCTGCCTGCGGCGCCGGCACCCCGGGTTCTAGTCCTGATCAGAGCGCCGGATTCTGTCCCGGTCGCTCCTCTGTCCAGCTCTCTGCTATGGCCCGGGAGTGCAGTGGAGGGTGGCCCAAGTGCTTGGGCCCTGCACCCCCATGGGAGACCAGGAGAAGCACCTGGCTCCTGGCTTCGGATCAGCTGCGGTACACTGGCTGCAGCAGCCATTGGGGCGTGAACCAATGGAAAAGGAAGACCTTTCTCTTTCTCTCTGTCTCTCTCACTGTCCACTCTGGCTGTAAAAAAGAAAAAAAAAAAGAACTGTTAGGCTGGGCACAGGTGAGGGGCTTTTTTTTTTTTTTTTTTTGAGAGTCAGGGTGTATAGTATTTGTTGCAAAAACACTGTCTCATTTTCTCACTCTTTCAATGAAATGGAATGGTTTCCCCAAGTTAGACTCTATACACATTGATGAAAGAAACTTGTGTTCCTTGAGTGTTTGAATTGTAAAAATTCTCCTGATATATTTTACTACTTTCTATTTTAAATTTTTTGACTTGAATGTTGAGGCAAAGTAGCTTAAAGACTAAGAACTATTTGTGGAACAAAACCTTCTAGGGCCCAGTGCTGTGGCATAGTGGGTTAAGCCTCTGCCTGCAGTGCTGGCATCCTGTATGGGGACTGATTTGGTTCCTGGCTGCTGTGCTTCTGATAGGTCCCTGCTAATGCACCCGGGAAAGCAGCAGAAGATGGCCCAAGTGCTTGGACCCCTGCACACACATGGGAGATCCAGGTGAAACTCCTGGTTCCTGACTTCGGCCTAGTCCAGCCCTGGCCATTTCTGCCATTTGGGGAGTGAACCAGCAGATGGAGGATCTCTGTCTCTGTCTCTCTCTCTCTCTCTCTCTCTATCTCTCTCATCCTCTTACTCTGCATTTCAAATAATATAAGGTAAATCTTTAAAAAAAAAAAGGAAAAAAAACCTTTGGAAACTTGATCTTGGTCCTCACCTAAGTTTTTTTGCTTAGTTGATGCTATACCTTTTCATACGCAATGGAACCCAGAAGCCTTTTTATGAAAATTTTTATTGAGATAATTATAGATTCACAGCAGTAGTAATTTGTATCCTTTCTTCTACTTAAAAGGCCGAGCCACAAGAAACAGAGATGCTTTGTACCCTTTATCCAGTTTCCATTAGGGGTAACAAATTCACAACCAGTATACTAACACTGATACAGTCCACATTATCTTTGTCAGATTTTCCAGTTTTACTTGTACTCCAGTGTGGATTTGCACATATTGAATTCCATACCCACCATCACAGTTAAAATATTAGCCAGTTCCATCACGGCAAAGATCCTTGGGTTGCCATTGTCTAACCATACCATCTCTCTCCTGCACTTCTCCATACCCATCTTCTCCTGCCCCTCTCCAAACACCTGCAACCACTAATATGACAGCTTTTTCTAAATTTTTGTCATTTCAAGAATGTTAATATAAATGGAATCATGCAGTATGACTGGGAGATTCATTCATGTTGATGCATGTACCAATAGTTCCTTTATTTTTATTTTTAAATAGTATTTCATTGTGTGAACACACAACACGTTAATCATTCACTCGTTGAAGAACTTCTAAGCCATTTGCAGTTTTTAGAAAATATGAATAAAGCTTCAACAATCATTCATGTATAGGTTTTTGTAAACTATAACCACCTGCTTTTTGATGGGCTTCCTCAATTGTAAATTTTGAAGGGGCCATACAAAAACTTTATCATATCCATAAAGTGTTCCTGGTGAACTTCAGTTACCTCAAACTATCCTTCTTTTGGGTGCCAAACACTTGATTGCATCAAGCATTTTAGAATTTGCCTATATCCAAATTGCTTCTTGTTGTTTTGCTTGCCATCTCAGTGAGATTGGGAGCTGTTTGAAGGCAGAGATTATAGGCTGCAGTGCCTACTACAAGTTTAGATGAGATATCAAATGGACCAACCAAATAAGCAATATTTTTTACTTTATTTTTTTGAATTATTTAAAACCTTTATTAACTGGTGCTTGCAGTTTGTTGGCTTTTTGAAAAAAATCAAGTTATAAACTTGTATTACAGATTAAAAATGAAGTTCTTAAACATCACAACTTGATCAAATATGAAACAATTTAAAAACCTTTAAAGGTGTGTTGAGAAAATCCAGGCTTTTTTAAAAAAACAACTTTATCGGCTGGCGCCGTGGCTTAATAGGCTAATCCTCCGCCTTGCGGCACCGGCACACCGGGTTCTAATCCCGGTCGGGGTACCAGATTCTGTCCAGGTTGCCCCTCTTCCAGGCCAGATCTCTGCTGTGGCCAGGGAGTGCAGTGGAGGATGGCCCAAGTGCTTGGGCCCTGCACCCGCATGGGAGACCAGGAGAAGCACCTGGCTCCTGCCTTCGGATCAGCGCAGTGTGCCGGCCGCGGCAGCCATTGGAGGGTGAACCAACGGCAAAGGAAGACCTTTCTCTCTCTCTCTCTCACTGTCCACTCAGCCTGTCAAAAAAAAAAAAAAAATACAAGTTTATCATTACCAAAAGGAGACATCTTTAGGTAAAAATAATAAAAACCCTAAGCTGCATAGGTAATGCAGACAGTTCTGGTAATCTGGTCAAAGGTGTGGTGGGGCTGCTCAGGGTTCTCTGGGGTCCACTCTCCGCTCCCACTACTGCTCGAACTTATTTTTTACCTTACTTTGATTGATTGCCTTGCCTCTGTGACCAGAGGCTGAATATCGGATGGATTCAAGACTGCAGAAAGAACCAAGGGACCGCTCTTCAATGGATCTACAGTTCAGTGTAAAGCCAAGACTAATGGACATGTTTAGAGAACAATAGACCAGACGGAAAGAGAATAGAGAGATCTGTGTGGACTTGTGAAATTGACCAAGTCTTCACAGGGAGGTAGATTTTAAGACAATTCTGTAAAAAGAAGAGGAATTACATAAAAAATACATGGAAAAGGAAAAGATTCTAAACACAAAGCACCTCCAAAGTAGTGGCACGGGAATGCTGTGTGGTGAATCACTGAAGGAAGGAGCTTGCAGTGAGTACATGTAGAGGAGATGTGGTGGCCAGAATATAACTGATTATTATGGACTGGATGTATGTGTTTGCCTAGAATTCACATGTTGAAATCTTCAACACCACGGTGGGTATTTGGCCTAGTGGTTGAGATGTCTGCATCCCTGGGGCCAGTTATGTGGCTCAGTACCTTTCGAAAAAAAAATAAATCTCAAAAAAAAAAAGAAATCTGCATTCCATATTGGAGTACCTGGCTTTAATTTCTGGCCCTGGCTTCAGACTCCAGCTTCCTGTTAATGAAGACCCCAGGAGCAGTGTTTATGGCTCAAGTTATTGGGTTCCTGCCACCCACATGGGAGACTTGGATTGTGATCCCAGCTCCCAGCTTTGACCTGGCTCAGTCCTGGCCATTATAGGCATTTGTAGAGTAAATAGTAGATCTCTCTTTCTTTCTTACTCTCTCTCCCCTTCTCTCTCTCCCTCTCTCCCTCTGCCTTTCAAGTCAAAACAAAGAAGGAAATCTTCACCAACAATATGTTGGAATTAGGAGGTGAAGCCTTTGTGGGGGTAATTAGGTCATGACTCGTGGCAGGAAACCTCATAAATGAAATTAGTGTGCTTATAAAGGAAACCCCAGAGAGCTCTCTCACCCTTGCTCTACCGTGTGAGTATATAAAGAGGAACTAGCAGTCTGTGAGAGAAGTCACAACATCTCCACAATTCTTCTGTAAGGAACTTGTGCAAAAGCCAATCACCAGAAGAGAGTCCTTACCAGAACTTGCCTATGCCTGTATTCCTCTCTCAGACTTCTAGCCCCCCAATCTGAGAAATAAATTTGTTGCTTAAAGCTGTCCCCTCTATAATACTTTGTTGTAGAGGCCCAAACTTACTAAAACATATGTCTTGAGAAGTAAAAATTACATATGTGTGCTGGCTGCATCTTCTGGAATGTGGATTTGGTAACATAATCAACCAGAACCAAACCTGTTGAGGTGGGTCAATGTGACTGTAAGAATGAATTGCAGCTCCATCCCAACTCCAACGCAAACCCCAGTTCCAACCCCAACCCAACCGCAAGCCTAATTCTAAGTTTAAATTTAAGTCTAAGTCTAAGTCTAAGCCTAAGTCTAACTCTACCTCTACCTCTAGCTCTACCTCTACCCTCTAACATCTACCTCTACCTCTAAACCTAACCCTAGCCCTAGCCCTAGCCCTAACCCTAACCCTAACCCTGCTTACTTCCAGATATTCTGGGAGTTTCTGAATTTTTGAGAATTTCTTCAGAGCACTGAGGTTTTTGCACTGACTGATTCCTTGACTTGCATGGGGCCAGTAGTACCTGTTAGAAAGTTTTTGAATTGGGTCTACAAATTTCTCTGATGCTCTCACAGTAGCTAAAAGGATCTGGCTAGGAGATAAAGCCTTAGAGCATTCGTTCCACCAAAGGAAAGCACAGGGTGCTGAAAGAGTCAATGGCATTAGCATAAACTGGTGAAAGAGGGAACAAGGTTCTAGACTTAGGGTGGAGCTCTACCTCACCAGTCTCTACCATCTCCTTCCCTTATGCCCTCCTCACAACAGCTCCACAATTCTTCTGTAAGAAACTTGTGCAAAAGAAAATCACAAGAGCCAAAGGAGTTTTCTATATGGGTAGAGGGGAAGACATTCCCCAGAGGTCAGAGGTCCAAGCTTCCCATCCCTGGTCCACAAAAAGGTCACAAGAGCAGCGAGAATCAGAACAAAGCTGCAGCCATCACTACTACACCGTATCAGGAACCACAAAATAAATCATTGGAAGAAGACCCTCCCTGGGGCTCAGAGAAACACGTTGTATAAGGGTGTCTGCTGGATGGTGAGGCCTAGGAGAGCATGTGCTCTGATATTCTGAAGAAGACTGAAGAGTGAATGTCAATGCCAACCACACTCTAGGAACCAGTTGTGCTAATTTGAAACCAGCTGCAGAAGAGACTTATATGTAACAACAGCAAAGAGACATTAACACACACAGGGTTTTGTTGAAGATTCTGTTTCATTTCCATTTTCAACTGTGAAGATGAGGCATTTGTTAATATACCTAAAGAGGTCTGGTTGTAATTTTGCATGTCTACAATAGGGAAATACTTATAGCCTGAGGGTCTTAAAATATAGAGCAAACTGAGTGTAATTCCTAAATTCATATGGAATTTCAGCCACAAGTTCACTTAGAGTATTAATGATTTAATGAAAGGCATTCTACCCTAAAATCAACAAGTCGCTAGACTTGGAGTAAAAGTATAAGCAACGCCCTAATTAATATACTTGTGGATTATTTTCCTTGATAAAGACATTGGCTTCTAAGGGTTCCTCAAAGATGAACTAAACAGCAAAAAAGGCATCCCGCAAGTGACTTAAGATCATTTAATGAAAAAAAGTATGTTCTTCATACTTTCTCCCATCAGAATAACATCAATTATTATTATTTATTTTTGTGTTGTCATTTGATCTAGTTTTGTTTACCTGAATGAAACCAAATTTTCCAGGGTGTAGACATAGCCTTAATGTACTCTAAAATAAACTGCATGAAGTGAAAGGTCACATATTAGAAATGTAATTTCTGGTTTCAGTTGTGCCTGAATAAACCTCTTTGGGTTGAATTTCTTCTCTCCTCAGGACCTTCTTTCTTTACTGTTTCTAGAGCATGGAGGAGAGGGTGGCTGCCTTGCTTTTGCTGTGAAGGGAGTTGGGCTCTACTACAACTGCTTTATGAATGAGGTGTTTATACAAGTTAGGTAGGATCTCAGAGCCAGCAAATGGTGGAAACTAAGTACAAAGGTTCAAAAAGTTCATGGGAAATGGAATTAAAAGATAGGTTTGTTTTGGTGTGAAAACTTCTGAAATCTACACAAAGTTTTTTTATGGAATGCCTTTCCCATGAAAATTTTGGAGACCCCTCAAAAATGCATGCATTTCAAAATGTTTTGCTCCAAAATATACTTATATTTTAATTACATTTTTGAGAAACTTTAGAAGTACCCTTATATGTATGACTCCAAAAATTCCCATTATTTTTCCTGTGCCATGCCCATGACAGATAATCCGAATATGAGTCATTAGCCTTAGCCCTCTCCACCAAGCATTTTCTGTATTATGAGAGTGACTCTTTCCCTTGAGAAATAAATAGTAAGTAAGTAGGCAAATTCCTTGAGGAACACAAAATACTTAATTGCTATTCATCACTTCTCTTACTCAGGATGAGATTAATTAACTCTGATCTTTTCATTTGCACGGGCCTAATGTGGATAGCCCAATAATTGCTCTTAAAAATGAATCTCTTCTGAGAATATACCATATGAATAAATCTGAACTCTCTTTACTCTTTTCTGCTGCCTGAACTTGTTTTGGACAAAAGAAGCCTATGATTTAAAAAATACACACAAACATTTTAAATTTGATGGTGAAACCCTTTTCATCATGCTCAGATACCATCAAAGTCTAAGAAATACTGCGGTCTATTAAGATGTATATGTTCAAGCTTGACGTAAATGACAGAGTCTCAGACTAGAGTGTGACTCCAGGCCAAATCTAGAGACAGTTCTCAAATTACTTGACATCACACCCAGGAAGAAGCACTACACACACGGTGTTGATTTGTCAAAAACTTAATTCTCCATGACAACTTCCATTGAAGACCTAAAAAAGTCAATAATCTGGAGTTTATATCATCTTGGACAGCAGCTAGAAGATGTTACATTAGAAAAAAAAACCATAGCCATGATAAGGAGTGATTTACCAATTAGATGAGCAAAACAAAGAATTGTTAAAATGACAGAACTATCAGTCAGGAAGGGTTGGCTTAATTAAATAATAGCCCAGTGCAAGCCAGATGTTTATGATCTACCAGTTGCACAATGCAGGTTTCTCAAAATAATAGAAACTGACATATGCCGTACATACAGCCTCTCTTTAGCTGCTTCTTACTGCATTTATTTAGAGGTCACCTAGGGAAATATGCCTCTAAGCTGAACTAGTCTCTGTATTCTTTCTGGTACAACCCAGTCCCAGAGGAGCAGTTATGACCTTGTCCTGCCTGCTGGACAGAGTGGTGACTTTAGTATGACTGTGGGCTGCCTTTGTGTATTTTGCTTGGCCCATTCATGTTCTCCATCAGTATTGTATTGTGAATATTTGTGGCAAAACATCCAGAGCAGTAGGCCTCCAAGTGTTGTTTTTCAAGGCCCTTTGAAAGGATGTGAATTGGGTGAGGTCTCTGCATGTCATATGGACCTATGACCGTAAGATCCTTCACCACGTCACTTGATGCACTGTTAGAGAACAGCAGTTTCATGCTATGGTATACTTTCCTTTTATAACAGCCTCTGTGCTCAACTTCTTCTGCCTCCCTAGTCCTGTAACTCTCCAAACCCTGAGGCCACATGGAGTTCAGTGCATTGAGACTGCTAGCAATACAACCTGAATATCCACCATTTGAAGACCTCATTGTATTTTTAACCCCAATTTATTATTATCTTGATTGGTTAAAAATAATTTTCATGCCAGTTTCATCCTTAGCAGCTGTGCTATCCCTGAAGTTAGTATTTTTTTTTAAGATTTATTTATTAATTTGAGAGGCAGAGTTACAGATAGAGGGAGACACAGAGAGGGAGGTCTTCCATCCGCTAGTTTACTCTCCAAATGGCCACAATGGCCGAAGTTGGGCCAATCCAAAGCCAGCAGCCAGGAGCTTCTTCCTGTCTTCCATGGGGGTGTGGGGGCCCAAGCACTTGGGCCTTCTTCCACTGCTTTCCCAGGTCATTAGCAGAGCGTTGCTTTGGAAGAGGAGCAGCTAGAACACGAACTGGCACCCTTATGGGATACCAGAGCCACAAGTATAGGCTTAACCTACTATGCCACCAGCACCAGTCCCAGACATCAGTGCTTTTATCCATCTTTCTCACCAACCAGCTTCCTTCCAACCTATGTTCTCCTTGATCTCACAAATGTGAAGCAGTGGTTCATTTAAATCATTCAAGCTGTTGGCATGCCTTTGGGAAGACTGCTGCCTCTGGGTGTTCAGCTTAATGACCTGAAATATGATTGTGGTACTGAATTCAAGCCCCATCTGAAAATTCACACCCCACTAACACAGATCGTGTTCTTCCCTTGGCTGTTGCTTCAAGACCTGTATGAGGTGTGGGACCAAACAGTATCTCTTGTGTTGTATGTTCTATTGCAAGTTTTGTAGAATATGTTGTCCACTGGGATTAAGTTTCCATTTACACCATGGCATTGTTTTCTCATTAGGTGAAAGACATCCAATTTTCCATTTTTCCTTCTTTGATTATGTCTGTGCATGTAAGTGATTAGATTGATTTAATTGGTCATGAAAACCCAGATAGTAAATGATTAAGGTAAATGCAGCCAGTTGGTTTAGACATAGCCTTAATAACTGCTTTCCAGAGACTTCTTTTAAATGCCACTTTGTTCATTTGAGTTGTGAGATTGAGCTCCTTCTCTCAATCTTTAACTCCCCTTTCTTGTCCTGACCTTATTGGGGTTTATATTGATTCCTTTTTTTAATTACAAAAAACACAAAGTGTCAAAATTTTAGTACAGAAAAAAAGATTCACTAGAATAATTTATTAAACATGTCTATTTATACACCAGACATCATACTAGGCACGTGATATATTGTGGTAAACAAAGCACCCTTCTCTCTTAGTGTGTAAAATCTACTGAGTAAGATATGTGGGTTCCATTTACTATGGAACCCAAGACTCAATAACTAAAAACTATTAGTCTTGTAGGGGATTATTATTGCATAATAATTACATAATATTATTATGTGTTATGCCATTAATTATATAATCATTTTACAAGATAATGGGTGTTCTAGTTTTCTGCTGCTTTCCCAGGCACATTGGTAGGGAGCTGGATCAGAAGCAGAGCAGCTAGAACACGAACCATTGCTCGGATGGCATGTCAGCCTCGTGGGCAGTGGCTTAACCCTCTGTACCACAAAACCAACCACTGTAGCTCTCTTTACTCTAGCCAAGTGGTCTAAAAATATAAACTCTAAAAGTACAAGCATCATCCTTTTATAATAAGATACCAGCTATTCAACTGTAATATATTTACATTTTTTAAAGCATGTTTTTTCAGTTTAGATCCCTGTGTGAGGTAGCTAAGTAAGTGGTGCTGCCCCCATTCTGCTGGGAATTGGGATGGAGGAATTTTCACTTGTTTCACATTCCAGCTATACAGCAAACCTAAGAAAGTTTGCTTCCTCTGAGTCCCCAAGTGCTTTCCTTAATTTTGTCCAGCTTGTGACTGGGCTTCGACCAGTTATGTACACTGGTCTGTGGCATAGCTTAATGGGCAGAGCAGCACAATGGCACCCAAGTTTTATGATATCCAGCTGTGGAATGTATCACAGTGCCTCTGAGGCCTCGCTTAGTGAAATCATTGTTCAGTTTTGATGTGCCATCTGTTGTCCGGATCTTCCTAAGTAGTTTTCTGGGCTGGCTTCCTTTTCACTGGGAGTGGAAGAAGTTGTCAAAAGCTCAGTGCATTCTTTGCTGCACTGTAAAACCATCAGGACTTAATTAGGGGAAAATTCTTCAGCAACAATTGATTTGTTGAACTATCATTCATTTTCAAGTACTTTCTTTTTATTAAAAATTACTTGAAAGTTGTTGGATGCCCAGCTTTGGGTTTTTTGAGCATGTGCCCTATCTATTTACATCCTGTTCTTAGAGTTTTGTATAATTAGATTGTAGTTTATAAACTACTCTGGCTGGAACTTGTTAGAAACTCTCATTTATATCTGTAGATTTACTAACTAAGCTAGAAAATAGAGAAGTAGAGCTTATTAAACATGACATCTTTGAGTTTTCAGAAAGTGTTTTAGACCATTATCTAGGCCTTTGGAAAATCTTCATGTTTGTCTCTGGCTCTACCCCTGAAATTTTAGGCCCTTTTGGATTTTCAGAGAAGTTGCAACTATATGCTTCAGATTCATTTGTAATTACCTTATTTAAAATTAGCTCAGGAAGCTATTGTTTTGTAAGAACATGGTCTTTGAGGTTAATGTGATCCATTTTATGTCCTTTTTCATCTTTAAGCAGGGAAAAATTCTTTGTGAAATTTCACCTGATGCCAGCGCCGCGGCTCAATAGGCTAATCCTCCGCCTTGCGGCGCCAGCACACCGGGTTCTAGTCCCAGTCGGGGCGCCGGATTCTGTCCCGGTTGCCCCTCTTCCAGGCCAGCTCTCTGCTGTGGCCCGGGAGTGCAGTAGAGGATGGCCCAAGTATTTGGGCCTTGCACCCGCATGGGAGACCAGGATAAGTACCTGGCTCCTGCCATCGGATCAGCACGGTGCGCCAGCCGCAGCAGCCATTGGAGGGTGAACCAACAGAAAAGGAAGATCTTTCTCTCCGTCTCTCTCTCTCTCACTGTCCACTCTGCCTGTCAACAAAAAAATTTCACCTGAAAATCAAAAATTGGCTTATTTTGTAATGCTGGAGTTGCTGACAGTACTAATGCAACTCAGTGGGTTGCACCACATTCCATGTTGGTTTTAGAAGCAGAATAGATACAGATTTATGAATGTGCCATTGGGTCACTGGGCAGCACTTGGCCAGTTTGCAGTTGAGGTTTTTCTCGGAACTAAGGAAGATTCACCTCCATTGTTATGTATAGGTAATGATTGGGTCTATTCTCTGGGTAATTCATAGTAGGCTTTTAAGAGGTTTGGGAATACAGTATAAATTAGGGTTGAATCTCTCATTATTGAAAATGTTTAGAAATGGAGAGAAAAGCTCTGCACAGAAAGCCAACCACCTTTATTAACCCAAAAATGAAACAGCAGTTATGGACCGAAAATTCAGGTCAAAATATAAAGGAAATGAAAAAAGAAACATGGCTAAATGAAACTACTTGAAGAAATCCATAGAGAAATGGGAAGGGTGAAGAGATGAATTGCTATTATAATAGTGACACTAACCAGTCATGTGAATGGGAACTTGCTTCACAAACACAGATTCCTTGGCCTTGGAATGAGTTAGTATGGGCATCTGTGTTTTTAAAAGCTCCTCAAATAATTCTGATGATCAACCTAGATTTGGAACCACATAGTTATGGGAAATAAATTGTGGACTCTTCACACACGCACACACACACACACACACATACACACGTGAATGTACTCTTATCAAGAGGAAATTGAAGTCCAATCTGGACCATAACATTCTGTCTTCAGCCCCTGAAATTTGACCCTGCCCTTTTTCAAACTTCGGGAAAAAATTCAAGTAAATCAGCAATTGTCTTTCCACATTGTTCTCCACAGTTCAGAGTACTTCCTCCACCAGCTCTCAAACCAGGGCCTGAAGCAGATGAGGAGAACAAAGCAAAATATTAACATCTATAATTGTGGAGAAGTACTTACTTGGCATTTCTTTAGTCCCTTCCTTCCAGCCCACAACTTTACTATATACTTCATGATGAAAATACAGTGTCATCACTGGTGTAATGACAGATGCTTATATCCTTCAAACCACTATTATATTACAGATTTTATTGCTCTTTGGAAACTTGTCAATATCTTCAATGGAATTTCTCAATTGCCCAAATGGAGTTGAGTAGACAGGTTGTTGAGCACAACAAGCCTTGTTGAGTTAGGCAGAGCCCTAAGATGGTAAATTTATAACAGATTGCCCATCCAGCAAGGGCAGTGCCTTTCCCACATCTGACTTGAGAAACACCCAGTACCAGGATTGATTGTTTGCTTAAAGACAATGTTTGGGAATATGTCCCACTTGATTTCAACAATTAAGTGCAACAGGTGAAAGC
The DNA here is from genome assembly GCF_964237555.1 of Oryctolagus cuniculus. Classification (NCBI taxonomy): domain Eukaryota; kingdom Metazoa; phylum Chordata; class Mammalia; order Lagomorpha; family Leporidae; genus Oryctolagus; species Oryctolagus cuniculus. The sequence goes on from NC_091433.1 coordinate 135,063,049, forward strand.
TCTTCTTATTTTATTGGACTAGCATTTTCAACAGCTATTAATGAGCCAAACACTGTGCAACTTCATAAATGAGGGGATTTAGCTATCATCATGTATAAATCCTCCCCCAATTTACCTGCTCTACTCTGAAGGCAGGATCTGAAAAAGGAAACAATAATGTTTTGGAAAATGATGACATTCTGTAAATAAAATCTGGCAGCAAAAGTTCTTGGCAGAAATAACACTCGAGTCAACATGTCTCAATTTATTGCTATGTGAATCAGAAATTAATTCTTCTTCCATCATTTCTGTACTTCTGAAACATGACATCATTAACAGAACCTGAAGACTCTATGAGTACCTAGACTCTTAATGTAATAAGCCAAGTAAATAAATAGTTGAAAAGTAAATTTGTTATCTTGAAGTTTTCTGGGGGAATTGAGTTTACAGTGACTGTAATATATGGAGCTGCCAAAAAGTGTACAGAGGATGGGAGCTGTGGAATTATTATGACTTGGGTGTCCTTTGGGGCATTTGTATCCTCTGGGTGATAAGAAAACCCAAATACTCAATGTCTATATTGATTAGAGAAATTCTTGCTGGAATTATTTTTAATTCAGCATCTTTGAGTACTTTCTTCATCTGCAAGGAATGACATAAGCTCTGAATCTGCTTTTGGAGTCCTTCCTAGTCTGTTCCTCCTCTTGCCTTCTAATTTTCCATCCAAGTATCATGGTGGTATGAAAATATCTGGGTGTAGTGCTTAGGAAAATTTAATTGCTCTTGATATTGCTTGGTAAAACACTTTGACAGAGTATTTTGGCTGTGAAAAGTTCAGCCCCAAGTCAAGATCTAGAGGGATGAGGTCAAATGGGGGTACTTGATTGCCTTCATATGCGAAGAGTAGAAAACTTTTATGTAGAAACTTTATATGTGAGCAAACAGAGATAGAGAAGATCCAGGAAACCTGGAAACATGGAGCTCCAAGAAGATCAAGGGACAATGAATGGCATGGCAACATGGTGCCTGATGTGGATGGTGGAAGCATGAGCAAGGGACATTTTATAATAGCAATGCTTAATATTAGGTTTTAAATAGTGTGCTGCACTGTTCTGGGCTGGAAAATAAACCTTCTGAGACACAGGTAGAGTCCGTCCTGGGTGCCTTCTTGTGTTGATGATCACTCTGCAGAGGAATTAAACAGATACGGAACTGCATTCCACAATGGGGTCAGGCTAAGGTGGTGCGAATATTGTCACAGACAGAGACACTGGGAGAGTCAGAATTCAGGCAAAGCAGCCGGTGGGAGCAGGAGGACATTAAGAGACAAATAAGAGCCTGAAACTTCACCCTTGTCTGAGTTGCCATCACATCTCATAGGCACAACTGTGATCGCATCTCACTGGTCTTTCTTTCTCTCTCTTGCCTGTAGCCCATTCTCTACAACAGCAACCAAGGTGAACTTTTAAAAATAGAAGTCTTATCATCCCTTTTGGAATAAAACCTATGTTCTTTGCCTTGATCAACAATGCAGGTCCTGGCTGCCACTCTGCCCTTTTCTCCACATGCACCTCACTTCCCTGGTTTCTCCACACTGGTCTCCTTACCATTTCTCCTGCAGACCAGGATCCTGGTCACAGAGTTTTGTACTTTGTGTCACTTCTTCCAGTGTGCGCTTTGCCCAGATTCTGGCATAGCTGGCTCCCAGACATCATTCAGATCCTAACTTAAAAGTCACCTTGCGGATCCAGCGCCGTGGCTCACTTGGTTAATCCTCTGTCTGTGGTGCCGGCATCCGACATGGGCGCTGCATTCTAGTCCTGGTTGCTCCTCTTCCAGTCCAGCTCTCTGCTGTGGCCCGGGAGTGCAGTGAAGGAGGGCCCAAGTGCTTGGGCCCCTGCACTTGCATCGGAGACCAGGAGGAAGTATGTGGCTCCTGGCTTCGGATCAGCATAGCTCCGGCCATGGAGGCCATTTGGGGGGTGAACCAATGGAAGGAAGACCTTTCTCTCTGTCTCTCACTGTCTAACTCTATCTGTCAAAAAAAAAAAAGTCACCTTTGCAAAGAAACCTTCCCAGACAATTCTGTTTATAACACTGTCCCTCAATTTATGTTTTATTCTTCATCTCACTTCATTTTTCTTTGGAGTACTTACCATTATCTTTGACTTTTCTTTTTTTTTTCTTTTTCTTTTTATTTATTTGACGGAGCTATAGACAGTGACGGAGATACAGAGACAGAGAGAAAGGTCTTCCTTCCATTGGTTCACTCCCCAAATGGCCGCCACGGCTGGCGTTGCACCAATCCGAAGCCAGGAGCCAGGTGCTTCTCCCTGGTCTCCCATGCAGGTGCAGGGCCCAAGCACTTGGACCATCCTCCATTGCCCTCCCGGGCCACAGCAGAGAGCTGGACTGGAAGAAGAGCAACTGAGACTAGAACTCAGTGCCCATATGGGATGCTGGCACCGCAGGCGGAGGATTAACCAAGTGAGCCAGGCTCCGGCCCCCATTATCTTTGACTTTTACTTAGCTGTGTATTTCCTGTCTGTTTCTCTGTGGCAGGCTCTAGAATGGCCCCTGATCATCCTTGTCTTCTGGTATTTATGTTCTTGTGCTAACCCTTTTCACCTACAGTGTGGGTTGGGCCCTGTAACTTCTTTCTTTTGAATAGTATTCAGTTACAGGACAAGTGTGACTTGGTTCTTGTCCTCTTTATCTCTGTCACCCTCTCCCTGGGAGTCCTTGCTCTGGGAGCAGCAAGCTGCCATGTGGTGAATACTTTCAGAGAGGTCCATGTGGCGAGAAACTCGCATCTCTGGCTAACGAGGACCCAGGCCTGTATCAGCCCTTTGATTTTGGAAGCATATGTTCTCTTAGATGGGCTTTGAGATGACCACAGCCCTAGCTGACACTTTATACCCTTATGATCCTGAGTCAGAGGTCCCAACTACCCAACATCCAGATTCCTCACTCACAGAAAATATCAGGCAAGAAAAGTTCCTTGTTATAAGTTGATAAGCTGTGGGATAATTTGTTTTGCAGCAATAGATAGCAAACATGCTCCTCCACTGAGCATAAGCTCTACTAGACTGTCTCTGACTTGTTTCATGCTGTTTCCCAAGAAGATAGACTAATGCTTGGCACCCACAAGGCACTCAATAAATACTGAGTTTAAATGAGTGAATGAGTATTAGGGTGGGGTGGAAGACAGTGGGTCTCTTAAAATTTGTGGGATGACATTGATATTTAAAGCTAAGACTGTTCTTAAAATTCAAAGAGGCTCCAGAAGTCTTGAGAGTCCTCACCCAACAGACGTTCAGGCTCATGATCCTAATCTCTTGATCTTGATAATTGACGCTGGTCTTTGTTGCTCAGCACACCTTCACTGACAAGTCCAAGCTCAAGGTGGGGTAAATGCTCCACTGTCACTGTGTGCATCTGGAGAAATGAGTCAGACCTCCCATCCTTTCCGCACCTGTAAAGACCTCACAGGACTGTTGGAAATACATGGAATAGAATACGTAATGGGCTGCGGTTTGTTCTCAATGCATGGTGGTCTCCTCCACTTCTGGGAGCTTATTATCTAATGAGGAGACAAAGTGTGTACCTATGAAAGGTAATTCACAACTCTCCACATGGGGCGTGATGCTATGTTCAGCACCAGATGTTTTTGAGGCAGGAATTATAATGGAATAATTAATTATTTTTTAGTTCTTCCTTTCTGCAGGAGAGGATGTTAGATACACATTTTTTTTTCACCTGGAAGTACTACTGGTGAACCTCATAATTTTTCCTCAACAAATGTTGAAAATGATAAAGTAATCCAAGCTCCAACTGTGAAAATCTGGAAATACAGTAGGGAAACATGACAAGAGTATACGACGTTTACTCTGACACACGTGGCAGGCGGCATGCAGGCAACATCGGCAGCCCCTAAATGGGGAAAGTAGGCAATGCAGGACCAGGGAAGCACACAGAAAGGCAGGCTCTGCAGGGGACGGAGGCAAATCCAAGGGTGGAGGCAAGATGAATGAGGAGACCTCCAGAGACTCTGAGAGCAGGAGCCCAGCTCCCAGGAGAACAGAGGAAGAGGAGCCAGAGGAGACCGCCAGGAGAAGCTGTGCATGACCTAATTACTTTGAGCAGCTCAGGCAGCAAGAGGAGGAGAAGGCCAATGCCCATGCCTTTGAGGAGGAGCAGGTGGTAGGGCACCTGAAGAACGATGTGCTTGAGCAGAGGGGCAGGCTGTGGAAATCGTTGGCAAAGGAGGTTCAGGCCCCAGCCCCATTAACATTTAAGGTTTTACAGGGGCTATCAGCTTTCCATCACATGCTTGGCCATCACCCTTGGGTGCCTTGGTCATCGTCCCCACTGCCAAAGACTGCACCATTGTTAAGTGGAGCATGGGGAGTGGTTGGGAGTTGCATGTGATTCCTCACGCCAAGAAGGGCGGAGAGGAGAAGCTCCCTGGCCACAGCAGCCAAACCCCTTGCATAGCCATCTCATCCCAATGGCAATTACCTGGTCTCAGGCAACAGAAGCAAGCTCATTCTTTTCTGAAAGACCCAGAGCTGACGACACCTATACAACTGCATGGGACATTGGGACATCATGTCGGGGCTGCCACGCCACAGAGGCACCCACCAGCTCCACTGCACCTCCTAAGATTGCTCTATGAAGATGCAGAATGTGGTGGGGAACTACAACGTGGAGACCTGGACGACCTGCTAGGAGTGCTGTGTGATGGCTGGGGGCCAGGACAGGACTGTGTGTGTGTGTGTGTGTGTGTGTGTGTGTCTGAGTGTAGAAGACTCCCAAGGAGTCCCAGCTTGACTTCTCCAGCCACCAGAGCTCCAATGACTGCATCCACCTCATCAATGAGGAGCCCATGGTTTTGGGGGCAGACCATGGCTCCATGGCTCTGTGGGGCCTCCCCAAGAAGCAGCCCTTTGTTGTGCAGCATGATGCAATAGGCTATGCAGACAATGGAGCCTGGAGCAGCCCTTCTGGGAGTCATCCATGGCAGCCCTGATCTGGTTGCCACAGGCTCCTTTGGCTCCTGTGTGAGGCTTTGGCAGTGTGGGGAGGGCTTCCGGCAGCTGAGTCTTTGATCACCCGCCTGGTGGGTTTCATCAGCACCCTCGAGTTCTTCATCATGAGGAACTTTCTGGTGGCCAGGATGGGGCAGGAGCACATGCTTGGTGGATGGTGGCAGATCAAAGAGGCTGGCAACTCCCTGTGCATCATCCTGCTCCAAAGGGTCTGGGGGTCCACAGCTTCAGGCTCCAGATTCTCTCATTCTCCTCGTTTAAGTCCTTCCCAGGCCATGCCCCGATCCCTGCCCTTCTGTGCATTAAATCCTCCTCTTTTGGAAAAAAAAAGAGAAATGACATTTGTTCCCACCCCTGATTTTGTCACAGTGAATGTTTCATGCAGTTTAAGGAGAATTCACTCTTGCTAAAGCCCGAGCATCCGTTTCTAGGAGAGTTGACAGAGTCTCTCAATGCATACACTAGAAGAAAATATCATTCTGGAAAGAATTATTCCCCCATGGCTTACTGTAAATTATATGAAGAATTTCTTGGGATTCTAAAGAAAAAATAATATTTTTTTTCTTTTGTCATACGCTAATATTCAGATTCTGGGCACTTATAAGGAGAATGAATGGATGTGAAATATTTCAGAAATTTCCAGCTTTCTGAAAGAAATTTTACCTTTGAAGGAAAATAATGGCCTAATATAAACCACATTGGAATCGGCACATCTAATCCTATGGAGAAAAAGTGACCATGGCTGTCTACACATATAGGCAGGTCATTCAAGCTGGTTCAAAAATCCCACTTTCATCGGTGGTCTGTATGTGTCCACGTAGTGACAAATTGCCCCAGCAGGGCTCTTGAGGTGTTGGCGCCATCAGTGAGTGCCAGATGGAAAGTGGTGAAAGTTCTGATTTGTACCTTTCAGACCAGAGGCACTTGCCAAAATGGATGGGTCCTTCTGGCCACCTTTTCCAAGTACAGCCACAGGTATTCGGTTGAAGCCTGTGGGTGAGAAAGACATAAACAGGTGCTATAAATTAGTCAGACCAGAAATCCACAGGCCATTTAGTAACTGGTAAACTCAATGGCCCAAAAGAACAAAGGAGGTCTCTTTTCATCAGAATGATTAGGTTCATTCAACGAATATTTATTGGGCACACACTTTCTGAAGTCAGAAGAGCCACTGACAAGGTCTCTTATTTAAAGAGTGCCTAAAGTGAGGAGCAAAACCCCAAACCACCTGGGACGGTCTGGATCTAACTACGGATGGCAGCCCAATGGAAAGAAAGAGCCACTGTCTCAAGGGCAGAAGGGACAACCTGGATGTTGTGACACCCATCCTGTCCACACTTTTCATGGCGTGAATTTTCTGCCTTGGCTTTCCCAGGCCGAGACTTCACATTTTGGAAGAAGTACAGTTTTGCTATAGTATTTCCCAAACCAGTCAATTAACTAGTGAGAGTGAAAGAGCATTGTTTCTCAACCAAATTTTAAATCTCATCTCCCAGAGTTTGCATCTTTGGGTAGCAACTGTTGAATCCTAAAGCTAAAAGGGAAAAAGTTGAAAAAAGAGTTTTCTCCATGGTCCTGGCTTCTACTATTCTTGAAGGATGGAAAATGGCCATTGCATCTTCTGGTAATGTTTTATCATATTTATAGTTCATTATTTTTATCATATCTAACTTAAGTTGCTCAAGCAGCATTTTTTTGTGTCTTATAATATTTTGCTTCTGGATAGTTGAGGAGTAACTGATCACAAGCCTCTTATGACAATGGTTATCAAATTCTTACCTGAGTGTTTTTCAGATCCAATTCCTGCTAATTCTTTCTGGGCAACGCACAAAAAGCCTGCTAAATGGGATACCAAATACAATGACATTGAGTTTTTCCTATTTTCTGGACATTGAACCAAGTGTTTTATCCAGATTATCTCAATCATTCCCCACAACAAGCCTACTGAAGTTGGGTCAATCATTTCCTTTCTTTTAGGAGTGGGAAAACTGAAGTTTAAAGAAAGATGGAAACATTATAATCAATCCCAGATGAGAAGTTGTGGAGCTGGGATGTGCGTGACAGTGCCCAAGTATACAACTATAGAAACAAGATTGTCTTGTCTTTTGTGCTAACAGAGCCAAATATTGAATTGAGTGACTATTTTTTAATATTTATTTTATGAAAGGCAGAGTTAAAGAGAGAAGGTGTGATAGAGATTTTCAATCTGCTGCTTCACTCCCCAAATAGCTACAAAAGCTGGGGCTGGGTCAGTAGCTAGGAGCTTCATCTAGGTCTTCCATATGGGTACAGGGGCCCAAGGATTTGGTCCATCATTTAATGCTTTCCCTGGCAAATTATCCAGGATCTGGATTGTAAGTGGAGCAGCCAGGACTCGAACCGGCACCATACGGGATATTGGTGTTTCAGGTGGCAGCTTAGCTCATCAAACCACAATCCCAGCCCCTGAGTGACCATTAACTAATCAACATACCACTTTTTAAAAGTGTGTTCATGTTCTTGTTGATGGCTGTTTGTCACTCAAGTGTTTACAAAATCAAGGGATAATTTTTTTTCTAGACTCTAACCTTCTGTCCAAGCACACTCTTAAGCCTTTGTTTAATCTTCAAATCTAAAAACATGCTAGTTGGTGATATATATAATACCTTTGGCTATTCTCTTTGGGGATATGAGTCTTCTTGTTTATCTCTTTAAACCAATAGCTCTCAACTGTGACTGTTAGAATCACAAACAGAAGCTTTTAAAGCTCCTGATGTCCAGTCACACCCATGATCAATTAAATTAGAATCTCTGGATGATACCCGGTGATTACAATGAGTATCCAAGGTTGAAACTACTGCTTTAAGTAATTCTTCCTTGGACTTTATCCTTCTTTGTTTAAGACTTATTTTATTTATTTGAAAGTCAGAGTTATAGGGAGAGGGAGAGGGAGGGAAAGAAAGAGTAAGAGAGAGACACACACAAAGAGAGAGAGACAGAGACAGAGACAGAGAAATATCTTCCATCTGCTTGTTCACTATCCAAATGTCCACAACAACTAGGGCAAGGTCAGGCTGAAGTCAGGAGCCTACAATATCACCCAGGTCACCAACGTGGGTGGTAGGGGCCCAAGTAGTTAGACCATATTCTCCTGCTTTCCCAGGAGTATTACCAAGGAGCTAAATGGGAAGTGGAGCAGCCAGGACCCAAACCGGCACTCATAAGGGATGCTGACATCCCAGGCCACAGCCTAGCCTGCTGTGCCACAATGCCAGCCCTTGGACTTTATCCTTCTCCATCTATTTTACCTTGTCTGCTTTGGCTTTGGCTCTGGCTCATCTTGCCAACGCTATGATTTGGTCAATTCAATGTCCACTCTCAAATGCTATGTAATTACCTGCCTCTATTCCGGAGGCTGAAGAAACTAAATATTCCCTCTCTCGACTTCCTTGGAGCTGGAGGTGCACACAATACAGTAATGTCCAAAGACAAGAAAATGAATGCCTGCTAAGGGCCCCTGAAATGTCTACACATCCAGGTGTTTCCAATAATATGTTAGTCAGCTCAGGATTTTTCACTTTTCATCTGAATGTTTACATTTGTCTGGATGTTTCCATAGACGTAGACTGAGCATGTGACTCAAGTCACAGGTAATTTGAGTAAAAATTCAAGGGAGGATTTTATCACTTTTTATTGAAGATTTATTCTCTTTCCGTTTTCTCAGAGACTACAGAGTCCATGTCAAAAGTGTCCTACAGAGAAAATAAAGGCTAAAGAACTTGAGAACCCTAAGATCTTTGGAATTCTGTTGGGATTATTGTGAAATGATCACCTATGAAGTGCTTGTTGGACATAATTTCCATTATCATACATGTGATACATGTAGGGGGAAATCTGAGGGATTAGAGCTGATATAGTACAGAGTTAGAAGACAGAAAACACTGATTCTGAGCCCATATATGTATAATGTGTGTGTGATTGGTTTGCCAATTTTTTAACTTTTTATGAAAGTATAATGTAGAAAAAAGTGTGCTTTCATAAAATAGAACTCAAAGAATTTCTAACAATTCATCTTTGTACCCCGTATGCAGGTCAAGAAACAGAACATTACCAAGAGCCTAAAAACCCTTGCTGTCATGTTCAGTGACTACTTTCTTAACCACGGATAACCACATCGCTGCTGTTCTCTACTTTCTATAAAACAAACCAATGAGTAGAAGAGCAAGGTCACCTCTTGTCTTGTTTTACGTGCTGTCTATTGAGATGGAGAAGTCAAACCTGTACCATGGCACATTTAATTATGGGAAAATGAAAAGAAAGAAATAAAATCCAAACCAACAAAGCAAAGATTTAAGTTGGCATCACTTTGAATATAATTGTGATGCTGGCAGACACTCAATAAACATATCAGCATTGTTAAAATGATTTATCAGCCAAATAGTTGAATGTAAAATATTATCAATACAGGTGTCATCATTGATCTTTCTTGGGTCTCACTGCTGAAGAATGGGGCTGTAAGATGATTTCAACAAACAATCCTTGACAGGAAACCAAAGGCAACAAGACACAGGGACAGACAGCTGACAAATGCAGTATGGGGCCATTAAAGCATGTGATGAATTTGCTAGGAAAGTATATATTTGTGCAAGAGGTGAGCTCATATCTCCCATAAATTTGTCAGCCGTGACACAGTGTTCTCCAGCTTGGCATGAGTAATGCCTTGCTATTTGCTGCCTTTGTCTGGCAAAAGCTCTATCAGTCACTCCAGGGTTATTTACAAAGAAACGTGTCTATCTGTTACAAGGACATGACTTTGCTGCTAAAAGATAACAAAAGAGGAAATCAGGCAGTGGCCTCTCAGCGAGGGATGCGTCTTTTCCAGACAAGCTCTGGACTGGAATGAATCAGATGGACGGCAATTGGCCGGGCTGGCCCAGTGCCTGGCATGACCAGCCTTAGTGCATTTATCCACACTGATTAGATTAGAAATTATTAATAGGGGGCTACGGAGTAGAGCAAAAGGTCATTTAGAGTTTAATTCTGTTCTCAGATAACTTCATTTCGGCTGATGGGATTGTTATTGTAGGGGTTTTATATGTTTATAGGAAACAATATACTCAATAATGAAGTCCTGCCTCCTTCTGCAAGGTCAGGAAAGCTATTGTGTAGCTAGATTGAAGTCTTCACAATTGTGTTAATTAAGTAACAGTGATTGGACTTGGTCTCCTCTTGAAATGCATTTAAGAGTCTAAAAGCTGCTGAGAATGTATTCTTTCAATATAAATATATACTAAAGCAAGTGAGACCAGAAAGCAGCCTATGATTGAGTAAACAGAAGAGCTGACACAAAGCTTTTACTTAAGGAAGACAAGAGCCTGGTTGGCAGATGTAACTTCTTGCCACATAAATACAAACGTCTTGTAAGCTCAGGATTGAATGTAACAGGTCCTGTTTTCTTTACTCAATTCTTGATGAATTTAAATGATGAAGTTATAGAATCTGATGTTGATGGGACATTATGTCTCATCAGGTCCTTTATTCCCACCCAGGCCTTCCTGTTTGAGGTAGATGATCAATGTACTACAGCAAGATGCATTTCCTTCTTAGATAAATGGTAATTTTCTCGGTTTTGCCTGATGGGTCAGGGCTTTAGAGACAGGGAGCTTAGCTCTATCTCTAGTAAGGCCTCTTTTTGGGAGAGTTTATAACTCAGGCAATTAAATGTGCCAAAGATGGTGATAATTTTGCTTGTTTCAAAATATAAGATCCCTTAAACAGCTCAACAAGCTTTGAGAACTTTGAACAAAAAGTGGGCTCATGGAAAGCAGTCTCTTGTCATATGACCCTCAAAGACTATAGAAAACTTCTATTTAAAGTGCTCTATTTAAATAAATCCCCTTCCATATAGCACTGATGCAGTGATATTCCATTAAGAGGTGCTTGGAGATAAAACTTGCTAACTGGTAATTGAGTTTTAGCTTTTCAACTTTCCCTCAACTTTTCCCACAAAAATGAATTACCATCCAGAGACAGAATGTGATTTTCCTGATAGGAGGAGAATTGGATATAAACGATTTCTTCCTGAATATAGATTTTTCAAAAATAACCTCCACACCAGTGTTGCAGTGCAGTGGGTTAAGCCTTGACTTGCCACAACAGCATCGCATGTGGAATGCCCGTTCGAGTCCCAGATGCTCCACTTGCAATTCAGCTTCCTGCTAATGTGCCTGGGAAGGCAGCAGATGATGGCCCAAATCCTTGGGTCTTTTTTTTTTTTTTTTTTTGACAGGCAGAGTGGACAGTGAGAGAGACAGAGAGAAAGGTCTTCCTTTTGTCATTGGTTCACCCTCCAATGGCCGCCTCAGCTGGCGTGCTGTGGCCGGTGCACCGCGCTGATCCAATGGCAGGAGCCAGGAGCCAGGTGCTTTTCCTGGTCTCCCATGGGGTGCAGGGCCCAAGCACTTGGGCCATCCTCCACTGCACTCCCTGGCCACAGCAGAGAGCTGGCCTGGAAGAAGGGCAACCGGGACAGAATCCAGCACCCCGACCGGGACTAGAACCTGGTGTGCCGGTGCCGGTCCTTGGGTCTTTTTCCACACATGTGGGAGACCTGGATGGAATTCTGGTCTCCTGACTTCAGCCTGGGCCAAACCCCAACTGTTGTAGCCATTTGGGGAGTGAATGAGTAGATGGAAGCCTTGTCTCTCTCTCTCTTCTCCTTTATCCCTCTCTTTGTTGCTCTGCCTTTCAAATAAATAAATAAATATATCTTTTAAAAATTAAAATAATATTTAAGGCAATAATTTTTGTTCCCCAATGGATATTTGGCATTGCCTGGAGATACTGGTTATATCACCTGTTGGTGGGTGCTGCTAGCATCAAGCGGGTAGAGGCCAGGTATGCTGCTGAACAACGTACAGTGCACAAGATGGCTCCCACAGCAAAGATTCATGCAGTTCAAAAGGCAATAGTGTGAAAGTTGAGGAAGCATACTCTAAGAAACCTTTGTGACCAATGAAGAATGTGGAGTTCAGATAAATTACTCTGTGTAGCAACTGAAGACTTGGAACACTGTGTGTGTGTGTTTATAATGACATTATGAATAATTATGTTAGAATTTAAAAAATATATTTTTTATAAAGCCACTCATTTCAATGAAAACTTGTAGATAGAAAACATTTGTTTTTTTTTTTTCCTATTAGAAGATGAACTGCATGATTTTAGAGCTATTGTGGTATGGCAAAATGTCAAGACTCAAAAGTGTTGTAAGAAATATGCATGAGGTAGTACAATGTGCTGGACAAAAGGCTGGGCTGAGATCCCAAATATCTAAATGCAACTTTCTCATTAACTAAACATGAGCTTGATCAAGTCCTTTAATCCATCAGAGCCTTGGTTGCTGCTTCTGGCCAAACACTAAGATGGAGAAGCTTGACTCACATTATTCCATGGCTATTCCTACTCCTCAGCCACAGTAATAGCCAAGACAAGGATTTCACCTTATTGAGGGTCACAGTCATCCTTTCCTTTACATTTCCACTGGCTTGACTCTAGTTTGGATCCTTGTGACCTCATATCTGTGCAGTCTCCTAGCTGATGTGTTACTCTTGGGCATACACTATACAATGCTGCCATCTTGTTTGTTTAAGCCATTACTTTGTTCATGTCTTTCCTCTCAAATTCTTCAATGACTTCCTTTTGCCTCTAAATGTCACCCTTGGTGTTACAACCCAGCCACTCTTTGATCCACTCAAAAATCCTTTTCTGTACTTGGCCAGCGCTTTCCCTGCTTGGCTGTTTGCTGTCTCCATGTATTACTGTATTCCTATCTTCTTCACAATGGTACACTCTAGACTGACAGTCTTGCTGCTAAACTTTGGTTCAGAAGAAGCTTCTCTCTTCGTTGTTATTTCTCTGCCATCGTTCATATATGAATTCTCAGAAAGTTTACTAAAGTTTCCAGTGATATCTTTGACTGCTAAGGTTATATGAGTATGCATATATGATCTGCGAAATGTATATAGTATTTACAATTTTTGCCCTTGTCTATATATAAAATTTTCTTCTTCCTTCAGTGCCATCATTCACCCCCTCTCAACCATCTAAGGAAAAAAAGATGCGTAGCGTCACACTGAGCAGGCTTTACATGGACTAATAGGCAGTTTGACGGAAGAGGTAAAGAAATACTTTGAGCCATTCTGTGTCTCCCATACTATTCAAAATGGGTTAAAACTAAGACATTCTGGGAGAAAAGGATAAAAAAATTTTCAAACATATTAATAAAAATATACTCATAAGTCACATGTTCTGATCTCTTATGTCTGAGCTTTGGCAAAGAAGATATTAAAAGAAGTTGATTTTGTTTTGAACATGTTTTTCTTGTTAAAATTTCCAGGGTAATAAAAATAGTGTCCAGGATTGGGAGACTTTCTTGTTAATCTACAGAAAGTATTTTTATTGTTAAAAACTTTTCTTAACAATATCCTTTTACTAAAAAAAAATCTCTATGTAAATGTATATATTGTAGTCCCAAAACTAGTTTTTTTGAGTATCAGTTGACTCTTTTAACATAGTCTAAGGACAATAGATTTCTCTAGACTTCTAAGTATAAATGAAATTATTAAATTTTGACGTGGATTTGGAGAAAAATATCAATGCTGCTTAGTGTCGTTGTGCATGTTTATGTATGTGTGTTTGGTAGGCAGGCTGGGACACAGATATAGGGTGTGGTTTTTAAGGCCATACACAAATCAGCATATTCTTTTCATTGTTTTCCTTTTGACTTAAGCATAGTGAGAGTTAATGTGTGCCAGCACTTTTAATGTTATAGCCATTTGCCTTGCCTCTGTTGTAAAAATTTTTTGCTCTCACTTTGTTTTTAAGTCTTGCAAATTTTATCCTTTTGAGGGTGGGGAACCTTTTTTCTGTCATTTGGATATTCATAGCATCACTCACAGACCATACAAAATTGTCAACTTAAAAATTGAACTGCTATAGATTGATTGAATTTTGAGTCCTCCCTGTGGTTGCCTTGGCAGGGCCAGGCCAAATGGTTTTACAGGCCTTATACGGCTGGAGAGGACTGGACATTCCCCACCATTGCAAAGGATGCATCTCTGCTGTACACTGCAATATTCACTCCAGCATTGCATAGTCTGGGCTGTGACTTCTTTTTCAGCTTAGTCACCAACATGATTGCTGCAGTTACATTCAATTTTTCATTATTAGACTTTGTTTCTTTATTCTGTGCATTTGCAGATGTTATTCCCTTTAACTAGAAAACTCACTTGTTAAAAGGGCAATGTATCTTAATGTACTGTTTCTCAGAATGTGGTCCCTGGACTATGAGCATCCATATCACATGACTACTTGTTAGAGAGGAAATTTCCTGAGTCTCACATCCTGAATCAGGAGCTCTGAAGCTGAACAAGCAGTTTGGGTTTGACCAGCCTTCCAGAGGATTCTGTTGTAAGAATGAGTGTGAAAACCACTGAATTTATTAACACTGTGGCCTCTGAGGCAGACTGCCTGAATTCAAATATTTAACCTTCATATCATTTAGCCTTCCTGTGCCTCAATTTCCATCTATGAACAGGATTATAATAGCATCATCCATCTAGATTTAGAGTGAAATTAAATTGAGAAAATGCATGAAAAACATTTGGCAAAAACCAGAGCCTCATAAGTACTTCAAAGTTTCAGCTACTAGTATCCAAATTTTGCCCATTCTCGAGGTTTAGAACCTTTTCCTCTTGGTCACCTTTCCAGTGCTTCCTAGTTTGGCTCCCCACTCAAATTCCCTCTTTTGAACATCCCTTCCACCTCTCTTCACCTTTTCCAGTGTTGCCAAATTAGAGGGAAGGGGGCCAGCGCCGTGGCTCAATAGGCTAACCCTCACCTGCAGCACCAGCACACCGGGTTCTAGTCCTGGTTGGGGTGCCGGATTCTGTCCTGGTTGCTCCTCTTCCAGTCCAGCTCTCTACTGTGGCCTGGGAGTGCAGTGGAGGATGGCCCAAGTGCTTGGGCCCTGCACCCCATGGGAGACCAGGGAGAAGCACCTGGCTCCTGGCTTTGGATCAGCACAGTGCACCAGCTGCAGTACGCCTGCCGCAGTGGCCATTGCAGGGTGAACCAACGGAAAAAGGAAGACCTTTCTCTCTTTCTCTCTCACTGTCCACTCTGCCTGTCCAAAAAAAAAAAAAATTGGAGGGAAGGATGCATATTTTTTTGGTAGTCAAATACTAAGTTTTCACCTCACAAACTTATTTTGTTCTTGGAAAAGGAAACCTAATGATGAGCAAATATAGAGGCACACAGACACATATTAATTTTTTCCCTAGATCTGGTTTCTATTTTAATGATAATTAATTTGTTTAAAGCCCATATGATTTTTGTCTGGACCGTGAGAATGTGAGCCCGTGTGCATCTTCCTGGTTTGGGTAACTGATGTGAGGATGGATGCTGGTGTGTTTTCCCTGTCTGCAGTGATGCATCACTCTTGTTTGTTCTAGATGCTTCTGGACTTGTGATCCTGTGTCATTTCTAACTGGTGCCAGTTTTTGATAAATGATAGTCGCAAGGCGTGGTTTACTACCTTAGGTTCCCATTTTCCCTGAGTGTTTGAATGTAATGATTTTAGAGACAGCCAAATGGCTAATGAGTCTTGCCCTCAGGAGCTCAGCACAAAGGGAGCCCTCACCAGCCTATCGGATGCCTCCTTGGAAAATGGTGGAAGTGTGAGAGCACAAGATGAATGGACATTTGTGTATCATATTCTTTGAGAATTGAATAGAGGATTTATGGTGTTCCCTGACTTGACACACTTCACACTTGTCATGTTGGCACATTACATTATACTCTGCTGCCCATGGGGCTTCTGATGATGTTTCAGAAACAGGTAATAGATGTCTCTGTGCCGTATCCATATGTTTGCAGAGAAAGACCCAATATTAAAAAACAAAGGCACAATAGAAACCATCTCTATCTACCAAACACAAAAGCCAGCCCCCTGCTCTCTGTTGTCCCATTAGTCCCAGTTCCTTAGGTAGCTGTGTGTAGCACTTCTTTCACTAGAGATGCTCCACCTGAAATCACAATGGATTAAAAAATCAGCAAAGCATCTATATGCTCATTTTAACATTTGGACTTGTAACAACTGAAGACCACTATTCTGGCAACCACAGTCAGTAGAAAGAACAGTGCATTAAGTACTCCAAACCCTTCATCTTAACCATGGCTTGGTTGTGGACCTGCTGCATGTGAGCTCAGATGACTCTCTTTAGCAGCATCCTAATTGCCTTATCTTTCACACGGGCACAAGACCATTTGTGTCTCTTGTCCATTCCCCTCCCAGGAGGAATACAAGAGGACTGGTCTTGAAAAACTGTACTTTCTGTAGTTTTTCAATTTGGAAAGTGAGAGAAAACCACCTAGTTGACTATTCATGAGGCAGTTGGAATGCAAATATATTTACCCTCAGCTTTATAGAAAGAGAAACAGGGTGTCTACAAAGGTGAGTGAGTGTTTCCAAGGAATACTAGAGGTGATGGACAGAGAAGGTCTGGACTCCTGCCTTCTGCTCCTTAGTGGAGGTGCCCTGAGACTCTCATGTCTGTCTTATCCCAGCATTCCATGCCCGGAGGACCCCTGCTGCCTGGGCAGCAACATTTGCACTGCACTCAAGGTTAGAGGTCTTTGTCCATCTTTTGGGTGTGATTCTGCAACAGTCCTTCAGAAAGGTCCTAATAATGGCTCTTACCAAATTTTTCAGTAGCCAGGCAAAAAGAGGCTGTCGCTCCCCGTCTTCATGGAGGAACGACACAGGACCCTGCGCTGTTCTTTTGTCTGCTCGGCCCTCCCCGGGTTTGCTGCTGGTTCTTCCCGGGTTGGCTACTGTCCCTTCCACCTCCGTGGAAGGGCGGTTCCCCCTGCCACTTTCCCCACTTCCGCGGGGGAGCGGCACACCGCCGGCCGGCTTTCTCAGGGGCTGCTCAGGTGTTCCTTCAGATAGATGTTCCCTGGTGCACGTTGTCTCTCTCCTCCTTTATAGTCCTCTTCCACCAATCCCAACTCTGCTACCCACACGCCGAGTACGCTGCTCTCCTCCAATCAGGAGCAGGTCCTACAGTTTATTGGTTGAACTGGAGGCAGCTGTGTAGAAGCTGTTTCCTCCTCTCCCAGTGCCATATTGTGGGAGAGCAGATGCATAAAACAAGTCTTAATTCGAGTAACAGTCTAGTCCCAGTTGCTCCCCACAAGAGGCCACAGAGGAGTTTGTAATAAGGAAAAGTTTTAAATGGGAGTTTTTGGTACAACTGAGTTTACATACTGAAAGTCTTCCCAGTTGCAGGTGAAATTAAGACTGTCTGGTATTTTTAGCTCTTGTTCATATATATTTGCTGTCTTTACAAACAGAAAGA
This sequence comes from Oryctolagus cuniculus, assembly GCF_964237555.1. Classification (NCBI taxonomy): domain Eukaryota; kingdom Metazoa; phylum Chordata; class Mammalia; order Lagomorpha; family Leporidae; genus Oryctolagus; species Oryctolagus cuniculus. The sequence goes on from NC_091433.1 coordinate 135,080,477, forward strand.
CACTTAATGCAGAAACTTTGATTGTTTTACTTCTTTATCATCTTCCCAGATCCCCTGGATTAGTGTCCATTAAATATAGACTTGTCAACTTAGAGTGAAGACAGGTTGAAACCATTTGGAATAAGAAGAGAAAATCTCTGAGCAACAGTGCCTCATTTCACTTCCCAAATAAGTAAAGATCCCTTAAAAATGTTGTCAAAATATTCCCTAGATTCATTATTCCTGCTCCTATTTAAGGAATTTGAGGGGCTACTTAAAGTTCCTGTGGACCCTGTTTAATCCCATGGTGTTGGAGTTGCTGAAAACTCTTTGTGTGATAAGGTGTAGGCAAACAGTCTAGCAACTTATCTTGCCTATTCATGCACAGCAGTAATACTAACTTCCTCTGTGTCTTGCTCAGAGGATCTTGAATCAAGGTGAAAAGTCTCAGAAACATACAAGGGTCCATCCCAGGGAGTGGTAGCAGTGAAGAGACAACAGTGAATGTCTAAAAAATACCAGTATATCTCAAGCATGTATGCCCCCTACTTGAATTAATGCTATTGAGTTCATGAGAAGGGTAATGTTAAGTATAACAGCACAACATTGGTCTATGTACCTAAATCATGATTATTTGATTTTTGCATACACTGACATTAGCCTTCGTATTATTTACCTATTGCTGTGCAACAAATAACACCAAAATTAGCAGCTTAAAATGATGCACATTTATTATCTCAGTTTCTGTGGTTCAGGGGTTGAGGCACCCCTTAGCTGAGTCTTTTGTTTCATACTTTCCCACGTGGTACAATCAAGGTTTTGGTGTAGGGGCTGCATTCTCATCTGATGCCTGAGTTTAGGAAGATCTGCTTCCAAAGCCACTCACACAATTTGTGGTAGGACCTCGTTCCTCTTAATCCTCTTAGAGCATTTTCTGAAGGCTTCAGTTCCCTGCTAGCCATTGGCTGAAGGCCATGCTCAGAATTTTACCATTTGGGCCTAACATGGTAGATCATCCAAACAAGCAAACCCAGGAGGCTGCTAAAGACTGTTTACATCTTCCCAGAATTCATAAGTTTTTTTTTTGACAGGCAGAGTTAGACAGTGAGAGAGAGACAGAGAGAAAGGTCTTCCTTTTGTTGGTTCACTCCCCTAATGGCCGCTACGGCTGGCGTGCTGTGCCGATCCGAAGCCAGGAGCCAGGTGCTTCCTCCTGGTCTCCCATGCAGGTGCAGGGCCCAAGCACTTGGGCCATCTTCCACTGCCTTCCTGGGCCACAGCAGAGGGCTGGACTGGAAGAGGAACAACCGGGACAGAATCCGGCGCCCTGATTGGGACTAGAACCCGGGGTGTCAGCACCACAGGTGGAGGATTAGCCTAGTGAGCCGCAGTGCCAGCCCAGAATTCATATGTTTTAAACCCAATCCCTGATGTGATGGTAATGGGAGGTGACTAGATAATGAAGGCAGAGCCTCACGAATGGGAATGGTGTCCTTTTATAAGGGGCCTCCGAGAGCTGCCTCTTTCCTTTTGCCATGTGAAGACACAGGGAAAAGATGGTTGTCCATGGGCCATGAAGTGTTTATCACCAGGCTCCGAATGTGTAGCCTCCTAGGCTTCCTCTTAGGCTCGGAGTTCCCAGAAGTGTGAGAAATAAATTCCTGTTGTTTATAAGCTACCCATTCTCAGGTATTCTGTACTAGCTGCCAGAATTGACTACAGAAAGGAAATCAAGAGAATCTGCCAGCAAGGTGGAAGTCACAATTTTTGTTACCGAATCACAGAATAGATATCCTATAACTTTTGCCGTATTCTGTTTATTAGAAGCAAGTGAGTAGGTCCAACCTATCTCCAGGGGAAGGGGGGGGGGGGATTCCACAAAGTCATGAACACCAGAACAATCGAAGAAGAGGGAATCCTCCCAAATTCTTTCTATGAAGCCAGCATCACCTTAGTTCCTAAGCCGGAAAAAGATGCAGCACTGAAAGAGAATTACAGACCAATATCCCTGATGAACATAGATGCAAAAATCCTCAATAAAATTCTCGCCAATAGAATGCAACAACACATCAGAAAGATCATCCACCCAGACCAAGTGGGATTTATCCCTGGTATGCAGGGATGGTTTAATGTGCGCAAGACAATCAATGTGATACACCACATTAACAGACTGCAGAAGAAAAACCGTATGATTATCTCAATAGATGCCGAGAAAGCATTTGATAAAATACAACACCTGTTCATGAGGAAAACTCTAAGCAAACTGGGTTTGGAAGGAACATTCCTCAATACAATCAAAGCAATCTATGAAAAACCCACAGCCAACATCCTATTGAATGGGGAAAAGTTGGAAGCATTTCCACTGAGATCTGGTACCAGACAGGGATGTCCACTCTCACCACTGCTATTCAATATAGTTCTGGAGGTTCTAGCCAGAGCTATTAGGTAAGAAAAAGAAATTAAAGGGATACAAATTGGGAAGGAAGAACTCAAACTATCCCTCTTTGCAGATGACATGATTCTGTATTTAGGGGACCCAAAGAACTCTACTAAGAGACTATTGGAACTCATAGAAGAGTTTGGCAAAGTAGCAGGGTATAAAATCAATGCACAAAAATCAACAGCCTTTGTATACACAGACAATGCCATGGCTGAGGAAGAACTTCTAAGATCAATCCCATTCACAATAGCTACAAAAACAATCAAATACCTTGGAATAAACTTAACCAAGGACGTTAAAGATCTCTACGATGAAAATTACAAAACCTTAAAGAAAGAAATAGAAGAGGATACCAAGAAATGGAAAAATCTTCCATGCTCATGGATTGGAAGAATCAATATCATCAAAATGTCCATTCTCCCAAAAGGAATTTATAGATTCAATGCAATACCAATCAAGATACCGAAGACCTTCTTCTCAGATCTGGAAAAAATGGTGCTGAAATTCATATGGAGGCACAAGAGACCTCGAATAGCTAAAGCAATCTTGTACAACAAAAACAAAGCCGGAGGCATCACAATACCAGATTTCAGGACATACTACAGGGCAGTTGTAATCAAAACAGCATGGTACTGGTACAGAAACAGATGGATAGACCAATGGAACAGAATTGAAACACCAGAAATCAACCCAAACATCTTTAGCCAACTTATATTTGATCAAGGATCTAAAATTAATTCCTGGAGCAAGGACAGTCTATTCAATAAATGGTGCTGGGAAAATTGGATTTCCACGTGCAGAAGCATAAAGCAAGACCCCTACCTTACACCTTACACAAAAATCCACTCAACATGGATTAAAGACCTAAATCTATGACCTGACACCATCAAGTTACTAGAGAACATTGGAGAAACCCTTCAAGATATTGGCACAGGCAAAGAATTTCTGGAAAAGACCCAGGAGGCACAGGCAGTCAAAGCCAAAATCAACTATTGGGATTGCATCAAATTGAGAAGTTTCTGTACTGCAAAAGAAACAGTCAGGAGAGTGAAGAGACAACCGACAGAATGGGAAAAAATATTTGCAAACTATGCTACAGATAAAGGGTTAATAACCAGAATCTACAAAGAGATCAAGAAACTCCACAAAAACAAAATCAACAACCCAATTAAGAGATGAGCCAAGGACCTCAATAGACATTTTTCAAAAGAGGAAATCCAAATGGCCAACAGGCACATGAAAAAATGTTCAAGGTCATTAGCAATCAGGGAAATGCAAATCAAAAGCACAATGAGGTTTCACCTCACCCCGGTTAGAATGGCTCACATACAGAAATCTACCAACAACAGATGCTGGCAAGGATGTGGGGAAAAAGGGACACTAACCCACTGTTGGTGGGAATGCAAACTGGTCAAGCCACTATGGAAGTCAGTCTGGAGATTCCTCAGAAACCTGAAGATAACCCTACCATTCGACCCAGCCATCCCACTCCTTGGAATTTACCCAAAGGAATTTAAATTGGCAAACAAAAAAGCAGTCTGCAGCCTAATGTTTATTGCAGCTCAATTCACAATAGCTAAGACCTGGAACCAACCTAAATGCCCATCAACGATAGACTGGATAAAGAAATTATGGGATATGTACTCTTTAGAATACTATACCGCAGTAAGAAACAACGAAATCCAGTCATTTGCAACAAAATGGAGGAATCTGGAACACATCATGCTGAGTGAAATAAGCCAGTCCCAAAGGGACAAATACCATATGTTCTCCCTGATCGGTGACAACTGACTGAACACCAAAAAGGAAACCTGTTGAAGTGAAATGGACACTATGGGAAACGGTGACTTGATCAGCATAGCCCTGACTGTTAATGAACAACTTAATACATTATCCCTCTTAGTAGTTTTTTTATCTGTTCTACTTAATATGACTGGTTTAATTCTGTAATTAACACACAGTTATTCTTAAGTGTTGAAAATTAACTGAAATGTGATCCCTGTTAAACATAAGAGTGGGAATAAGAGAGGGAAGAGATGTATAATTTGGGACATGCTCAAGCTGACTTGCCCCAAATGGTAGAGTTAGAAATATACCAGGGGATTCCAATTCAATCCCACCAAGGTGGCATGTACCAATGCCATCCCACTATTCCAAGTGATCAATTTCAGTTCACAATTGATCATAATGAAAGGACTAAGAGTCAAAGGGAGCACATAAACAAGTATAATACCTGCTAACACTAACCGATAGAATAAATAAAGGGGAGAGTGATCCAACATGGGAAGTGAGATACTCAGCAGACTCATAGAATGGCAGATGTCCTAAATAGCACTCTGGCCTCAGAATCAGCCCTAAAGGCATTCGGATGCGGCTGAAAAGCCCATGAGAGTATTTCAGGCATGGAAAGCCAAGACACTCTGGCAAAAGATCTCTGTGAGTGAGATCCCAGTGGAAAGAACAGGTCTTCAAAGAAGGAGGTACCTTTCTCTGAAGGGAGGAGAGAACCTCCACTTTGACTATGACCATGTCTAAACAAGATAAGAGTCGGAGAACTCAGAGGGCTTCCATAGCCTTGGAAACTCATGACTGGAGCATAGGGAGATTACTGATGCCATAGACAGGAGTGTCAATTGGTAAAGTCAACAACAGGAGTCACTGTGCACTTACTCCTCATGTAGGATCTCTGTCCTTAATGTGCTGTGCATTGAGATTTAATGCTATAACGAGTACTCAAACAATATATTTCACTTTGTGTTTCTATGGGGGTGCAAACTGTTGAAATCTTTACTTAATGCATACTAAACTCATCTTCTGTAAAAAAAAAAGAAATTATCAATTCCCAACTTGACTCTCACTGGGATTAAACATGACAATAGGTCTGATCTGATTTCATCATCATTTAAAAAAATCACCTATTATTTTTCACTTTATGTTTCTGTGTGGGAGCAAACTGTTGAAATCCTTACTTAATGTATACTAAGCTGATCTTCTGTATATTAAGATAATCGAAAATGAAGCCTCATGTGAATGGAAGGGGAGAGGGAGTGGGAAAGGGGAGGGTTGTGGGTGGGAGGGACGGTATGGGGGGGAAGCCATTGTAATCCATAAGTCGTACTTTGGAAATTTATATTCATTAAATAAAAGTTAAAAAAAAAAGTCATGAACACCAGGAGATGGAAATTGCTGGGGACCATCTGGGAAGACTGCCTACCCAAACCTTCCATGTCCACCTCTGACAAAAGGAATCCATCATAGTTATTGCAGGTGCTGTGAGCGCTGGGTGTGGATGGCCTTAGGAAGCATCAAGGTAATTGTCCAGAGAACCTTTAAGCTGCAGAGTCTGCCTTGTGTCTAATTTCCTTTCTTCCTTCCGAAAAATATTTATTTGAAATGTTTCTAACTTAATAATACTTTGTTTTACCACAAGGTCTCTAAAGGATTTATAAGTGTCAGAACAACAACAAAATAACAGAATCTTCTATTTTCCAAGAACTCATGGAACACTGATTTACTTTTCCTATACAGGTGAAGGTTTCCCATTTACTGTGCTGGTTGGGACCATCAAATGGTCGAACATTAGGATACCCAGAATCAGCATTTCCTAAGGTTACTTCTCTATGTACATTGTCTCTTCCCTTTACAAACTATAAGCTGAAATACCTTTTCTCAGGTGGCCACAATGAAATTTAGGGATAAAGGGATTGTGGTTGAAAGTGCATGGAGGCCGCTGCCGTGGCTCAATAGGCTAATCCTCCGCCTTGCAGCGCTGGCACACCAGGTTGTAGTCCCAGTTGCCCCTCTTCCAGGCCAGCTCTCTGCTGTGGCCTGGGAGTGCAGTGGAGGATGGCCCAAGTACTTGGGCCCTGCACCCCATGGGAGACCAGGAAGAAGCACCTGGCTCCTGCCTTCAGATCAGCGCGGTGCACCGGCCATAGCGTGGCGGCCGCAGCGGCCACTGGAGGGTGAACCAACAGCAAAGGAAGACCTTTCTCTCTGTCTCTCTCTCTCACTGTCTACTCTGCCTGTCAAAAAAAAAAAAAAAAGTGCATGGAGCTCTTTAGAAGAAATGCACTAAATACAAATTATAGGGTTATTGTTTGATTAAATTAGCTAGCCTTACAGTCTTCATTTTCCCCACAATATTGTCACTGCCATATATATACCTGTCTGTATTACTTTTTTTTTTTAAAGAATTATTTTATTTATTTGAAAGACAGAGTTACAGAGAGAGGTAGAGACAGAGAGAGAGGTCTTCCATCCGCTGGTTCACTCTCCAGATGGCTGCAACGGCCGGAGCTGTGCCAATCCAAAGCCAGGGGTCAGGAGCTTCTTCCCGGTCTCCCACATGGGTACAGGAGCCCAAGGACCTGGGCCATCTTCTACTGCTTTCCCAGGCCATAGCAGACAGCTGGATCTGAAGAGGAGCAGCCGGGACTAGAACTGGAACCCATATGGGATGCCGACGCTTCAGGCCAGGGCTTTAACCCGCTGTGCCACAGTGCCGGCCCCACCATCTTACTTTTCTAGTTATGATTCTACAATAACACGCACAATGCAGGGCTACATTAATTGCTTTAGTATTTTTCATTCCTTACATCAATAAAGAATATTTCCTAAAGGACATTCCATAAAGTTTTATCAGTGATTTCCATGGCTTAGAGAAGGAGTGGAGAGAGACTTTCTTTTTAATTGAAAATCTTTAGTACTCTTGAATTCTGCATCTTTTGACTATATGACTTAATTCTAAAAACAAAACGAAATTTTCCATTGGCCCCTGAACACCTTTAGAAACAGTGCAGGGGCCGGCGCCATGGCTCACTTGGTTAATCTTCCACCTGTGGCATCGGCATCCCATATGGGCATCGGGTTCTAGTTGCTCCTCTTCCAGTCCAGCTCTCTGCTGTGGCCCGGGAGGGCAGTGGAGGATGGCCCAAGTGCTTGGGCCTTGTACCTGCATGGGAGACCCGGAGGAAGCACCTGGCTCCTGGCTTCGGATCGGCTTAGTTTGGCCGTAGTGGCCATTTGGGGGGGGGGAGGTGAAGCAGCGGAAGGAAGACCTTTCTCTCTGTCTCTCTCTCTCTCACTATCTAACTCTATCTGTCAAATAAATGAAGAGAAGAGAAGAGAAGAGAAGAGAAGAGAAGAGAAGAGAAGAGAAGAGAAGAGAAGAGAAGAGAAGAGGAGAGAAGAGAAGAGAAGAGAAGAGTGCAAATGCGTAACTTCAAAGACCCTTATGATTGGTCCTTTTGCCCAAGCTGCATCATCTTCTGTATATTCCTCTTATGATTCAAGTACCATCACCCTGTAAAGTATGCTTTTCTGCTTCCATAGACAACTCTGCAGCAGACCTACTAAGATTAGTGTAGACTCCTACACTTGGTGACTTCTGCATGTCTCTGCACTCCTCTCTTTACTGTCCTTTCTCTTTGGCATGACTTCCAAGCACTCTCCACCCAGACAACTTGCTCATGCTCCAGGAGACGTTTGTGATTTCCCCACAGAGGATCAGGTGCCACTTCATGGTGCACATGGTTGTAGTATTTACTGCATGATATTTGTAGCAGCTACCAAAAACTTGGGATGCAAGAATTATACAGTTTCTTTATCTGTAACTAAGCTTAATTTCTAGGACTGACTTATGTCAGTTTCTCCAGAAGTAGAACCTGAGGCCAGGATTTGTGTGCAAGCATTTTGTTAAGGAAGTGCTCCCAGGAGAAAGCAAGGAGGGGGAGGGGAGTCAAGAGAGAAAGGCAAAGACATTAAACAAGGCTGCATTTTCAGGGAAAGTCCAGGGAGGCCGATTTCAGCCTGATCATATAGAGAAACATACTATACAATCAATTCACAAGTCTGGCTCAGTATTCATTGTCTGCATCCCCTAACAATATATAAGCTCTAAGGGGACACGAAACAGTTTTCTCATTCATGAATATATTCCAAGCAATTATAACTATGCCTGCAAATACTAGTCACTCACTATATCTTTGTTGAATATGTTAACTTCAATTTTTCCATTAAACAAATTATGGGCACTTATTTTGTCCCAGGCACTATTCTAGGCCCTAGGAATAAAATAGTGAACAAAGTAGTTAATACCCATTCTGACAGAGTTTTTCATTGGAAATCTGAGGGACATTTGACTTCTCCCTATAATACTCTTGGTGCTAAGAAAATCTGCTAGGATATCCAGGTGGCATCATCATAGACATTTCTTTTCCTCCTCTACAGAATCCATCCTAACATGGGTGTGAAGGAGGTCTACCATCTCCTCTGGTGTTTCCTTGGTGATTTCCTCCAGCCTCATGCTTTTAACACTGGCTACATGCTATTGATGCCAAATTCATCTTTCCTACTTAGAATTCTCTCACAAAGGACAACTGTCCAAGAAAGAGGTGCAGAATCTTTGGCTCTTGTATCTTTCCAAAACACCTGTCACAGGTACCCATCTCAGGAGCTCACACCAGCCTCCAGCTCTTTGGGTTCTCTCATTTTCCCCTCTGCCAATGTTCATCTCATTGAGGAGTTGTGGTTGGGGTGGGTGGGAGGAAGACTGAGCTGGATGTGACATCATCCTGAATTCTTCCACATCTACTGCTTATGACCTACCTTTTATAACTTGGGTCCTATAAACACTGGGTCTTTCTCTCCAGAAAGCATTTCTTCTACTCTTCTGTTTTAACTATCTTGATATTTCATTTGGTTCAGAGAAGGGCTACTGAGAAAAAAGGAATTACAGAGAATAAAAAGGAAATAAGCTAACATATCTAAACATTATCCCACATTACACTGAAATTAGCTGTTGAAGGATCTTTCCACTTACCATGGTTGGAGCACCTTGGGACTGGGAACTATGCTTTTTTCATCATTCTAACATCAGCACATAGGACAATACCTGCTCCACAACAGATGCACTGGTTGAACTGAAGTGACAATGCTTGAAAACTGCACACCTTTGTGTCTTTTTATTTCTAGCAACCACAGACAGCATAGGATAGTAGTTAAGAACATGGACTCTAAATGCTGTCTGGGTTAAGAATCTGGGTATGCCCCTCATTAGCATTTTGAATTTGATGAAATTGCTTTTCTCCTACCCTACTTTCCTTGTCTGTAAAATAGGGATGTAGATTATATTACTTCTCCAATGTAATAATTTTATTGTGTGTGTGTGTGAATTTTCAAAGCCCATGCTTTTTTTAGAAAGCTTTTATTTAATGAATATAAATTTCATAGGTACAGCTTTTAGATTATAGCAGTTCTTCCTCCCAAACCTGCCCAACTCCTATCTCACCTCCTACTTCCTCCCCCATCCTATTCTTCATTAAGATTCATTTTTAATTATCTTTATATACAGAATATCAACTCTATACTAAAGTCAAAATTTCAACAGTTTGCACCCACACAGACACACAAAGTATAAAGCACTGTTTGAAGACAAGCTTTGCCGTTAATTCTCATAGTACAACTAATTAAGGACAGAGGTCCTACATGGGGAGCAAGTGCATAGTGACTCCTGTTGTTGATTTAAAAATTGATACTCTTATTTATGACAACAGTGAAAATGTGAAAATTTTAAAGCTAATGAATTAAGATTAGTGTTGTACTCAGAGCAATTCTTGGTACAAACTGTATATAAAGGTTAGCTATAATTACTGCCTGTCAACTTGGTTAACTCAGCATTCCTATATGTTTCAAGTCTCCTTTAGAAAGAATTGTTATGCTCTGTCCCCCGAAAGAATCCCTTTTTCAAGGTTGAGTTAGGCATTGCTCCTTTATGCTCCCTCTCAACTGCATGTTCATCTGCCTTTGTAATGTTTGTCCCACTGTTCAGAAATGGGATGATTCTACACTCCCTTCACACTGACCTATACCCCTGTCACTTATCATTCTGCTGGCACATTGATATCAAACAAATTCTGTAAAAGATCCAATGAAGATGCATCTGATCTTATTACTGCTCTCAAAATGAGTGTGGAGACAAAGCCTTGCTTCTGCCCAATGACTTCATTTTCCGTACCTGATATCAGTCTTGCCCACCATAAATGGGATTGTTGTTTCCTTCAATAAACTCAAAGGCTGCGGCTCACCGAGGGCAGAGTGCTTCTGAAGGAGATACCTGTTCCAGTCCCATCTTTGAACTGTGTTATTGGATGATTCATCTTCCATGAACCACATAACCTCAAATCAGAGCTCTCTTCCACCCTCATCTTTCATTCCTTCTTCCATTGCCCATTTTTTTCTCCCCTTTTCCAGTTTCATCCATCTCACCTCCTGCCACATCTGTGCAGGTACAAGGACACACACACACACACACACCTTTGATCCCAATGACAGCAATGGCACTAAGGAAAGAAGTTCAATACGTCCACTGGTGTCAAAATAGAGTCATAACACTCCTTCAAAATGACAATCATGGGCAGCCTTGGGGTATACAGGGCACTTCTGCTTTGTGCTTTGTATAGTCGTTAGTGCTTTTCTTTGGTGTTTAAAAGCACAGGTAATTGTAGCTTGTTCTACCTGAGAGATGATAGTAAGCAGGCATTCAATACACAGACGGTTATGGCACTCCTGTGGTGAGGAACAGGCGGAGTAGGGGCTTGTTTTGTGCCCTGTCTCGCGGATTTCAGCAGAGCACGCTCTCCCATTTGCAAGCAGTTACTCAGCTGCATTCGTGTTTGTTATTGTATCGACAAGGAAAAAGGTGCCATTTCTGGCAGCATCTCTTAGCTTCCTGAGCTGCCTCCAGCACCTAGATAATGCAGAGGCACATACTGGCATGGTTTCCACGTGACACCTCTTCTGTTTACCTGAGCCCACAGTACCCACCAGGAGTCCACAAGCAGTATCCTAACTAGGCAGCTGTTCATTGGAACTCCCTGTATCGTGTTGAAGCTTCTGCCGTTCCCTTTCTGCCAAGCATAACCTCACGTCCAGGGGCAAAGAAAACAAATGTCCTTCCGACTCCCTGGGCAAGTTGTGTCCACCTTCCCTAATGCAGAATCAAGGCAGGTACTGTCGATGTTGGGGTCCCACCCTCCCCACCCCCCCACCCCCCGCCCAGACTTTTCTCTTCTTTTCTGTCAGCAGAAGCAATGAAAGTTTGGAACCTGAAAATCAAACTCCACCTTGAGCTGCAGTCGGCTGGAATGTCCTAACTTTGATTCAAAATCTAATGTGTTAATGGCAGTCAAAATGTAGCTCTCTGTTGAGAAAATGTGGTTAACAGAATCACAAAGCAGCTTATGGGGCTGATGCTGTGGTGAAGCCTGCAGTGCCAGCATCCCACATGGGTGCCGGTTCTAATCCTGCCTGCTCCAGCTCTCAGCTGTGGCCTGGGAAAGCAGTAGAAGATGGCCCAAGTCCTTGGGCCCCTGCACCCATGTGGGAGACCCGGAAGAAGCTCCTGGCTCCTGGCTCCTGGCTTCAGATCAGCACAGCTCCATCTGTTGTGGCCATCTGGGGAGTAAGCCAGTGGATTGAAGACCTCGCTCTCTCTCTCTCTCTCTCTGCCTCCTTTTCTCTCTCTGTGTAACTCTGCCTTTCAAATAAATAAATAAATCTTAAAAAAAAGTATATATTTCTTGGTGATCTACCAGCTCTGCTAAGTCAACATTTAATGATTTATAAATGAACGAAACACATACAGATTAGCTTTTCTTCTGAATACATACTGGATGAACAACATTTACAAAATAATCTTGATGTAGTGCTGCCTAAGGCACTTGAAACACAGATTACCAGATCTGAATATGGGGAGATATGTTGCCATGTAGCCTGGTGTAATTGTGTTGAATGACATTTTGATGGGTTGTGGGAGTGATGCGACTTTCTACATTTTTAAATCACATTTCCCAATATGAGCCTTTGACCATTTTCTGTTCTAGTAGCCAGAGAGAGAGAAAAAAGTGAGAAACATGAACTTAGAGGCTGTAAAAGTCAGTCCCTCAAGGTCACAGTAAGGGACCTATGCTTTTTGGCCACAACCGTTTCTTGGGACCATCGAAAGGAAGCCGCTGAGTTTGAATATGCAAGGAAGTTAAGCAACTCTCAAGCAAATGGGGAGAAGATCAGTGAGAAGCTGCCCAGGTTCTGTCTGTGCAGGCCCAATTCTGAACTGAGCTGTGCTCAGTGCTGCCGAGGGCGCCCAGCAGAACTGTATGGACCTCAGTTGCCTACAGTGGTCACTTCTCTTCTCTAGTCTCTACCTCACCCCCAAACTTTGGGGATCACCTCTGAATTGTACTTCCTGTCCTCAAGTCCTTCTTTTGGTCACTGCTTTTGGAGAAATCCCAAGTATGACATCCAGTAAGGTCTCATTTGTGTGCAGTTCATAAATAGGCAAAATTAAAGTTTGCACTGGGAAATCTACATGTGAGATAAAACTATGAAGGAAAGCACGAAAAACAGTTACTTTAAGATTTATATAGAATGTTCATTCTGGGGAGAAGGGAGATAGCTATACAGAGTGGTTTCCAAGAGGCTAGTCTTGTTTTATTCTTTACAGCTCTGTTACAGACATAGCACCCATTTTATTATCATTACAATGATCAGTTCTCAATGTATTAGTCTCAAGACCCCCGCACACTTTTCAAAATTATTTGAGTCTAAGCTCCTATTTAGAGTAGTTAAATCGAATGATATTAAATCAAGATTTAAACTGTATGACTTTTTAAATATTTGTATTTATGTGAAAATTACAGTAATAAACTAATTGCATAATATAATTTCTCATTAGGAAAACATCTGTCTTCAAAAACAAAATGAAACAAAGTAAAACAAAGTTGAACGAGAAGAGTTACATAATTTTTCAAATCTTTCTGATGTCTGCATAATAAAAGACAGCTAGATTCTTGTACCTGCTCTACGCTTGTATTCAGCCTGTAGTCATTGTGCCATTTGATTGAAGAATGGAAAGGAAATTATCTTTAGACAGCCATGAAATTGGAAAATTGGGGATTATTTTACTTTATTTTTAAAGTTGATTGTATACAACTTTATTTCAAATCTTTTTTTCAGTTTTACCTAAATTTGTACAGTATAAAATCATGAAGAAATGACACTTAGATACTTTTAGTCAGGAAAAATAAAAATAGATGATAAAATAACAGCTAATATTTATTCTATACTAGACAATATTAAAAGCTCTCTTTGTGAATATTCTTTGATACTACACTTAAAGTTGACGAGTGCTAATTTCTTAAAGGCTAGTTGCAACGTGGCACCAAAACTATCCTAATGAACTTTCAATACTCTGTTCCTTTAAAGTCCTTTAATCTTGCATTTTGAATGGCTGTTTTACCATGCATGATATCGTGACATTGGAAAATAGTGGCTCACTGAGTTAGGCAGATCTGCCAATGCTGACAGATTTCATACTACAACATCAAAAATTCACATTAGTAAATATGCCCACTGATGTAATCACAAAATCTTTAAATCCTGTGAACTGTCAGCCTCATGGTGGTAAATACACATTTTCCAAAATCTTACTTATTTGCTTGAAAGCACAACTTGCACAATGAGCAGCAAATGTTGTCGGTTGTTTTTCTTACAGTGTCAAACTCACTTCAGTTTTGGAACAATATCTGCCAGATGCCTGAATCTGAATAATGTTAATTTGTCCGTGGTCATTCTTCCATGTACATATCATGTTCCATGGACAAAGAAGCTAGCTGAGCGCTGAGCCTAAGCAATGTGCGTGTCACCCTGAGGATATCATTGAACTTCTGTGTACAGCTTTACACATTTGTCCCATTGTACTTTATGTAATTGAGTCAAGATTTAATAAGATCAGTAATTTCTACAGCTTCATCGAGAATACTTGGAAGCGAGCTGGCACTCTTATCTGCAAGTACGTAGGGATGAGGAATACATTGACTGTCAGCACAGTTTGGTGCCATTGCCTTGGTTAGCACTCTAACATTTTTACCCAACATTGGTTTTGGTGCAAATGTCAATGTGGTGAAAAAAAGCACATGTTTTAAGGTTGCTATGAAAATAGTTTTGGCCTTGTAGAACCTCTACAAGAGTGTCTCAGGGAACTACATATCATTCTCTGAGAATTTTAAGTTGTATATACATTATATGCATCTTTAAAATTTTTTTTAAATTTATTTTAATTATTTGAAAGGCAGATAGTCAGAGAGAAAGGGATTTCTCAGTTGCTGGTTCACTCCCCAAGCACATCCAACAGCCAGGGCTGGGCCAGTCTGAAGCCAAGAGTTGGGAACTCAATGTGAGTCTCCTAGGTGAGAGGCAGGAACCCAACCGCGTGAGCCATCACATGCCGCCTCCCAGGATGTGCACTACCAGGAAGCTGGCTTGGAGAGTTGAGCCAGGACTTGATCCAAGGTACTCTGATGTGGGATGTGTGCATTCCGAGTGCAGTTTAGCTGCTATACCAAATGCCTATATATTTATAAAAAGAGTGATTTATTTACTTGAATGCCAGATTTAGAGTGAGAGAGAGCAAGAGAGCACGTGAGCGCATACTCTTCCGTCTGCTGGCTCACAAGTACCTGTGCCATCTTTTACTGCTTTTGCCAGAGCAGAGGGCTGGATCAGAAGTAGAGCATGAAGCAGCACCCATATAGGATGCCACCATCGCAGGCAGTGCTGGCCCCTCTATATCTTTTAAATATATATTTTCCAATAATTGAAAAGGAAAAATTTCTGCTAAATGGAGATTTTCATAAGTCTTTTCATTTGCTTTGTGAATAAAAGAAACAAACTGCTTGTTGAATGGAATTACTCTCTTATTTTGGCTACACTATCTTCATCTCCCAATCATGCAAACTTGAACGTTTTTAAATTTAATTTTTAAAGGAAGTTTCTTAGGTTTACAGCAATAGTGAATGGGAGATACAGAAAACTCTCTTATACCCTCTTTCCCATCCTATGTATAGCTTCCCTCATTATCAGCATTCCCCACTACAGCAGTACATTTGCTGCAATCAGTGAACTTATGTTGAGATGTCATTGTCACCAAAAGCCCATAGCTTATATTAGGGTTCACTCTTGATGTTGAACATTCTGCTGGCTTTGGACAAATGTGTAATGACAGGAAGTCACCTTTGAAGCATCCCACAGTTTCACTGCCCTAACAATCCTCTATGTGCCACCCATTTATCTTTCTCTTCCCCTTAATCCCTGGCAATCCTTGATCCTTTTACTTTCTCTAGTTTTGCCTCTTGCAGAATGTCACATAGCTGGAATCATACACTGTATAGCTTTTTCAACTTAGTTTTTCTAAGTAATATGCACTCAGATTTCCTCCCTGTCTTTTCATGGCTTGATAGCCAATATTTGTATTGAATAATAAGCTATTGTCTGTGTATACCATAGTTTGTTTATCCATTCACCTACTAACTGACATCTCAATTACTTCCATATTTAAGCAATTATAAATAAAGTTCCTATACACATGTGTGTCAAAGTTTTTGTTTAAACATAAATTTTCAGTTCATTTGAGTAACTACTAAGGAGTTTGATTAATGGATTGTATAGTAAGAGTAGGTTGGATTTCATAGGGAATTGCCACATTGTCTTCTAAAGATGGCTATGCCACCTTGTATTCTCATTAGCAAGAAGGAGAGTTCTTGTTGTCAGAATTTAGTGCTGTATTTGCCAGTATAATTGGCATTTTCAAAGTTCTGGATTATGGCCTTTCTAATGGGTGTGTAGTGGTATGTTATTGTTTTAATTACAATTCCCTTATATGATGTTGACCCATCTTTTCATGTGTTTACTTACCATCTGTGTATCCTTGGTGAGGTAACCATGTCTTTTGCCCATTTTAAAAATATGTTGTTCATTTTCTTATTGTTGAGCTACAAGAGTTCTTTGTACTTTTGGATAACAGCCCTTTATCAAATCAGTCTTTTGCAAATATTTCCTCCCAGTCTGTGATTTGTTTCTCATTTTCTTGACAGTATCTCTCACAGAGCACAGGTTTTTAATTTTAATGCAGACCAAGCTTGTCAGTTATTCCTTTTATGGTTGTGGGTTGTATCTTCTGTGTTGCAACTAGAAGGTCATTGCCATAGCCAAAGTCAGTTAGGTTTCCTCCTGTGTTATCTTCAAGGAGCATTATAGTTTATGAATTTTATATATTATGACTGTTTTATATTTATGACTGCATTTTGAAATAATTTTTGTAAATCATATGAGGTCTGTGTCCAGACTGATTTTCTTTTGCATGTGGATGTCCAGTTGTTAGAGCATCATTTTTTTAAGTTTTTATTTAATGAATACAAATTTCATATGTACAGCTTTTAGGGATATAGTGTTTCTTCCCCTATTCCCGGCCTCCTACCCCTACTCCCATCCCACCATCCCATCCTACTCTTTCTCCCATTCCATTTTCCAATAAGATTCATATTTAACTGACTTTATATAGA
The DNA here is from genome assembly GCF_964237555.1 of Oryctolagus cuniculus. Classification (NCBI taxonomy): domain Eukaryota; kingdom Metazoa; phylum Chordata; class Mammalia; order Lagomorpha; family Leporidae; genus Oryctolagus; species Oryctolagus cuniculus. Next base: position 135,097,295 of record NC_091433.1, read on the forward strand.
GAAGGCCAACTCTGTACTAACTAGAGATTTCAACTATTTGCACCCACACAAAGTTTAAAGTACAGTTTGAAGGCAAAATTTACTGTTAATGCTGATAGTACACCTCATTAAAGACAGAGGTCCAATATGGGGAGCAAGTAAACAGTGACTCCTGTTGTTGATTTAACAACTGACATTCTTATTTATGATGTCAGTGATGACCCGAGGCTCTTGACATGAGCTGCCAAGGCTATGGGAGCCATCAGAGTCCACAAACTCTGTTGGTTTTTATACAAGGCCATATGCAAAGAGGAAGTTCTCTCCTCCTTTCAAAGAAGAGCACATCTACAGCATCATTTGTTAAAAAAGAATATCTTTGCTCCATTGTATTGTCTTTTCTCTTCAGTTAAAGATCAGTTGATTCTATCTGTATTTGTCTTTTTCTAGCATTTCTATTCTGCCCCATTTATTTATTTGTCTATTGTTTCACCAAAATCACCTTACCTTTATTACTTAAGTTTTTTACTTGCATAAGTTTTGAAGCTAAGTAGTGTCACTCCTCCAATTTTTATCTTCTCTTTCAATATTGTGATGGCTAGTCTCAGTCTTTTGCTTCTCCATATACATTTTAGAATCAAGGGTGGGCATTTAGCATAGCAGTTCAAACACCACTTAGGACACTGACATCCTGTCAGAGTGCCCAGGTTCAAGTTCTGACTCTAAGTATGATTTCATCTTTATGCTTGTGTATACCCTCGGAGGCAGTAAGTGATGCGTCATTCTCATGGGAGATCAGGATTGAGCTCCCAGCTCCTGATTTCAGAATGGCTCAGTTCCCACTGCTGCAGGCCTTCGGGGGAGTGAACCAACAGATGGGAAATCTCTATCTGTTTCCCTGACTTCCAAATAAATAAATTTCAGAATCAATAACAATAATTTTTTATTTTGATTCAAATTGCATTGAATTTATAGACCAGGTTGAGAAGAAGTGATATCACTTCAGGAGTGTGCAATATCATCATTCCATTTATATACTTCTATGATATCTTTCATCAGAGTTTTGTAGTTTTCTTCACATATAGATCTTTTGCGAATTTTTAAGGTAGCATTTGGCTTTCACACTCCTAAAATGTTTATAATATTTTGACACTGAAATTTTGTTTTGGAAACACTTAAAATCCAGATATTTAAACTTTAGAGTTTCAGATTACTACACAAAGGTTTTAGCAGCTACCTTTATATGTTTACCAAGAAACTATCAAAAACTATGGAGAGCTGTCCTAGAGATGGACTAAGGAATAAGATGACAATCTGAGATGTCTATTGAGGACATAATTATTTTAGCTTAACCAGTAAAATGTGTTGGCAGCTACATGGTCCATGTCAAAAGAACTACGTCAAGATATCCTATTTGGGTAATTATTGCTATGAAAATGCAAGTTGGCAGCTGGTATCTTGTCTGAGGGAAAAGCCAGTGTAGCTCAAGTGTTCCAGTTGGTAAACCCCAAAGCATATAAATATGATTCTTGGATTCCCTGACTATGAGGACTTCATTTCATTTTACGCCATAAGCCAGATGCTGTAGTTATTTCTACCCTTGCTGCTTTTCTCTCTGGTGTTGCCTGACTCTCAAATATTTGTGGCACTATTTATGCTCTTCCAGTTCATGCATTTCATATCTCCCATTTGTTTCTAGAGTGAATATTTCATGTGGGTTTCCAGTATCATTTTTAGTGATTCATAATCACATTCTACAAGCCAGCATCCTTCATGCTTGGTTTCAGGCCCCAGTGTAATATTTTTGGAGTGCTTATTCGATTGGTTTTGGCTTTTCATGAAGCTAAAACATAATCCAACAACCCACAAACAAAATACAATAATAAATTGGTGGGTAGATGCTATGATTTAACCATGTGTTTTGTTCTCACTGAGAAAATCTCCTGGGTAATTTTGGAAAACAAATTAAAAAGTAATGAATTTCTAAATGATTAAGGATTGCATTTATATATGCAACTATTCTTTTTACCATAATATTTACAGCATATTTAGACATTTGGTCTTAATTTTTAAAATCCAAATCTCCCAGCATTATTTGTAATAGGAATTTATACATATAAATCTCTTTCTATGACCACAGTATTTTAAACACATGGGGTTAGATTTTTAGCTCAAAATATTTGTTGCAGAAAATTGGGCATGACTGGCCTTTAGTGTTGCAGGTTTTAAGTTGCAGAGCTGTGGGTTAATACATCTATTTTCTTTATTATTGTTTTTGTTTAGAGGTTGTACTGATCTTTTGTGGCACCTCCTTCCATTTTTACAGTTACCTCTCACTATTGGAGAAAATATTCTTGCAAACCTAAAAAGAAATTCCCTATTAATGGTTATTCACTACTCATGACTTGTTTCCATGGGTTCTGCAATGATGCTGTGGTTTAACACTGACTGGCAAATAGCCCTCAGAATATTCTGATTCTACAGGAATCCTGCAAAGTGATCAAGGCTCCTTTTCTATGATGTTTTGACACTTGCCAAAGAATACACAAGCATTTTTTCCAGAGAAATATTTTACCTCTCCAATTGTAGTTTTGCTGAATTAGAATTCTTGAACAATAATCATTTCACATTATCAAACTTTATGACAATAACTAAAGCCTAAAGATGAGTAAATTTTGTGTTTCTCATAATGCTTTTTTTAAAACCAAGAGTTTTACAACATTGAAACGTAACAAAGTCTACTGGTAGGGACCTTGGTTTTAAACCAGAAACTCTAACTCTGAATTCCATTTCTGCAACATAACAGCTCTCTGACCATGAGCAAGTTATCTAACCTAAGTTTCTGTTTCTATTAAGTGGGGTTCCTTGACTTACATGGCTTTTGTAAAGATCAAACATGAGTTTATGAGTGCGAATGGGTCTGGCCCTAATCTTGGAACAATAGTGGCTCTCTGAAAGTTTCCCAAGAGCAGACAGAACACATCTTCTGGTGCTCCAGGTGTAAGATAAAACGCTTCCTGAATTTAACTGAGGCAAATTCCTGAAGAGAAAGGCCTCCAGGAGGAGACACTGTGAGTTATGGCTTCTTGTGACTGTGCAGCCACCAATTTTGAATGTGCTAACGTATTGCTCAAGATCTCTTACTCACTGCCCCTGAAAGAACATTGAGTCAGTTGGTGAGCAGTCCTGACTATTTCTTACACTGAAACCCCTGGAAGCTGAAAGAGCTTCCTTTGGAAATCTCCAGCGAGGCTGCTTCCTTGCTGTGGAAGTGGAAAGAGCTGTTTCAAAGGAAGTGCATCAGTGAACCTTCTAGATTTTTACTTCTGGCAGGAAATATCAGTGTCCAGATGTGACGGTTCTCCAGTTTTGTTTACAATCGCTGAAGTCTGCCCCTCCTTGCCAAATTAAAGAAATGACCTGGCTGTTCTCCTTCCACTTCAGCTGTAGCCTCCTTGCGGCCAGGGACGGAGCTCACCTCTGACCCTGTGTGACTTCCCTTATTAGTTCTCAGGAAAGTGATTGAATTACAAATCAAATCCTCTTTTCTGTTAAACTCAGACTCTTACTTGATCTTGCTTGTTGCAAGTTTACATTGGGAAGATGGCAAACATTCAATACCAAGTTCTTTATCCTTTGTGTTGAAATTCTGGCTACTGCTTATTTATTTCAGTCTGATCATACTCAGCATGTTCATGTTTTAATCATTTATTTTTTGAATAAAGATTGATTTATTTATTTGAAAATTAGAGTTACAGAGAGAGAAGAGACAGAGACAGAGAGAGAGAGAATCTTCCATTCACTGTTTCACTCCCCAGATGGATGAACAGCCAGAACCTGGACAGGCCAAAGCCAGCAACCACAAGTTTCTTTCCATGTGGGTGCAGGGGCCCAGGAACTTGGGCCATCCTCCACTGCTTTCCCCAGGCCATTAGCAGGGAGCTCACAGGGACACACACTGGCGCAATATGGAACACCAGGGTCACGGGCAGCAGCTTTACCTGCTATACCACAATGCTGGCTCCTGTGACTTCTCCTTTTAAAAACTACCCACGCATCCCTTTCTGCCAAGTTTCTGAATAGGGTATACACATAAAGGAGAACAGAAACAACGTGAGAAGTGTCCACACCAACTGGATTTCAACCTCTCATATTTCTCTACCTCTCTACCCATACCTTAGACTCTGGACATATACCAGGGTTACTTCTTCCTTCAGAGAAACTTAATAAGATGTTCAAATATAAGATTGAAGACCAGTTACCCCAGACGTAGCTGGTTGATGACTGACCCCTCCAGCTCAGCATTCATTAATACATGCTAACTGGGTAGTGACAGTGTCCCAGACGCTATGAGAAGCATCTCCCTCCTCTTTTCAGTGTCCTGGACTTACTTCACTGTATCACAAGCTCCTCCTCTTTCTCCCAGGTTCCCACTAAAGTAACATCTTAGGTTGTGCTGTTTATGTTCAGAATTAACCTTTTTGATTCTGGAGTAGACACAAGAAGGGCTGTCACACTTGCAAGTTTTCTAAGAGAAAAGCAGTTAATGTTATAAATGGGTAGTGGGGGCTTAGCCTTGACACTTGGCTGCCTGCAAAGGAGTGGGTTGGAATGGCATGGTCTGGCTGCAGTGGCTGACGTGGTTAGAGAATGTCCAGGAGTCATGACTTCGGTTCTCCAACCCGATAAACCAAGACGTCCCCACTCTCTTACTCGGAGCTTCCCCGTTGTAAGCCCAGTGTCCACAGCAGTGGGAAAGCAGTGTGCTTTCCGGGTCCCTGCAGGGACCTGGCTTTGCGTGCGTCTTGATCCCTGTTCATTCTCTGCAAACAGGGTGTCAGCACCGGATCAAGCAAGCTCTGATTTCTTGCTTATCCACCTCTTCACACATCTTTTTTTCTTATTCCTGTTCTACTGGATCGGTTTTTGCTGTAATTTTGGCTGCCACTCTCCTATTGGTTCTGATCATTGCTGGAATCTAGAAAACTTGGTTCAAGAAAAAATTGTATAAATTGGGGGAAATCAATAGACTTTTATGGTAATAAGAATTTACTTCCTTCATAACGCCAACACATACTATCAGAGTCTACAGAGGTGCTCCCAAACATTTCTGACAATCAGGAATAAGATACCCTCTTACATACCAAAAATCTCTGGTGAAAAAACAGGCCATCTCTAAAGCTCTAATCAGCTAACACAGCAAGAGTGCAACCTCCGGTTCTCTCCAGAGGGATTTTATGCTAAGTAGCCCCTGCCCACAAGCCTTTGTTTCCCCCTAGATGAAAAGGCTCCTCCATCCTGGGCAGCACATGGCAGAGGGGAGGCAGCCACTGACCTCGGAGTGGAAGCTGCATGGCAACCTGACAGCAGACCTGCTGGACTCTCCAGGCTGCCACCAAAGATGTCATGGACGCTTCTGAGGCTCAAGAATCTAATTTTCTTTACATAAAATAAAGGGAATGCACTCTGGTTCTTTCATTATTTCTTGTTTAGCATGAACTTTATTTTCCTGAGCAAGTCTTATAGGGCCTAATAGGATAAAGGACCTGTGTGGAGGAGGAGGGATGATGAAGATGGGTTAGAGCATTATCCTACCCAAAAAAAGGCCCCCAGTTAGTTCTCTGGAGTTTAGTTGGATAAATGTTGGGCTATGTAATCCCTAAGGTACTACAATTTCAAACTCTATGGAGTCAGGGACAATGCCTGGATCATTCCTGAGTCCCCAGGCATACTTCTGGTACATAAACAGCATTAAAAACACCACCTAACCAAAAAACACATACAGGGTACATTTGAGGAATGGATGAGGAAGAGGTTCCTCAGTCATCATGAGAGTGTCTTCTCTATTTAAGATTATAGCTTCAGGGACCAGTCGAGTTGAGTTTTAGGCGTTAACATCCTCTTCCAGCCACCTACCCTGCCACTTCCCCCAGCTCTTCTCTACACACATATAAAAGCTCAGCCTCCTCTTCTCTGGGATTGCATCTAAAACACGAAATGTAAATGTCTCCCAGATGAGAAGACAGCTTGTTTACACAGGAATAATTGCTTCAGCACAGGGTCTTCTTTTACAGGGAAATGGGAAGAAAATGCTGAGTCGGCAGATCCCTCCCTCTTTGCATTAGGAAGGAATTTGAAGCCTATTTCAGTCCTTTCTTTGGCCTTGTGTAAAAGTAAAACTTTTCTCTCCAAACTTAGAGCTGAGTAATAACAAAGAAAAATCAAAGTTTGACTCACATGTTCTCTGACCTCCCAAAATAAGACCAGGTGATTTTGAATTGTGTTCCATCCTCACCACCCCTGCCACTTCCTTAGCAGGTCAGAGGTGAGTGAGTATGAATGTGCCAGCTTGATCCTGCAGTGCAAGGTGGAAACAAAGCCTCCTCATTGTTGTCCCTCTTCGCTCTGTCCCCCAGAGAGGGTCTGAGGCTCCGTGTGGATCCTGCAACCAAAGGAAGGCTGGAAGCTTCGCCCACATCCCAGGGCCAGCCATCAGGTGGAGGATCCATCAAGGAGCCCCCCAGCTATTCAACGTCATTACTGTTTATCTTTATGTCTACCTTAAAAAACATTCTTTAATCACCTAATGCGGTTGTTATTAGCCTGTCAGAATGTGGGGGGAAAAGGAGGGGAATTCTCTTCATGTCTTGTGGTGCATTTTTTTGGTAAAATATTAGGACAAGTCTATACCTTCCTCCTTTGAAAAATAAGATACAAAACCAATTAAAGTTAAGTGATTACTGAAATGCATCTAATTAGTATTAACTCACTCTCATCAAACCGTGATGGCAGCTTCCACAGCAAAAACCCTGTTTGGTGTTGATACAGAAGATAATTGACATCACAGGGGCCTTCGCTTCTCAGGCAATTGCTTAAGAAAGCACCTTCACAGCTCAGAGCCTTCTCTCCCTTTGGGTTGGGGTACACTTTTGTCAATCTGACAAGATCTGTCACATATTATCAGACAATTGATCACCGGCTCCTTGCAAGTCTTAATCCACTGTTTGATCACACATCGAGAAAAATGGCTTTTTATGTCTTACATCTCAGCCATGAGAAAGGGGGAGAAAAAGAGGAGTTGGGCTTCCGGCTCCAGCTCATTACTTTTTTGCAAATGATAGATGGGTTCACTAGGCAATTTAACTTTAAAATGATCTTTTCCCCCTTCCCAGATAAGCAAATACGAGGAGCTCTGTAGCACAAGCTCAGTGGAAAGGGAGTTTGCCGGCTGTTCCTTTTGTATCTTCATAATAGGTGCCCTGTGTGGATAGAGGCATGTAGGGTTAGTAAATATGTATTTACTTAGTATTACTGCATCTGCTTCTAAATAATAGGATTTAAAGTGGACACACACAGAGAGACTAACTTGTACTCTCCAGGACGTAGCTATAATCATTGTACACATTTCTTTTAGAGCACTTAGGTTATAAATAAAATAATTTGAAATGACATCTGGTATATAAAAAAATCCACAAGAACAAGTCCATGAGTATTACATAATGACAGAATAAACCAAATTTAAAAAAAGATTACATCTCTTACCATGAATCCAATTATGTTGTTCTCAAATTTCTAACCTTACGTATATAACAATGTGAATTCTAGCTTTTTCAGAATAGTATAAAATCTAACAATGGAAAAATAGTACTATTTTAATAGTTGAATGCTACTTACTATTAAAAAAACAAAAAGTGGAGTTGGCACTGTGGCATAATGGGCTAGGCCTCTGCCTGTGGTGCCAGCATCTCATATGGGTACCAGCTTGTGTCCTGGCTGCTCCTCTTTTGATCTAGCTCTCTGCTATGGCCTATGAAAACAGAAGATGGCCCAAGTGCTTGGGCACTACACCCACGTGGGAGACCCAGAACAAGCTCCTGACTCATGGCTTTGGTTGGTTCAGGTCTGGCCAGGTTGGCCATTGGGGAGTGAACCAGCTGATGAAGATCTCTCCCTCTCCCTCTCCCTCTCCCTCTCCCTCTCCCTCTCCCTCTCCCTCTCCCTCTCCCTCTCCCTCTCCCTCCCTCTCTCTCTCTCTGTTTCTCCCTCTCTCTGTAACTCTGTCTCTCAAATAAATAAATAAAATCTTTAAAATTAAATAAATAAAAGCATTTGTAATTATCAATACAAGAATAGGTAAAAGCTCAAAGTTTTTGAGGGATTCATTTAAGTTGTTCAAATACATGTAAACACAAAACTCTGATGCTCTCTAAATAGTATTCCCAAAGCAAAAGTTTTTCAGAAATTCTGATTTCAGGTGCAGGCATTTGTCACAGTGGTTAAGATGCTGCTTGGGACACCGGCATCCCACAGCACAGTGCCTGAACTTGCGTCCTCACTCCACTTATGATCCAGCCTTCTGCTGGTACACACCCTGGGAGGCATGGGAGGCAGAAAATTATGGCTCAAATACTTGAGTCATACCACCCATGTGAGAGATCAAAATGGAGTTCCAGGCTCCTGAATTGGGCCTGGCCCAGCTCCAGCTATGGCAGAGATTTGGGGAGTGAACCAGTGGATGTAAAATCTCTCTCTTTGTTTCTCTCTGTTGCTTTGCCCTTCAAATAAGCAAAACTTTTAAAAATTCTACTGTCATTCCCTAAGGCTAGGAAGAAGTCTATCCAACTCCCCTCCAGTAAAAACACTGTTGTACATCATTTGTAATTTGAAGACACAAAGAACAGAGGCTTAGTCTTTGTGTACTTAAGTAAAATGAAGTAATTAATGCTTTTCATGTGTTGTGGTAACCGGATGAGATAACAGTATTTCCAAATATTAGCTGCAAAATTCCATAGTCAAGCAGTGTGTAGCTGGCCAGCAAATGTTGTCAGTAAACTTAAAAAAAAATGTGAGGGCAAACACTGTGCCCCAGTCCCTACCACAGTGTATGTCAGGCACGAAAAGAGTGCTCCAAAAATATTTATTCTGCTGAGATGCAAACAAGATGTGTGGCTTAGCAAAAAGTATTGTACCAAGCCAATTTCCAGGTTTGGATCATGGTAAGGCATTATCTTAGGCATCACTTAGTAAGACATCGCCATTGAAGAAAGGTGAGAAAAGAATCCTGTCGCTCCCCCTCTTCGTGGAGGAACGACACAGGACCCTGCGCTGTTCTTTTGTCTGCTCGGCCCTCCCCGGGTTCGCTGCTGGTTCTTCCCGGGTTGGCTACTATCCCTTCCACCTCCGTGGAAGGGCAGTTCCCCCCGGCCACATTCCCCACTTCCGCAGGGGAGCGGCACACCGCCGGCCGGCTTTCTCGGGGGCTGCACAGGTGTTCCTTCAGCTAGATGTTCCCCTTAGATGTTACTGGTGCATGCCGTCTCTCTCCTCCTTTATAGTCCTCCTCCGCCAATCCCAACTCGGCTGCCCACACGCCGAGTACGCTGCTCTCCTCCAATCAGTAGCAAGTCCCACAGTTCATTGGTTGAACTGGAGGCAGCTGTGCGGAAGCTGTTTACTTCTCTCCCAGCGCCATATTGTGGGAGAGCAGATGCATAGAATAAGTCTTAATTCCAGTAACTCAGTCCAGTCCGAGCTGCTCCCCACAGAATCCATGGGAACTTTTTCTTTTCTTCTCTTTTTGTAACTTGTAAGTGAGTTTAAAATCATTCTAAAATTCAAATTTTTAAATTGCCCTTGAAGAGGATGACTTGCTAATCCTTTGAGCCTACTGACATCTCAGGGCTGCTCTAGGCAATCTCTCGGGCACTCTGTTTCTTGCACTAACTGTACTCCTTCCCCTTAGAGCCCTTTATCCTACTCCCAGACGCCAGTTCTGCCTCTGGTCTTTGGGATGTGCTCCTTGTATTTGATCTGGACTGAAGTTGAGCCTTTAGGTGTCCATGAGGAACTCAGGCTCAGACTTTCCGCCTGGATTTACCTCTTCACCCTCTCTTTCTCATTGGCCTTCTCAGCACATAGTTCCTCTTTATCCCAGTCTTTGTATATGTGTGTTAGGGACAGTGGTATGCAGGGTGGAAGTGATGGGGGGTGAGATTGAGATTTAGTCCATAAGTAAATTGCATCATTTAAGTATTTTTTGAAAGAGTACTTTTATAAAAACAAACAGACAAACAAATGGGGGAGAGATTCTATCTAGTTCATCGGATCCACCAAATTAAACTCTTCCACTTCACTATATATTTATTAAAGTTATTATTAAAGTCTTTGAAGATTAAATTATTTTGTATTTATCCTCACTGCTGAATAGAGTCAACTTACTTGGGCTACACCTGAGGGCCAAATAGTATAGTCTGTGTATGTGTCTTAGAAGTAACTTGGAATCATTTGGGACCCTCAGTGCCTTCGCCACCACCCTGCTATTATAAAAGGCAATAAAGCAATGGTTAACACACTGGTATGGGGCCATATTGTTTTGAATCCAGATGTGCAAACCAGCAGTGTGACTAAACAAATCCTTAATTTCTCTGTACCTTAGCTTTGCTATTTGTAAAACAGGGATAATAATTGGGCTTAACTCATAAATATCTATCAGAAATATGAGGTTTAGTACTTTGAGAAGTACCAAGGGTAGCCCACAGCTGGTGCTCAGTGAATGTAACCAACACTTTTTCTACCTCCTTTCTCACTTCTTTTCCCTAGATTTCCCTCCACTGCCTGCTAAAACTTTAGTGTGGTGGCTTATACTTAAAATTTTGATTTTTTATAAAGTTGATTTTGAACGTTTCCCTAAATTTATGGAAGTAATAGAAAACAATCTATAATTGCATCTCAAAACTGAAGCTGAAAATTAATCACACCAATGAAGAAACACCAGGGGTGGGCTTTGTGGTACAAAGAATTAAGCTGCTGCTTGGGATGCCTGTGTTCCTGTTCAGAGTTCCCGGTTCCAGTGATGCCAGCTATTCCATGCTTCCAATCTATCTTCCTGCTAAGGCCTAGGGGAGGCTGCACTGCGTCCCTGCCACTCCCTCCTGGCTTCAGCCGGCCTCAACCCTGGCTGTCGTGGCCATTTGGGGGGGGGGGTGAATCCATGGATGGAAAATCTCCCTTTCTCTGTGTCTCTCTCTCTTCCTTTCTCTCTCTCTGCCTTTCAAGTAAATAAATAAATCTTTAAAAAAATAAATAAAAAGTAGAATCACCATACAGTCACTAAAGTTTCTGCATCTACGGAACCTATCACTGTTTGTGTGAAGGCTGGGATTAAATGCTGGTGAGCAACATTCTCAAAGAGACACAGCCACAGGCTGGGAACTTCATGGGCAAGTCTTTCCTTGTAACTTACAGGGCACTGAGGCGGGCGACATTGGAATGGATTTGGAGTCTAGCTGGGTGTCACCCTTTCGGGAAGGACAGGCATAGAAACAGGACTGAACATTTCCTTTTTCTTTTTAAGTAACAAAAAGAAGCTAAACGGTGTCACTTGGCTGACTCTACCTCCTGAGTACTAAATGTGGTGTTTACAGCCATGAAACACTTGATGAAGGCACATTGATAAAGTAGAGTTATGTTTTCAAAAGTCCCTCAGTGTTTTCTCAGTCTTTTGGGGGATAAGCATTATATACTGAACTAATGGCATCCCAATTTCAGTCAAATGGTGTTCAATCTACCCTACCCTTTCCAATCAGAAATACATAGTGTGAAAACTTTTTACCTGGGTACTCTCTCATTATCTCCAGAGATGCAGATTTAAAAAATCATCCTTTGGTAGCATTTAATAAGTTTGTATGATCTGCCACCCAAAAAATGCTGAGAGTAAACAATGAGTTACAGCTAAAGCCAATGTGAGTGAGCAACAGATTCAAATTAGGAAAGATAAAATTAAATTTTCATGTATCATAAATGAGATATCCATTAGGTCATCCCTCAGGTGACCTTCCGGTTCAGCAAATTCTGCCTTAAAACTTCCAACCTGAAAGAGATGGGTGCAGGGACTAGTGACATGCATTTCAGAGACTGTGGTGGAAAAGGCCCAGCCAGCCATAGTAAACAAATATAACTAGTTTTGGAGAAATGCTATTGACAGTAAAATTCTAATTTTACTCCAGCTCCCAGAACAGATGTACCTCTGAGTCCATAGACTGCAATACTTAACTGCAGCTACTCAGCTGTGACCTTCAGCCCCAGGCTCACTGCAATAAAATTTTCATGCAACCATATGGAAGAATATTTTAATAGAGATTTACTGTCAGTAACTGTCCCAAAGGAGCAAATAAGGAAGCTGTAACATATTGCGTACAGTAAATCAAGGGGACTTCAATGGAAAAACGAAACCTCCCGGAGGCAAGCATCTTTAAAATTACAGGCAACACTTTGTACAAATATGTGTACAAAGGACTAGATTTGCACTCAGTTAAGTAGCTCAAAATGGTTTCGATTTGCAGATATATTTATTTAGAATTTATTTATTGGATTTTATAAGTGGCAAGCACTTACCTGTCAGGGCTGAATGCGTGTGTATCTCCTTTCCCTGGGGCGAAACAGAAGTGAGGGAGGATGACTTGAACTGAAAATCTTGCCCAACCACGGAATGTGGCAGGCAACATAAATTGCACCTTCTCCATAGCCAGGTTTACTTCAATTTAGGGTAAGTCTTAACACCAAAGACAAAAATACTGCCCTAGTCAGTACATAAGCAGCATTGGATGAGTCATTTGAATGGTTAAAAATTCAGCTTAAACAATAATTGGGGAGACATGTTGATTAAAATTCCCAGTGGGATAGGATATATTCACACTCCTTACATGCATCCTTGGTTATATTTTACCCAACATTTTTGCACGTAAAAATATCTCCTTAGATGGTGAAGCTATAAAGTGGCAATTGTTGTCTAAATGGGTCTTGGGCTGGTTGGACTCAGTAAATCAGATCTCATTCTCGTCTTCTCCTGACCCTGTGTTTATTTGGAGACAGGAGTCCATGCCACAGGGCCACGAGTGAGCTAAACAGCAACAATGGTGCCTGAGCTTGTCACCTACTACACGGCTCCGCACTTGATTTCACTTAGTTACTGTCCCTGCACCTCTCCTTGCTCAACTTCAGCTCTGTTTGTTAAGAACATTTCAGCTTCAGATATTTGTTTCCTCAGGGCAAACAAACAGCTATCTCTGCCCCTCTGTTCCACTGATGGAAACTCTAATGTGAGGGGCAGTAATTCAGAGATAAATAGACCGAACACAGCCCATGACAGTTCATATTTTACAGGAGAGAGAAGGTCTCAAACCTAAGAAAACTCATGTGTAGGAGACAGAGCACAAATGACTCATCCATGGAACGTAATGAAGGAAGACGTCTTGGCATCAAAGCAAAAATCAGGATACCCAAGTTACCGTGAATAAAGGAACTGGTTGATAAATCTTTATGTTTTGCTAAATGCCTGTGGGTTGTGACATTCAACAAAGAGTGACTACAATAGAAGAATGGTCGTTTCTGATAAATGTCCTTTAGGTTTCCATTCTTCTGTGGAAGTGGTCCTGGTTTTGGCGAAACAGTAAAACAGGTACCATACGTGCATGTACAGGTTCAAAGCAGGTTAGGTTACACACTGAAAGGCGATTATCTTGACTCATCAGAACTTGGCTAGTAATTGTAATGCAATAGGAAAAAGGCTTGAGATGTTAGTTCATGTTACCAGATTAATAGATAAAGAATGTTACAAGGCCAGCAACTAGCTAGTGACCCACCAAGTTTCCCAGTGTTTGATTAGTGTACTTTTTTCATAGTTGGGTATCTGTATTTCGTGAACCCTTTAAGTGAATTGAAAGTAGAAATGCCTCTTGAAAAATATTTGTGCGGACACACAAGTATCTCTATGACTAGTTTGTTCCTTTGAAAGAAATGCTGGTGGCATAAGTCTCCAGAATCCTTGCATTATTTGGCTGTTACTACTTTTAGGATCGTTATTTTTGTCTCTATAATGAATAGAATGGGTATGTAAAGACAGTTTTCATCTGTATTTAATTTTGTGAATTTACCAAAAGGGGTGAGTCATGTCTTACTTTATTGATCCCATCTCTAAAACGAGTGAGGTCAGAATGCTTCCTCATTAAAGGCTCAAGTTTTCCCTCCAGTTCCTGGTAGACTCAAAGAGTTTGACAAGCTCTTCACCCAGAGTGTTCAGTGATTCAGGCAGCCCCGCTTGTCCCTCGCTCCTCAATCCGTTCTCCACTCTGGGCAGGTTGGTTCCTGTTACGATCCTCCAGAGGTTTTAGATTCAACATCTGCAAACCCTTGGGTCCCATGATTCCAGAGTAGGATTGTTTTCTTCTTTCATACCTCCTCCAAACTTACGCGTCTTTAAAACTCAGTTCAGAATACCCCATTACCCAAACAATTCTGTATGACCGTCCTATGCTCATGACTGAGTGCCAATACCAAGTTGTTTCATTACTGAGTAGCTAGTACACTCCAGGAACATCGTTTAATAAACACCCATTGACAATTGACTGGTTGATCTTTCGATCTCTTCTCTTCCTTTTCACCACCTTGCCTTATACTTCAGACTCGGACTTCCCTCTGAGAACAGTGAAGAATGAGTTCCAACACAAGTTTCGTTCATATTCCTCTCACCAGAAACATGCTAGAAGGTAATAATTACTTTGTGAGATTTTTCCTACTGTGGGAAAAATTTTACAGGCTACAAATAATATGAGCAAAATGTAAGCACCCAATCAACAAAAAACATCACCCCCAATTAAAAGAAACATACAACTGAAAAGAATACAATAATTTGTTAATTAAAGTACTATTCAAGATAGATAGTAAGCTCCTCCCAGATGGGTGTTATCAAACAGAGATTAACCCTAGAATTTAAGAAAAAGGATTTCTACAAAAAATGCGAGACTCAGTTCAGAAATTCTAGGGTCTCTTCCAAATTTTGGTTTCTATTTTAATAGTTTCAATTTAACCAATTAATGATTATTTTAGTAGTACCAGTTGGAGTGCCAGAATTGGGAGATTAATTCAGAAGAAATCTGAAAATAACTGATCATTAGTTGATGGTTGAATTAAAGTTAAACTGATCTGTTTTTTAACGGGTTTGACTGTATGGATACAGCCACAGAGCACTTTGAAAATCAATCTTGTTCTTAGAACATGTGTCCACAATTTAATTAACCTGTGTACCTAGATAGAATGGCTCCTGTGCACATTTTAATAAACAAGTATTTATATGCCCATGAGTCTTGTCAGTTTTCCTGTCTGATTTGTTAACCTTTGGTCCATAAAGAGAAGCAGTGGAATCTATTGCCCTCTAGGGAATCCCAGGGAGCTGTACCCTTCGTGTTCCCTGACAAGGACAGAAACGAGGTTTTATCTTCACAGGGTCATACTTTTGGACAATCACTGATTTTTAATTAGTAGGTACCAGTACAGATATTAACAACAACCTGGCTGGCATCTGTTCTCATTGTTTGTTACCTGGACTTTACTGATTGCTAAATATCTTGAGTGATACCACTGGAGACACTCCAGAGTTTTTGAACACTAGATTATTGGGTTAAATGAAACAAAGTAAAAAAAAAAATTGGTTTTTATTTTGATGTAATCTTTTAATATGTATCCAGAGAAACTATGAAATTTTGTCTTTTCATTAGTTGGAGCTTCAGCATAGTGAGTGTAAGAAGAAGGTTTTGAGATGTAGGTAGAAAATGTACTCAGCTGAAAACTGTACAGATGTGCACACATTCCATGTAGAACATATATGTATATAATACTTGGTAAAACCTCGGTAATGTGTAACAATTTTAGGAAAGTTTTATAGAATTCTTTTTTTTAAATATTTATTTATTTGAAAATCAGAATTATACAGAGAGAAGGAGAGGCAGAGAGAGAGAGAAAAAAAAGAGAGAGAGAGAGAGAAAGGTCTTCCATCTGTTGTTTCACTCCCTGATTGGCCACAACTGCTGGAACTGCGCCGATCTGAAGCCAGGAGCCAGGAGCTTCTTCCAGGTCTCCCACGCGGGTGCAGGGGCCCAAACACCTGGGCCATCTTCCACTGCTTTCCCAGGCCATAGCAGAGAGCTGGATCGGAAGTGAAGCATCCGGATCTTTAACCGGCACCCACATGGAATGCCAGCACTGCAAGCAGAGGCTTTACCTGCTACACTATAGCGCTAGTCCCAGCATTCTTAAAATTAAATGCATTTCCACTTTCTGCTTCTTTCAAGTGAACAGAGTAAGGTGTTTCTAGGTCATGAATGTTTTCCAAGCAAGCATGTTTGTTGCGTATAAGTAAATGAGTGTTTTGAAAGTGCTTGAGGGGCAGGCCGTGGCTCACTAGGTTAATCCTCCACCTTGCAGCGCCGGCATCCCATATGGGCGCCGGGTTCTAGTCCCGGTTGCCCCTCTTCCAGTCCAGCTCTCTGCTGTGGCCCAGGAAGGCAGTGAAGGATGGCCCAAGTGCTTGGGCCCTGCACCCATGTGGGAGACCAGATAGAAGCACCTGGCTCCTGGCTTCCAATTGGCACAGCACCGGCCGTAGCGGCCATTTGGGGGGTGAACCAACGGAAGGAAGACCATTCTCTCTCTCTCTCTCTCTCACTGTCTAACTCTGCCTGTCAAAAAAAAAAAAAAAAAAAAAAAAGAAAGAAAGAAAGTGCTTGAGAGAACTTTATTCACTTTTGCTAAATGTTGCTTTTAGAATTATTTTGAAAAAAATAAAAAGAATTATTTTGGCTCTTCTAATTGGGAAGCTTTTTTTCCTATATGGAATAAAATGGAAACTTCTACATTACCTAAAAAATATGTATAATTTTAAAGTTATCAATATCAGAAACAACACTTTGGTAATATTAGGAAATGTCTGCAGTACATATAATGTAAAGTTAGAAACCCAGAAATAAATTGTGATTAAATTGAATATGTTTATTTAAAAAAGTCTGATTCATTCATGACTCACAATTCAGTGAGATTTTTACGACTGTGTTGGATGTTTTTGCCCCGTCTTCTTTTAGATAGGATTATACCTAAATGCCTCAAGATGCATTGGATATCAAAGAACTGGATGGTAGGCAAGAGGTAGGGATGAGACCACATTTGAATTTCTGTTAGGCCCCTTAAAAAGCAGTAACATCTGGGCCAATGTTGTGGGTTCAGTGGGTTAAGCCACTGCCTGCAATGCTGGCATCCCTTATGAGTGCTGGTTTGCATCTGGGCTGCTCTGCCTCTGATCTAGCTCCCTGCTGATGTACCTGGGAGAGCACTGGGGAATGCTTTCTACTCGCTGGGGCCCCTCCACTCACATTGGAGACCCAGATGGGTTCCGGATCCCTGGCTTCATGCTGGATGTTGTGGCCACTTAGGGAGTTAACTAGAGAACAGAGGATCTCTTCCTGTGTCTCTCCTCTCTGCAACTCTTCCTTTCAAATTAAAAAAAAAGGAAGAAGAAAAAGCAGTAACATCAAGAGTTGCACCTGCCTACTTACACTGGTCCTTGGTAATGGTGACTCTAATCTTGTCCATGAAAACACTGTGACCTGTTTGAGGTAAGATATTGGGTCACTGTATAACAATAATGGTATTGTCATTAATATTCTCCTTAAAGTTATTGTGACTTTTTAGACAATTATATGAACGAAAATCACTCGTGCACAACCTCTTTGTGTGGGGAAAGTAGTTAAAAGCATAAAATGGGGGCAAGCATTTAGCCTAACGGTTAAGACACCAGCATCCAACATCAGAGTGTTTGGGATTGATATACATCTCTTGCTGCTGACTGCGAATGTAGACCCTGGGAGACAGTGCTGATGGCTCAAGTGACTGAGTTCCTGCCACCCACGTGGGAGACCTGGATTGCATTCCAGGCTTCCAACTTTTGCTGGTCTATTGCAGGCATTTGAGAAGGGAACCAACAGTTGAGTGTTGAGCTCTCTATTTCCTTCTCTCTCCTGTCTTTCCTTCTCTCTCTCTCTCTCTCTCTCTCTCCCCCCCTCCCTCTCCCTCTCTTTCTCTCTCCACCTCTTAAATAAATACTAACCATGCATGCACATGTTTGATCTGTAGCATGGTTTTAGTTTCTCTCCTTATCCTCTCAGAGTAGCTGGCCTGAATCTTGATCAGTATCAGCAAATTATTCTAGAGACTGGGAGGAAGCACAGAGAGAAACTGACTAGGTCAAGATGAAGTATGAGATATCCTATCAGATTTCAGAGTAAAATTGATCTTCAATGAGACCTCCCCTACACACCCCACCTCCACTATTTTACAACTTGTATTCCCAGAACTTGAGTATCAAGATTTCATTTGCCTTGGAGCCCTTCCAGAAATTAACAGCATTAAGAAGAACTATTCTATTAAGTCAGGATGGTGTCCAATAAAAGCAATGAATGATTGGAAAATGGACTGTTTTAATGCTATTCAGTAAAACCATCATGAATGCTCTTAATTATGCAATTCCATCCTTCCTGTGTAATTGGCTCATTTAATTTCTCTCTTTCATGGTATAGAACAATCTGAATTGGGGGTCAAAGTCTTCTAATATTCTTACATTTGACTAATATTTGAAGATGATAAGGCAAAATATGTAAGAGCATAGGATGATTTGGACTCCCTTAGACAACCAAAGAGCCTAAGAGCTCACAGGACCAACAATAATGGAGAAATAATTGTACCCTGCAGGGGCATCTGAACCCTGTTCTCAAGAATAGAGCACTATGTTTTTAAAAACTTTAATCCTCTGGTCTTGAATAGTTTCCACAGTCACATTTTCAAAATACAATCAAAATTTAAGAGGTGCAAAAGGGTGTAAGTAAAAAATACTCCCTCTTTTCTGGCACCCAAATCAACCAATATTATCATGTATTTCCTTGTTCTCAGAGGTATTTTATGCATATTCCAGAAAATACACACAAAACTTCACTTGTTTCTCTTATTTGTGTGAATAGCAGCATTTTCTTCTAGGATTCCATATTTGAGTGGTTCATCCAGTTACTGGGAGTGCAATGGTGAATAAAACCAAATGCTATTCAAGACACTTCTGTATTGGGGAGCAAACAAGAGACAATGAACAAGATGGCTTAATATAATGAGTGTTTGATACTGACTAGCGGAGAAGGAGGGTG
Organism: Oryctolagus cuniculus; assembly: GCF_964237555.1. Classification (NCBI taxonomy): domain Eukaryota; kingdom Metazoa; phylum Chordata; class Mammalia; order Lagomorpha; family Leporidae; genus Oryctolagus; species Oryctolagus cuniculus. Next base: position 135,116,287 of record NC_091433.1, read on the forward strand.
CTCGTTCAGGGAGTGATCATGAAGGCTCAAAAATTTAAGGGGATGTGCTTCAGCCTATTAACATTCATCTGGTTAACATCCAGTAAAACTCAACAACTGACTTCTACGCAGACCACAAAACACTTACCAAGAGACATGGGAGTTGAAGCATACTTCACAATCAGGTGGATACTTCATTTTAACTTGGTGGCCAAAAATTTCAAATGTAGGCTCACCATGGCCTGACAATGTATGAAACCAACCTGCTGTACCCCCTGTAGATAGAAGTCCAAAGATTTCCCTCCCAATTGTGATATTTTATGAAATGTCTACTCAAATGTTGAGACTGTGTGATTGGCAGCTGTTTTACATCTTTTCTGATGATTTAACTTAGTCATTTTACAAAATAAACAATTTGATAGAGAGGATTAGATGATTCTCTTCATATGGTCTGTATGCCAAGAAAATTAGAATGGCAAGGAAAGGACGGATTATGTTAAACTAATGATTCTAAGGGACATTATCATGACAGTAAGATCGGTAGAAAGTCAGTCAATCAATCAAACAGTATCTGAATTAAAAAGTAAAAAATCTTGTGCACTTTTGGACATTTTCTTTTTAAAAAAAAATTATTTTATTTACTTGAAAGACAGAGAGAGGTAGAGACAGAGAGAGAGGTCTTCCATCTGCTGGTTCACTCCACAGATGGCCACAATGGCTAGAGCTGTGCCCATTCGAAGGCAGGAACCACGAGCTTCTTCCTGGTCTCCCATGTGGGTGCGGGGACCCAAGCACTTGGGCCATCTTCTACTGCTTTCCCAGGCCAGAGCAGAGGGCCAGATTGGAAGTGGAACAGCTGGGAACAGAACCGGCGCCCATATGGGATGCTGGCGATTCAGGCCAGGGCTTTAACTCGCTGCACCACAGCGCCAGCCCCCTAGACATTTTCAAAACTCCTAACTTTCGTCAAATATCTTGGATACCAACTGTAACTGGCTATTGTATTATCTTTCCCAATTTTCTTCTAGAAGTGTGGTAAGATGTAGTTACTTGTTATATTTTCCAACAGAAATATTAAAACGTTAATTTCTACTTTTTTTTTTGAAAGAATACTAGTGTCTTTTGATTAGATATGCTGGTCACTTCTAAAAATGACCAAGGAAATACCAGTTGAACTTCGTATTTATGCCAGATGCTGAGAGTCTCCTGAAAGTAATTTATTATTTGATGGCACAAGAAATCACTTTATATTTTTATAACAGTTATGTCCTCACTGTGGTCTTCAAACATCATAGGTTCCAAAATAGAGGCAAAATAAGAATATTATTGGGCTAATTTTGAAGTGGTTCCACCTTCTTCTCTCCCACCATATGACATGCTCAGCAAGTTGCCTTTTTATGGTTCCTCACAGCAACTTTATATTCAATGTTTTTCAAAATAGAGGAATGGAGGAAAGAGGCTCATCCCTCCCCCAACCCTGAAAACCAATTATTCCTGTTTCTAGTTGTTTAGACTTCAGAGACACATTTCCCACTTTTGGTTCACTTCCTCTGGAATAATGCTGATGTTACTTGCACTGATTCCAAATGTCATTGCTGTCAGACCTTTCTCACTCGACCACCTCAGCCAGGAGCCCTTCCAGGTAAAAAGCAAGAGGACTTTTATTTCATATCACCATTGCATCTATTATTAGATCCCACCCTCAGAGACCACAATGGAGGGCGTCTGCCCCATGACATAGAATAACAGAAACACAGATGCAGTGGATATTCAGGCAGAGGTTGCCCAGAGTTGGAGAAATGAAACTGCCCTGGGTTCCCCGACACATAAGAGTCTTCCTTACACAGTATCAGATGTTCTTCTAGGAGCTGGGCCAAGAAAGTGAGCTCTTAGAGAACTCAGAGTCCCTAAAGATGTTATTCAATGTCTGCAGATTCCATCCAGTGTCAGAGGAATTCTAATTCTTTGTCAAAGAGGCAAAGAACACAGGAAACTTTGAGGATTACTCACTTCCCTCTTCTGATGACAACTACTTTTCATGTGAATGGAATCACCTCTCTTGCAGTCTTCTTCCTCTGTCAGGGCCTGGGATTGTGGGTGGAAGGTCACCCAGGGAGTACTGGAGTTGACTTAGTATTTATGTGGCTGCTCAGGGTGATGTGGATTATTGGCCTCTGAGGACAAATTCGGCTTCCCCAGGGCAACAATAGGTTCTTCTCCTCACCCCCACTCCATTGAGCTGGCCCACAACCAAATCCTAAATTAAACATTTGTTTGCAAAGCATGCACAGCTGTAATAGGCCTGCTGCTAGTTTGCTGTATAACGTGCCACCTGCTAGCTCCCTTTCCAAAGAAGAAGGGGGGAGGAGGAGCTGAGAACAGAGTTCAGGGAACAACTCACCATCTCTCCCTGTGTTTTTTTTTTTTTCTCCCTTCTTCCAAACGCTCTGGTTGATCCTCAATAAGCATTGAAAAATTGCATATGGCTTGAAGAGCATATTGCTTTTTGTCCTGCAAAAGGCAGAAAGCAAAGGATTAGTTTTCTATCCAACGTTAAATTTCCTTGACTGGGGGAGGGAGTCATGTACATGGGAATGGGTCAAATCATGCCTGTTATGGCAGGTATCTAAATGAGGGAGGGACAGACCTACCCTCATTCAAGATCACAGATACTAGGTAAGAAATTAGCCATCTCATCATTTGCTGTCTAGAGGTGGAAAGAAGGAAGGTGAACACACAAATCTAGAGAATTTTGGAAAATTTTGTTACAGCTTTTCCCGGTACTTTTCACTCTCCTGAGGTCATTTCCTGCTATCTTATAATTCATTGTTTTTCAAGAGACATTTCATAATAGAAAGTCTTTTTTAATAGCCTGATGGAACTGTATGTGATGAAAGCAATAAAAATTCTCATTTGAGAGTGATTCTTTTGCTGCTTCTAGGACAGCTTGGGGCATAAAAACAACACGGTGTGCAGCAGCTCATTGATTGTCAAGGCCAAGTGAAGTTTGAGGATCCAAGACTTCAGAGGCATCACACTGGGTTCTAAGCCCAGAAGACTTGATCCAGAGGTGTTCTTTCTGTATCTCTGTCTCTACTTGCAGAGAGACAGCCATCATAATGCTCACATTTTCTAAGAACTTGCAGCATCCATTCTACTTTCCTCTTCTGTCTTCAGGTTCTGCCTCTACACTGTTCTTCACAGCTGCAAAGTTGTCCATGTATGCATTGTGTGGATGACTGGTTTTGGTGGGGAAAACTGGAAAAAGTCAAGAGGAAGACAGAGATTAACATCTGGGCAGAAATATGGGTTTTTCTAAAGCAACCTTAATTTTTTTTGACATAAAAGAAAAACAAAGACTATTCCAAGAATCCTCAAATATCAGGTTTTGAAGTGACTCCTCCCAGGCGGAGAGTAGGCATCATTTCCATATGGAAAACTGAATGAATTAGTAGGAATCTGGCAATCTTGTGCAGTTCCCTGGTCTGTCTTTCTGCAAAGCCAGTCCTTTATGCTTTAGAGAATCTCTTCATAAATTCACGGCCATTGTTAGCCAACTGATTAAGAGAAGAGGAGAAATCTCTGGCTTCCTGGAGTCAGCTGGATGTTCTGTAGCAGGCTAATCAAGCAAGGTTTTCTTCCAGAATGCCTACCGTGTAAGTAGGACTTTTTCTCTTTGATCCAGGTGTCCTGCTCAGGACCCTCCCTTTATAGAACTCTGATTCTTAATTCCTTTGTTGGGTCTCATGGGTCCTTTGTGGACTCTAACTTACCTTCACAGGCTTGTTAATGACCAGAAATGCCAGATACTCCCCATTTGCAAGGAATGACTTGTCGTTTCCCAAAATACATCCTGGGTTCTCTTGCTCCACAGTTTTGCCCGTTACTTCCCTTCTGCTGAGAATGCTGTTCTCCAACCACTCTAGTCAAATTCTGATCCACTGTCCACTGGAAATGCCATGATCATCTTGTAAAACAGTCTACCATCCTTCCAGAATAACATAACCTCTTGTGTACTGGTGTTACCAGGGCTTTTATGCATTTATGCTATCCCAGCTTGCTAGGCCGCAGCTAAGATGTGCATGGTTATCTCTTCTTGTGAGGCAGGTGGCTTCCTAATAGTGGCTTCCACATAGCTATACTCACCCATGTATCTTCGACTCTTCCTGGCACAGGCCCTTGGATTCTGCACAGCCTCCATAAATGGGATATGGTAATATTGCTAATGATCACACAGGAATATAAAAAGGACATAATACAGAAACTTACTAAAAGGAAAAAGAGAAAGAGGAAAAATAGCAAGATTCTTTTAAGACTCAAGAGCTGTGGCAAGTAACCCTGTCAAAAGAAGGAAAAAGCTGGAGAAAATGATGAGATGAGCTTTTGAAAAAGTCATCCGTGTTTCTAGCTTTCTAATGGACTTAGAAGTGGTTTTTTGACAAGGAGTCATGGGCTGGACTATCTAGGTGAGACTTACCCCGTTTTCTGTGATAACTGGATTGCCCTGTAGACAGCAGAAGGTGTCAGCTGGTAGTGGTCAGCAGCCCATAATAGTAAGAATCCAAGGGACAAGCTTCAGCAGGTTTCTCATTGAAGAGCTCCAGTGCACAAGTTGAAGCATGCAGAAGTGCAAGTATATTTATGTAGATTATTTTACTGACTGAGGTAAGCCAGGAATCTTCTGGAATTAGTCATACCCTATACCTGTTTATAGAACCACAAAAGGCACAGGGGTAGAAACTGTCGAAAAGACATATATTGCCTAACCATTGCCACCCCCTCCACTCCACTACCACCCTTTTCCCCATCACTGCCCCATGAAAAACTGCTGGCTATCCTTTCCAAGTAGTGTTTCCTTTTCTTCATGTTTCTCATTGTAAGTCTGTGATAAGAAGACTATGTTTCAGACATTTCCAGAAGTGTCAGGATAGAAAAGATAGCACCAATCAGTGGCTGATAAGATTAACCACCTGGGGAAATTAATGAAACTGTGCTTGAATGGAGGTGTTACATGTGCGGGGGGCGGGGGGAACCGATGAATTCAGCTCCATTCTTTGACAATCAGTTCTATATTTTTATATCTTTCTGAGAGCTGTTGGGTGTGAGGTGAATGAGTTCCACTGCCAAGGCTAAGTGGCTTCCAAACTCTGACAGAGACGCCGCTGGTGGTGTGCCACTCAGTAGCCGTGAGGTCTGTATCTTGAGCTGGGTGAGTAAGATCTGCTGCTGTCCATCTGTTTACCTCACAGAGAGTTATTCCTTCACCTAGCAGAGGCCTAACCCGGTATCCGACATAGAGTTGTGCTCAGTAAATATTGGGTGTATATGACTAAGAGACATTCATTTAATTAAGAAAACAGAAAGATGACATTTAGGGGTGGGCAGTTAGTGCAGTGGTTGGTTAAGATGTCGCTTGGGACACCTGAATCCCGTATCAGAGTGCCTGGATTCCAGTACTAACTCTCCTAATGCACCTTTGGAGGCAGCAGATAATGGCTCAAGTGCCTGAGTCTCTGCCACTCTAGTAGGAGATCCAGGTCCTGACACCTGGCTTTAGCCTGGCCCAGGCCAAATGTTACAGGCATTTGGGGAATGAGCCAGTGGATGGAAGACCTCTCTTTGTCTCCCTCTCGCTTGTTCTGCCTTTCAAATAAAATGAAATATTTTTAAAAGGATATGGGAAAATGGAATTAAAATATGTCCATTTTCTTAAAAAAGAAACATGACACAATACTTGGCAATAGTTACAAGCTATATAGCTGCAAGAGAGAAATCTAACACTACGTGTAAAACTAAACACTACGGGTAAAGAGAAACCAGAGGAAGTAGAGGAAAGACTTGTTTCAATGTGCATTTATGGATATAATGAGGAATAAAATGGAAAATGCACAAGAAAGTAAAACTCAATATTTCAGGGAAATTTCACCTGCCTGTAGACCTAGAACTGTCTGTATTCAGAGTGCTTCTAAGGACAGTGTTCTGGAAATTCATGAGAGATGTCTCCTAAGGAAAAATCTCCCTTTCCACAGATGACCTGAAATCTTCGGAACTTTCTAAAGTTTTCATCTCTAGTCCCTCTCACTTCAGCCCAGTAATTGCACATTGAAAGAAGGACACATTTCAAATCGCAACCTTACCAATCCAAATCATTCTGGTAGAACTGTGCTTTCTCATGCATGATCAAAGCAAATACGCTGGGGCTGGTGCCATAGTGCAGGTTAATCCTCCACCCTGCGGCACTGGCATCCCGTATGGGTGCCGGTTCTAGTCCCAGTTGCTCCTCTTCCAGTCCAGCTCTCTGTTATGGGCCCCTGCACCCACATGGGAGACTGGGAAGAAGTACCTGGCTCCTGGCTTTGTATCAGTGCAGCTCCAGCCATTGCAGCCATTTGGGGAGTGAACCAACAGAAGGAAGACCTTTCTCTCTGTCTTTCCCTCTCACTGTCTGTAATTCTATATCTCAAATAAATAAATAAAATCTTTAAAAAAAAGTAAATACCCAGTTGCCCTTTCCTATGTGGCTGAAGACACCAACTCTTCCCAGGGTTTTTGAAGCCTGATGGTGGTAGCAAGGGCAGGGGGCAGAGGGGGAATGCTCCTGTGAGGGGAGCTCGGAGTGATGGGAGCATCGCATCAGTGGGGACATCAGGATGCAAGGTGTGTGACTTTGCATCTGGCTCCTTTCATCATCCACCGTCACAGGCCCATGGGGAGGATGCTTTGTCTTACCAAAGCATACTCACTGCTTTTAGCTAGGTGATGCATTTCATAAAGAAGTACCAGTGGTTCGTTCTCTCTCTCTCTCTCTCTCCTCCTTCCCCTCTTCCTTTCCCTTTACCTCTCTCTCCTTGTCTCTGTAACGCTGCTATCAACTAACTAAATAAATCTGAAAGCAAGAATAGACTATGGAAAGGAAAGACCAATTTCTTTCTGTCTAGCAAACATTTCCTGGATTTTATCTTTGCAATCTTTAAAGAGCCATCAGGAGCCTCCAAGCTTTTCTCTTTTACATCCCATTTGACAACATAGTTAATTTAACACATAGTTTTCCGTTTCTAAAGTGTATGCTGCACCAGGCACAATAGATGCAAAGATAACTAAAACAACCTCTACCTACTGGCAACTTCTAACTTAATAAGGAATATAGCTATATTGTCAGACAGTTGGAATGGTTTCTTTAGTTTGTGGCTGTAAGCATCTGCCTAAGGGATATGTTAACAGAGCTCTCACACATCTTACTTATTTTTATGAGAGCGAGCGTACTTGTGCTCCTGTCTACTGGTTCACTCCCCAGATCTTTGCAATCGCTGGAGCTGAGACAAGGTGAATCAAGGAACTGGGAACTTGATCCTAGTTCCATGGCAGGAACCCAATCACTTAATCCATCATCTAATGCTCCCCAGGGTCTGCATTCACAAGAAACTGGATTCGGGAACTGATCCAAGAACTAAACCCAGTTACTCTGATGCAGGATATAGGTGTCATAACCTGCATCCTAACCACCAGGCAAAATGCCCATCCCTCTCATATAATTTTTCTTTTCTCCCCAGTTGTTTTCAAATTCCTTGAAGGTGGTGTCTGGGTTTGTGCTCCCCTATGTCTCTCCTAGATGATGTCCTCAATAGCTGATAATTGAAATGTGTCTAGTTACATAGTTTACAATGAATTCACTTAATTATTGTTTTTTAAATATATGTTTTATAGTTTAAACCTGAAATCACTAGAAGAAAGGAAAGGGGATCGCAAATTCAGACTGAATGGCAAATTCATTACCTGGCATGAACATTGCATCTTCTGTGAAAGACCAAAAATACTTAATTGCTTCAGTAAAAAGACCTCCATGTTGTCCTAATTTGGAAATACAACTGACTATTCATTACAACAATGTTGTCGAGTGGCCAAAAATGTGTGTGGCATTTATTGTGATCTTACACATTACCATCTATGGTAAATCAGAAAAGGGGCACAAGTGCTGCCATCAATGTTTAATGATGTATGAAATAGCTGCCACTAAAATGTACCATTAAGAAAAGCTGAAACCGGTGCCCAACAAAGACCTGATGAAATATCGAGATCTTTGTGGTCAAGGCAATGTCTCCCAGTTTGGAAACGGATGAGCATCAAGTACCCTTACAGCATAAAGAAACTAAGATAAATTCATGGAGGTGGAGAAATGGCGGGAATGCCGCTTTTGGAAAAGGAAGTGATTGGTGGAACAATTAAGGCTTGCATCTGTGTGAGTTCATGAAGCCTCTTGCTACCTAGTACAGTCATGGCTTGTTTTTAAATCTTCAGTTTCGTTAATCCATTGAAACAAAACCTAAAATTTAGATAACAATCAAAAATCCTCATCATCCAAAGTCATCTTTATTAGTTGGAATTGCAATAAGCAAATCTTGGATCCTTGAAAGAAACGCCAACAGCAAAACTCCTATTACTATTATTTCTCTGCTTTTATAAACACAAGCTGGGAACCACAATGATATCTTTGGTTTAAAATGCTTAGTGCTATGGCATCAAACTTCTCAGGATCATTCTAATGAGTTCCTTATAGTAAACTATTTAGAAACTACAAAGGATTTTATATCCTCCCAGGAAGATTATATTGTTCTTAAAAAGAAAAAACGATGTGAAAGGATTATAAAAGTCTGTTTATGCTTGCTTAGTAAAAGGAGAGTTTTAAGGTCTATTTCTTCATAGTTTTCACCAAATTGATCACACATCTTGTCTTGGTGTATTATGGTCCTGTGGACTGCCACTTCTGTTACATGATATGGTTGGAGTAAAAGTCTAAGATAAAGTGTCTAGGTAATATAAGAATATCTCTTAATCTTGTTCTGTTGCTTTGTGTGGATGCTGTTAATCAGCAAGGGACACAGTCCCTTTCCCTGAGCTTTTAAAGAAGTTTGGTGAGATGGGGAGATGGGGCACAACCACACAAGTTCAGAGAGGCAGATCCAGAAAGGAAATACCTCGTTCTCTTTTCCTTTTCCAAATGACTTACACATATCAAAAGTACCCTAGTGTGGAAGAAAGGAGGACTATATGTTGAGTCATTCAGGAAAGGTAGTGGATGTGAAATTGATAGTAGCTCTGAAGGAGCCAGCTTTTGCAACCAGAGAAGGAAGCAGAAGGACGTGAGAATGGAGAGAATTCTGAGCCAAGGGGCAGGGGGCTGTGTCTGACATGGGCTCAGTTTCAGATGGAAAGGGGAACAGTACAGCAATCTAACGTTCTGGAGCGGGTGATGGTGGAGCATGGGGTGGGATTGTTTACAACACAAGCATAAATTAGGATAGATAGAGATCACCTTTCTTGTCAGGCTAAGGATTTAGCATTTTATCCAAAGTCCAAGGTATTATCTTTTGCTAAGGTATTTCAAGATTCCATTGGTCAATAGCAAAAGAATGTTTAAAACTGTTTATCCCAGAGGTTAAAATGTTGGCTGCTATTTCAAATATTTCTCCACCAGACAAATGGAACATTTGAATCTGTAAAGGAGGTACTTTCAAAAAGTTTATGGAAAATGGAATTAAAAGATAAGTCTATTTTGCTGTAAAAATTCTTTGAAATTCAAGCATATGAGGGGCCTTCTCAAAAGTTCCTGGAAAATGTGTGTTATGAAGAAACTATGCATGGATTTCAAACTTTTTACACCAAAATAAACTGATCTTTTAATTCCACTTCCCCATGAACTTTTTGAAGTACCTTTGTTCTTTTTTGTCACTGTTTATATCAAGTGCACTCTAATTTATTTATTATTTCATTTGGTTGATTTTTAAGTAGGGCTGGTGTATATTAACTCTAGTCAAATTGGTTGGTGAGATGGAAAAGATGTCTGAATGTTTTTGTGACAAAAAATATATTTGGAGACTTGGGTAGATATCCCAAGTGGAAAGCACACAGGGTATTACTGGTTTTTATTTTCTATTTAGGTTCTCTATCACAATTAAGTACCCATTAAAGAGTGAACCACTAAAAGGAAAGCTCTGATTGTAAATTATTTTATGGGAGAGTCAGTTTTCATGTTCTGGCCCAGGTGAAAGTACCAGAAAATACAGTGTCCTTTGCTTGTGACTAACAAATGCTATAAACCCCCTCTTCTCTTTATTCTACTCTTCAGTTTTCCCTGTGAGGAAGTTCACTTTAAAGAAATATTTATTTTACTAGGAGTATCTGAATTGAGCCAAATTGTTAAGGCAAAGTATGTTAGAAAGTAATTGATGGACATCAAAGGATATATATTATCAGGTTATCAAAGGGCTTGAATGATTTCATGGTTAGCACTAACTGGAAGTTTTTCATTTTTGCCCCATACAAAGGGAATCCAGGTGTTCACAGCTGCATGTAGGTAAGTGCTCAAGGGCTATAAATCTGGCCAGTATTAGACAGAGTTAGCCTTGCAGGTTTTGCTGGTGGTTGCCACCCAGCTCAGCGTCTTTTTTTTTTTTTTAAGATGTATTTATTTATTTGAAAGTCAGAGTTACACAGAGAGGGAGAGGCACAGAGAGAGAGGTCTTCCATCTGCTGGTTCACTCCCTGGCTGGCCGCAACAACCGGAGCTGCATGGCTCCAAAGCCAGGAGCTTCCTCCCAGGTCTTCCCACATGGGTGCAGGGGCCCAAGAACTTGGGCCATCTTCCACTGCTTTCCCAGGCCACAGCAGAGAGCTGGATCAGAAGAGGAGCAGCCATGAAAAGCCCATGAGAGTATTTCAGGCATGGAAAGCCAAGACACTCTGGCAAAAAGATCTCTGTGAGTGAGATCCCAGTGGAAAGAACAGGTCTTCAAAGAGGGAGGTGCCTTTCTCTGAAGGGAGGAGAGAACCTCCACTTTGACTATGACCTTGTCTAAACAAGATAAGAGCCGGAGAACTCAAGGGGCTTCCATAGCCTTGGAAACTCATGACTGGTGCATAGGGAGATTACTGATGCCATAAACAGGAGTGTCAATTTGTAAAGTCAACAACAGGAGTCACTGTGCACTTACTCCTCATGTAGGATCTCTGTCCTTAATGTGCTGTACACTGAGGCTTAATGCTATAACGAGTACTCAAACAGTATATTTCACTTTGTGTTTCTATGGGGGTGCAAACTGTTGAAATCTTTACTTAATGTACACTAAACTGATCTTCTGTTAAAAAAAAAAAAAAGAAAAGAAAAGAAACTATCAATTCCCAACTTGACTCTCACTGGGATTAAACATGACAATAGGTCTGATCTGATTTCATCATCATTTAAAAAAAAATCATCTATTATTTTTCACTTTATGTTTCTGTGTGGGAACAAACTGTTGAAATCCTTACTTAAGGTATACTAAGCTGATCTTCTGTATACTAAGATAATCGAAAATGAATCTTGATGTGAATGGAAGGGGAGAGGGAGTGGGAAAGGGGAGGGTGGTGGGTGGGAGGGACGGTATGGGGGGGAAAGCCATTGTAACCCATGAGACGTACTTTGGAAATTTATATTCATTAAATAAAAGATAAAAAAAAAAAAAAAAAAAAAAAAAAAAAAAAAAGGAGCAGCCATGATTCAAACCGGCACCCATATGGGATGCCAGCACCACAGGCAGCGGCCCCAGGTCAGCATCTTTTATCTACACAGATCTAAAGTATCTGATATTTGTTCCCTGTGCAATAGTTAATTCAGAATTAAGGCTATTTCTGTGTTTTCTTCAGAATTCAATTAAAGTTAAAAACAGAGGCAAGTTTGTACGCTTTAAAGTTCAGATCTATGAACCCGACATCCATGTTCTTCCTATTCTACATTCCTTGCTTGATTCATTTCTCTCACCCCTCTCCTCCAGTTTTCTCCCTCTCTTTTATTTTTAAATTTTTCATCATTAATTACATTTATTTGAAAGACAGAGAGACAGCATGCTCCTATCCACAGCTTACTCTTCAAATGCCCCCAACAGCCGAGATTGAGCCAGTCTGAAGCCAAGAGCCAGGAACTCTATCCAGGTCTCCCATAAGGATAGCAGGAATGCGCAGCTTGAGTTAACGTTAATTAACTTGAGTTAATGCGCTCCTGCCTCCCAGGGTGCACAGTAGCAGAAATTTGGAACTGGAAATGGAGTAGGGACTGGAAATCAGGATTCCAGTCATCTTATCTGGTGTTCCTAAGCCCACCCCTCACCGCTTTTCATTCTACTGGTTTTCCACTCTTCCTTATCCTAACCTCTTGATGTAGCCACCTGAGAGAAGAGAGAAAATAAGCCTAAACTTTTCTTCTTAAATTTTGGGAGTCAGTTGTTAGCAGTCTGGTATAGAATCACCAAAAGGGAAGACTGCAACTTTTTCTCCACCCATAGAATTCCTCGTATCTGACAATTTTCACATTGCTAAAGTTGCCATTTAATGCTTTCTTGCCTCCTGACTCTATCTAAATCTGTGGAGCTCATAAGCCAACATATTACTTTGAACAAAAGAGCTTTATTACCTTCCATAAAATCCTTAACTCCCTAAATTCCTAAACTATATCTGGATTCAGCCAACATGTCCATAAACTCCTGAAGTTTTACTGAGCTGTAGTTCAGTGTTTTCACATCTTCTGCCAATCTTTAGCAATCTTTAGCCAATTTTTTGTAGCCTCCAGGTCAGCATACATATTCCAATATTTTCTGCTTTACCAACTGGCACAAACTCAAGGAGGGTGAGGTAGCATTCAATAGCTACCTCTACTAGTTACGTTTCTTTTCACTTAGTGGTGCCAAATGTTTTAAAAATCAGACTTTAAAATGCTGATAAGGGGAACCTATGGTCCTTAGATGATCTCCAAACACGAAATCCTTACACTTGGAGCTCTCTGCCTGTTACTCCCATGTCATTTCTTGTGGATGTTGCAGAGAGCACACAGCAGGGAAATTGAGAGAGTGCTTGCCAAGGTTCGCCCATGCCTGAGACCTCAGCTGCTGACCAAGTGTTCAGGTACCCCGGGGATATGGGTACATGCCTTTGGGGATCATTTGGTATTTCCTATCCATATTTGGTATAGTCTGCTCTCCAGAAATCCCTTTAATATGTGTAATTAAATGTATATGAGTGTTTTCTTCCTCTTCAGTTGAATTCTTTTTATTTAAGATTTATTTATTTATTTATTTGAAAGGCAGAGTTACAGAGAGAGAAGCAGAGAGAGAGAGAGAGGCAGAGAGAGAGCGAGCTTCCATCTGCTGTTTCACTCCCCAGATAGCCACAACATCAAGGGCTGGGCCAGGTTGAAACCAGGAGTCAGGGGCTTTATCCAGGCCTCCCACGTGTGTGCTTTGGCCATCCCCTGCTGCTTTCCCAGGTGCATCAGTAGAATTTCACTCCTGAAGTTTTGTTACACAGATGAGTAAATTATAAAAGAAACCCATGTCCATGTAATCTCTTTAATGGACAATATACCTTTTCACTCTTAAATCTTAATCTCTGAACTACATGCTCTTCTCCTTTTCTTTAATTTTTTTCTCTACTTCCTCAGCCTCCCACAAGCATAGAAAGAACTTAGCATCAGAGATGGGGACAGGAAGGTTGGTCAGTAAGCTTGATTCCCCTCTGTGTTCTCACCCAAGAATGGGGGAACAAGGCCATGCCCAGGCCTTTAAGAAAATGAGAAGCACTTTGGGAAAGAGCTCCCTACCCAGAACTAAAAGACAACATTAAAGTTCATGGGCATAGACGCCAGCTTTCTCTTCTAATCCACAAACACAGACCATCAGGGCGAGGACTGAAGTCCTGACACCCTGAGAGGAGTTGTGCAGAACCTGGCACCACACACCATGGCCCCTCTCCCTACCTCTCTGAATCCTTCAAGGAGGATCACCTCATTCCATTTTCTGAAGAATGGTCAGAAAGGTGCTCCAGTTTCCACCAATTCATGCATAAAGAAACCTGGTTTTAACAAACAGGTAATCTGTTCAGGACTCCCCTAGTAACCAGAGTAGAGATGATGGAATTAGGGAACCCAACTGTGAGACATTGACGTCCTAGGATACAGCACAATCCTGGCACACTGGTCGTCTTAGGACGGACACTGGTTCTGCTTGACACCAACCTCTTTGCTTAACCTTCATGTGGTACTGGCCCAACTGTTAGCTCAAAGTTGTGATAGTATTTGACTTGTCAGCATAAGGACAGGCACATCATAGTTCCAGAAAGGCTCTTGCTGTGGTGGGTCTGTGAGTCCTTGCTCCTCTGTTTTGCAACTCTTTCCCTTCCTGCTGTGCTCATAATCTGTTATTCCATGAGTAGCCAGCAGCTGAAGGCAGGTTGATTCTCTTTCTTGGGCTGCTGTGAGTGTTGGATGCCTTAGGGCCTTGTGGGGTGTTCTGCATGAGGAGAAGAAGCCAGGTTGCATTAGGAGTCAGGTCTCTATCTTATTTCTGGTAATTAGCTTAGGAAGAAAAGGATTCAAATCTCTAAACCTACCATCACATCTTATGATTTCTTTTTCATGCTAAATATATATCCTATTCCTTAACTGAATTTATATCCATAATTTCACATGCTTTTCATAAAAAGGGACTGCAAAGTGGTATAAGCTTCATGCTCAACAAGCCCACATCTGCCTCTGTGAGTCCCTTTCTTGCTACCCACGTTTCTTTCTCCCTGCCCTGGATGGGGCTTCCATTTATCTCTCTCTCTATATATATATATACATATACTCTCAGTAATAAGTTTTGAGCAATCCCTTAACACTTGTATATTTGTTTATAAGTATAAGCATAAAGAAGTTACATGCAGAACATAATAAATGAAAATTCAAAATACAGTACTAATAACCAATGGTAGAAGTTTTAATGGTCTTTTTTTTCTTCAATAGACAATCATAGGAACAGTCATTGGTCCGCACTACTAGTAAGGCAGATTTGGTCTAAGTGGTTTCTTGATCTGCCATTTCTCTTTTTTTTTTTTTTAATTTATTTGAAAGGCCGAGTTACAAAGAGGGGGCTGAGAGAGAGAGAGAGAGAGAGAAATCCTCCATCTGCTAGTTCACTCCCCAAATACCTGAAACAGTCAGGGTTGGGCCTGGCCAAAGCCAGGAGCCAGAAACTGCATTCGGATCTCCCAGATGGGTGTCAGGGACCCACATACTTGAGTCATCACCTGCTAGCTCCCAAGGTACACATTAGCAGGAAGCTGAATCAGAAACAAAACTGAGACTCAAACTCAGGCACTTCAATAAGGAATGGAGCATCCCAAGTGACAGTTTAACTCATTGTACCACAATGCCTATTTACCCTCATCTCTTTTTTTTTTTCCAAAGATTTATTTATTTGAAAGAGTTACACAGAGAGAGGAGAGGCAGAGAGAGAGAGAGAGAGAGCTTCCCATCTGATTGTTCACTCCCCAAGAGCCAGGAGCTTCTTCTGGGTCTCCCAAGCGGGTGCAGGGGCCCAAGGAGTTGGGCCATCTTCTACTGCTTTCCCAGGCCATAGCAGAGAGCTGGATCAGAAGTGGAACAGCTGGGACACGAACTGGCATCCATATGGGATGCCAGCGCTTCAGGCCAAGGCTTTAACCTGCTGTGCCACACACAGCTCTGGTCCCACCCTCATCTTTTTAAAAAGTTTATTTTAGACCAGGCTTTTCTAGAACTAGATATACAGTGATACTGCAGGGATTATTCAGAAATCTATTGAATGTTATACCTTCTTAAAATTGTAGCTCTTCTTCCCAGCCCCCAATTAAAATTTCCTTGCAGCAACCTCATTGATCTAATTGATGAAATTTGTAATAAATTAATATTACTAAGGTAGAATTTCAGAATATATTTTTGAAAGTAGACTATTATTAAAATATTTAAAATTTGCTTCTATATTTATTACACTTATTACCTATTAGAAACCACTACAAAAATAGCTGATGGGCTCAGCTATTCTAAGGGGCTAAGAGCCAATAATTACCTAACACGTTATCCCTCCAGAGGCATATGAATCTTAGCCAACATTTCTTGAGAACTTTCAGGAATACTGTAGAAATCACTAGGGTGGTAGGATCAAACAAGGTATACTGGTAGGATCAAATAAGGGTATGGAAGGAGAGAGCTTTTGAAGACAGTACCAAGACTCCATTTCCATGTGCTTCTGGAGCATGCTACTCTTTAAGGGTCCTCTCTTTCAGATACAGTGGGATGAACTCAAACTTTCACTTAAGACAAGCAGGAGATGCGACTGTTGAAGTAGAAAGATGGCTACTATACAACATTACGAACTCAGGTCTCATCCCAGTTCTGCCACTTACAATGTGTGCTTTGGCAAGTCACTGTCAGGACCTCAGTCCCTACAGTAGGAATCTCAGATCTCTTTGAAACACAGTGGGGCAATGTAGCCTTGAGCTCCATTTCAGCTCTGTGGGCTGTTCTTTTGGTGGTACAGTGTTTCTACAGGATGCTAGAGAGGTCTGTGGACAGGGTTAGTGCCTGAGTTATAACTCACTTTGTCTACGCCCATGTGGGGTTTAGGCCAAATGATTCCACCTTCAATTTGTGTTTAATCTCACAGACAATTTCCTTGTTATTTAATGACTCTGATGCACATGTGTCTCTACATGGGAATTTTTAAAGCCTTTCACATGGGCAAGTTCTAGTCTGCCTGCCTAGCCCTGAATTAAATTAATAATTAGCCATACATAATGATCTAGGTATTAATCCCTGAATCATAAGATTGAAAAACTCCTTGAGAGGATTTCTATTGTCTCTGTGTACTCTTGTTTTCCCCTGCTCATATTAAGATGCTCATTATTGAGTGTGTGCTCTCTAGCTTCACCTGTAAACACCCTCCCCATCTTCCACAGCAACTTAAGTGAGGTGTTCGCCACACAATCTCCTTGCATTTACCTGATCACACCCAACTTTGCTGTGCATTGCACCTCTCACAGGCTGCCCAGCTCCTCCCTTGTGGTCTCATGATTCTTGGACATCACTGTCCCTACGTTGATACCAAATGCCTTTACTCTTAAGAATGCTTTCCTTTTCTGCCTTTCACTTCTTTCTACTTCTCCCATGTAAAAGGGCATCTAGGATCTTTCTAGTCTTAGAATCACTGCACCTTCTTAGAATCATTTTTTAGTGACACAGTTAATGTATTATTTTTGAGATGCATCAAGTTCTCCTTATAAATTGATAATGCATGCCACTAAAGGCTTCTTCAGTGTTCTGCCTCTAAGAAAACGACCTATTGTGCCAAAACATTCTTGCCTGACCTCTGAATCACTGAACACCAAACCACAACCCATTCTTTCTCCTAAACCAGGGTATCCAAGTACCTTTCCTGTATAAAGGTATGTTGACATGATGTGAGGTTGGAGTTTAACTTCCACTAGTAAATATTCTGAAGATGAATAATAAAATGGATTATTGAGATAATTGCAGCTGCATGGGACTGTGTAGAAAGGCCCCAAAGGAAAGTCAGAAGGCTGCCAGCTACCTATGATGGTAATTAACTTACAAAGTGCTGGTGATGGGAGGGCCTGCCCATGGCTCTTCCTCTCCTGTGCTTAGAGAAAGGGAAGCTAGAGGAATGGGTCAGGAGTCTGGGACAGGTATAATTCTCCTTCCCTAGAACAGCCACAGAAGATGAAGCCACTGCATAGTTGAGATCCCTGCTTCTTTGAATCTACCCAGCACATGCACTGGGCAGTCAGCAGTGGGAGCTTGAGCCTGGTTATTAATTTTAGTAGAAGCAGGTATTTATCGTTTTAAATGATATCTATGGAAAAGCAACAGAGGGATAATCATTTGTTTCTAATCATCGTCCTTAATTTGTTTTAACCACTAGAACAGGCCCAAGTAAAACTGAGGCAGAGATTTCAGGACCCAGTGGGAAGCCACCTTGGTGTCAGCTACTATTTATTGAGTACCTACTATGTACCAGTACTCCAATATTTAATCAGTCCTCAGCAAAGTGCAGGTTCCAATACTTGCCCTCAAAGAGTTGTTCTGAGTGCTTCAATGATGTGACATATCACACAATATTGGACACTTGATCTGCCCTCAAAATTGGCAGTAATTACTTTGTTCTTATTTCATCATCACAAAAAAGCCAGTGAGGTAACAGGCATCCAACCTACAATGTCATTTGGCTCCTCTGCCTAATACCTTCAAGGTCTCATGCACAGAAAATAATAATAATGCTACTGAATTTGCAACAGGCTACAATTTACATAATGCATTTACATATGTTATCTTCTTTAATATTCAAACGCTACTTTTGAAGTAAGAATTAGTTTCTACATTTCAGAAATGAATATTTGAGTTGGAGAGCACTCAAATGACTTGTTCAAGGTCACACAATTAACACAGGCCTCAAACCTATCAGAATTCACTGGTGAAAAGACTATGTTCTCAAAGTTATGACTGTGATGGCATTAAGTTTGCCTTCCATTCCTAATCCAAAATATTTCTCCCTCATTTAAATAGTCCTAGAATCTTCCCACTAAGAGCACACATTTGATATCTTGGACTTCCAAAAGGTTCTTGTATACATGATAATATTCCCCGAGGGATAGGTGACATAATAAGCCATACTTCAAACTTTTCTAAATAATGCATTCACATATTTGTGATTGTATTAGGTTCCTGTGGCTATTGTAAAAGACTACTACAAACTTCGTGTCTTAGAATCAACAAATTCATTATCTCACAATTCCAGAGGCCAGAAATCCCAAATCAGTATGACTATATTAGGGGTGGGGATGTCAGGGATCCAGATTCTTATCTCTGAACACAAAAGAATTGGAGGATAAGACATGGTTAGCAGAAAAATAAGATTTATTAGCAAATCAAAAGAACATAGTTAAGAGGAAGTATGGGCACACTTTAAAGTGAGTTGCAATCCATGATGTTCAGGGTCATCCCTTTATGTGATCTGTGTCTGGGCAGAGTTTTCCAGGAAAGGATAGATACTTCAAGGAATTTGGTGACAGCCCTATTTCTGGCTTTTTTAGGAACTGTTGGAAGTATCATGACATCAGGTGCATGACTGGAGTGGGAATAACAGCCATAGTAACTTATTATAGTGGTATTATAATTGGCTATAGGTCATCAAGGGGACACAGTCAGCAGCCATGTTGGAAATTTTCAGCAGGTACTGGCTGTGGGAGGAGCTTTGCTGCAGTTAGGTTTTCAGGCTGCCAGCCATTGGAGGAATTTTAGAGTTGGCCCGGGTGGTGAGGGTATGCTGACGTCTTTCCTCCAGCTCTCTGTCTGCTCTCTTTCTATAACCTTACCTAGACAACTGAACCAAAATCAGGGCCTGGCCCTCTGAGATTGTCAGGAGGAAACTGCTCTTCCCTCTTTCAGCTTCTGATGGCTGCTACAATTCGTAGGCTTGTAGTCCTGTAGGGTTAGGGAGAAATGAGAAGTGCTTGCTCATGGATATGTTTTTTGGGAGAGGGGGCTGCAGTGATGAAAATGGTTTAAAATCGACAGGTGTGATGACTATACAACTCTGCATATTAAAAAAAAACCCCGTATTGAATCGCACACTTTAAATGGGTAGATTGTATGCTGTGTAAATTTTATCTTAATAAAGCTATTTAAAGTGAATATGATAGAGCTATATGAACCAATAAAGATAGCTGTTTTTGTCTTTTTAAATAAAAGTTATAGAATGAACAGTTTAAATAAATATATGATACATTTCAGTGTTTAGAATACAAGGCATATAAAGATGTGCACATCTAATAACATATATACACGTGTGTGTGTGTGTGTGTGTGTGTGTAGAGGAAGAGGCAGAGTGAGAGAAAGAGAAATGGGAGGTGAACATGCCATCCTGGATAGTCAACTCTTGACAGTTGGATTGGTGGAAGGGTGGAAAGGGGATTTCACTTATTATTCCCAATCATTAGGAAGATGCAAGTACTGAAAAACTAAAGGAAAAAAGAGAGAGATTACTTTGTCTGCACATAACAAGATGTCTTTGGCGTTCCCTTACGGCTGCTGCAAACGTGATGGAGCAGCTGGGACTCGAACCCATGCCCACATGGGATGCCGGCACCACAGGCAGTAGCTACCCCAGTGTACTATGCAGTGACAGCCTTTGCATGTCTTCAAGAAGTACTTCTAGGGCCGGCTCTGTGGTGTAGCGGGTAAAGCCACCACCTGTGGTGCCAGCATCCCATATGGGCATGGGTTCGAGTCCCAGCTGCTCCATTTCTGATCCATCTCTCTGCTATGGCCTAGGAAGGCAACAGAAGATGGCCTAAATCCGTGGGTCTCTGCACCCATGTGGGAGGCCTGGAAGAATCTCCTGGCTTCCGGCTTCGGATTGGCCCAGCTCCGCCTAGTGCAGCCATTTGGGGAGTGAACCAGCAAATGGAAGATAGCTCTCTCTCTCTGCTTCTGCCTCTCTGTAACTCCACCTTTTAAATAAATAAATACATTTTTTAAAAAAGAAAAACACTTATTCATTTAGTGGCTAAATAATAACAATAATAAATTAAACCCTATCGCCCAAAGATAGGCATTGTTCCCATTTTGGTGTCTAATACCTCTTTAATTTTTTTCCTCTTTCTCTATCTCTCTCTCTACACACACACACACACACACATATGTAAGAGTATATATGCAGAGGTGTATATGTAGTATGTATCAATAGGATGATATTGTATTTCTTTTCTTCTAACCTGCTCTCTCAAAATCATGGAGATGCAGTGTCAATGGATATGGATAAAATCTTTCTTTTAATGGCTACATTGCTATTTCATTCTTTTTATTGAACCAGTTCCCTGTTTACAGACACTCATGTTTTCCCCTATTGTAAACAGTGCTGCAGTGACCCTTGCTCTCCCTGTGTTCTGACACCATGGTAAGAGAGCATCCATCTCTGTGAGATAAAGTGACATTGCCAGTCAAGCAAAAAGATCCACCAATGCTATGAGACATTTACAATTATCATAAATAAAAATCAGAATTGCTCTTGCTTTTTTCTCCATGAATATTTTTTCTCTTTCTCAAAAAAGTAACATTTTTTAAATGTTTAAATTTATTTTTTAAAATGTTTTTTAAATGTTTTAAACATGTTTTAAAATGTTTAAATTTTTAAAGGAAAAAAAATTTCAAAAGGAATCCTTTCAGGTAAGGGAAAAACTGAAACCATGAATTCAAAAGACATATTAAAGGGGAAAAAAACCTCTCCTTCCTGATATTAATTTCCTGCATTTAAAAATAAAAGTCCATTTCTTCAGTTGTTTTAAAAGGGAGACTACCATGTTATTTATCCTGAAAAGAACAGATTACATTAAGGCCTGACACAAATTGACAAAAGCCAGAGGATTCAAACTGAGCACTGTCCCTGTATCCCTAACTCAAGCATTTTAAAGAAAAAAAAAAGTTTTAAGGAAAAGATTGTGCTCCAATCAAAGCATGCCTTTAAAGAATATAGTAGTAACTCAGTAGGAAAGTTAAAACTGTATCTAGCCTTTCATGCTTTCATTGTGAGAACTGAAAACATTTCTTTATGAACACACTAAAAAAGCATAATGGGAGAGACCTCGCTGAATTAGTGGCTGGGGAGAGTAAGAATCCAGCCAGCCTGACACACAGAACAACCCTGCATCTGCAAAGGCAGAGAGGAAGACATAAACTACCTTGTAATTAACCTGCACGGAAGTGACTGCCTATATCCCAGGAGTGGAAGAGAGCTAGGAGGGAATACACTGTAGGGAATCTGTGCATGTCCTTATCCTAATGACCATTAAATATAACAGAAGCCATTTATTCTCCAAGCCAGTCTTTCTGAATGATCATTTGTACTTGAACTTGCCGTTACCCAATGCTGTCTTCTGCCAGTTGTCTAATCTTTGCCAATTGCCTTCTAACACATCATTTGTAAAGGGCCCACTCAGATTTACCATACTTTCCTTCTTTCAATCTTCACCACCTTCTTGTGCTTCCCACCCCCTCTCAGCTTCCCACCCACACCCACAGCTGAAACTGCTAGGTCCCCTGGGAATCCTGTCAACACAGCAGATTGTAAAGAGTGGTGGAAGAGCCCTCTTATCACACATGATAAGACCACTTGTTAATCAGTTAATCCAAAGTTACTTCAAGTGGGGACTGATTTAAAATGAGGCTATACTTAAACATTTATTTTAATGCATATCCACTTGGCATCTGTTGATGAAGGGATGAGGGTGCTTCCTGCTGTCTGGACCCTCTGGAGTTTCATGGCATCTTGTATAAACCATATCCACATTGCATTTCTACAATTTCCAGCCAGGGGTTTCTTTGAGAAAACTTAATGATATTTGCAAAGCAATTTCACTGCCAAAAAGCTGTCCACATTCTTTACAGCTTTTTCTAAAAGATTTTATGGTTGTCTTACCCACCCCTATTTCTACTGCCTACTTTCTAAAAACTTTACCCCTTAGGGCCTGCATTATGATGCAGCAGGTTAAGTCACTGAGATACCAGTTCTTGTCCCAGCTGCTCCACTTCCGATCCAACTCCTTGCTAATGGCCTCTGAAAGCAGTGGATGAGGGCCCAAGTATAAGAGCCTCAGCCACCCACGTTTGAGACTGGAACAAGCTCTTGGCTCCTGGCTTTGGCCCAGCCCAGAGCTGACCATCACAGCCATCTAGGGAAGCGAACCAGCAGATGGAAAATCTCTCTCTCTTTCTCTAACTCTGACTTTCAAAATAAATAACTAAATCTCAAAAAAAAAAAAAAAAAAACAAACAAAAAAAAATAAAGTTCATCCCATCAAGTCTTTCCAAAGCACTTAGCTTTGCCTTTCATAGATTCATAAAAAAGACATTCATATTTTGACTGATAAATGGCATCACTCTATTTAAAAGGGCAATGACAAACAGGTTTGGAAACAAACTAAAAATACCACTGGTTCTTGGTGTGTACTACGTTCACCTGGTAGGGAGCCACTAGCAATCATCTTATAGTGGGTTTTATGGAGAGAGCAGTTGCTAATCAGTTTGGTGGGTCTGATTTGGCAAAGCAACTAAATGGATACTAATTAAAAACACTTCTCCAGCGGGACAGGCATTCAGCATAGCAGTTAAGAAGCCTCAGGCATGCCCATATCCGATATTGAATGCCTGGTTTAAGTCCTTGCTCCTCTTCTCATTCTAGCTTCCTGCTACTGGACACCCTAGGAAAAAGAAGATGATGGGTCAAATTGTTGGGTCCCTGCCACCCATGTGGGAGACCCAATTTGAGTTCTGGGCTCCTGACTTCAGTTTGGCCCAGCCCTGGCTGTTATGAGCATTTAGTTAGTGAACAAGTAGATGGAAAAATCTCTCTCTCTCTGCCTTTCAAATTAAAAAAAGAAAATGTATCTTTTAATTGAGAAAGAATATGGTAAAAGTTACAATATCTTTTTAAAAATAACCTTCTACAGATCCCCCAAGCTATATATTTTGGCATCTGAGCAATTTATGATAACCGCTAAAGAAACCCGTGACATAGTTGATTACCATAAACTTACTTTGTGACCAAAGTAAGGGTACTATTTAAAGGCACCAAGATAGCTTGGATGCTGTCCAATTAAAACACCTACTAGTCATTAAGCACCTGGAAGATGTGCTGTGTCCTCAATGACTGCTAGTTCTGACCATTGAGAGCTCATGTTCTGGACCTTACTCACAAGTGATTAAGCAATGTTCTGCTGTTTCTTCCAACTTGGAAAGTTTTTATGAAGCCATACATGTGCCTAGAACTTCCTCTCATGGGGTCCATGAGAGATTCAAGTGTTTGTGCTTTCCCTCGATAGGAGTCATCACAGAATTATCATTGAGACACAGACTCTCATGGGCAATAGCAAGAAGACAACAGTAAGGGAGGCCGGCATGATAAGCTATACATTAAGTATGAATATATGGCATATAGTATACATTTTTATATGCTACATTAAAAAACAGGTTTACTACACATAACTTTCAACCACATATATTCTCTTGTCTTTTTCTCCAAGCGTCCTGCATGTTTTAATTTTTAAACCTGAGGATGATGCTTACTTTTATGCTTTGCTTAGTTTATATAAACCAGAGCATGCTTTTCACATGCAGCTTCTTGTTTGCAAATAAACCCAGCTGTTGGAGGGCACCGCATATCATCTAATTACAGAAAATAATCGTGAATATCTTTTAGTATCCTCCTGTCCTACCCTGGTTTCCAACCACTTGGTAAGGGCCTCTTTCATTTCAGGAAACATTTATTCTGGTATTACTTTCTTTCTTTCTTTTTTTCTTTCCAACTCATTCTAAAAGAGTGTGCCATTGGCAGCTGGAGAGCCCTTTTCAGTTCTCCTCTGACAGACCACAGGGAGGCCACAGCTGAAGGAAGGGAAGCCGTGGCCATCTGAACAGATGAGCGCAGACTTTTATTTTGAACTCCCTCTAAAGGGAGACAGGACCCAACAGATTCAAACACTTGCTTGGAAAAAAGAAAAAAGAAAGCTCCAAACTACTTTACAGTGTTAGCCCAAGCTCCCGAATGCCAAGTCCCAACCCATAATAAATTTTATTGCAATGTTATAAACTCCTGAAAAGAGGAACTTGGAATAAAGTGCTGACACAAGCCGTGAGATCCGTGCCACTTCATTCTTGTGGGCTCTGTCCTGACATCAGCACACGTCTAGGGTAAAACCCCAAAAACTAAAAAATTGTTTTGCCCATCAGACAGATTCTTTGATTTTTCTCTTAAGCTAATTTTAATAAAAAGAACTGGGGTGGGGGAGGCCTCATCAAAGACGAATCAGGACTCTTGCAAACAATATATGACTGGGTGTGGATGCTCATGGTTTGGACCTCAAAGACTTATTTAGCCAAAGTTAAATTCATCTTGCAAATAAAGCAGACCTATGGGGGGAGGGTTGTGGGAGGTGATTATTCATTTAAATGACAGTTTTATGTACTATAATTATAGTCATTAATGTAGGCACAATTACTTTATCATACATTACCCGGATCAAAGAAGACTTCTCAAGAATCAGTTGTCAGCATATAGAGTCAATACAGAAATTAAACTAAATAGCAACTGGAAAATTTTGCTTAAATGATGCCCTAGAGGTTAAAGCAACAATAAGTGGAAGTTGCAGAGTGAGAAAATTAAAAAGACACACTAGAGGTCACTGTTGCTGCTTGAGCAGAAGTTGTATCCATATATACATGTGTTCATATGTAATAACACTTTATATATGTGTAAAAGAATATACTTATGTTATGTACTCTGTGTGAATGTTGGCAAAACACTAAAAAGGTTGGTTCCTTCATTAAGCTAAAAAAGTATGTCATGGTATTTTTTCTGGAAGGTATGTAAACAAATATTTACAGATAGAATATAAAAACAAGTCTTAATTTTCATATCATATCAAATACTTCATTTCTGGTGAAAAAAGTCTTGTAACTAGTTTGTACATTTTTAAAACACCTTTCATCTCTATATTCACTTAGATCCAAAAGCAGAAGTAATTGAGAAATCCCGGTTGCCATGCTGTTTCTTATTAGGGGAAATGATCCCACCTCTTAGCACTGTACAAAACTGTGAGATTGTTAAATAGGGATAATATATTTAGTCCCACCTTTGAAGCTGTATGGGGAAAGAGTTTTTTAGGTACAGTAAGTCTGAAAAATGTTGGGACAGGCATGGGAATTGTTAGTAAAAGATTTCAACTCTACATACATAAAAGGAAATTATTTTAGGAAAATAACTGTTCTCCCTGGTGGGCCATTGTAAATGTAATGAATCTAACAGAAAGAATTCCCTTCTTTGTAGCTCCCGCAGGAGACTCAAGATCTGTCTGCCTCCCACCAAGACTTCAGGTGCTCAAAGGTGCTCAATGATGCATTTTGTTCATAGAGAAGCAGCAGATCCTTCCCAAAAACTCACAACTAGGCCTGAGTGAATTAACAGAAAAAATTAAATGCTGAAAGGTGTACCCCAAGAAGAGCATCATCTATTCGCAAAGAAGGAAATCCATAAGTGCATTAATGCCCATCAGTGTTCTTGTTAAAGTGTTAGGGTATAGGAATTGGTACGACAAACATCAGCCCAGAGTCTGAGGTTCCAGCGTAGGTCTTGACATGATGTTTGCAGAACTTCCTTGCCTTCTGTCCCTTGCACAGAAAACATGCACTTGTTTGATCGCGCCAAGCCTACCAAAAATGAAAAACGGAGTGAGGGGCAGGAAACTGCTCTGTACTTTTCTTTGCTGAATTTGTACAGGACTCTCCATTGTGTTTTTGGCTTTGTCCACATAGATGATCACAGTCCTGGGAATGATTAAAGTTCAAAGAGTTGGGTAATAACTTCAGTAACTGGGTGCTTTCTACAAGTTCCCCAGGCATGGGCAAAATAGATTTTGAATTTAATTTGGGTATTTCAATGGAGAACTCCATATTTCTAAGAGTAGTTTCCAAGTATCCTTTGTTAAATTAGTGGTTGCAGTGACAGAAGGCCATTAGGCGGCTCACAGCCCTAACAGGCATCAGAAGTGCGTGCTGTGCCAGTGCGACACTTGGTGTGGAGAACAGTGTATGTGATGGACTGGGTGCCTTTACTGTCCAGCGTGGGTGAAATGGGAAAGGTCTTGAGTGTTCCAAGGCTGATTTTCTCCTTGTTAAAAGGATATAAGAATTTCTGCCTCTCCAGGAAAGATGATATAAGTTATTGGTTGTAAGTGGTTGGCAACCAGGCTGAGCATGGGAAAAGCTTTAAGTAAATGTCAATGGTCATTGTTGTCACAGAGGAAGTCCATGGAACTCCTGTTGGCCTCTCAAAGAGGGACCAGTGCTGTGTTTACATTTACAAGCAGTTTTGCAACAACAACAGCAACATAAGAAAACAGCAGTTGAAGACAGCAGCTTGTTGTTTGAGGCAGGGCAGGAGCAGAGGCAGAGAGGCTGAAACAGGTCTTAATTAACAGTTGTGTTTCTGTTTTCCAGTTTTGCGTATACAAAGTTAAACTTGGACTTTAGGGAAAATAGGACACTTTACTATTATAACATAAAACTATTACCATACATTCTTTAGTTAAGAAAATTGAATACATTTTGTTAACCAAAAAAAAAAAAAAAAAAAGGACGCTAAATATGTTTGAGTTTTGCGCCTTGTAACAATTTTTTGAAAATGCCCTATTATCCACAGCCTGGTTGGAGGATTGGGTGTTCATTGAAGTCAGCCACATTTAAAAGCAGCCGCACAGCTCTTACAAGGTTGAAAACCACTGCCCTCACTGGCTCTGGTTGCAATTATAATATGCAATACATTTTGTTTTAAATGGAAGCTTTTATAATGAAATTTGGAAGCCAGCGTCATTTCCCTTCCTTTGCTTACTACAAAAAAGAGGATTTGAGGGTAGACAATAAAGAAAATAGCAAGGAACTATTATGTGACCTTGGGCAAATCTCTACAGTGGCTGAGCCTTGTACGCACACACACACACACACACACACATACACACGCGCATTCTTAGTTTTTAAATTCTTTTGCAAAACTATGTAAGCAAAAAGTAGAATGGAGAGTTGGCAGTTCCTTGATTATTTTGAATAATGGTTATATTGACCAAATTGAATAATTGTTACCAAATTTTCTCATTAGCCAAATTGCTAAGTCTTCAATGGAATCTTACTTAAGAAGTACTGCCTAGAGTGGGAGAAATGAAGAATTTCTTTCCCACGTGGGTATACAAAAGAGCTATGAGCAGTTCAACCAGGAAAGGATTCTGGGGTAGAGAATGCCATAGTTTCATGTTCTCCTCTTACTGCAATGGAAGCACTGGAATTGCCTTTTAGACTAGATTAAAACATTTTTAAAGCCCTTGTTCTCAGCCACACCCTGGAACACTGCTTCTGAGTTGCTTTTATTTTATTAACATTCTGGGTCAACAAAACAAGGGGTTGGGCAGAAATACAGTAAATGTCTACCACTTAACAAAAAAAAAAAAAAAAAAAAAAAAAAAAAAAAAGAGGTTTCCCCAAATGGATTTTTTAAAAAGTTCCCTCAGTCAGTAATTCTGCTATGCTGTCCATAGGCAGTTGTTTGACTCTGGAGTGTTCATTAGGTGCTGGTTGTGGAGGCAAATTGGTTACGCTTCCATAACATGGAAGGTAAATGTTGTGCAAGTATAGCTGAGGAGATAACCAGGGTCCCGCCTGTTGTGTTGGGTATGCTATGAATGACTTCCGTCCGATACTTGTTTTTTCCCTTTGTTGACAACAATGTTGCCACATTAGGGACTTTCATGGCACAATTAGACTTTAATAATAAATGCAATGTTGCAGCTCTCCAGGCAGCTCTGCAGAAGAGAGACACTGAGTGACAAAGAGGTAGTGAGGAGGAGAGGTCAGTGCAGGAACTCCTTCATAAGGGCTCGGGGATAAAGAAACACTGGCAGTCTCAGAGTGAAGAGAGAGCAACAGAAAGGACTAGAGAGCTGACATCCGCTGTTAGGTTTTTTGCCTAATTTATTAATTTAGTGTTTTCCTTTGCGTGGAGAATTCACTGCCAAAACACTTCCCACCAGAGGGAGATGTCTGTGGCTTTGTATAGAGGAAGGGATTCCTTCAATGCCTCTGCCCCTTTCTTTCTTTTTTTTTCAGATAGTATTTAATTGATAAATTGAATAATATTTTATGCTTTTTATTCTACTATGGTAACTTCTTTTTTGTTTTTATTTTTACAATTTTTTATTTATATAAGGTGAACAAATTTCATTTATTTCATATATATATGTATACACACACACACACACACACACACTTAAGAGCATAGTGACGTTTCCCACTCTACCCTCCCTTCCTGCCCACACTCCCACCCTCCTTTCTTCTTCCTTTCTTATCTTTTCTTTTAATTTTTACAATGACATACTTTCAGTTTATTTTATAATCATAAGATTAACCCTCCACTAAGTAAAGGATTCAACAAATAGAAGAAGAAAAAAAAAAAACACTGTTCCTCCACAGTAGAAACAAGAGCTATAAACAATAATGAACTCTCAAAATGTCAGTTTTGCTAATCTACACTACATTATTTGTACTCTATTAGTTACCACAGGTCAGGAAAAACAGTATTTGTCTTTTTTGGACTTTCTTATTTCACTAATTATAATAGTTTCCAGTTGCATCCATTTTGTTGCAAAAGACCATTTCATTTTTTTTTGTAATGGCTGAATCATGTTCCATAGTGTATAAAACTACATATTCTTTATCCAGTCATTGGTTGATAGGCATCTAGGTTGATTCCATATCTCAGCTATTGTGAATTTAGCTGGTATAAATGTACTCTTCCTTTGGGCAGATTTCATTTCCTTTGGGTAGATTCCCAGGAGTGGAATGGCTGGGTCTGTGGTGGATCTGTTTTCAGATTTCTGAGCAGTCTCCACACTGTCTTCCACAATGGCTGTTCCAGTTTACATTCCCAGCAACAGTGGATTAGGGTACCTTTTCCCCCACATCCTCATCAGCATTTATTGCTTTTTGATTTCTATATGAGAGTTATTCTAACTGGGGTGAGGTGAAATCTCATTGTGGTTTTGAATTGCATTTCCCTGATGGCTATTGATCCTGAGCATTTTTTATCATGTGTCTGTTGGCCATTTGTATTTCATCCTTTGAAAAATGCCTACTCAATGCTCCTTTGCCCATTTCTTAGCTGCACTGTTTGTTTTGTTAATGTCCAGTTTCTTTATGAGATTCTGGATATTAATCCTTTATCAGTTGCTTAGATTGCAAATATTTTCTCCTTTTCTGTCAGTTGACTCGAACTGGCACCCATATGAATGCTGGCACTGCAGGCTGAGACTTTACCCACTATACTGCAGTGCCAGCCCCTCTTGTGTTTCCATATTAATTTTAGCATCGTTTTTTCTCGACTCAATCCCTTTCTATTTCATGATTTCAAACAAGTCACTTCTCTCCAGACATTAGAAGTTTATAGTGCAATAAGGAAAATGTATTGGAATGTCCTTGAGAGTCTTGTGCTGAAAGAGAAATGGGGTCTCTGGACTCAAGCAGTGATGTAATTGCAGGACTACTTTCACCAAAGTGCAACCTCTTTCACCAGAGGTTGAAGGAAAGCTGTCTTCTCCAGCGCTTCTCAAAACTTTGGCCACTGGCACAATGTTGTCATCAGAACCACTGGGAAGCCTATTTGGAAAGTTGCACTGCCCGGGGTCCTACCCAAGACCTGCTGAATTGTCATCTCGGGCTTGGAACCTTGGAATCTGATTTCAATCAACTCCCTGGTTAGTTTTTATTTTTCTGGTACAATATCTTTGTGAGAAACATTGCCAGTTCACTACCAGCACTTAGTTTTAACAAGAGCTCAGTTCTTGGCTTAGTGTGGACTTTCTTGGTGTATGGATAGAGCAGATCTAGGTCCCACTCTTGTTAAAGGACATTGAGAGAGAGCAGGTATTTTATGGTTTACTCCACAAACCTCATTTTGAGACAATGGAGTAAGAGTATCCGCGATGATCTAGGAAGTTTTAATTAATTGGGCAAAATATAGGGAGACATCCATTGACCACATCTGCCATAGCAGTCAGCAATTAGAGGTACAATCCTAACAGTCAGTGAAATAAAATTATAAGGTAGATTGTTATCAGCTTGTTGATTTTCTTCCGGTTATCTGTACACTCTGAATAATTATTTGAAAGCATTATTTTCAAGTCCTAAGTTTTAGCTGTTTTTACTGCCATTGTAGTTCTCATTGCAAGAGACACAGAACTTTCCACTCTCTTAAGATTGTTAAAAATCCTCATATAGCACCCGGCATCATGGCATACCAGGTTAAGCCACTGCCTGTGGTGCTAGCTTCCCATATGGGTGCCAGTTCATGTTCCAACTACTCCACTTTTGATTCAGCTCCCTGCTAATGGCCTGGACAAGCATTGGAGGATGGTCCAAATGATTGTGCCTCTGCAAACACAAGGGAGAACTGGAACAAGTTCCTGTCTTTTGGCTTGGGCTTGGCCCAGCCCCAGCCATTGTGGACATTTGGGGAGTTACAACAAGATCTCTCTCTCTCTCTCTCTCTCTCTCTCTGTGTGTGTGTGTGTGTGTGTGTCTATAACTCTGCCTTTTGAATAAATTTTTAAAAAATCTTGACATAGGAAGCACTAGGATACTATATTTATGTGTGCCAAAGGGCACAAAGTAGAATGCATCAAAAATCAAATATTAAGTTGCTCACTTCATACTCTATACCCTGTCAGATAAATGTGTAAGAAGACTAAATTTTTTTCAACTTTTATTTAATAAATATAAATTCCAAAGTACAACTTTTGAATTATAGCAGCTTTTCCTCCCAAAACCTCCCTCCCACCCACAACCATCCCATCTCCCACTTCCTCTCCCATCCCACTCTTCATCAAGATTCATTTTCAATTATCTTTAAATACAGAAGATCAACTTAGTATATACTAAGTAAAGATTTCAATAGACTGCACCCACAAAGACACACAAAGTATAGAGTACTGTTGGGGTAGTAGTTTTACTATTAATTCGCATAGTACAACACATTAAGGACAGAGGTCCTACATGGGAAGCAGGTGCACAGTGACTCCCATTGTTGATTTAACAATTGACACTTTTGGGGCTGATACTGTGGCTCACTTGGTTAATCCTCCGCCTGTGGCGCTGGCATCCCATATGGGCACTGAGTTCTAGTCCCAGTTCTCCTCTTCCAGTCCAGCTTTCTGCTGTGGCCTGGGAGGGCAGTGGAGGATGGCTCAAGGTCTTGGGCCTCTGCACCTGCATGGGAGACCAGGAGGAAGGATCCGGCTCTTGGCTTCAGATCGGTGCAGTGCCAGCCATGGCGGCCATTGGGGGGGTGAACCAATGGAAGGAAGACCTTTCTCTCTGTCTCTCTCTCTCTCTCATTGTCTATAACTCTACCTGTCAAATAAATTTTAAAAATTGACCCTCTTATTTATGACGTCAGTAATCACCTGAGGCTCTTGTCATGAGCTGCCAAGGCTATGGAAGCCTCTTGAGTTCACCAACTCTGATCTTATTTAGACAAGGCCATATTCAAAGTGGAAGGCATTTGGATCTGGCTGAAGAGCCCACGAGAGTATTTTAGACATGGAAAGCCAAGACACTCTGGCAAAAAAAACAACAACAACAACAACAAAAAACAACAACAACGACAACAACAACAACTAAATGAAAGATCTCTGTGAGTGAGATCCCAGTGGAAAGAACAGGCCATCAAAGAAGGAGGTACCTTTCTCTGAAGGGAGGAGAGAACTTCCACTTTGACAATGAGCTCAAAGAGGGCTTTCATGGCCTTGGCAACTCATGACTTGAGCCTGGGGAGATTGCTGACGCCTTAAACAAGAGTGTCAATTTGTTAAGTCAACAACAGGAGTCACTGTGCACTTACTCCCCATGTAGAATCTCTGTCCTTAATGTGTAGTTCAATGTGAATTAATGATATGACTAGTGCTCAAACAGTATTTGGCACTTTGTGCTCTGTGTGGGGGCAAACTGATGAAATCTTTACTTAATATATACTAAATCAATCTTCTGTATATAAAGATAATTGAAAATGAATCTTGATGTGAATGGAATGGGAGAGGGAGCGGGTGGGAGGGAGGTTATGGGGGGGGGGACCATTGTAATCCATAAACTGTACTTTGGAAATTTTTATCTACTAAATAAAAGTTAAAAAAAAAAAAAACAAAGTGGAAGTTCTCTCCTCCCTTAAGAAAAAGGTACCCCCTTCTTTGATGGCCTGTTCTTTCTGCTGGGATCTCACTCACAGAGATCTTTCATTTAGGTCATTTTTTTTTTTGCCACAATGTCTTGGCTTTCCATGTCTGAGAAATTCTCATGGGCTTTTTAGCCAGATCCGAATGCCTTAAGGGCTAATTGTGAGGCCAGAGTGCTGTTTAGGGCATTTGCCATTCTATGAGTCTGCTGTGTATCCTGCTTCCCATGTTGGATCATTCTCTCCTTTTTAATTCTATCAATTATTATTTGCAGACACTGGTGTTATTTATGTAATCCCTTTGACACTTAATCCTATCTTTTTGATCAATTATGAACTTAAACTGATCACTTTACCAAGTTAAGATGGCATTGGTACCTGCCACCTTGATGGGATTGAATTGGAATCCCCTGGCACGTTTCTAGCTCTACCATTAGGGGTATGTCTAAGTGAGCATGTGCCGAACTGTACATCTCTTCCTTTTTTATTCTCAGTCTTATATTTATGTGTGCCAAAGGGCACAAAGGAAGATGCATCAAAATTCAAGTATTAAGTTGCTCACTTCATACTCTATACCCTTTCTGTCACATAAATGTGTAAGAAGACTAAAAATTTTAAATAAATATATATCTAGGTTAAGGAAAAAGCATACTGCACAAAAATTTCATTTTTGTAATGCTCAATGAGATAGGAGAGAGGGATATTTATAGTTCTGCAGATGACTTAATAATCACTGCAAAAGGAACTCATCCATCCTTCCAACTGGCTTGAAAGGAGTTTGAAACCAATAAAATATATTTGTGTCCAAGCCTAGAGTGGAGTGCAGGCCCCATATAACAGACCTGAGACATACTGGCCCAAGGAGCTTAACTGATGTCAAATGTAAACCACTTTTCAAAAGCATGTTATCAGGTCCACATCAGACTATCCATTTTGATAATCTCATCCCATTTTTCAATTTATTGCTGAAAGGAGAAATAGATTAATGAGAATCCAAATCCCCTTAGAAAGAAAACCTTCCTTATAAGGCATGCCTGAAGAGAGACTTGGAAAACTGACTTACTCTGCCTTTGTTTTGCCAAATAACATTTAGATCATTTATACTTGAAAAATTCTTAACCCAGGTCAGTGTGGCCTACTAGATTAAATATGGATGGGAAAAAAGAAACAAGATGATGATGATGATAAGGATGATGATAATAACGCATTTTAGGTAAGCTACAAATCTCCAAACCCTGATTTACTTGTGTGTATGATGGACATTGGGGCAAACTCCTCTGATCCAGCTCAGATACAACAATAACAAAATGGCTTCACGTTGCATTTGCAAATGGCGTACCACATAAAAGAAGCTTTTGTTGAAGGAGCATTTAAAATGTTCAGCTCCTAACTATACAAGATACATTCTTACAAGTACCCCAGAAAAATAAGAGAAAGCATTCACATAGAATGATCACTGAAATAATTGAGTGGTTTGTGTCAGCACAGGAGGAGACATAATATTGATGACATCATTTTACAGAAGAAGAAATGAGAGCCTAAAAGAAGTATTCTTTGTAATTTCAAAATAAGCTGCCTCCATTAGTTCTTCAGCACAGATATGACACTGCAACATCTTCAGGATGAAACTCTTTAGATGTCCAAAGTTGAAATAAGGACACAGCTCTCCAGATAATCAGGCCAAAAGACTTCATTTTAAAGAATGGGAAATTCTGCTTTGAAAAATTCTATTTTTATAATCAATTGGGTTCTCAGTTGAGGTGGAGTGAAATGTTGTTGTTTCTTTCCAAATGTTACTGCCCTCTGGGAAAAGGTAAACTGTACTTCTTTCTAAGCAAGTTTATTACCCAAAGGTTAACTTAATCTACCCCAGGCACCAAAGTCATTTTCAGAGACTGTCACTGCCACCGAAAGCCCAAGTTTTCAACAAGAAGCCCAATTTGGATGATTCCAGGGTTGCAACACCAGCTCATCCCTGTCACATTCCACCTCCAGGTCATCACAGTGCCAGGCTCCTCTCTATCCAGTGAGGAACCACTTAGGTCATCAATATCGCAGGAGTTCCTAAAAGACTTCATTGCCTTCAGTGGAGAGATTGGATATAACTTCATTGTTTACCATAAATAATTGGGGCAAAAGATGCATGGTTCAAGAGCTGCACAAATTTGCTGGATTATGCTCTATGGATGTTATTAGCAATGCTGTTTTTGGGCATTCTGATGTCTGCAGCTAGAACCATAGAATAGA
Source organism: Oryctolagus cuniculus (assembly GCF_964237555.1). NCBI lineage: Eukaryota > Metazoa > Chordata > Mammalia > Lagomorpha > Leporidae > Oryctolagus > Oryctolagus cuniculus. Next base: position 135,151,170 of record NC_091433.1, read on the forward strand.
TGTCTTTCAGCGACATTTCCATAGTACATGGGGAGACAGGTCATCAGGCATACAGAAGATGGTCCATAGGCTTTCACACTTTGTCCCCATCTTGGATTGCTTTAAGCACATACCAAAAAGCAGTCTTGGCCAAGCAGACTCCTTCAAACAAGTTATGAATCCTCTTCTGTACCCTAAAGAATGGGTTGTGAGGCTGAACTCTGGCTCACCTGGAGGGCAGGGGCTTGAACGCTCTGGCAGGAGGGGTCATGTGTGCTCTTTGCAGGGTGAGCTCTTTGCCCTGTAGTTTGGTAAGTCAAGGTGTTGTGCAGGTAAAGCCCTCCTCACTAAGCTGCTTCACAGCAAATTCAAAACCACTACGACACAGTCACCAGGGCAGAAGGAAATTAATTAAGACTTTGCACTGACATTTCCCTTGGAGCTCACACCACCCTCTAGGAAGGGCCACACATCACTCTGTGAGAGCAGACACAGCTGTGGGAGCTGTCTAGACCTGCTGTGATTAAAAAGCACTCAGCTGCCTTAGCGTTAGTTGAGTGTGTTTTCTTATGTCAGTATTGTCTCCTAATTTTAACATGACTGACTTGTCAAAGTTTTTTTTTTCCTGTCCTGCTTATGAAATCATATATCTTCTTTTTCTGGTTTCCTATTATATTCCATTGTATGGCCATGCACAGAATCAATTTTCTTTATTAGGTTTGTATGTTTTCTTTCTCATACCATGCAATAGCTATAATGCATAAACATATGTTTAGGCACTCTGAAAAAATATTTTTAAAATTAAAATGCCTTAAGTCCATCAGAGGCATGCAGTGCTGAGATGTGCCTGAAGCTCCACATGGGGGTTATGTATTATGTGGAAGACATCCCTGTGGTTATTATCCACGCTCCATACTTACTTTTGAGAGTGAAGTATATTTGCCACTAAAATAGCATTTTAATTTTGTCAAGACACTACAAGCTATTAGTGACCAGAGTCACAGATCACTTGCCAATTTTGAAATTTTAAATTAAAGTTATTTTGTAATTACTATTCATGTGCTTCCCAAATGACCAAAGTTACTCTATTGGAATATCTACTTAATGCCTCAAAGAAATATTTGCTCTCAGGATGAAAAATATTATATTGCAGAGCAATATGTTATAGCTGAATGATGGTCCCCTTGATATAATTAATAATGCTTAATGAAAATTGTGGGGTCTCTTCAGCTCTCTGGATTTTAGGGAGTTGGGTGTGCAGGACATGGAGTCCCACGGCAACAATAAGAACAACACAAGCCTTGCAGATATTCCTGGCTTGAGAGGGGATGACAAGTACTTGTTATCCAGTCCTCAAAGCTCCTTCCTTAATTAATTTAGATATTCTCCCCTTAGTAATTGGTTTGGATGTTTTATTCCTTTCTAAAATAACAAGAAAAGTCACTTGCACACAAAATAAACAATATTACAAAAGGATAGAACTACAGTAACATGCCAACATTAAGCACCAAGCCACTTAAGGCTGCAAAACTCAAGGGGTCTTCCTCTCTCTCTCTCTCTCTCTCTCTTTTTTTTTTTGACAGGCAGAGTTAGACAGTGAGAGAGAGAGAGAGAAAGGTCTTCCTTCTATTGGTTCATGCCCCAGATGGCCGCCACGGCTGGTGCGCTGCACTGATCGGAAGCCAGGAGCCAGGTGCTTCCTCCTGGTCTCCCATGCGGGTGCAGGGCCCAAAGACCTGGGCCATCCTCCACTGCACTCCCATGCCATAGCAGAGAGCTGGACTGGCAGAGGAGCAACTGGGACAGAACCGGCACCCCAACAGGGACTAGAACCCGGAGTGCCGGCGCCGCAGGCAGAGGATTAGCCAAGTGAGCCGCGGCACTGGCTGGGGTCTTCCTCTCTTAAAGCTCCCTCCTGGCTGCTGTGGCAAAAGGTTTCTGACTTAAATAAGCTTTGTTTCACTCAAAAACAAGACTGCAATACTCTGAGTATATAATTCTTTTAAAATTTTTATTAATAAAAGAGAACAGATTTCATGTGTTTTATATAGTTCTAAGAAGATAACCAAAATACCTTCCTTCTCGTCCTCTTTTTCTAACTCCCTCCATCCCCCTCTTTATTTCTTCCTATTTTTTCCTTTAATTTTTGCAAATACATAATTTCAGTCCACTCTATAATCACAGGCTTAATGCACCACTAATCATAATATTCAACAAGTAAAAAGTATAAAGAGCATAGTTCCACAGGAGTCTAAACAAGGACTGAAAACAACAATCAAATCACAAGATGTTTGTTTTGTTCCTATATATTTTGGTATTCTATTAGTTGCCACAAATTAAGGCAAACATAAGGTATTTGTCTTTGAGATTGGCTTATTTCACTAAGTATGATCGTTTCCAGTTGCATCCATTATGGTTTTTTTTTTTTTTTTTTTTTTTTGGACAGGCAGAGTGGACAGTGATAGAGAGAGACAGAGAGAAAGGTCTTCCTTTTCTGTTGGTTCACCCCTAAATGGCCACTGCGGCTGGTGCACCGCACTGATCCGAAGCCAGGAGCCAGGTGCTTCTCCTGGTCTCCCATGTGAGTGCAGGGCCCAAGGACCTGGGCCATCCTCCACTGCACTCCCAGGCCATAGCAGAGAGCTGGACTGGAAGAGGAGCAACCGGGACAGAATCTGGCGCCCCGACTGGGACTAGAACCCAGTGTGCCAGTGCCACAGGTGGAGGATTAGCCTATTGAGCCACAGCACCAGCCTCCATTTTGCTCTAAAAGACACGATCTCATTCTTTTTTATGGCTGATTAGTACTCCTATATATATATATATATATACACATATATATAGGAGTGTATGCATATATATATATACACACACTATATAGTAGTGTATATGTACTATATAGTATATATAGTACATATATATAGTAGTACTATATAGTATATATAGTATATATATAGTATATATAGTATATATATAGTATATATAGTAGTACTCCATTATATATGTTATTATATATTATATTATAAGTATATTAATGGAGTACAACTCTGCATATACATATATATGTATATGTATATATATATATATATATACACCACAATTTTTTATGTAGTCATCAGTTGATATACATCTGGATTGATTCCATATCTTAACTATTGTGAATTGAGCTGGTATAAATATGAAGGCACAAATAACTCTTTCATATACTGATTTCATTTCTTTTGGGTAGATTCCCAGGAGTGGAATGGCTGGGTCTGTGGTGGCTCTGTTTTCAGATTTCTGAGCAGTCTCCACACCGTCTTCCACAATAGCTGTTCCAGTTTACATTCCCAGCAACAGTGGATTAGGGTACCTTTTCCCCCACATCCTTAACATCATTTATTGCTTTTTGATTTCTATATGAGAGTTATTCTAACTGGGGTGAGGTGAAATCTCATTGTGGTTTTGAATTGCATTTCCCTGATGGCTATTGATCCTGAGCATTTTTTATCATGTGTCTGTTGGCCATTTGTATTTCATCCTTTGAAAAATGCATTTTCAAGTCATTTTCCCATTTATTAACTGCATTATTTGTTTTGTTGTTGAGTTTCTTGAGTTCTTTATGAGATTCTGGATATTAATTCTTTATCAGTTGCTTAGATTGCAAATATTTTCTCCCATTCTGTCAGTTGCCTCTTCACTTTGTTGAGTGTTTCCTTTACTGTGCAGAAGATTTCTTAGCTTGATGTAACCCTATTTGTCCATTTTTGCTTTTATTGCATGTGCCTGTGAGATCTTGTCCAATAAGTCTTTGCCTTTGCCAATGTCTTGCAGAGTTTACCCAATGTTCTCTTCCAGTAATTTGGTGATACTGGTTGGAAATTTCAATCTTTCATCCACTGTATTTGATTTTTGCATAAAGTGTAAGGTACAATTCTTGTTTCATACTTGTGCATGCATAGATTCAATTCTCCCAACACTATTTGTTGAAGAGATTGTCATTTCTCCGGGTATTTATTTTAGCTCATTTGTCTAAGATTAGTTTTTGTGGCTTTGTGGATTAATTTCTGGGGTTTCTATTCTGTTCCATTGGTCTCCATGTCTGTTTCTGTGCCAGTACCAGGCTGTTTTGATTATTACTTCCCTGTAATATGTCTTGAAATCTTGTGATTTGTGATGCCTCTGGCTTTGTTTTTGTTGTTTAAGATTGATTTAGCTATTCAGGAGCTCTTGTTTTTCCATATTAATTGTAGCATTGTTTTTTCTAGATCTGAGAAGAGTATCCTCACTATTTTTATTGGGATTGCATGGAATCTGTAAATTGCTTTGGGTAGTATGAACATTTTAATGATATTAATTCTTCCAATACATGAACATGGATGATTCATTTTTGTTTATGTGTTTGTGTATGTGTGTGTGTGTGTGTGTGTGTCTTAAACTCTTTCGTTAATGTTTTGTAATTTTCATTGTAGAGTTCCTTCACTTCCTTGGTTAAATTTATTCCAAGGTATTTAAATTTTTGTCACTATTGTGACTAGTACTGATCTTACAAGTTCTTTCTCAGTCATAGCATTGTTTGTGTATATAAAGGCTACTGATTTTTGAGTGTTGATATTGTACTCTGTGACTCTACAAAACTTTCAGTAGTCTCTTAGTAGAGTCTTTTGGTTCCTCTATATATAAAATCATGTCATCTGCAAAAAGGGATAATTTGACTTTTCCCTTTTCATTTTCTATCCTTTTGATTTAATTTTCTTGTGTAATAGCTCTGGCTAAAAACTTTCAGAGCTATATTGAATAACAATTGTGGAAGTTGGTATCCTTGTCCAGTTTTGGATCTTAGTGGAAATGCTTTCAACTTCCCATTCAGTATGATTCTGGCTGTGCATTTGTCATATATTGCCTTGATCATGTTGAGGAATGTTCCTTCTAAACACAATTTGTGTAACATTTTTACAAGGAAAGAATGTAGTATTTTAATAAATGCTTTCTCTGCATCTATTGAGTAAATCATACAGTTTTCATTCTTCAGTTTGTTAATATGATGTATCACATTTATTGATTTGTGTACGTTGAACAATCCCTGCATACCAGAGATAAATCCCACTTGGTCGAGCTGAATGATTTTTCTGATGTGTTGTTGGATTCAGTTAGGTAGGGATTTTTGCAACTATGTTCATCAGGGATACTTGTCTATAGTTCTCTTTCTTTTTTGTATATTTTTCTGGGTTTGGAATTAAGCTGATTCTGAATTCATAGAAAGGGTTTGGGAGGATTCCCTCCCTTTCAATTGTTTTGAATAGCTTGAGAAGAATTGGAATTAGTTCTTCTTTAAAGATTTGGTATAATTCAGCAGTGAATTCTGTTCCTGTGCTGTTTCTTTGTTGGGAGGGTTTTTATTACTGATTCAAGCTCCATCTTGGTTATTGGTCTATTTAGTTTTCTGTGTTTTCATGACTCAATTTTGGTAGATTGTATGTGTCTAGAAATCTCTCCCTTTCTTCTAGGTTTTCCAGTTTGTTAGCATATAGCTGTTTATTATAATTCCTGATGATGCTTTTTATTTCTGTGGTATCTACTGTTACATCTCCTTATCTCTCATTTTATTAATTTTTGTCTTCTCCCTTTTTTGTTATTTATGCCAATGTAGTATCAATTTTTTTTTTATTTTTCCAAAAAGCTAGCTCTTCATTTACTGATTGTTTTTAAGATTTAATTTTTAAAATTTACTTGAAAGGTAGTTAGAGAGGAGGAGAGACAGATAGAGAGAAAATCTCCTATGTGGTGGTTCACTCCCCAAATGGCTACAACAAATGGGGCTGGGCCAGGCTGAAGCTAGGAGCCCCAAGCTTCTTCCTGGTTATCCCAAATAGGTGTAGAGTCCCAAACACTTGTGCTATCTTCCACTGCTTTCCCAAGTGCATTATCAGGGAACTGGATTGTAAGCTGAGCAGCCAGGTCTGGAACTAGTACCCTTATTGGATGCTAGTGTTGTAGTTGGAGGCTTAACCTACTATGACACACCAGCCCCCATTTAATTTTTTTTGTGTGTTTCAATTTTGTTTATTTCTTCTCTAATTTTAATTATTTGATTCCTCCTACTAATTTTGGGTTTGTTCTTGTTTTCCTTGGTCCTTGAAATGCATTGTTAGATCCTTATTTGATGCTTATGAAATTTCTTGATGAAGGCATTAATTGCTATAAAGTTTCCTCTTAATACTGCTTTTGCAGTATTAAGTTTTGATGTTGTCATCTTCATTCAAATTTAAGAATTTTTTGATTTCCCTTCTGATTTCTTTCTTTGTTTTCCCCAAAGAAACCATTTATTTAGTGAGTACAAATTTCAAAAGCACAACTTTAGGGAGCTCTGATTTCTTTTTTGACACACTGTTCATTCAGGAGCATGTTCTTCATTCTCCATGTGTATGCATATTTTCTAGAGTTTCTTAAGTTGTTAACTTCCAGCATCCTGCCATTGAGGTCAGAAAAGATGCATGGTATGACTCCAATTTTGTTTAATTTGTTGGAAGGTCTTAATTTCACCTTCTTTTAGAATTGAAATCTGTGATGAGTACAATGTTCTGGGTTGACAGGTTTTATTTTTCTTCTTTTAGGACTTGGACTATGTTTCCCCATTCTCTCCTAGCCTGTAGAGATTCTGATGAGAAAACAGCTGTCAGTCTGTTGGAGATCCTCTGAAGGTAATCTGCTGTTTCTCTCATGCACATTTTAGAATCTTTTCTTTATTAAGTCTTAATGCTGAAGCTTCACTATAATGTGTTGTAGTGAAGATCTTTTCTGGTTATGTCTAATAGTAGTTCTATGTGCTTCTTGTACTTGGATGTTCTTATCTTTCTCCAAATTAGATAAGTTTTCTTCTATCATTTCCCTGAATAGGCCTTTTAAAAAATATTTATTTATTTGAAAGGTAGAGAGTTACAGAGAGGCAGAGGCAGAGAGAGAGAGAGAGGGAGAGAGAGAGAGATCTTCCATTCACTGGTTCACTCTGCAGATGGCTGCAATGCTGGAGCTGAGCCAATCTGAACCCAGGAGACAGAAGCTTCTTCCAGGTCTCCCACGTGCGTACAGGGGCCCAAGGACTTGGGCCATCTTCTACTGCTTTCCATTCTACAGCAGAGAGCTGGATCAGAAGTGGAGCACGCTGGCACTGTGGTGTAATGGGTAAAGCTGCCACCTGCAGTGCCAGCATCCCATATGGGCGCCAGTTTGAATCCTGGTTGCTCCACTTCCAATCCAGCTCTCTGCTATGGCCTAGGAAAGCAGAAGATGGCCCAAGTGCTTGGGCCCCTGCACCTGTGTGGGAGACACAGAAGAAGCTCCTGGCTCCTGGCTTCAAATTGGTGCAGCTCCAATAGATGTGGCCAGTTGGGGAGTGAACCAGTGGATGGAAGACCTCTCTCTCTCTCGTCTCTCCTCTCTCTGTGTAATTCTGACTTTCAAATTAATAAATAAATATTTAAAAAAAAGTGGAGCAGCTTGGACTTGAACCAGAGCCTATTTGGGATGCTGGCACTGCATGCGGTGGCTTTACCCACTACACCTCAGTGCCACCCCCACTGAATAGGTCTTTTAATCAATTTTCTCTCCCATATCTTCAGGAACTCCAAAGACATATTTGTTCTTTTGATCATATACTAAAAATCTCAATCACTATTTTCAAGTTGTCTAATTTTTCTTCTTTTTTGTCCAATTGAGATATTTCTAGAGATTTGTCTTCCAGCTTGGATATTCTTTCTTCTGTCTCATCAAGTCTGTTGTTAAGGCTTTCCACTGTATTTGCTACTTGCCATTTTGAATTCTTCACTCTAATATTTCAGTTTGATTTCTCTTCATATCTCTATCTTCCAGCATAATTTTTCACCCATGTCATGTATGGATTTCTTTATCTCACTGAATAGGCCATCTAATCCATTTTCTCTTCCCACATCCTCAAGAACTAAAAAGACACATTTATTTGTTCATTTGATAGTGTACCATAAATGGTATGACCAGCTGCCTAACCGATAGGAGTTGGTCAGTGCTCTACCTTGGAAAGTTGACTCTGGACACCATGATAGAGAGAGGGGAAGGAAAGAGCTTCATAGACCTGAGTGTGTGCCCTGCCCTCCTTCAACTCTCCAGGCCATACTTAGAGTCAATGGGGACCATGGATTTATCCCTCCAATAAACTCCCCCAAGTTGTGCATGGGTTGCAGCAGCCTATACCTGCCTTACCAAGATGATGTTTCCTTTCTGCTGGTGCCAGCTGCATTGCTCCAAGATGATGTTCCTCTAGCTACTAGCTACATGAGGCACTGGTGGTTTCCTACTCACTGCTGTGTGATTGTAATGGCCTTGCTGCTCCACACAGCATCTCTTGTCTTTATTTAGTATTTCCACCGTAAATTTCTCTCCAACTGTCCTCTGGAAATGCAATTCCTCTCCCTTTCTTCTGTTATCTCCCTGAGGTCAGAATTACAACTTCCCTTTTTTTTTTAAATTTTTTTTTTGACAGGCAGAGTGGACAGTGAAAAAGAGAGAGACAGAGAGAAAGGTCTTCCTTTTGCTGCTGGTTCACCCTCCAATGGCCACCGCGGCCGGTGTGTTGTGGTCAGCGCATCGCACTGATCTGAAGCCAGGAGCCAGGTGCTTCTCCTGGTCTCCCATGCGGGTGGAGGGCCCAAGCACTTGGGCCACCCTCCACTGCCCTCCCAGGCCATAGCAGAGAGCTGGCCTGGAAGATGGTCAACCGGGACAGAATCTGGTGTCCCAACCAGGACTAGAACCCGGTGTGCCGGCGCCGCAAGGCAGAGGATTGGCCTATTGAGCTGCAGCGCCGGCGCACTTCCCTTTTTTTTAAACATTATTATTCTGCCGTCTTGAATCTGCAACATTATTTTTCAAGTTTTCAAGTGTGAGCAGTAATTAAACAACAAAGACTTATTTAATTAGCTTTATGACTTACAGAACTTGTTCAAATGATAAGCAAATATTGCTTGGGTTATACTGTCAAAGGCATTAGATGAAGATTTATCTCAATTTAAGGCATGTTTCTCAATAAGTGCTTCATTTGCCCCAACTAGAGCATTTAATTCCCTTATGTTTGTTGATTATATATAGTTGTTTAGATGAATCCTTGGTAACTACAAAATCATTAAGAATTTTTTTTCATAATACAGATTGGATATCTATCTTGTATCCAAAGGCCATGAAAATGGTTGGGGCATGAAGAACAACAAAATGGTCTTGCTTTCAAAGACTTACTGTCTATTAATGGAAATAGATGTAAAAATAATTGTAGAGGAAATACCATATATGGGCTGGCCTTATGACATAATGGATTAAGCAGCTGCCTGCAGTGCCTAGTATGCCATATAGGCACAGGTTGCTCCACTTCTGATCCAGCTCCCTGCCAACGTGCCTGGGAAAGCAGTGGAAGATGGACCGATTCCTTGGGCCTGTGCACCCACGTGGGAGACTCCTAGCTTCTGGCTTTGGCCTGGCCCAGCTCTGGTAGTTGCAGTTATTTGAGGAGTGAACCAGTGGACGGAAAATATAGATAGATAGATTGAATGATTTAAGGCATGTATCTATCTATTTACCTATATAGATAGATAGATTTAAGAGATGTTTATATATATATATATTTATATATATAATCTAACTTTGCCTTTCAACTAAAAAAACTAATTTTTAAAAAACACCATACTGTGTGTTGTAATATATATGTCTCACATGCAACTGTATAAAAATAGCCTATATGAAATAATGAATGATTTCTTTTTTTGAGAGAGTTCAAGGAAGAAGGAAACTTAAGTAGGAACTCAAAATATGGATAGAAGCATGCTAGGGTCACAAGAGGAAGATGATGTGCATATATGGAATAACAGAGGACTGTGGAAGAGTGAAACCAGAAAGAGAAAAAGGAAGTGGGGGAAACCCCACACACACACATTGCGGGGAGAGAAAGACCCCCCCACACACACACCTACACACAGGGAGGGGGGGCGAGAGAGAGAGAGAGAGAGAGAAAGAGACTTCCAGCTTTTTCAGTGTTACCAGAACACAGGCAGGAGGATGAGGCTGTCTGTGCTGTCAAAGGGTAAATCATGAAAAATCTTTTATGCAATACTAAGAAATGTGCCTTTTATTCTATAGGCAGTGGAGAACCATGAAAGAGGTTTAGGCTTCAAGAAAGATTATTGCTGTGGTATTCTGGAAGCAGGATTATGGATTTGAAGGGAGAGAGACTAGGATCAGAAAGACTATTTGGGAGGTCTTATCGAGTCCAAACAGAAAATAATGTAGCCCTTAACTAGGAAAACGGAGACAGAGGAGAAAAAAGATATGAAAAGCAGACTTGATAGACTGATTTTGGAGAACCAGGATGACTTAGCAAAGAATCTCAATGCAAGATTTAAGGGAAGGCAGCATACAAAAAGCAAGGAGCAGAGATAGTTTTCCAATTTTTTTTTTAAATTACTCATCACCAGAAATAGCAAGTTTTTTCAACTAATACTCAGATAATGATTTCATGTTCTGCTTTATTCTAAAGATAGGGAAGTGACATGCTCCATCATGCATCACTGCACTAGGCAGTTTCCTGGGGGAAAAGTCTGTATTCTCTGCTGGATGCCCCATAATGGCAGTCAGAAATTACAGTTGATAGAGTTGGGTCACAACTGGCCCAGCCAAAACAATGGGCTACAAAGAGGAATATTCAGTAATCATTCGGTCTATGTGATACTGTCCCTATACTCTCTAAGCCTACAAGAAAGTCATACACACACATACACACACATAAATATACAAAGAGATATGCACAAACACATCAGAGCAATTCAAGGAGTAACTTCATAGATATGATTGGTCATTTCATCTGTAAATGTCATGTCCATAGGAACTAAGATGTCTCAACACTGGGAAACCGTTCACCTCCAGCACATATTTTGTTACAGATATGTTCTTTTAAGACAAAATTTGTTAGGGGAAAATTTTCTCCTAGATATATCTCTAATGTCTGTCTTTCCTGCTAATGCTGTTCCAAAAGTCTTAAACTTTTGCAATGCAAATATTCCCTGAAAATAAGAGCATATATAAATGTATATTATATATAGCTATAACTAGATATTATAATGTATTTTACATAATTTACCTCATTTAATCTTCACAGTCATCTACAGGCATATACTGCTATCACTCTCAATTTTCAGCTAAAGAAACAAACACAGAGAGGTTAAATAACTTACCCAAGGACACATAGCTAGTCCTGACATGGTTAAAATCCTGGGAGTCTGGCTGTTTACCCAAATGACCCTAATACTTTCTTGTTTGGTTCATTTGGATTTACCTACGGCCTTTTACACAAAATCACAACTCATTTAACTGTAATTGCCAACTCTGTCACTGGTTCAAATCTACAATTGAGTGATTCTATGCAAATATAGAAAAGCCTAAAACAATGAGATTGTGCATTCCCTGTCTGATGACTTTACACCAGATCTAGCTAAACTGCATGAATTATCATGGCTACAATCATCCTTCTTCTGTGGATGCTGAAATATAATTAATTGCTCTTTCTGGAAGAGATTTTAAACTGAAAACAATTAAACAAAAAGGAGACAGAAGATTTTCTAGCAGAAAATAAAAACTACTCGGAAAACCAATAAGATAGATACATATTCCCATGGAACAAACTCAGAGGTAAAGCGCACCATCCTTGCTTTGTAATAATCTCCTGAGTCAAATGGTCATGAGCATAGCCTTGTGCATATGCTTGGGACTCCACCCGTGTTCACTGGTGCTCATAAAATGTTTGGGTTTGAATTAGGACATTTACAGGACAGCCATGGGTTTCTGTTGTGGAGGACCACATTAAACACGTGATGTGTGCCAACCAGTCCTGTGGAAATATCCCTTACATGCCATGGTGAGTCTTGGGTTCTTGTAGAGGCTCCTGCGCTAGCTAAAGTTGTGTGATGGGACCAGCTGCTTGGTTTCTCTTGGTCCAGTTTCTCTCTCTCTTTTTTTAAAAGATTTATTTATTATTTATTTGAAAGTCAGAATTACACACAGAGAAAAGGAGAGACAGAGAGAGGTCTTCCATCCGCTAGATCACTCCACAGTTGACTGCAACAGCTGGAGCTGCCCTGATCTGAAGCCGGGAGTTTCTTCCAGGTCTCCCACGCGGGTGCAAGGGCCCAAGGATTTGGGCCATCTTTTACTGCTTTCCTAGGCCAAAGTAGAGAGCTGGATGGAAAGTGAAGCTGGTGCCCATATGGAATGCTGGCACTGCAGGTGGTAGCTTTACCTGCCAAGCCATAGAGCTGGCCCTGGTCCAATTTCTGTAACCATGAAATGACAACACTGATGTTGATACCTGCTCTATTTTCCCAGAAGAATATGGCGAGACTTAGAGCTAAAAACAAATGGTTTTTTAATTCAGATATGGTTAATATAATGCCTATAATACAATCATTTATAGAAATAAGTTAATAAGTGGTTGCAGGAATAATGATCCCAGAGTAAGACTTTATAGGAAGACCTCATTTCTTAGCACAATGACCCATTGTGATATCGACCTGGGTTCTTTGCCTCACTTGCAAATAGAAATTGACAAGAAGCCAATGTTGAACCCAGACAAGGTTTACTGGGGATCTTACAGAAGGAAAACAGCACAGCAGGAAGAGCTCCCATGGTTGGCTCCCTAGTGGGAGCCAAATAGATGTTTTTAATGGATTGGGAAGGTGTGGCCATGTCTTCGTTTTCTCTGGCTCGTCCCCTCCAGCAAATGGAACTTAATTTTGAACCTAACTTGATGTTTTGAGCAGTCAAGATTGCTTCACACGATGTGCTGGAAATGGTGGTGGTTCACCACCACCACCCCAGGAAGGTCATGTATCAGTCACAAGGGGCTATTCTGGGCCAGTGTGAGGGTTGGGGACATCCCTATCAGGGCAATGGTTGGGGTGGGAGGGAGAGGGGAGTCTTTTGTGATTAGGGTGTGGAAGTACCTTGCCCTAATTGGTTTGGAGTTGGAGATGGACACATGTTCAGGTGGGAAATAGATACACATGGGTTGGGAGGGTCTTTATTCAGTGAGTTTTGTTTCTATTCTGTCTCAATTGCTTCCCTAGATTGGATATAAGAACTGCCACTGTCCAAAAGGTGGACACACACTAAAAACCCATGATGCAGTCACAGGCCATGAAAATGTTTGTAAGCACATCAGAGAAGATCAAAACTTAATTGCAGAAAAAAATAGTCAACACAGATTTGTACTGAAAAACACTGCAGCGGGGGACAGGGACTTTGGAGAGAAGAAACAAGAAGAAATTTTAAACTAAGCATTAGCTTCATACTAGAACACACCAATCCAGAGACACTGTGAGCCACTTTATTGAACAGTGTTTATTTTGAAAGGTTTGTGATGCCAATGCTCTTTCCAGTGCACCCCATTTCTGATGTGCTTTTATGTACCTGACACCCACTATGGGCTGACAAACATCCAGATATGGAAATGGACATTAGCCATTTGTATGCACTGTAGATTTATTTCTTGGCAACTTTTTTTGCTCCCTTAATTGAAAATAAACTTAACTGGGGTTGGTGTTGTGTTGTAACTGGTCAAGCTGCTGGCTGAAACACCAGCATCCCATATGGGCACCAGTTCAAGTCCTAGATGATCCACTTCCAGTCCAGCTCCTTGCTAATGAACCTGGGAAAACAGTGGAAGATGGTCCAAGGTCCAAGTGTTTGGGCACCTGCAGCCTTGTGGGAGACTTGGATGAAGCGCCTGTCCCCCGGCTTTGGCCTGGCCCAGCTCTAGCTGTTGCAGCCATTTGGGGGTGAACCAGGATGGAAGATCTCTCTCTCTCTATCTCTTCTTCTCTCTCTCTGTAACTCTGCCTTTCAGATAAATAAAATAGATCTTTATTTCTTTAAAAAAAAGCAAGCTTTACTTTTTCAAAGCTTAAGTAGTCCCCTAGACATCAGAGTGTTATTAATAACTACAAATATAGCTCCTTTAGTATACCTCTTCCTTACATCACAGCTTTCAAATGTAACATGTATTTGAACTAAGATTCGGAGAAATGTAAGAACATGAAAACAAACATACTCACAAAAGAACATAACAAGCAGGAAAAAGGAAAGAGAATTTTGAAATCTTCCTAGGGTATACTGAATCCCCCATGCTCTATTTTCGCAGGTTAACAAAAACCTGGTCTCTTGTAGGTGTTCTGATCTAGATGACTGACTTGCCATCAGTAGCAGACCCGCTCCTGGATGTCATGCCCATTAATGAAATCTGGGCGTGCACTCTTAAACAGACCTGGTCCCTTGCGTGATGGGCAATCATCAATCATCCATTGTCAGTTATTTCTGTCCCAGTGAGTAAGCCTTTATTTAAAGCATAAAGTAAGAATGTTGCCAGACCACAGGAACAAGCCCTGAGCTGTTTGCAGGTGCTGCTAGTCACAGCTGCCAATTAAGCCCCTGACATTTCCATATTGGCCATGAGGCACAGAATGTGCTCTTAACATACCAATTCTGTAAAAAGAAAATCATAAATCTGAGATTATCAATATATGTGTCTTTTCCTTTCCCCCATAGTTGCAAAATTAAGCTCTAAAAAAAGGGTTGCTTTAGACATGGAAGAAAAAGAACCAGAAAAATTCTAGTGAACGGAATTATTAAGATGCACACATTGTTTTTTGTAACTGGGAAAGTGGCTGGCATTTCAGATGTGGAAGTCTTCCCTGATGCCTAAATCTACATGGCACACTCCTTTCAGGATTTTGTCTTTTAAAAATCATTTTCCTACCTTTCATGCTTACAGTTTTTTTCTTACTATGTGACTCTGAAATTCTACTTCTTTTCTCATGTAATGTAGTATTAAAACTAGCTATTACCATCACATTGTGTTCCTTTCACTGATTGGGATTCAAAATGATTCCAGTTCACAAGTGTGTCTTGTGTTTGAAGAATTTCATGAAATCTTCCAGAGACTTTTTATTTAGTCTCAAATGTAAAAACATGAAAGAGTGTCTTCCAAGGCAGAGGTCGTATTGTACTTTTTGCATTCCCACATTTCCACGTTAGAGGATAAAAGTATTGAACCACTCTCAGAGGATTACAGATATGGTGGCTGTGTCCACATACTAGACATAAGCAGGAGAAAAACAAGAAAAAGCTGCATGTAACTCCAGAAATGTTTCATCATTTTTAATTGATTTTCCAGTTCCTCTAGATACAGGTAGCTCTTGATAAGAAATGAAATGTGGGAGCAGATGTTGTGGTGTTAACAGGTTAAGTTGCTGCTTGGGATGCCTGCATCCCACATTGAATGCCAGTTGGAGTCCCAGATACTCAGCTTTGGTCCAACTGCCAGCTAATGCATTCTGGCAGGCAGCATAGGATGCCTCAAGTGCTTGGTTCCTGCCACTCATATGGGAGAACTGGTTGGCGTTTCTGGGCTCCTGACTTCAGCCTGGTCCAGCCCTGGTTGTTATGGGCACTTAGGGAATGAACAAGTGGATGGAAGACCTCTTTCTCTCTGTCTTTCAAGTGCATGAAATCCAATAAGTAAATATTTTAAAAGAAAATAATGAAGTGTGACAATCACAGAAATCTTGGCTAAATTACTCTTTCTCATCAGACTTTAGAAAAGGAAAAACATGTTCTATATAGTTTTTAGGTTGTTTTGACAAGAATTAGATCAAAATCATCTATGATTATGAGTCTTTGTTTAACAGGTCGAGCAACACACTTTGATATGAGACTCTAGGTCTTCTTTTTTGTCCTCTGTCCATCTGGCTAATGAAACAGAGTTACTTCCATGTTCTTTGGAATCCCACATTCCCACTAATTTCAGAGACATCTGCTGAGGAAGGCAAAGTTGACAAAGCCAAGGTATCTTTCAAATAAACTTAGCTGATGACTCTGGCAGTGACCTTCTCCACACCCCCCCACCCCAGGCATGGTGATAATTTTACATTATTTTCATGCTTCTGAGAAGAGAGAAACATTGCCATTGTTTTTGAGAGAAGTTCAGTAGATTTCCATTTTTTAAAAGGAGAGAAAATGTGTTCCTTCCATCTACCTAATGAAAAACTACAAGAGTTCTTTTAATAAAAATATACTTTTCCTCTATAAATTAGATTTTTTTAAAATTTACTTTATTTATTTGAAAGGCAGAGTACAGAGAGAGAGGGAGAGAAAGATAGAGATCTTTCATTTGTTGGTTCACTGCTCAATGGCTGCAATGGCCAGTGCTGGGCCCAACTGAAGCCAGGAAACAGGAGCTTCTTCTGGGTCTTCTACACGAGTGCAAGGGACCTAAGCACTTGGGCCACCTTCCACTGCTTTTCCCAGGTCATTAGCATGGAGCTGGATCAGAAGTAGAACAGCCTGGTCTCGAACGGGCATCCACTGGGATGCTGGCATTGCAGGCAGCAGCTTTACACTCTAGGCCACAATGGCATCCTAGTACATTACGTTTATAGTAAAAGCCACCCTATCAACATACTGAATGGTCAGGATCTCAAAAAAAGTGAAAAATTTTAACATTAATTAAGAACACATGTGTTTGAAATGAGGACAAGATGATATGATGGCACAGAGTGGCCCCGAGCCCTTGGGCTACATGAACATTTATCATTTAATAGAGCTGAGTATGCAGTGCTGTGGCACTGGCCTTGGACTGCTCATTTGGTTCCGCGTCTGTCCACAGGCTTCAGGATAAAAGGGTGAGAAGGAAGGGCTGGCCTCACCTCAGTAATGCTCTGTCTCAATCCCCACTTGGCCCCTAGTCTTCCCTGTGCTCTGAGTGTAGTCACAGTGGCAGTAATCGTGATGAGGACAGTTGCAATGATAGCAATGGCAATCACCATTATGTAGGCAGACTTTGATAATTGTTGAGGACAATAGATTCTGCAGCCAGTCTGACTAGGTTTTAATCCTGGCTCTGGCACTTGCTAGCTATGTGATCCTGGTCAAGTCACTGAATACTTTTGTGCTTCTGTAAAATGGGGATAGTAATTAACAGCAGATACCTCACAAGTACTTCAAATGCTAAAAAAAAAAAAAAAAAAAAAAAAAAAAAAAAAAAAAAAAAAAAACTGGGGCCAGCGCCATGGCTCACTTGGTTAATCCTCCGATGCAGCGCTGGCATCCCATATGGACACTGGGTTCTAGTCCCGGTTGCTCCTCTTCCAGTCCAGCTCTCTGCCGTGGCCCAGGAAGGCAGTGGAGAATGGCCCAAGTGCTTGGGCCCCTGCACCCACATGGGAGACCAGGAAGAAGCACCTGGCTCCTGGCTTTGGATCGGCGCAGTGCTGGCCATAGTGGCCATTTGGGGGGATGAACCAACAGAAGGAATACTTTTCTCTCTGTCTCTCTTTCTCACTATCTAACTCTACCTGTCAAATTAAAAAAAAAAAAAACACAAGTATTCATAGTACATGCTATGTACACAGACAATCTTATTTAATTCTAATAACATTTTGTTGCATATAAACTATTGTTGGTTTTATTTGGGTAAGTAAACAGGCTGTGCATGGTTAAGTTAACCTTCCCAGAGCTTCCAGCCAGCAATTTTGCCAAATGGTGATTTTTTTTAACCCAGGTTTATATGACTTCAAAACCTTTTTTTTTTTCATCTTTTCCCCAGGCTTCCTATCCTAGGTAGTCATTTCACAAATACATTCCATGGATCAAAAGAAAAGGCAAAGGGATGAAGTTAATAGAGAGAACATCAGACATGTCACACAATGCAAGAATTCCAGAGTGTAAAGGCCTCAAGAAATCGTATAAGGACAGGGCGAGATAAACATTTCCCAAAGTCACTGGGCCAGTTAAGTCATCACACATTAGCTCTTGAAATGATTAGCCACTCATTTATTTAATAGATGTGTACATCTCTCATATCTCTGCACAAGGGTAAGCAGCATCCTGGGTAGCCACTTAATAACAGGCTAGTTTTGGGGCTGGCACCATGGTGTAGCGGGTTAACACCCTGGCCTGAAGCGCTGGCATTCCATATATGCGCTGGATCGAGACCCCACTGCTCCACTTCCAATCCAGCTCTCTGCTGTGACCTGGGAAAGCAGTAGAAGATGGCCCAAGTCCTTGGGCCCCTGCACCCACATGGGAGACCCGGAAGAAGCTCCTGGCTCCTGGCTTTGGATCAGCCCAGCTCCAGCCATTGCTGCCAATTGGGGAGTGAACCAGCGGGTGGAAGATCTCTCTCTGCCTCTCCTCTCTGTATAACTCTCATTTTCAAATAAATAAAATAAATCTTAAAAAAATAAGAGGCTAGTTTTACATAAATTTTGTCAAAAAAAAGAGGTACATGACAGCATTGGGAAAACATCAGTGAGAAGAAGGCCAGTGTTTTCATGGTGGTTAAAAGTTTTGTGGTAAATTCTGGTGCTTCTTTCTCTCACTTGCCTAGATCTCTCAAACCAGAGATAGTTGGTCATGGAACAAGGCAAGGGCTGATTGTCCCAGGCTGGGTCTCATCAGAATAACTGTGTCTCTTGTGGTTGTTTTATCCAGGATATCTGGCATTGCTGGTGCTGTTAAAATTATGATGTTACGTTTCAAATGTTTCTAAAGCCGAACCACACAAGGCCTTTCATTTCCTTTCTGCCTACTAAGATTATTTTGGCTCCAAACATGCAAAGCAAGGCATTATGCAAGAAATTAATCATTTCAGAGCAAAGTAGCTACTGAAAAATTGCCAAACACCATAAACATTGGTCAAAATGGAATCAACCATTTGCACTGAGAATAATTGAAGCTATGGATTCACTTGGGGTAACTAAGCAACTTTTCATTATGAATTATAAAGCTTTTCCAACATAAAATTATATCTGAGAGCAGTGCATTACCTAAAAGGTTTCGATAAGCAATGAAGGGAGCTTTAAAATATGCAGTAGGGATCAATCACCCAGCTGTATAGCGTTACGTATACTTTGTGGCATCACCTACATTCCTTGATAAACAATGTCCCATAACCTCTGAGCATTCCCATTATTTTCGTCAGCATCCAGACATAAGAAGTGACAAAAATGTCAGATGATGTTTTATTTACAATATAAAACAAGTTCTTGTGGAAGTAGACATTCTACAACAATGGAGGTTTATGAAGCACATTTCCCAGCACCAAAAATGATTCACATGTTCCAAGGAAGATATAAAGCTTGCTGTTCATGATGAATTTTAATTGGAACGGGCATGAATTTCTTTCATTTGGAAAATGACATGGCCTGCTTCTATGGCTGAAGGACAGTTGACTCTCCCTGACAAAATAGAGAAAAGTGTGTAGTTGAAACAGACCTTTTTGACACCCAAAAGATGCTTTCTAGTTATCTTGGTGTCATCTGCCAGAACAAGTACTCTGATGTTTTTACTGTCATCATTTTGTGGGAGACATTTTCATCAGGTTCATGAGAAATGAAACCCTGGATTTAGACTCAGATGCAGGACGGTTCTGCCTTCCTATATTCTGTCACTGAAAAACATTTTAAACTTTTTTTGAAAAAGGAAATGAGAATAGCAATTGGGAAAATAACCCGATGATAGGGAAGAATTCTCTACCTTGAATTAGCTTCAGACTTCTATTCAAGATGCTGCAGGATAGGCAGAAAGCAGCAAAAAAGTTCACTGACAATTACAGATTCTCTCCTCTTTGACAGAAGAGAGCCTGAAATGGGGTCCATCAATGCTGATGAATGTTAGGTAGAAGGGAAAGGGAACTAAAAATAGAAAAGTTAGAAAAGAGCAGTTAAAGGCAGCAAAGTACATGGAGACTGG
The DNA here is from genome assembly GCF_964237555.1 of Oryctolagus cuniculus. NCBI lineage: Eukaryota > Metazoa > Chordata > Mammalia > Lagomorpha > Leporidae > Oryctolagus > Oryctolagus cuniculus. Next base: position 135,170,946 of record NC_091433.1, read on the forward strand.
AAAGGTTAAAAAAAAGAGAGAGAAAGCTGGATATATGAAAATGGAGTTTCAGGACTTCATGTCATTTGCAAAAGAAAACCACTTACCAACCTTAAGGTGATTCTAGAAATAGTTTGCTTTAGTAAGGTTTAACCTAGAACAATGGACATCCATCCTGTGCCTATGGAGTAAATTACCTCTCTCAGCTAGGAGAAATAGAGTGGCTGTAGCAAGCCACTTTGGAACTTGATATGAAAACATCAATTTGCATCATAGAATGTTGGCCAGTCTACCTTGTAGGGGTGGATGCTTTATAGATATACAAATTGATTACCTCAATTACCAAAATCAATTTTCCAGAATAGAGTGAAATATGGAAATATATCTCAAAAGGTCATTTAAAATTAGCCTAAATGACTCAGTCAGTCCTGCATTCAGATAGCACCTATATAACTCCCTCTCCTGTATCTGCTTATAGCAGATCTGTGGCTCAAAGCACCCAACTGGAACTTGGTAAAACAACAATAAAATTGCATTGCTCCCTGTGCTCTCATGAATCTCTTAATAAGCTCACCTGGTACAGTTCTTAGTACAGAACCAAGGTATGATCTGGCAAGTAAAAGGCTGGAAAATTCATGTTTGCTTATTTTTTTTTTTGAATTGAATAGGTGTTAATTGTGGCTGCCCCTTTTTTGACTGGCTTGCCAGGTACGTTTTTGCATATGTTGTGTGTGTCATATAAACATATAAACTATTCTCCAGAGATGATATCCATTTACACACGACACAATTATGTGTGTGTGTGTGTGTGTGTATCACCAAACACAAAAAATATACACAGACTTTTTGCTGTCTTAAAATCCTTTCAGATTCCTTAGATAATTTTCTTTACATGTTTCCATCTTACCTGATGGCAAACCTCACTTCATTCTACACCAGTCTAATTAATTTGACAGGACTGGAAACTTGTTCTTCCTGTTTACACTTATTATTCATCTCTTCAGAATGCCCTGTAGGGAGGACAAAGCACGATAAAGCAGTATTTACCAAATGCCTCAATGCTGAATGCCCTTTTAGGCTGATGTAGCATAATGCCAGCAGTGAGAAGATCTGACTTGAGGGCAGCCTAAGAAAAATGACATGGTCTAGAACATCATCAATTGATACAGGTCTTGAAAAAGTGAACAATGTCCATTTTCTCCTGCAATATTGCAGTTGGCTCTGGGGACTCCAATTTATCCCTACTAAATCTGAAATCTTTGCTAAAGGAATGGCAGAGATACCGTATTTTGCAAGAAAAGCCCTCAGTCTACAAAGGCAAATGTGGAGATAATCTCAGGATTTTGAAGCACTGCAGATATAACCTAAAACACATAAGAAGGGATGAGTTGAAATGCAGAATGGATCCATGCAAAAGGAAGAGCTTTTCTTTTAGGGTTAACTTTGAAAATTTCCTTAGAGAGCAAACTTTTGATAGGGGCAAAGATTCTTACAAGATTGGTACAGGTGGGTAATTAAAAAAATGAGTGAATTTATCTGCATACATTATTTAAATACCTAAAGCATTTCTCTGCTTTAATGATAAATTACGATCAGTAAAATCTGTTGGCTGCCTTCAAGCTAACTAATGGATCGCTAATCAGCAACAGTCGAATCATCCTAGCTGAGGTGGAATAAATATCTCCAAGGATGCTGCGGCTCTTTTTTATGGTTTAAACCATAAAGATGCCTGTACATATATTTGCATTCCTCCACTACATGAATGTATGTGGATATATGCACACATGTGCAAATGCATGTGTTAAAAACCCTAGTCTTAGACACCTTCTTGTCTGACCAGGATGGCTCTATTCCCTTTGCCTCTTGTATAAGAAAGATTGTTTCTGGAACTAATTAATCCTTAAAGAGATCAGCTGATACATCTCATTGTTAGTGATACATTTTTAATTGTTCATTTTACTCAAGCACCATTTGAACACAAGTCAATTTGCAATTTCATTAGAGAACCAAAAAGGCCTGGGGTCTATTCTTGGGTTTTTAAAAAAGATATAAAAAGCAGGCAAAATTTCGCAAAGGATGTTAATGCTCTAATTAATTTTATATATCAAGCAAGAATTAATGCATCCTGCTATTTGAGCAGAAGTCTTCTTGCCAAGAAATGCATTTTGTCATAGCTTCCCCTGCAAAGCTTTACAAGCTTTGCAGCCAAATACTCTGGCAACTAATGACGAGCTTTGAAGCAACATTCACAGACCATTTGCTTTGATGACATTTGGAGGCCTTTCTCCCCTCGTTCCAATTCTATTGTAAGTAGAGTACACATGCCAACAGCCTTTGAAAACTAATCAATATGGTAAGATTTGTCAGGTTGCAGCTGACTAGTATCACATCTTTTAACTCTTTTCTTAGCTGACTTATAGGCATTTTTAAGTTAAACCTTATGAAGGGAGTTGGGTAGATTATCCTTACCACATTCACAGGCGTGCTAGTGTGACATGGCTCTTTCTTCCATATTTTAACATCAAAAGCTCATAATCTGTGTAAGTTAACCTTCCATAAAACTAAAATTATATGGTCATCATCCATAATCTGATGATTGATTACAGCTGTCATAAAGTCACAAATTGTGAATGTTTACTACAGTTGTACCATGAAAATTATTGCACAGTTTTTAAAAATCCATCTAGAGAAACAGACAGTTTACATGCATAGGTTGCAGAACTGAAGCATACATGTTTTCTTTGTGACTTTTAGCTCTCTTAAAATCAATGTTAAAACCCTTAGGTCTGATTTTTCATTTTAGTGTCTTTGTGTAATATGCCTCAACCATACCTCATCTAATTTAATAAGATGCAAGCTGAGGAAGTACTTAAGTTACTTATCAAGGGTTTCAGATGACACATTATTATTGTATTCAAAAGTCAATATTTGCTAATCATGTTAGTACAGGAACTGTTCCAGGCCTACAATTCTTAAATTGCAGAGATATTTAAGATTAATTAAACCTATCTCCCCTGGTCCTCTCTTTGTACCTCCAAGGAATGAGTAAATCAATGACATCCTTAACAAGCACAAAGAGTCAAAGCTTCCAGTATAGAAACCACTAACATATTTTAAGCCTCTGGTCGCATCCGTATACAATGGTTGAGACTTGCCATTTCTCCACAGTTTAAGGAATATTTACATGTTTTGAGAGCAAAGTTCATGGATTCGCTAATGTAATTAGAGAAGAACAACCAGTTCTGAGCATAGAGCATGGAATGTTTTATTTTTTAAAGCCAGGAGATGCTGAAATAACATATGGCCTAGTTTCTTTTTTCTTGTTATATTACAACTTGGGAGTAAATTTGTGGCAGCCAAAGTTGAAAGGCCACTCTCCCCTTATCAAGCTGGCATGATGAGAACAGGTGAGTAGGCCCACACCCCTAAACAGGTTATATTCTTGGAAGCTTTTCCAGTGATCTCCTGGTCCCTTTTTTTTTTAATCCTGGAGCTGAGAGAACCAACGTTCAAAGGCCAGGATTCCCTTTTCTTTTAGACAGTAAATCCATTCGTTATACAAGAGCTATTTCTAACCTAATGTAATGTACGGAGCCCAGGACTTAAAGTTTGAAGTCTCATTAACATATATTGACTAGGAGAAAACTGAAAAATATAGAACTTCCATAATGACTTATAGCAGCTGCTAATTCAGTCCCTCAGGCAGAAAGACTAGTGCATTAACCCAATATGCCACCTACGATATATTTACAGGTAGTTAGTGAAAACAATAATGCTATGCAAACTGAATATCTGGAACATGAATCAATATAGACCAACTAATTAGATTATAAATGCATCGATTTTATTTTGAATATGTCCTCAAATAGAGTCTGCAAGTAAGCATACTGAAATGGGGCTCTTAAAACTGAGAGAAGTGACAATTAGATTATTTTCTGCCACTCTCCAATCAATCCAGAAGAGTTAGGTAAGATACTCTGATGCATATTCTATATAATCAGGATGACACATCCAATTAATATTCCAATTACTGTTGAACTATTAGCAATGCCCAACTCTGGTGTCTTGCAGCCTCCTAACAGCGATCCAAGAACCTTGTGTCATCTTTTGTATTCACTCAATTTAAAATGGGACAATTTTCCCTTTAAAACATTTTTATTAAAGATTGTTTTATGCATGGATTTAACATCCTAATTGATTTAAGTGGACTCTCAGAATGAGTTGCTAATTCCTTCTGTTCTTTTCTTCACTGAAAGAGGTCAGCAGTTCTGATATTACTTATAAATTTAAACGCCAATTTTTAGCATGGTGAGTTATTATTAAAATAATAGATATTCATCTTCATTAAAAACTCTATTCACACTGTAAAATCCAGGAATCTAATAATTTAATAAACTAGAGTACAAATGAACCGGAGTTGTCAACCTCATCTTAGAAAACATAAAAATCATGCAATCATAGAAATGAAAGTGACTTTGAAGGAAAACAACACTGAGATGTTCCCATGCTTCTGAATATTTTCTCAACTAAAATTTGCTTTTCGTTTTGGAACTCACCAAACATAGGTATAATAGTTAGATAATTCAAGTTTAAATGTGAAAAGTGTTCCTTTTCTCATTCTCTAAACTATGCCAAACTGAGGTAATTGTTTGTTGAGGATTTCTTAGGTGTTCTTTTGTTTCTTCTTTAAATTAAACTTCCAGTTTGAAAAGCTAAGCAACTGGATTGAAAATGAGTATAATATAAGAATAAAGAGGCCTCCCGAGGGACAACTAGTCAGACTCCTGCCTTAGGGCCTTAGCAATTTCTGTTCTTTCTGCCTGGCACCCTTTACCCTCAGAAGCCACCTGGCTTGCTCCTAAAGGTTCTTCTGGTGTCTGTGTAAATGGCAGCCATTCAGTAGTACTTTATTGGCCACCTTATTTAAAACAGTAACCCCATCACTATCTATCCTCCACTTCTTCTGCTCTACTCTCTCCAAAGAATTTATCGCCATGTATATACATTTACTTATTTACTTATTTCTATCTCTCCTCACTAGAATGTAAGCCCTACAAGGGCCAGAATTTTATTTTTTCCCACTGTTGTGACCATAAAATCCAGGAAAATGCTTGATGTATGCATAATATGATACAATATACACTTAAAATATTTACATAATATTTACAATATTTACAAATTGACATAATATGTGCTTAAAAATATTTCTAAATAAATGAGAGAATGAACCAACAAAGAAAATAAAAGTCAACGAAGTAGGAGAGAACCCTAGAGGTATCTCAGAAGCTAAAAGAAAAATGTGTTTGAAAATGGAGAATGATCAATTATGTCAATTGTTACTAAGAGTTCAATTAAATGATAAGGCAAATTGAGCATCATGTTTGGTATCATGAGAGTCCTTGCTGAATTTGAAAAGAATAGATCCAGTGTAGTGGTGAAAGCAGGGGTCAGGATGATCAGGGTTGAAGAAAGAACAGGTAAGGAGGTGGAACCATTTAATAGATAATGGATTTGAGGGATTTTATTCTGAAGAAAAGTAGAGATATAAGGCATTAGCTGAAAGGGACTGTAAGATGTTTGGCTCATTTTTGCTTTGGATTTTTAAAATGGTATACTAGTTATCTTCCGCTCTAATAATGCTGCTTAACAGGCATCCACAAAATCTCAATGGCATTTGAAAACACACATTTATTGTTTCTTTGTCTGGAGCAGTGAGGTTGGTGGCTCTACTCCATGTCTAGATCTAGGCTCCCTCAGCTGGAGTGACCAGGATAAGTCAAGTATATTCCACCTTTCATCCTCCAGCAGACTAGTCTAGTCATGTTCTCACCTACAGACTAGGGTACAACACATAAATGGAAATAAGCAAGTCCTCTTGAGCCTGAGATTCAGCATATTGTCACTTTCTCCTCATTCTATTGACCAAAGCAATTGAGGAAGCCAACCTAGATTCAAAAGGAGGTGTTCTAGGTACTATTATTATGCAACAAACTACCCCAAAATTTAGCAACATGAAATACTCATTTCATTATGCTTATATCTTTGGGGTCAGGAATTCAGACAGGGTATAGTGGGATTGACTTGCTCCTCCTTCTGGACGTCTGAAGCCTCAGTTGGAAACATGTGAAGACTAGCAGCTGGGATCGTCTGGAGACATTCTTACTCATGTATGATAGTCATGGTCAGTCATACTTTCCTGAGTGTTGCTTGTCCCTGTTTACGCACCTGAAAGCAGGCGACAAAAACTAGCAAGCTTTTTACCCTATAAGAAAAGAAAATATATATTTCACATTAGACTGGAGCCTCCAGGATAAAGAAATCAAACTGACTCTGTCTAGTTAATTTTGAAAAAAACCACTGAAAATGCCTTTGTATATAAAAGTCCTATTACAAAGAATGTATGTGGAAATCCCTATAAGCACAGTGCTATTAGGGGTGGTACAAAATGTTTGAACCGTGATAATCAATGGTTTCTTTTGGGACATTTCTTGGGTAGCTTGGTGTCTAAAACCTTCATGTAGCACTACTTCATAGATGATATTTAACTTTAATTTTAAAAGCCTGTGTTGGGTCTTTGTGGTCATTTGATCATTCAGTTTAACTTCAGCCAGGATATTTGAATGTTATTTTACAATTTCATTTACTTATTTACAACTTATGTCATTATTTTAATAAATCACATTTTGGGTATGGAAAACTTAAGCAGCTGGAGAACAAATGAAACTTTTAAAAAGAGATTTTTCCTTTTCTTATGGATTTTCTGGCTAGACCATAGGAAATAAGGCCACTAAACACAAATTAATATCTGTTGTAAATTTATATTATATATTTATAATCTCTACAACCATATATAATAAATATATACAATAAATTTTATACAATTTAAATTGTTATGCATTTTTTAAAAGTGGGATTTCTAAAAAATACTTATTTTATTTATTTGAAATACTGAGTTACACAGAGACAGAGGGAGAGAGAGAAAAAGAGAGAGGAAGATCTTTAAACCACTGGTTCACTCCCCCAAATAGTTGCAAAGACTAGGGCTGGGCCAGATCAAAGCCAGGAGCTAGGAGCTTCATCCAGATCGTCTATGTGGGTACAGGGACCCAAGGAGCTGGGGCCTCTTCCACTGCTTTTTCCCAGCACATTAGCAGGGAGCTGCATTGGAAGAGAAGCATTTGTAATTTGACCAGCACCCATATGGAATATTGGCATTACAGGCAGCAGCATAACCTGCTATGCCATAATACCAGCCTCTCAGTTTAGTTTTTAAAGATAAACCTTCAACTATTTTGTGTTACTTATTAGGTGCAAATGAAAAAAGAAATGCTAAATTCTTGAGAAAATACACTTGAAGAAGATGAATTTTCTTCATGAGTAGGGAAGATGGGGTATTTATATAAATCCCATTAAACATAATAAATATCAATAAAGTATTTTGTGATTTTTGAAAAGTTTTTTTTAACAATTTTATGCATAGGTATGCATTATATGTAAGGCAGAATAATTGTTTTATGTAATTTTTAAAAAAGATTTATTTATCTTGAAAGAGAAATAGGCATTCTTCTCAGATCTAGAAAAATGATGCTAAAATTCATACGAAAACACAAGAGAAGCCAAATAGTTAAAGCAATCTTACACTGCAAAAACAAAGCTGGAGGCATCACAATACCAGATTTAAAGACATACTACAAGGCAGTTATAATCAAAACAGACATGTAGACCAATGGAAAAGAATAGAAATTCCAGAAATCAATCCATGCATCTATAACCAACTTATTTTTGACAAAGGAGCTAAAATCAATTCCTGGAGCAAGGACAGTCTCTTTAACAAACAGTGCTGGGAAAACTGGATCTCCTCATGCTGAAATATAAAATAAGACCCTTGCTTTATACCTTACACAAAATTCCACTCAAAATGGATCAAAGACCCAAATCTACAACTGGATACCATCAAATTACTAGAGAACATTGGGGAAATTCTGCAAGACATGGGCATAAGACTTTTTGAAAAAGACTCCAGAAGCACTGGCAATCAAAGCCAAAATTGACAAATGGGATTACATCAAATTGAGAAGCCTCTGCACTGCAAAAGAAACACTCAACAAAATGAAGAGGTAACCAACAGAATGGGAGAAAATATTTGCAAACTACACAACTGATAAAAGGTTCATATCCAGAATTTATAATAAGCTTAAGAAATTCAACAACAAAATAAACAATCCTGTTAAGAAATGAGCAGAGGATGGGGCCAGTGCTGTGGCTCACTTGGTTAATCCTCCGCCTGTGGTGCCAGCATCCCATATGGGTGCTGGGTTCTAGTCCTGGTTACTCCTCTTCCAGTCCAGCTCTCTGCTGGGGCCTGGAAAGGCAGTGGAGGATGGCCCAAGTGCTTGGGCCCTACACCCACTTGGGAGACCAGGAGGAAGCACCTGACTCCTGGCTTTGGATCGGCGCAGCGCGGCAGCTGTGGTGGCCATTTTGGGGGGTGAACCAATGGAAAGAGGACATTTCTCTCTGTCTCTCTCTCTCTCTCACTGTCTAACTCTGCCTGTCAAGAAAAAAAAAAGAAAGAAAAGAAATGGGCAGAGGAGTGAACAGGCATTTTTCAAGAGAGGAACTTCAAATGGCCATAGACACTTGAAAAATGCTCAGGATCACTAACCATCAGGAAAATGCAATCAAAACCATAATGAAGTTTCACCTCACCCCAGATAGAATGGCTCTCAAACAGAAATCAATAAACAACAAATGCTTACAAGGATGTGGGAAAAAAGGTACCCTAATCCACTGTTGGTGGGAGTGTAAACCAGTACAGCCACTGTGGAAGACAATATGGAAAAACCTTGGAAATCTGAATATAGACTTACCATATGACCCAGCCATCCCACTGAATTTATCCAAACCAAAAGAAATCAGCATATGAGTGATATGTACCCCCATATTCTTTGCAGCTCAATTCACAATAGCTAAGATATGGAGTCAACCCAGTTTCATCAACTGAAGACTACATAAAGAAATTATAACTTACATATATTATGGCATACTATTCAGCTATAAAAAAACATAAAATCCTGTCTTTTGTAACAAAATGGATGGAACTGGAAATCATTATACTTAGTGAAATAAACCAGTCCCAAAAAGATATCAAATGCTTTCCCTGATCAGGGTTAACTAATAGAGTACCTAAAATGTAATATACTGGAATTAAATGGACATTTTGAGAATCAATGATCGTTTACAGCCCTTGACTCTTCTGTTGAGGAACAGTGTTTTTTTTTCTCCATACTACTTGTTGAGCTCTTATTTAGTGTAGTGTTCATCTTATGATCATTAAGTAAACTGAAAGTAGATTTCTGTAACAAGAGTGGGAATGGGAGAGGGAGGAGGAAGAAGAGTTGGAGCGTGGATGGGAGGAAGGCAAGTATCATTATATTGCTAAAGATGTATATATGAACTACATGAAACTTGTATAACTTAAATTTTTAAAAAACAGAGAGAAACACAGAGAGAGGAAAAAACAGAGAGAGAGGGATCTTCCATCCGCTGGTTCACTCTTAAAGTGGCTTCAGTGGCCAGCACTGGACCAGGTCAAAGATAGGAGCCAGGGTTTCACATGGGTCTCCCAGGTGGGGGACAGAAGCCCAAGCACGTGGACTACTTGCTGGCACTTTTCCCATGCCATTAGCAGGAGCCAGATTAGAAGTGGAGCACCTGGGACATTGAACAGTGTCCATGCAGCCAACAACTTTACCCACCATGCCACAATGCTGGTCCCTATTTTATATAAATTTTATAGATGTGGAGACTGAGGATCAGAACATTTAAATGATTTAATTTCACAAAGTAAGAAGATGGCAGAGACGGAATTTAATCCAGTTTTTATTGTACCCAATTAAACAGATTATATGTTTCTCAAAATATGCCAAAAATTATACATGTTTATATATAGGAATGCGACCATACAGGTCAATCTTATGTAATCTATAATCACATATCTAATTATCTGTATGTTTACAAAAATGAATAGTAATTATATAGATTTTAAGCAAAGTGCTCACTTTTTTAAAGATTTATTTATTTGTTTTAAAGAGTTACACAGAGAGAGAAGGTGAGGCAGAGGCAGAAAGAGAGTCTTCCAGCTGCTGGTTCACTCCTCAATTGGCTGCAATGGCTGGAGCTGCGTGATCTGAAGCCAGGAGCCAGGGGCTTCTTCCGGGTCTTCCACATGGGTGCAGAAGCCCAAGGGCTTGGGCTATCTTCTACTGCTTTCCCAGGCCATAGCAGAGAGCTGTGGATTGGAAGTGGAGCAGACAAGTCTCAAACTGGCACCCAAATGAGATGTTGGTACTGATGGTGGCCGCTTAATCTGCTGCTCCACAGTGCCAACCCCACACATATTTTAAGATATAAACATATGCCTATTTTCCAGCTACCCATAAAATTTCCATTTGTATTTGAAAATATATTTGCATTTGGTACATATTTTTATTTAAATTTTTTTTTATTTCACAGGTAGAATCATAGACAGTGAGAGAGAGAGAGACAGAGAGAAAGGTCTTCCTTCCATTGGTTCACTCCCCAAATGGCCACTACAGCCAGCACTGCGCCGATCCAAAGCCAGGAGCCAGGTGCTTCTTCCTGGTCTCCCATGTGGGTGCAGAGGTCCAACCACCTGGGCCATTCTCCACTGCCCTCCTGGGTCACAGCAGAGAGCTGGACTGGAAGAGGAGCAACTGGGACTAGAACCCGGTGCCCATATGGGATGCCGGCGCTGCAGGCAGAGGATTAAACAAGTGAGCCATGGCACTGGCCCTAAAATTTTTTAAGAATATAGATAATAAACATGCCTTTATATTTTTTGAAGTTGAACAAACATAGAACCTTAGTATTCAAATCTGGCATTTTACCCACTCTGTTTTTGAAGATAATGGAATTCTTCAGTTAAAGTTCCATGAAAATTTATAGGAGGAACCAAGACAGAGAAAATGGTGTTTATTTATAATATACCCTTGACTTCAAAATTTTGTTTTACACAGTGCTATGTATAAGACTCAGCCATAGAATCAGGAGCAAAGAAATTAAGAATAAAGTCAGCTAAAGTTAGAATGTGCTTGAGTGGAAAGGAGATGATAAATATATGTAAAAGCAGGGAGGGTCTCTAGGATTAATTTATTTCTAATCATCATCACATGATAACTATGTACAGGCGATGGCAAAGCAATACAAAGCAAACTATAGAAACTCAGGCCTACACTCATAAAAGACAAAAATACTTTTTTATTTCCAAAAAGTAACTTTCATGTCTATAATGTAAAACTTAAAAAATTGTTTCATAGTAATTTGTTAGTGTCTTAAAGCCAAGTGCTTTTGAACTCTATAATTTTAAGATACCATTCTTTGAATTGTTGTAAGATGAAGGAACCACTTAGAAAGTTTTGGGAAGAAACTACTACATTATAGATGTGTAATGATTCTAGGACATACTCTGATTACAGAAATGAAAAAATGGGTGTGTGTGTTTTGCAGGAGTAGTGAGTTTCAAAATCAAGGGGAAAAAGTAAATATTTTACCTGAACCACTTAGATTAAGAGAAAGATGTATTTGGTGCATAGCACTCACATGATAATAAGATTTAACAGAGAGTGGAACTCTCAGTGAGTTACAATTAAACAAGCAGTTAATAATCTCATGTACAAGTGGTTAACAAGCAAACAATCACAGACTGCCTCCATCACCACTCAGTGCACAGAGCATGAGTCAGAAGACATTATTTCAGCACCACTGAAGGGGAAAGCCATATTGTGCTTAATTCTGGTTGACTTATTGCAAATAAGGATAGTAGAGAAAATGAGAAGTTTAAGGCAGAAGGTAGATAAAGTTATTCAGTGACTCTAGGAAATTAATTACGGAGGAAAAACTTAGAAACTAGGTGTGCTTGTGATGACCTCATTGAGGTAAACAAAGATGACAGCCATTGCAAAGGTGGACACCCTGAAGGGATCTGTATTTATAACAACTAAAAATGGAAGCATAAAAGTCCTCAAGAGGAGCACACATGAGCAAAATTTAATTGATATCTCTCATGTATACCCTGATGTTAGTTAATATTGGAAAGAACAGTCTGAGAAGCAATTAAAGTGAATGCTAACAGTCCAAATGTAGACTTGATTAAAAAAATCAGTGAGATAAAATAAACTCATGATGAAGGCTCATTTCTTAACATGTTTTTTCATTTGGATTTGTGTTCACCCTGAATGGACACTTTTTACTACAATATAAAAGAAACATGTTCATATTATCTGGTACTGGTATGTGATTTCAGGCTCCAAATTGACTTTATTACCAACTAAGTTTTAATACAGGTAAGTTTTTGTCTTTGTGTAGACTTAGGCTTAAAATATTACATGGACTGCAATACCTAAGTAGTCAGTAACAACTGCAGTTCAGACCCCACATTTCAGCTTTACACTTTACAACTTTACACCACACTTTACAACTTTCAAACTCACGAGCCCCAGAACAACCTTTGACATGAGACCTCTGAAACATTCCTCAGGTGTCTGTCTGCATGCTCTCTCTTTAAAACTATTTACATCGGGGCCAGCACCATGGCTCACTTGGTTAATCCTCCGCCTGCGGCGCCAGCATCCCATATGGGCACCGGGTTCTAGTCCCAGTTGCTCCTCTTCCAGTCCAGCTCTCTGCTGTGGCCTGGGAGTGCAGTGGAGGATGGCCCAGGTGGTTGGGACTCTGCACCCACATGGGAGACCAGGAAGATGCACCTGGCTCCTGGCTTTGGATCGGCGCAGTGCTGGCTGTAGTGGCCATTTGGGGAGTGAACCAATGGAAGGAAGACCTTTTTCTCTGTCTCTCTCTCTCTCACTGTCTGTAACTCCACCTGTCAAATAAAAAAAAAAAACACCATTTACATCTGGATCTAATTGATTTCACCTTTGGGTGAAACAGAACAGAAGTGGAGGGAGAAGAGAAGTAGAGAAGTGCTCAGGCTTTAAACTCAGAATAAATATGAACAGTAGCTACAGAAAACATTAATTTATGTAAGATGTTGATCATGAGAGCTCTTCAGAATATTTCTATGCTTGTCAGCACAAATGGCTGGCTCAAATCCTAACACTTGAGAGGCAAATTTGGATGATATTTCAGAGAATCATATAGCTGAGAATTTAACTGGAAAATAACCAAATGGAGCCCAAATGCTCTTAAATTTCACCATTCCATGATTCCAAGTAAGGTCAGCAATTCCACTACAGGCTCTAACTAACTAATTGGGCAAGTACACAAAGATTGTTTGTACACATATGCATTTATAATAATGAAATGTTGCAGAAAGATTGGAAATGGTCTCAATGTTCAGCAGTTAAGTTGTGTTAAATAAAGTATAGTAGTACCATAAAATGGAATTCTGTAAAGACTTCAAAAGGATATCATGATTATTATGTAGAATTTTTTCTTTAATGCCAGGAAGGGTCAACACTAGGAAACTGAAAAACACAAGGGGTCTTCAAAAAGTTCATCGAAAACACATACTCTGATGAAACTATGAATAGATTTCAACGTCTTGGGTACCAAAATAAACACCTTTAATTCTACTTTATCATGAACTTTTTGGAGTTCTCTTGTATAATTTCTTCTGTTCTCTTTGCAATAATATGCAAATATAAAAATATTTTTGATAGACTAAGTAATGCCCCCCAAAATAAATACAGGCAAAATGACCATGGAGGCAAAGCTTAGAATGATCTATGCAAAAACCAAGTAACCAGAGGACAGAAGAGGCAAAGAATGGATTCTCTTCTAGACACGGCAGAGGAGTACAATCCAACAGGCCCTTGATTTCAGCGCAATGAAACTGCTTTGGGATGTCTGGCCTCCAGAACTGTGGGAGAATAAATTTTTGTTGTTTTGTGTCGCCAAGTTTCTGGTAATTTATTGCAGCAGGCACAGGAAACTAATACAGATTTTGGTAATAAAGATGGGATATTGCTGAAACAAATACATAAACACGTGGAAGTGGTTTTAGAATTGAATAATGGGTACAGGTTGAAAGAATTTTAAGATGCATGATAGAAAAAGCCTAGATTGTCTTAAACAGACCATTGGTAGAAAAATGCATGTTGAAGGCACTGCTGGTGAAGGCTAAAAATGAATTGAGAATCATAATAGAGAATCATAATAGAGAAAGCATTTATTATTTTGGAATATACATAGTCATAAATAGGATGCTGATGGAAATATGAATGTTAAAGCTGCTACTGGTGTGGGCTTAAAAGGGTATGAGAAACATGATTTTGAAAACTTGGGGAAAGGGAGTTCTTGTTAATAGAGGCAGAAAGTCTAGCTGAACTATGTTCTACAGTTGTATGGAAAGAACTTGTAAGTAATGATCCTGAATAATTAGCTGAGAATATTTCCAGGCAAATATTGTTGCAGGCTGGCTTCTTTTTTGCTCCTTATAGTAAAATATGCAATGAAAGTGGTACATTGTGGGAAGAATTGTTAAATATAAGGAAATAAAGACTTGATGGTTTCAGAAATTCTTAGCTTATCAGACTGTAAAAGTCACCAAAATTAGGATATTTCCTGTATGTTCTGGAGAAAACCCTTTGCTGAAGAGATTAGGTATATTACTCGTGGAAGCCTTTAGTCATCTTGGCATAAGCAAAAAAACAGAGGTGAGTGATGCAAAAAAAATTGGGGACGGGGCGGAGCCAAGATGGCAGAATAGTGAGGGCGCGCACCGATAGTTCGGGAAAATTTAGTTTAATAAAAGTGGAGTTACAGTAGCCTCAGAAAAAGTATCAGGAAAAAATTGCAGAGGAAACTCTTCCGGATCTAGTGGCTGTGACTTGGAGGACCTATGGGGAGAGCAAGGTCACCCACCGCGCGGAAGCCGAGCCGCGGGAGCCGCAGGGTCTGCATGCCAGTGCGGGAAGGGTAGTGGATGTGACACAGACGACCAGTGGAGAGAGCAGGGACACCCAGGGCTCTGAGTCCAAACATCAGCGCTGGAAGGGGAGGTGAGCTCAGTAACCCGAGACATTGGCGGAGAAATGGCGGTCAGAATCTAGAGGGAAGCAGGCTTGAGGCGGGAAAGTTCACCAGACTGACTACAGGAGAGAAGGAAAAAAAAAAGTTTCTCTCTCCGCCAACGTTGCAAAGGCAAGCAAGAGACAAAGAGGAGGCCCCACTCTGGATATACATAACAAAAGGGTAGAGCTAAGGAACTAAGGCGCTACAATTCAGTAGCCTAGGCAACCCAGTGTGAGTCCGCAGGAGAAACTGAGCCTACACAGACTCTTTGGGTAGAAGCCAGAGATCGGAAGCTAAATACCATCAATTCTGCTCAGCCATGCGGTATAACTTACCTCCTGAATAAAAAAATAAAATAAAGAAAGAAAGAAATTAAAAGAGAGATTTACCATGCATAACCTGAGGGTGTCACCTTTGCACACCCGTAACCCGTAAACCTGAAGAACGAAGCAGAGCTCTCAGGCCACACCCATCTCAAGCCTCCAAGGCTCCTCCAACAGCAGACAGTCCACTTAACACAGACATAGTATAAAAAAAAAAAAAACACTCACAGTGAGGGAAGAAGAATTAACAATGCCAAGCAACAAACACAAAAATCGAGGGAACAAGATCAACGATGACACTACGACGCCTCCAAATAAACAAAACACCCCAAGCCGAGATTATGAAGATGATGAGATAGAAGAAATGCAAGATACGGATTTCAAAAAATTTATGATAAGAACATTTAGAAGTTTTCAAAAGCAAATCCTTGAACTACAGAAATCCTTATTGGACAGGATTGAAAATCTCTCTCATGAAAATGAAATTTTAAGGAAGAATCAAAATGAAACGCAGAAACTAGTAGAACAGGAAAGTGTGATAGTGAAGAGAAATCAAAATGAAATGAAGAGCTCAATAGATCAAATGACAAACACATTAGAAAGTCTAAAAAACAGAGTCAGTGAAACAGAAGAGAGAATATCAGACTTAGAAGACAGAGCACAGGAAAACATACAGTCAAACCAAAGAAAAGAAGAGGAAATTAGAAATCTAAAAAATATTGTTGGGAATCTACAGGATACTATTAAAAAAACCAACATTCGAGTTCTAGGAGTTCCTGAAGGCATGGAGAGAGAGAAAGGATTAGAAGGCCTTTTTAGTGAGATACTAGCAGAGAACTTTCCGGGTTTGGAGAAGGACAGAGACATCCTAGTACAGGAAGCTCATAGAACCCCCAATAAACATGACCAAAAGAGATCCTCACCATGGCACGTGGTAATTAAACTTACCACAGTGAAACATAAAGAAAAGATCCTAAAATGCGCAAGAGAGAAACGTCAGATTGCTCTCAGAGGATCTCCAATCAGACTCACAGCAGACTTCTCATCAGAAACACTATAGTCTAGGAGGGAATGGCGAGACATAGCACAAGTGCTAAGAGAGAAAAATTGCCAGCACAGAATATTGTATCCTGCTAAGCTCTCATTTGTGAATGAAGGTGAAATAAAGACCTTTCATAGCAAACAGAAATTGAAAGACTTTGCCGCCACTCGTCCAGCCCTGCAAAAGATACTTAAAGATGTGCTACACTCAGGAACACAGAAACACAGCCATCAATATGAAAGAAGGTAAAGGAAGAAAACCTACCAGTAAAAGAGCATAAAAGCTCAAAGCATATACTAGAAAATATCTTTGGCAAATGGCAGGGCAAAGTCACTATGTATCAATAGTCACATTAAATGTTGATGGACTTAACTCTTCAGTTAAAAGACACCAATTGGCTGATTGGCTTAAGGAACAAAACCCAACTATTTGTTGCCTACAAGAAACACATCTCTCTAACAAAGATGCATGCAGACTGAAAGTGAAAGGTTGGAAAAAGATATTCCATGCCAACAGAAATCAAAAAAAAAAAACAGGTGTAGCCATATTAATATCAGAAAAAATAAACTTTAATATAAAAACTGTTAAGAGAGACAAAGAGGGGCACTATGTAATGATTAAGGGTTCAATTCAACAGGAAAGTGTAACTATTATAAATGTATATGCACCTAATTACAGGGCACCAGTTTATTTAAAAGATATGTTAAGGGACTTAAAGGGAGACTTAGATTCCAATACAATAGTACTGGGGGACTTCAATACTCCACTCTCAGAAATAGACAGATCATCCGGACAGAAGATCAACAAGGAAATAGCAGATTTAATCGACACTATTGCCCAAATGGATCTAACAGATATCTACAGAATTTTCAATCCTACATCTGAAGACTTTACATTCTTCTCAGCAGTGCATGGAACCTTCTCTAGGATTGATCACATACTAGGCCATAAAGCAAGTCTCAGCAAATTTAAAAGAATTAGAATCATACCATGCAGCTTCTCAGACCACAGCAGAATGAAGCTGGAAATTAGCAACTCAGGAAACCCTAGAGTGTATGCAAACACATGGAGATTGAACAACATGTTCCTGAATGAACACTGGGTCATTCAAGAAATCAAAAGAGAAATCAAAAACTTTCTGGAAGTAAATGAGGATAACAACACAACATATCAAAACTTATGGGATATGGCAAAAGCAGTATTGAGAGGCAAGTTTATAGCAATAGGTGCCTATATCAAGAAATTGGAAAGGCACCAAATAGATGAGCTTTCAGCACATCTCAAGGACCTAGAAAAACTGCAGCAAACCAGACCCAAATCTAGTAGGAGAAGAGAAATAATTAAAATCAGAGAAGAAATCAACAGGATTGAATCCAAAAAACATTACAAAAAATCAGCCAAGCAAAGAGCTGGTTTTTTGAAAAAATAACCAAAATTGACACCCCATTGGCCCAAGTAACTAAAAAAAAAAAAAGAGAAAAGACCCAAATCAATAAAATCAGAGATGAAAAAGGAAACGTAACAACAGACACCACAGAAATAAAAAGAATCATCAGAAATTACTACAAGGACTTTGTGGGGAGCAACTCGGACTAGACTAAGTTACTCGAATTAAGACTTATTCTATGCATCTGCTCTCCAACAATATGGCGCTGGGAGAGGAGTAAACAACTTCTACACAGCTGCCTCTCGCCAACTTGAGTGATGACCTGCAGGAGCTGATCCTGCTCCTGATTGGAGGAGAGCAGCGTACTCGGCGTGTGGGTAGCAGAGTTGGGATTGGTGGAAGAGGACTATAAGGGAGGAGAGAGACAACACGCACCAGAAACATCTAAGGGGAACATCCAGATAACATCTGAGCCGCCCCCGAGAGAGCCGGCCGGCAGTGTGCCACTCCCCCGCGGAAGTGGGGAAAGTGGCAGGGGGAACCGCCCTTCCACGGAGGTGGAAGGATCGGCAGCCAACCCGGGAAGGACCAGCAGCAAACCCGGGGAGGGCTGAGCAGACAAAAGAACAGCGTAGGGTCCTGTGTCATTCCTCCTCGAAGAGGGGGAGTGACAGGACTTGTATGCCAGCAAACAGGAAAATCTATCAGAAATGGATAGATTCCTGGACACATGCAATCTACCTAAATTTTGAAAGGTGGAGTTACACACAGTGAGAGAGCAAGAGCAAGAGCAAGAGCAAGAGAACTCCTTCAGGTTGATTACTACCCAAATGCCCATAACAGCCAGGGATGGGCCTTGCCAAAACCAATGACCAGAATTCCATGTGGGTCTCCCACATGGATCCATGTACTTCAGCCATCATTGCTACATCCCAAAGTATGCATTAGCAGAAAGCTGGATGGAAAATGTATAGGGTACTGTAGTTTCTATACCCATTATTGTCAAATGATTCACGTGCCTAGTTCTGTCCATTGAATTGTTTAAAGAGTGACACATGTCTCTTAATGTGGTAGAACATATAACCTCCCATTCAGAACCCTGGCTAACACACTTTCTCCTCTGGTACAGGGATTAGCAATGTCTAAAATTACTTGCTTTTCCTGCATGGGTTTCACAGAGGCTAGATGAGCAGAAAAGACTCTGCCAATGTGTGCTGAATATGTAGCATGAATAAGAAATATACTTACCTTTCCTCAATTGTGAGATTTTGGGGTTATTTCTCTTGCAAGACAACTGGCCTTTCCTGACAGATATATCTTCTAAGACATTGTGATAAATACATCTGGGGTATATACACAGAAGTGGAATTGCTATGTATATTTCTTTTTTTAAAAGATTTTTTTTTATTTGAAAGACAGAGTTACAGAGAGAGGCAGAGTGAAAGAGAGAGGTCCTCCATCCACTGGTTCACTCCCCAGATGGCTGCAACGGCCGGAGCTGCACCGATCTTAAGCCAGGAGCCAAGAGCTTCTTCCGGGTCTCCCATGTGTGTGCAGGGGCCCAAGGACTTGGGCCATCTTCTACTGCTATCCCAGGCCATAGCAGAGAGATGGATCAGAAGAGGAGCAGCCAGGACCAGAACCAGCACCCATGTGGGATGCCAGCGCTTCAGGCCAGGGCTTTAACCTGCTGCACCACAATGCCAGCCCCAACTATGTATATTTCTATTTTAGTAAGTACTCTTCAGGATGGATGCCCCAGCCTTTACTGCTTATATCTCCCATCCTTATCAACATATCAAGTTTGTAAATTGTACCAGTTTCATTAATATAAATTTATCTCATTGTTTTAAAATCAGAGAGATAGGGGCCGGCACTGTGGTGTAGAGGGTAAAGCCGCCGCCTCTGGTGCCAGCATCCCATATGGGTGTTGGTTCAAGTCCCGGCTGCATCACTTCAGATCCAGCTCTCTGCTATGGCCTGGGAAAGCAGGAGAAGATGGCTCAAGCCCTTGGGCCCCTGCACCCACATGGGAGACCCAGAGGAATCACCTGGCTCCTGGCTTTGGATCAGCACAGCTCCATTGTTGCCAATTGGGAAGTGAACCAGCAGATGGAAGACCTCTCTCTCTCTCTCTCTGCTTCTCCTTCTCTCTCTATGTAACTCTGACTTTCAAATAAATAAATAAATAAATCTTTAAAAAAAAGCAGAGGGATAGATACAGACAGGAAGAGAGAAAGGAAGACAGGGAGTGAGAGTGCCCATCTCTTTGTTTACCTACCAAATGCCCTCAATGGCCTGGCCTGGGCCAAGGTTGGAGCTGGGAGCCAGGAACACAGTTCAGATCTCCCACATAGGAAGCAGGAACCCAATTCTTTGAGCCACCACTGCTGCCTCCCAGCATCTGTACTGTCAGGAAGCTGGAGTCAGGAGCCAGAGCCTGAAATTGAAGATGGTTACTCTGATGTGCACGTGGGCATCTTAACTTCTAGGTTAAATGCTGATTCTTTCATTGTATACTTATTTGCTTTTGTCTGCTGAAATTTAATTTAAGCAATCATTATGCTCACTGCCTTTTTGGTTTTGTTTTCTGAAATTTTTTTTCATTTATATTCCTTGTCTACTTTTCTACTGGTCACTATATTTTTCTTGTTGTTTTGTAGGATTTCCTTTTATTTTATATATAAAAATTCCATCAGATTTAAAAATTACAGCTTCCTTCTCTCATTCTGCCATTCATTTATCTACTTGTCTTTCCACAATGATCTTAACAGAAATCTTCATGTGATGTAATGAAGTGCATCGATTTTACGTCTCATATTTTGTACTTCTGAATTTTGTTCAATTTCCACTGTTAGGCCACAAAGAAGTTTGTATATATCCTATTCTTTTTTTTTTTTTTTTTTTTGACAGGCAGAGTAGACAGTGAGAGAGAGAGAGACAGAGAGAAAGGTCTTCCTTTTTCTGTTGGTTCACCCCGCAATGGCCGCTGCGGCTGGCACGCTGCAGCCAGCGCACTACGCTGATCCAAAGCCAGGAGCCAGGTGCTTCTCCTGGTCTCCCATGTGGGTGCAGGGCCCAAGCACTTGGGCCATCCTTCACTGCACTCCCGGGCCACAGCAGAGAGCTGGACAGGAAGAGGGGCGACCCGGACAGAACTGGTGCCCCGACTGGGACTAGAACCCAGTGTGCCGGCGCCGCAGGCGGAGGATTAGCCTATTGAGCCACGGCACCAGCTGTATATATCCTATTCTAAAAACAAGAATGTTAAAATGCTGAATTATTAAATGCTTGCATGATGTGATTTCTTATAGTATTGTTTTTCCTTTTGATACTTAAACTCACTATTTCCAGGTACCATGAAAGTATTTATTTCATTTAATTCTTACAGGATCGCTTTGGGGAAGATATCACTGGAAACGCAATTTTTCAGAGAACTGAGCCTCAAAAAGCTATGTAAATTTCCTGTTCACAAAGCTAATCAGCAACAAAATCTGGATTCCCAATATGTGGTCTGCCTTTAGAATCCATTGGCTAAGCCATCCCGTTAGATGCATTATTCTTACCTGTCCCTGTCTTCACAGTCACATGTGATTTAGGCCCTTCAGACACCTCATGATCTTCATGTCAGGCATATTCTGCTAAAAATGCATCTCTTTGATGTTTTCAGGTGAGGGGAGTACTTGGGAACATACTTTCCTCCCTTCTTCTTTTGAGAATTTCTTCTCATTCTTCAGTTAAGCTTACCTCAGATGACAGTTCTGCTGAGAACCATTCCTTACCAGTCCCTCCAACACCAGACCAAGTTAGTACTGTTGAATTGGTTCCATTATAGCATTTTATATTGGGTTGTGTTTGCTTCCACTTCTGCAGACTTCCCTATAGACTTTATGTTCCTTGGAATCCTGGAGAGAATATAAAAATTATCTTATTAAAGTCTGTTTCTCCAACATATACTACTAAAACATCTATAAAAACAGGTAACTCTTTGAATAAATTAGATTTAGTTTCCAAACATTAGAAACACAACACTTTAAAATATACTGTCTGACGTCACTTTGGTTTATTTCCTCAAGATTCAAGGACCTGTGTGTAGGTGGTGATACCAAGATTTTAAATGCAACTACTCTGTGGCCGGCGCCGCGGCTCACTAGGCTAATCTTCTGCCTTGCGGCGCCGGCATACTGGGTTCTAGTCCCAGTCGGGGCACCGGATTCTGTCCCGGTTGCCCTCTTCCAGGCCAGCTCTCTGCTGTGGCCCGGGAGTGCAGTGGAGGATGGCCCAAGTGCTTGGGCCCTGCACCCCATGGGAGACCAGGAGAAGCACCTGGCTCCTGCCTTCGGATCAGCCCGGCGCGCTGGCCGCGGCGGCCATTGGAGGGTGAACCAACGGCAAAGGGAGACTTTTCTCTCTGTCTCTCTCTCTCACTGTCCACTCTGCCTGTCAAACAAACAAACAAACAAAATTAAATGCAACTACTCTCATCCCAGAAGCACTCTGGTGAGACAATGAATAATCGTGCTTCAGGAACTTATCATTCCATGTTGAATTGCCAGTGTCCTTATTACTAACTTCTCATCTGTCTTCAAGTTGACCCAAATGATGATCATTTTGCTGCAATTTGTATCTTCACGCAATGCATGGAAGAATAGGAGAGGTATTAACAAGTTAATTTTCTATTTACACTAGAAAATAAGGTAGTCAGGTAGACTGGAATTATAAAGTGAAAGTGCAATTTGAGGATTATGTTTAGATTTTATACATCTGTCTCCAGTTAATATAAATAAAGTATTTAATTATATATACATTTTATCTATATAACTATGAAAGATGTCAGAGATGAGTGTTTTGGGTGCAGTTTATTTTTTTGTCCCCTTACACATGGGATTGTGAACACACTGTTAGCATGAATCACAACATATTATTACATTCAATATTACTCCTACTTATTTAGATTTTCTCCTTTTCTGAGATTCCCAGACCTTCTCCTCCTTGCCATTCATCAATGGTGCATCCTTCACTTATGACCCTCCTGTCTCTGTGCTCATTGCTCATAATCATCTGCTTCTATGCCTTCAATTCTCACTACCCTTTCTACCCTTCATCTCTCTCAGAACTCTGAGCTACATTTCTTGTGTGCCCCAGTTGGGAGGTACAGAATGGGAAGAGGCTACTTCTAGACAGGGAGGAGAGCAAAGTGATGAGAGTTGACAATGATGATGATGATGATGAAAACAACAATGACTATGTCAATTAGTCATAAATGCAGGAAAGCCAAAGCCCTATTCAAGATAGTTAAGGAATGGTTTCTTGTATTATTTATGTAATCCTGTGAGAAGAATCAACATCAGACTATGAACATTAAACTGTTGCTGTCTGTAGACAGTTTACTGTTCTGTGTGCAATTTAATATTTATAATTGAGCACACACTACATAGAGACTATAATCCCTGTATCTAACTCTCTAAGTCCCACTCCTTGTATATTAAAGAGAGCAAAATATAGTCTAACCAGAGATAATCCTGGAAAGGCCAATAGAAGTCACACAGAAATGATTGTGTAGAGGATTTATAGGACAAAAGAGAGAGAGAGAAGTCCTAACCCATTACACACTGTAAAGAAGAGTGCTTAACAAAATAGAGGTTAGATTAATACCTAAAAGGTAAAAATGAATGTAATTTTTACACTGTGTCTAATCCTGCTCTCACTCTCTGAACCATGTCTCTCTTTGAGAATAAAGCAGACAGAGAGAACACAAGGCAAGAATACAGAGGGAATTAAAAACAGGGGAGGAAAAGGAGGTGAAAGACACTGATCAATTAATCTTCCTGCTTTTCAGATCAGAGAAAGCTTTGGCATTCTGTGATGATGAATCAATGCTGCTGACAGATACATCATGTTAGATTCTGAACAATCTAATTCGTCCATCAACAAAGAAAGTAAGTAATTACCAACTTTTTGGAAGGCTTAAAATATACAGGTGGGAATACCACACAAGTACTGGTACTACATTATCTGACTCATCCTGTTTAAAGATTTAGAACTATGTTCTAAGTTGATCAACACTGCTGGAAAGGATTACGATGAGGGTGAGGCAGACCAGTTCCTCTTAGGAGAGAACTGCTTTTTAACTATCAAAAATAGAAAAAAAAACACACACACAAACAAAAATCTTTGAAGCCTTATTGTAGTTCTTAGGATGTGGCTATGAGCTAAGGGTAAATATAGAGAGCACAAAATTACTCTTCACAATAAAATGGGAAGATTTTTTAGTTTACAGGGACTAGAGTGAGAAAGGGATCGAGGAAGTCCAGAGATGAAAGGAGAAGATGGACAATTATATTCAAGGAAAAGTTACAAAGTGAGAAATTCCCAATAGCACAAAAAACTAAGGAAATTGTAAGAACAAGAATGTTTAATGATAATCTTATCTATTGTATAAATATGAAATCAACAGTAAATATCTATTATGGGGAACTACCTTTGACAGCTGTCTTTGGATTATGTTTTGGAAAATTTAAGACAGGGAGAACAATCTAGGTTCAATTAAGGGAACAGAAAGAAGCTGCCACGAAAGGTCAGAGATAGATCAAAATAGAGTAGAAGCCAAAAAATCCAAACTAGATATAGCTATAAAAAAATAAGTCCCAGAAGATCCTTAAAGATATTGGAAGGGCCAGCATTGTGGCCCAACAGGTTAAGCCATCATATTCGATGCTAGCATCCCATATGGGCATCGGTTCAAGTCCTGTTTGCTCCACTTCCAATCCAACTCCCTGCTAATGTGCCTGGACATGCAGTGGAGGACAGCCCAAATTCTTGAGCCCTTGCACCCATGTGGGAGACTTAGAAGAAGCTCCTGCCTCCTCACTTAAGATGGCCCAGCGCTGAAGTGTTGGGGAGTGAACCAGTGGATAGAAGATTGATTTCTGTCTCTCCCTTCCTCTGTAATTCTGATTTTCAAATAAATATTTATTTCTACTATATAAATATTTATATGGGGCTGCAAACTAAATTTTCCACCATAGTGAGAGAGAGGGGACTCAAATTGCAGTATTTAATGTTAAAATTATTTAAGACTACAAGATTAGGGCTCACTACTAATTAATAAATGCATAAATCAAAAATTCATTTGACATTTCTCATTGTTTAAAATAGCTTAGAATGGAAATAAGTTCATTACACAACAACAGAATGATAATTATTAAAAAATGGTAATATATGCTAAGTATTTAAGATGAAATAATAAAACTTTCCTATGTTAAGATGAAAAAAATTGATACAAATTGTGTACACAGTATGACTACAACTCTGTATTTCATAAATTCATCCTAAGAAAGCAGGGATGGTAGATCCTATGAAATTTTTCAGTGTATCCCCACAAGTTAATAAAATCAAAGGAGAAAAAATGCATACATTTCCATAGATACTAAAAATACAACAATCCACTCTTGATTTTTAAAACACATTAACATAATAGATGGATAGTTCCTTAACAAGATTTTCTACCTGAAGCTCAAAGCCAGGATCTTGCCTAATGTTGGAAAACTAGATACATCCTAATTAAAGTCAAGAACAATTTAACATTGTTCAAGCAGTACTAAGTGGCCAACCTAATAGGATAGAGAAATAGCAGAAAATTCATAAATAACCTAGGTACACATCAACAAAGAACTGATTAAATAAGTAACAATAATAATAATAAAGACCCGTATAACTGAATACCAAGAAGCATTTGCAGCTAAGAGGTTTTCTCCATAATGTTTGCAGACTGCTTCTAAAGGAAGAGAAGTCAATCATAGTAAAGGAAAGATGAGTAGGGATCTGGATTTCTGAGATGGGAGGAAATTTTTCATATAAACTCCTTTTTACTGTTTGGATTTACAACTTGTATATGTTATATTGCAACAAAAAAGTAAGAATTAAAATTAAAAAACCTTCAGAGATCAAAAATAGGACAAGAGACTAAATGTTCAATAGAATATAGATTATATAAACAATGGTACTGTACTTTATGGGATTTTATGCCACTATTAAAATTTAATATAAAGTTAAAATAAAAATAAAAGTTAAAGTTAAAATATAACAGATGTTAAATTGTTCAATGGATATTTGTTGAAAGAATAAATTAATGGATCCAAGCAGAGGTAGAAACATGATATAAAACTGTGTATATTAAATAATCAAAATTATACAGCATCACCCAAATATACAGAGGGAGAAAAATGCCAGAAGAAAGGACACAAAAATGCAATAAAGACATATTCTTTTTTTTTTTTTTTTTTTTTTTTTTTGACAGGCAGAGTGGACAGTGAGAGAGAGAGACAGAGAGAAAGGTCTTCCTTTGCCGTTGGTTCACCCTCCAATGGCCGCCGCTGCAGCCGGCGCACCGCGCTGATCCGATGGCAGGAGCCAGGAGCCAGGTGCTTTTCCTGGTCTCCCATGGGGTGCAGGGCCCAAGCACCTGGGCCATCCTCCACTGCACTCCCTGGCCATAGCAGAGAGCTGGACTGGAAGAGGGGCAACCGGGACAGAATCCGGTGCCCTGACCGGGACTAGAACCCGGTGTGCCGGCGCCGCAAGGTGGAGGATTAGCCTATTGAGCCACGGCGCCGGCTAATAAAGACATATTCTAATTGGTGGTATTACAATGTACAGTTAAATACAATAACTTCTATTTTGCTTCTTTTTTGAAATTTATATAATAAATCCTATTACTTTAAGAAGGAAACAATTATTTTAACATAAGAAGAAATATATTCTATTTCCTTTCTGAAGAAATATGGAAAAAAGCAAATAAATCACTAGCAAAAGGCAAATCATGCAGACTCTACAGTATGGACACAATTTCCTTAATGTTCAACCTAGACCCAACTGTTGATGCTGAGTTTTCCTTGCAAAATAAACATCCAGCCAAAAGCAAAACACTGATAAAACTGAGCTAGATCTGATTTATTCTAAAAGCAGAGACTTGCCCAAGGCAAAATTCCTTAAGAAAACATTCTGACAGTTAAAGAAGGCTCTGTGCTTGTTCTTAAACCAGGTGAATTTTCATTCATAAAATTCTTTCCTGCTCCTATTACAATATCATGATAGAATTAAAAACTGCTGCCTTTGTACTTTTAAGTAAGAACTTACATACTTTGTAGGAAGTAAGCACAATTAATGTGTGAAAAATTGTAAATATATTTGAAGTCAATTTGATTAGAAATCAACTCATTAAAATAAAAGGATTTTGCAGCCTCTCTAATACATATTTAGATGTTTGTGCTATTACTAGTCTATGGCATGTAAATTTGTTGTTGGTTTCAGTGTTCACTAGTGATTGATGAATTTCACCTTATATGCCAGATCTCCCATTCTACTTAAGCCCTTTGCTGTATGGTTAGTACGCTTAAATATTTTTCACAATACTGCACATCATTTTTATATAAATCAATGCTCTGATTTTTCTCTTGATAATTTATAAACAATATATACAATATATATACCTTCTGTATTTGAATTATCACATTGTGAGAAAAATGTTTCCAAAATTTTGAGAGAAATGAAACAATTTCCAAACTCCTTATTTCCTTTTTCTTTTTAGTACATTTTTCAAATTCTCAATAATCTATATTTTTCTTACCCCCTTCTCACACACTTCTTAGCCAATATATCTGTATTTCCAGACAGAACAACCTAACACAACATTTAAGTCCCGCTTCACTTCCTTGCTCATTATGCTCTTTCAAATGGCTTGTTTACTACTCTTGGTCTGAATTGTTTGTGCTGAAGGTTTCCATGTGGTGGAAGGTAAGTGATCAGCTGAAGCTGCACACATCTCAAAACTTAACTGAAATTAAAGAATCCACTTACAAGCTCACTACATAATTATTGGCCTTGGCAAGGCCTCCATTCCTCATTGCATTGGGCCTCTCTGTATATTGGCCTAAGTATCCTCCCAACTGGCTTCTTCCAGAGTTATTAAAGAGAGAGAAGGAGAGAGAGAGAGGGAGGGAGGGAGGAGGAGAGGATGTAAAGCACAGGATGTGAATATAGAAGTGAAATTTATTGGGACTCATCTTGGAATTGGCTACCATAGTTATCAAACGTAGAAGCCTAGACTGAGTTCCAGCTTCTCCTGGAATCTTTGTTTAATCATTTCTCCTCCATGATTTCTCTCCTCTTAGAACATCTTTAGGATAAATTCTTTACCATAATTAGCTGTTAATGCTGCCATATTTTGAAAATTTTTGTTTCTTTCTCTTTAAATAATCTTTCCCAGTGCAAGAAAGCTCCTAAGTACAGTAACCAAGACTCATTCCAATTAGGAAATAAACTTATTTCATAAATACTATTTCATTTTTAGCAATATTGGGCTTAGGACAGTAAATATTTTAAATGAGTGTATACACATGGAAAGCTTTGCTTTGAACACTGGATGCCATTAAAATTATCCAGGGAGCTTTTGAAAAAATATTAATGCCCAGGTAAATTTCCAAATGGATATTACTATTCATTTAAATGCTTCCCAAGTGATTCCAGTGGGCCATCAGTCAGTGACTTAGAGTAACTCCTGCCCTGAACATATGATTAAGAGGTTCCTACTTTGAATTATGGCTACTTGTTCATTATGACAAAATCCCACTAAACAAAACATGTGTTTTTTTATATAGTTCCTTTAATTAAAATAATTGGGACACTTATTAAGTATACATAAGCCTATTAGTGAATCTAGTTTTATTCATATAATCTTTTCTTCATACTCTGTCAGAAACAGGAATATGCATAAGTACTTTTCTAAAATATATAATTATCATGTCATCTAATAAAATTAAATCAGTAAATGTAACTAATAAACAATTTCCCGAGAGACATAAAATCAACTAAAATGGCTATGACTGCAATTTTTTTCAATAGAAAAAATTAAAATTTATAGTTCCAAGATTGCTTTCAATCCAGCCACTTAGGATCTGTCTGGAGAGTACTTATCAATTTCACTTCAAGTTCTAAAACCTCTTCCTTTCTTTTACAAGGTCCATAAGGTTGGAAAATTCCCTTCTGTTCCTGCAAAGGTCCACACTTTCCAACCACAATCCACAATCCTGAAAATAATGGAGTAAAAAAGGATCCTTATGATACAATAGAGCTTGTTCAAAGACATTGCTTCTGTGGCTTCAGACATCTTAAGGAAAAGAGATTCTTTACTGCCTGGTTAGAAAAATCAGCTGTTTTCAATTGCCTATTTAATGGTGTTAGTTTTAGTTCTTTCATCACTCTAATTCCCATCCTCTAATTTGAAGAAATAAGTTGTGTGCTCATTTACCTCTCAAGAATAAGATGTTTCTGGGGTAAAAGAAGCTCTTTTGGAAATACCAGCTAATTCAAGTCAGGGCTTAAATTTAAGAGGCAGATTCTCAAACTAGGTCCATATCCTTTACATTTTTTATAAAGCAATTATTTGGAACCTATACCACATCTAATCAACATCTTGTAACAATTGCACCAATTCACACTGAAAGAAAGTAAGACTGCTTTCTTCAGCATGTTATATGCAACTGTATTTCTAGAATCTTTCCCAATGATCACACTATCAAACAAAAAGTATATGATTGTTAAAAGTAAACCAAGAAAATATAAAATTGAAACTCTCAAAGACAAAATAAGAATTCTGCATCATTGCTGTTCCTGATTAACAGAAGAAATACTGCTGAATTAAAGAAGGCTGACAATAGTGTTTAATAGTAGGCCAAAATAGAACTCACACAGAATATTTTCTTCTGCATTAAAAAGGGAATGTAAGGGGCCGGCACTGTGGCGCAGTAGGTTAAAGACCTGGCTTGAGGCGCCAGCATCCCATATGGGCGCTGGTTCTAGTCCCAGCTGCTCCTCTTCAGATCCAGCTCTCTGCTATGGCCTGGGAAAGCAGTAAAAAAAGGCCCAAGTCCTTGGGCCCCTGCACCAACGTGGGAGACCTGGAGGAGGCTCCTGGCTCCTGGCTCCTGGTTTCGCATCGGCGCAGCTCCGGCCGTTGCGGCCGTCTGGGGAATGAACCAGTGGATGGAAGACCTCTCTCTCTCTTTCTCACTCTACCTCTCTCTGTAACTCTTTAAAATAAATGAAATAAATTTAAAAAAAGGAAATGAAAAAGTTCTCCTCTATACTAAGAAGCATAAAAGTCCAGTTTTTGACCCACAGATGAAATGACACCATAAATTTTGATGTTAACCTTACTCCTAAGCCTTAGGTCAAACTGTATCTCAATTTCTTCTCCTAAGTGACCAGATTCTTTTGGGTTCAAGTTTTATAAAATTAAAAGTTTTAAAAGGGACTTTTGTATATTTTCTTTAAAATCAACCCTAAATGTTAATTATTGTTTCCCACTGAAATCTATAAAAATGCAGTAAGTTGTTCTGTTCATGTAACTGTCCCAAAATTGTTGTATAAAATGTTAATTAAGTCAAATAAAACTATTAGTCTGCAGGCAGGTCCAGAAAACAAGTGCTCTAATTGTCCATTCAACTGATGAATGAAAATACTTGAGTCTGGCAACAGAGTCCCAGGACTACTGATGTGTAATATATGAAAGTACAGGTTTTTAATCCATGTGCTAAAGATAGGTTTTCCCCAAACTGTTGAAATATAATTTGTTACAGAGCAACCATGTTACTTAAATTCATGTATTATATATTTTAAGCCTAAACATTTGATTAGTTAAGAAAACTAAGAAAAATAATTGTGACTTAATTAGTGAGAGGTCAGAAACACAACTGAGAGCTTCTTAAACAGGTGAAAGCAAACAGAATTCAAATAGAATTGTTTCAAAATTGAATTTCCTGAAATATGCTTTAATAATCTCTAAATTGGAATAAGCCAACAGGTATAATTTATACAGTGTTGAATATAATGTCACCAAAGAGTTGGCATCAAAAACGAAGGTGATTCTGGAGTCAATATTTCCTCAGTTCATTCCTGGAAATCCCTCACATCACAAAGAAAGAGAGGTAATAACGTTGGGCCTGTGCTTAGCTGTTATGATGGAGGGGTGTGCAGGATTGGAAGCTGGAAGAATACTTGTAGGGCTGCAGGTAGACGAGACATGTTTTACTTAGCCAACACCCCAACAACTCATGTGGGGGCCTGAAATGCCTAAAGAACAACTTCAAAGCTTTGGGAATTCATCCCTCAATTTTACAGCCACGGGTGAGAGTACATATCTTCTTGCTTGTGGCAGCCAACAAGCTACAGAAGAGAGGTCTGCTTGCTCTTGGTGGCCCCTGAGCTACATGCAGCAAAGAGGCTTGCGTCCTGCTCTGTCCTAAGATTCTTATATATGCTTTTCAGACATATATGACTGGCAGGCAGTCAGGGAGTTACACAGCAGAACAGTATCAGTTATTGGGCCTGCTGACAAGTTGAAAATGTGTCATCTTCAGGGCCTGCCTAGTTGCCATCACACCAGTTGCCACAGAGGTACAGGTAAGGGAGCATAACAGCATGGAAGCTTGATATCTTGCATGTCACTGCAAAAGCAGAAAGGGCACGCTCTTGGCTGTAGCAGCCTTTCCTTGCTGTCTCCATAAATAACACAAACTTTTCTGGGGCAAAATAGTACTAAAACCACAAACTTAAAAAATAAAAATATAGGGTTCCTGCAAGAGTGGAGATCAAGGCGGGATGTATGCAAAACAGGGAAACAACACTGTAGCTTTAGATTTCAGAAGCAATCAACAAAATACACTTCTTAGGGAAAAAAGGGGCATTCTCTAAAGTGTAAAATCCAAATGCTTGTTTGAAACAACAAAAATAGGTTGCAGGTACTGGAGGCAAGAACTAAACCTGGACCTAGTTTACTTCTGAGAATTGAGAAGATGTCTGTAGGCAAGGTGTTATGCAGATGAGCTATCTTTACAGAAAGAAGACTTCTGTAGAAATTGAGCACAGAGATATGGCACTGTGCAAAACTTTTATAGTTCATATCCTCACTGATTAGAAAAAAATAAACATTACACAAACTGATATACAAACTTCTGAGTCTTCAGGATAATTCTAGACAACATGGAAAATAGCTCTGAAGTCTTCCATATGCAAAAGTTCTGAAAATAACTGATCTTGAAGAAAATCACCCACTTTTAAGGTGAGTAATTAAAAAAAAAAGGAAGTGTCACTAGAGTCACACAAATATACTACGAGGAAAATGGGAAAAAATAAGAGAAATAGCTTCCAAATAAACAATATTATAAAGAAAAGTGTTCTACAGGTCATCAAAGAAGGAGGTACCTTTCTCTGAAGGGAGGAGAGAACTTCCACTTTGACTACGACCCTGTCTAAATATGATCAGAGTTGGTGAACTCAAAAGGCTTCCATAGCCTTGGCGACTCATGACAAGAGCCTAGGGTGATTACTGATGCCATAAACAAGAGTGTCAATTTGTTAAGTCAACAACAGGAGTCACTGTGCACTTACTCCTCATGTAGGATCTCTGTCCTTAATGTGCTGTACATTGTGATTTAATGCTATAACTAGTATTCAAACAGTATTTTTCACTTTGTGTTTCTATGTGGGTGCAAACTGTTGAAATCTTTACTTAATATATGCTAAACTGATCTTCTGTATATAAAGAGAATTGAAAATGAATCTTGATGTGAATGGAAGGGGGGAGGGAGAGGGAAAGGGGAGGGTTGTGGGTGGGAGGGAAGTTATGGGGGGGAGAAGCCATTGTAATCCATAAGCTGTACTTTGGACATTTATATTCATTAAATAAAAGTTAAAAAAAAAAAAGAAAAGTGTTCTAAAGGAGCAGAAAAATTGGAACCAAATTTTTCAACAGAAATATAAAAATGTTTAATCAAGCAGTACCCTCTAAGGATAGAGAAGAAATCACAAGATGACAAGAGACTGAATATAAGTTCACCTGCAAAGTGAAAACAAAAAACAAAACCATCATAAAAATTAAGGTAAAAGATTATGGAAAATATAAAATTTGTAGAAAACAAGAGTAAAGTAAAGGAAATTACATTGAAATAATGTGGTGGCTGGCACCGCGGCTCACTTGGCTAATCCTCCACCTGCGGCGCTGGCACCCTGGGTTCTAGTCCCAGTTGGGGCGCTGGATTCTGTCCCGGTTGCTCCTCTTGCAGTCCAGCTCTCTGCTGTGGCCTGGGAAGGCAGTGGAGGATGGCCCAAGTGCTTGGGCCCTGCACCCCATGGGAGACCAGGAGAAGCACCTGGCTCCTGGCTTTGGATCAGCGTGACGCACCAGCTGCAGCGCGCCAGCTGTGGTGGCCATTGGAGCCATTGGAGCCATTGGAGGGTGAACCAATGGCAAAGGAAGACCTTTCTCTCTGTCTCTCTCTGACTATCCACTCTGTCAAAAAAAAAAAAAAAAAAAAGAAGTTGTAGGGAATCCTACAACTTTTTAGATCCTTAAAGGAAATAAACATCATTAAGGAAATAAAGCAGGTAGGGAAAGGGCCTAAGAATTCTACACCTACTTAAACATGATTTTTTTTTTTTGACAGACAGAGTGGACAGTGAGAGAGAGACAGAGAGAAAGGTCTTCCTTTTGCCGTTGGTTCACCCTCCAATGGCCACTGCGGCCGGCGCGCTGCAGCCGGCGCACTGCGCTGATCCGATGGCAGGAGCCAGGTGCTTCTCCTTGTCTCCCATGGGGTGCAGGGCCCAAGCACTTGGGCCATCCTCCACTGCACTCCCTGGCCACAGCAGAGAGCTGGCCTGGAAGAGGGGCAACCGGGACAGAATCCGGCGCCCTGACCGGGACTAGAACCCGGTGTGCCAGCACCGCAAGGTGGAGGATTAGCCTAGTGAGCCACGGCGCTGGCCCTAAACATGATTTTTTTAAAAAGCAATATATTATAACCAGTATAAGAACTCAGAAAATATTGTTCCTGTTGGACTTTGTGTAGTGATCTATTTGAATAAGAAAAATTATAGAAAAGATGATTGATGATAACACTGTCTCTATTAATACTGAATACTGAGTAAAAAAATGTAGGGTTCAAGTTAGAAAAGATCATTATTGCTATATGTCCTTGAAGCACAGAAATAGTATAGCAAAAATGGAAAAGGAGAGAGAATGAAGATGAGAAGTAATATAACTTTTCCAATTTATTTATCCTTAATAGTTTCAGGTCAAAGCACATCACTAAAAGCTAACAAATCATTGGCAGAGTTATAATTACATATGTAAAGATTAATAACATGAAAGATAATATATTCAACCCAAAGCAGATGACAGAGGAGAGGAAATGAAGAAGGGCAAAATACCAACTTTGTCATTACTTATGGTAAAAAGTTAGGTATAAGAAATTGGGAAATTCAAGATTAGAGTTTTGATGTTCTGTTACAAAGATACTTAATAGAATAAAAATATAACATTCCTAATTATCAGAATAACTGAGTAAGCATGCATATAGGTGGATAAGAGGCTACATGTAAAATTTCTAAGAGGCCTAAAAGCAAATCATAAAGTGATATGATAACTAAATACATTTATTATAAGCTAAAAGACAAAAATTGTAACAATCTAGTTTTGCACATCTTAGTTGGCTGTATTCTGGAATTTGGCAGAGTCTGGACCACCAGATTGGCAGATTATATTTATAGCCAGAGAAAACGAAGTGAGGTACAGATATAGCTCTACTAGTTACAGTTCACATCTGTATTACTTGAGCATTGTTTGAACAACTGATTACTTAACAGTAGCTGAGAGATTTAACTTTCAGACTGTGTGATCTGTCCATTGCTCAAAGTCGGGTCTTGAAGTCTCCTAGTACTGTTGTACTGGAGTCTATATCTCCCTATAAATCTATTAACATTTTGGCTGGCGCTGCGGCTCAATAGGCTAATCCTCTGCCTGCGGTGCCAGCACACGGGGTTCTAGTCTCAGTTGCTCCTCTTCCATTCCAGCTCTCTGCTATGGCCTGGGAGTGCAGTGGAGGATGGCTCAAGTCCTTGGGCTCTGCACTGCATGGGAGACCAGGAGAAGCACCTGGCTCCTGCCATCAGATCAGCACGGTGCGCCGGCCGCAGCGCGCCGACCTCAGCGCGCCGGCCGCAGCAGCCATTGAGGGCTGAACCAACGGAAAAAGAAAGACCTTTCTGTCTCTCTCTCACTGTCCACTCTGCCTGTCAAAAAAAAAAAAAAAAAAAAAAAAAAAAAAAAAAAAAAAACAACAAAAAAAAAACCTATTAACATTTCTTTTAAATAGCCAGGCACCCTGTAATTGGTTGCATAAACATTTATTTTAGTCATATCTTCCTGTTGAATTGATCCCTTAATCATTATATAGGGCCCTTCTTTGGCTTTTTAACAGTTTTTGTGTTAAAGTCTATTTTGTTTGATATTAAGATGACTACACCAGCTCCTTTTTAATATCTGTTAGCATAGGAATCTATTTTTCCATCCCTTTACTTTCAGTCTGTAGGTATGTTTGTTGGTCACATGTGTTTCTTGTAGGCAGCAATTAGATTGACCTTGTTTTTTAATCTATTGGGCCAGTCTGTATCTTTTAATGAATGAGCTGAGGCCATTTACATTCAAGTTGACTATCGATAAGTAATGAATTGGCCCTGCCATTTTTCCATAAATATTCCTATTGTTTGTTTGAATTTCTTTTGTACTTTTACTGGGGGATTTTCTGCCTTCACATTCTTTTGTAATGATGGCTGTATTTCTGTGTTTCTGTGTGTGGCACATCTTTAAGCATGTTTTATAGGGCTGGACGAATGGTGACAAATTCTTTCAATTTCTGTTTGTCATGTAAGGTATTTATTACACCTTCATTCATAAATGAGAGCTTTGCAGGGTATGGTATTCTGAGTTGACAGTTTTTTCTCTTAAGACTTGGACTATATCTCACCATTCTCTTCTAGCCTGTAGGATTTCTCATGAAAAGTCAGCTGTGAGTCTAATTGGAGATCCAATGAAAGTAATGTGGCATTTCTCTCGTGCACATTTTAGAATCTTTTATGTTTTACTGTGAAAAGTTTGACTACAATGTGTCATGGTGAAGATCTTTTCTGGTCATGTCTGTTAGAAATTCTATGTGCTTCCTGTACTTGGACATCCCTTTCTTTCACCAAATCAGGGAGTTTTCTGTAATTCTTTCACTAAAAAGGTCTTCTAATCCAGTCTCTGTTTCCATGCCTTCAGGAACTCCTAAGACCCATATATTGGGTCATTTGATAGTATCCCATAAATCTTCAATACTGTTTTTAAATTTTCTGAGTTCCTTTTTATGCTCTGTCAGATTTCCAGAGATTCATCTTGTAACTCAGAAATTCTTTCTTCTGCCTACTGAATCTGTTGTTCAGGCTTTCCACTACATTTTTTATTTGATCTATTGAATTCTTCAGTTCTAATATTTCATTTTTATTTCTCTTTAAAATCTTAGTTTAATGGGAACATTTTCATTCATATCATGTATGGATTTCTTTAATCCATGGATTTGCTTCTGATTACTTTTAAGTAATCCTATGATCAATTTTTTGAATTCCTTTTCTGGTATTTCTTCAATCTCTTCATCTTCACATTCTAATATTGAAGTGTTGTTGTGTTCCTTAGGTGGCATTATGTTGTCTTCCTATTCTTGTTTTATTGAACTTCTACGTTTATTTTTGGGCATTTGCAGAAATACTTGTGTTTTTTTTTTTTTTCCTCTGATTGCTTTTATTTTAGACTGTGCCTCTCTGTCTTAGTAGAGTTGCTGCTCTTTCAATGAATACCAAGAGGAATGAGCTGGGTGTGGCCAGGGAGCTCTATTCAGTGCTCCATGGTGAGGTGAATGTTAAAGGTCACACCCAAGTTGGGCATGGTAAATTTTTTTTTAGCAGAGGGGAGGGTTTGACCAGCTCTGTTGGCATATTCTCATGCTTACCTCCTCTCCTCCAAAGAGACCTATGCCTGAGTGCTAGCCCCAGCGGGTGTGATACATAGTCATGCTGCCACAAGAACCACACAAAGGATCTGTGCAGTCCTCAGTGTGAGCAAGGATCCTGCACTAATGACCCTCTCTTGGCAAACAGGGAGCTCTGAACATGTGGAACCACCCACAGTGACTTCCCAGAGACCCAGCCACACCCTGCACCCTTCCACGCAGCTGCAGTGTTTCACAGTACTAGCACACAAGATTTCCACAATCACAAGTGCCCAGCCCCCTGTCAGTTCTCCCAGCCTTACTCAGGCATCTCTCAGCTTGTTGCTGGGTGCACAGACACAAGCTGGCACAGTTGTTACATATGTCCAAAATAGCGTCTGCCCTCTCTCAGCTAGTTACAGGATGCCAGTGCAAGGTAGTCAGGGAGAAAGAAACATGCCCCCTTTTTTCTCTTGTAGGTTGGCAGGTACACTGTCTCTCCACAGGGCTCCAAGCTGGATTCATGCCAGGCTCTCCCAACAGCTTTTTTGCCAGGCTTGGGCTGCTGCAGTCTGGTATCACCTTGCTCTCCAAAGCTGGTGCTGAGGCTGTTGTGTGCTGGGTTCCTGGGTTGTGTATATATGTAAATAAATCTTTTAAAAAATTAAGGAAGAAATCAACAAAATTAAATAAAAAATACAGAAGATCAGCAAAACGAAGAGAGGGTTGTTTGAATTTACAAAATTGATACACCATTGGCTCAACTAACAACAAAAAAAGAAGAACCCAATCGATAAAATTAGAGATGAAAAAGGAAATGTAGCAACAAACACCACAGAAATAAAAAGAATCATCAAAAATTACTACAAAGAGCTGTATGCTAACAAATTGGGAAATCTAGAAGAAATGGATAGATTTCTAGACACATACAACCTACCTAAAATAAGCCATGAAGACACAGAAAACCTAAACGGACAACAACAAAGATGGAAATTGAATCAGTAATAAAGACTCTCCCAACAAAGAAAAGCCCAGGACCAGATGGCTTCACTGCTGAATTCTACCAGACATTTAAAGAACTAACTCCAATTCTTCTCAAATTATTCAAAACAATTGAAAGGGAGGGAATTCTCCCAAATTCTTTCTATGAAGCCAGCATCACTTTAATCCCTAAACCTGAAAAAGATGCAACTGAGAAAGAAAACTACAGACCAATTTCCCTGATGAACACAGATGCAAAAATCCTCAACAAATAATCTAGAAAATCAATTCCAACAACACATCAGAAAGATCATCCACCCAGACCAAGCGGGATTTATCCCTGGTATGCAGGGATCGTTCAACATTAGCAAATCAATCTATGTGATACGTCACAGTAACAAACTGCAGAACAAAAAACATATGATTATCTCAAAAGATGCAGAGAAAGCATTTGATAAAATACAGCACCCTTCATGATGAAAACTCTAAGCAAATTGAGTGTAGAAGGAACATCCCTCAACACAATCAAGGCAATTTATGACAAACCCATGGCCAGCGTCCTGTTGAATGAGGAAGTGTTGGAAGTATTCCCACTGAAATCCAGTACCAAACAAGGAAGCCCATTCTCACCATTGCTATTCAATATAGTCCTGCAAGTTTTAGCCAGAGCCATTAGGCAGGAAAAATAAATCAAAGGGATACAAATTGGGAAGGAGGAAGTCAAACTATTCCTATTTGCAGAGGACATGATTCTATATATAGGAGATCCAAAAGACTATACCAAGAGACTATTGGAACTCATAGCAGAGTTTGGTAAAATAGCAGTATATAAAATGAATACAGCAAAATCAACAGCCTTTGTATACACAGACAAGGCCAAGGCTGAGATTGGGCTACTAAGATCAATCCCATTCACAAAGCTACAAAAAAAATCAAATACCTTGGAATAAATTTAACAAAGGATGTCAAATATCTCCATGATGAGAATTACAAAACATTAAATAAAGAAATAGAAGAATATACAAAAAATGGAAAAATCTTTCATGTTCATAGATTGGAAGAATCAATAGCATCAAAATCTCCTTTCTTCTGAAAGCAATTTACAGATTCAGTGCAATACCAATCAAAATACCTACGATGTTCTTCTCAGATATAGAAAAAATGATACTGAAATTCATTTGGAAACACAGCAGACCTCCCATAGCTAAAGCAATCTAATACAATGAAAAAAAAGCCAGAGTCATCACAATACCAGATTTAAAGACATAATACAAGGCAGTTATAATCAAAACATCCTGGTACTGGTACAAAAACAGATGGATAGACCAACGGAACAAAATAAAAATGCCAGAAATCAATCCAAACATCTACAACCAACATATATTTGACCAAGGAGCTAAAACCAATCCCTAGATCAAGGACAGTCTCTTCAATAAATGGTTCTGGGAAAACTGGATTTCCACATACAGAAGTATGAAGCAAGACCTCTACCTTACACTTTACACAAAATATCCACTCAAAATGGATTAAATATCTAAATCTATGACCTGACACCATCAAGTTATTAGAAAACATAGATTCCTGGACACATGCAACCTGCCTAAATTGAACCAGGAAGACATCAAAAACCTAAACAGCCATTGTAACCCATGAGACGTACTTTGGAAATTTATATTCATTAAATAAAAGATAAAAAAAAAAAAGCTTAATAAAAAAAAAAAAAAAAAAAAAAAAAAAAAACAAAAACCTAAACAGACCCATAACTGAGACAGAAATTGAAACAGTAATAAAGGCCCTCCCAACAAAGAAAAGCCCAGGACCAGATGGATTCACTGCTGAATTCTACCAGACGTTTAAAGAAGAACTAACTCCAATTCTTCTCAAACTATTCAGAACAATCGAAGAAGAGGGAGTCCTCCCAAATTCTTTCTATGAAGCCAGCATCACCTTAATTCCTAAGCCAGAGAAAGATGCAGCACTGAAAGAGAATTACAGACCAATATCCCTGATGAACATAGATGCAAAAATCCTCAATAAAATTCTCGCCAATAGAATGCAACAACACATCAGAAAGATCATCCACCCAGACCAAGTGGGATTTATCCCTGGTATGCAGGGATGGTTTAATGTGCGCAAGACAATCAATGTGATACACCACATTAACAGACTGCAGAAGAAAAACCATATGATTATCTCAATAGATGCCGAGAAAGCATTTGATAAAATACAACACCCTTTCATGATGAAAACTCTAAGCAAACTGGGTTTGGAAGGAACATTCCTCAATACAATCAAAGCAATCTATGAAAAACCCACAGCCAACATCCTATTGAATGGGGAAAAGTTGGAAGCATTTCCACTGAGATCTGGTACCAGACAGGGATGCCCACTCTCACCACTGCTATTCAATATAGTTCTGGAGGTTCTAGCCAGAGCTATTAGGCAAGAAAAAGAAATTAAAGGGATACAAATTGGGAAGGAAGAACTCAAACTATCCCTCTTTGCAGATGACATGATTCTGTATTTAGGGGACCCAAAGAACTCTACTAAGAGACTATTGGAACTCATAGAAGAGTTTGGCAAAGTAGCAGGGTATAAAATCAATGCACAAAAATCAACAGCCTTTGTATACACAGGCAATGCCATGGCTGAGGAAGAACTTCTAAGATCAATCCCATTCACAATAGCTACAAAAACAATCAAATACCTTGGAATAAACTTAACCAAAGACGTTAAAGATCTCTACGATGAAAATTACAAAACCTTAAAGAAAGAAATAGAAGAGGATACCAAGAAATGGAAAAATCTTCCATGCTCATGGATTGGAAGAATCAATATCATCAAAATGTTCATTCTCCCAAAAGCAATTTACAGATTCAATGCAATACCAATCAAGATACCAAAGACATTCTTCTCAGATCTGGAAAAAATGGTGCTGAAATTTATATGGAGGCACAAGAGACCTCGAATAGCTAAAGCAATCTTGTACAACAAAAACAAAGCCGGAGGCATCACAATACCAGATTTCAGGACATACTACAGGGCAGTTGTAATCAAAACAGCATGGTATTGGTACAGAAACAGATGGATAGACCAATGGAACAGAATTGAAACACCAGAAATCAACCCAAACATCTACAGCCAACTTATATTTGATCAAGGATCTAAAACTAATTCCTGGAGCAAGGACAGTCTATTCAATAAATGGTGCTGGGAAAATTGGATTTCCACGTGCAGAATCATGAAGCAAGACCCCTACCTTACACCTTACACAAAAATCCACTCAACATGGATTAAAGACCTAAATCTACGACCTGACACCATCAAGTTACTAGAGAACATTGGAGAAACCCTTCAAGATATTGGCACAGGCAAAGAATTTCTGGAAAAGACCCGGGAGGCACAGGCAGTCAAAGCCAAAATCAACTATTGGGATTGCATCAAATTGAGAAGTTTCTGTACTGCAAAAGAAACAGTCAGGAGAGTGAAGAGACAACCGACAGAATGGGAAAAAATATTTGCAAACTATGCAACAGATAAAGGGTTAATAACCAGAATCTACAAAGAGATCAAGAAACTCCACAAAACAAAACCAACAACCCACTTAAGAGATGGGCCAAGGACCTCAATAGACATTTTTCAAAAGAGGAAATCCAAATGGCCAACAGGCACATGAAAAAATGTTCAAGGTCATTAGCAATCAGGGAAATGCAAATCAAAACCACAATGAGGTTTCACCTCACCCTGGTTAGAATGGCTCACATGCAGAAATCTACCAGCAACAGATGCTGGTGAGGATGTGGGGAAAAAGGGACACTAACCCACTGTTGGTGGGAATGCAAACTGGTCAAGCCACTATGGAAGTCAGTCTGGAGATTCCTCAGAAACCTGAAGATAACCCTACCGTTCGACCCAGCCATCCCACTCCTTGGAATTTACCCAAAGGAATTTAAATTGGCAAACAAAAAAGAGGTCTGCACCCTAATGTTTATTGCAGCTCAATTCACAATAGCTAAGACCTGGAACCAACCTAAATGCCCATCAACGATAGACTGGATAAAGAAATTATGGGATATGTACTCTTTAGAATACTATACCGCAGTAAGAAACAACGAAATCCAGTCATTTGCAACAAAATGGAGGGATCTGGAACACATCATGCTGAGTGAAATAAGCCAGTCCCAAAGGGACAAATACCATATGTTCTCCCTGATCGGTGACAACTGACTGAACACCAAGAGGGAAACCTGTTGGAGTGAGGTGGACACTATGGGAAACGGTGGCTTGATCAGCATAGCCCTGACTGTTAATGAACAACTTAATACATTATCCCTCTTAGTAGTTTTTTTATCTGTTCTACTTAATATGACTGGTTTAGTTCTGTAATTGATGCACAGTTATTCTTAAGTGTTGAAAATTAACTGAAATGTGATCCCTGTTGAACATGGGAGTGGGAATGGGAGAGGGAAGAGATGTATAATTTGGGACATGCTCAGGCTGACTTGCCCCAAGTGGTGGAGTTGGAAGCATACCAGGGGATTCCAATTCAATCCCATCGAGGTGGCATGTACCAATGCCATCTCACTGTTCCAGGTGATCAGTTTCAGTTCACAGTTGGTCATGGTGGAGGGACTGGGAGTCAAAGGGAGCACATAGACAAGTCTAGTACCTGCTAACGCTAACCAATGGAGTAAATAAAGGGGAGAGTGATCCAACATGGGAAGTGAGATACTCAGCAGACTCATAGAATGGCAGATGTCCTAAATAGCACTCTGGCCTCAGAATCAGCCCTAAAGGCATTCGGAGCTGGCTGAAAAGCTCATGAGAGTATTTCAGGCATGGAAAGCCAAGACACTCTGGAAAAAGATCTCTGCGAGTGAGATCCCAGTGGAAAGAACAGGTCATCAAAGAAGGAGGTGCCTTTCTCTGAAGGGAGGAGAGAACCTCCACTTTGACTATGACCTTGTCTAAACAAGATAAGAGTCGGAGAACTCAGAGGGCTTCCATAGCCTTGGAAACTCATGACTGGAGCATAGGGAGATTACTGATGCCATAGACAGGAGTGTCAATTGGTAAAGTCAACAACAGGAGTCACTGTGCACTTACTCCTCGTGTAGGATCTCTATCCTTAATGTGCTGTACATTCAGATTTAATGCTATAACGAATACTCAAACAATATATTTCACTTTGTGTTTCTATGGGGGTGCAAACTGTTGAAATCCTTACTTAATGCATACTAAACTGATCCTCTGTAAAAAAAAAAAAAAAATTATCAATTCCCAACTTGACTCTCACTGGGATTAAACATGACAATAGGTCTGCTCTGATTTCATCATCATTTAAAAAAGAATCATCTATTATTTTTCACTTTATGTTTCTGTGTGGGAGCAAACTGTTGAAATCCATACTTGATGTATACTAAGCTGATCTTCTGTATATTAAGATAATCGAAAATGAATCTTGATGTGAATGGAAGGGGAGAGGGAGTGGGAAAGGGGAGGGTTGTGGGTGGGAAGGACGGTATGGGGGGGAAGCCATTGTAATCCATAAGTCGTACTTTGGAAATTTATATTCATTAAATAAAAGTTTAAAAAAATAAAAAAAAACCCACAATGAGGTTTCACATCACCCCAGTTAGATGGCTTTCATACAGAAATCAACAAACAACAAATGCTGTGAGGATGTGGTGGAAAAGGTAAGCTAGTTCTCAGTTTTCTTTTGTGTTTGTGTGTGTGCAAGTTGTTGAAATCTTTACTTAGCATAGAGTTGGTCTACTGTGTACAAAATTAATTGAAAATGAATTTTAATGCAGAATGGGACTGGGAAGGGGAGAGGAAGGAGGAGGATGGGTGGGAGTATAGGTGGGAGGGTGAGTACAGTGAGAAAAATAAATATATTCCTAAAGTTGTACTAATGAAATTTGTATTCCTGAAAAAATTATTAATAAAAAATGAAAGTGCATAGTTTCACAGCTTCATATCATTCATTAGAAACATCTAGATGTTCACTTTCTCTTAATCATGAAGTTTGGAGACAGTATTTCCTGTTTTTCATCCACCACCATT
Organism: Oryctolagus cuniculus; assembly: GCF_964237555.1. Lineage (NCBI taxonomy): Eukaryota > Metazoa > Chordata > Mammalia > Lagomorpha > Leporidae > Oryctolagus > Oryctolagus cuniculus. The sequence continues at coordinate 135,214,638 of NC_091433.1, forward strand.
CAGTAGAGTTTGCTGTAAATATGAACTATGGTATCTAATAAGGAAAGATATTCTAGGATTTTTCCATTATGTGACAAAGAATAGCCATTCAAAGTAAGCCAGCACTAGAAATAACTCTGCTCAGAAGGGAAATTTGAGTGGACACTATAAAGCAATAGATCCCGAGACTGTACTCAGAAAGACTGAACTGGCCAAATATCTCTCACATTTCAAAATAGTAACAGCAAACAGCTAAATAAAAGTAAATTATATTCCACTATTATCACCACTCTAGAGAAGCATATAGGTTAAGTGTGAAGTTGGGAATTTTGTTTGGACTGACATCCCCATGGCTTATTTTCCACTTGTTCATGTCTTATTTCTTAATTTTCCTTTACCTTTTCCCCCCTTGTTCTCACATATTCATTTATATAGCTATATTCTCATCAGTCCTTAGGAACAACTACAACTATTTCAGTAGTCCTTAGATAGCACTGCAAAAATCTGTAATTGGCCTGATAGAGTAAGAATATAAAAACTGACCCAGCAATTCCTCTTTACTGAGAAGAAACAATGTTCCTCAGTGTCAGTAGCAATCATTCTAATTTTTGATAAGGATTTTCTAAAATGTATTCGTTGCAATATCTTTAACTTTTCCATATTGTATCCTATTATAGATCTCCTTATAACCATCCTTAATTCATACTGTTCAATGTAGGAATTCTGGTCTGATGCTTCTAATTGTTGAACAGTATATTCTTTAGCAACGGTTCTCAAATTGTAGTCTTCAGACCCCCTAGAAGTTTCCAAGAAACTTTTTTAGAGAAACTGCAAGGTCAAAACTATTTGTATATGTATAATACCACTATAATATTATTTGCCCTTTTCACTGTGTTAACATTTACACTAGTGGTTCAAAACCAATAGTAGGTAAAACTACTAGTGGGCTGGCGCTGCGGCTCACTAGGCTAATCCTCCGCCTTGCAGCGCCGGCACACCGGGTTCTAGTCCCAGTCGGGGTGCCGGATTCTGTCCCGGTTGCCCCTCTTCCAGGCCAGCTCTCCGCTGTAGCCCAGGAGTGCAGTGGAGGATGGCCCAAGTGCTTGGGCCCTGCACCCCATGGGAGACCAGGATAAGTACCTGGCTCCTGCCATTGGATCAGCATGGTGCGCGGACTGCATCGCACCGGCCGCGGTGGCCATTGGAGGGTGAACCAACGGCAAAGGAAGACCTTTCCCTCTATCTCTCTCTCTCACTGTCCACTCTGCCTGTAAAAAAAAAAAAAAAAAAAAAAAAAAAAAAAAACAAACAAAAACCTACTAGTGGTTCAAAAGTCATAGAAAGTACAATTACTGACATTGCATACAAATCAAAACTAGCAACAAAATGGACAGGTATTCATTATATTCTTCACTGTCATTCACTTGCACTTAAAACAAAGATGTACAAAAACTTTCTTTGAGAGGGAGACACACCACTCTCATCTGCAGGTTTATGTCCCAAATGCCCATAATGACTACAGTTGAGCCACACTGAAGCCAGGAGCTGGCAATACAATCCGTCTCCCACATAGGCGGCAGGAACCCAATTACTTGAGCCATCACTACTGCCTCCCAAGGTCTGCATTAGCAGGAAGCTGGAGTCAGGAATCCAACCATGAGTTGAACTCAGGCACTCTGATGTGAGATGTGTACATCTTAACAGAGTCTTAACCACTAAGCAAAACAGCCATTCCTTAAAATTTCAACTCTTCAGAATATGTCCTTTGGATATTGTGTGAAACCAAATGGTAAGTACACACAAAGCCCTTCTGCTGCATATCAAAGTGAAATGGTTGTCTCTTGGAGCAGTACTTGGTATAACCTGAATTAGTTTGATATGTTTTTACATGGGATAACAGTTTTACCTAAAACATGGATGACAAAGTAGAGTTATTCAGAGTTGGGTGTTTGGCAGGAGTTTTCTGAAAAATGAGCAAAGTTAACCACATGAAAACAACGGGCATTATTTTTGCCAGGCATAAAATGCAGTTTAATGCAAAGATTACAATTTTATAAAATATGTACAAGCCACAGTGAATTTGAAAGTTATCAGCACATTAAAGATTTTTGAAATTGATAATGATAGTGTAGAAAGGTGATTATATAATAAAATATTTCAATCAACATGAGGAAGATCTGAAAACTCAGTATTTTTCAAATGATCATGATGCTACTTTTCATGCATAAAAGATCAAATTATAGCATATTCCAGTTGGTTTTAGTGTACCATAATATAAGAAGCTCCCTGATTTGGCTTCAGATTCTACATTGCAAGTAATTTTTTCCTAAAAAAATTTTTTTAACTGACACATAAAAATAGTGTATATTTATGGCACATACCACATGATATTTTGGTATTATGTAAATCTTGTAGAATGTTCAAATTAAGGTAAGTATAAATGTCTCCTCAAATACTTACTATTTCCTCATGGTGAAAATATTAGAAATCCATTCTAGATGTTATTTTTAAATTTTAATTAGTTTTTAACGGATTCAATGTGCTTTGTAGACACAATTCTAAGAACGTAATGATATTCCCTTCCTCCTTCCCTCATTCCACCTCTCCCCCACTCCCCGCCACCAAAATTTAGAAACAACCAAGATGTCCATCATCAGATGAATTGATAAAGAAAATGTAGTATATATACACAATGGAATATTATTCAGCTATAAATAAAAGAATGAAATTCTACCATTTACAACAAAATGGGTGCAACTTGAGTACATCATGTGGAGTGAATAAGCCAGACCCAGAAACTTAAATACTTCATATTCTCCCTTACATGTGGGAGCTGAAATTAAAAAGAAAAGAAAAATGAGAGAATTGTCTATGTGTATCACTATTGCTGCAAATATAATTTTGTAAAACTTTGTTTTATATCTTTGTGAAACCAGTGGTTAAGAATGTTATATTTCTATAGTGTTAATTATCTGTGATTACTTTAAAATGGACTGTATATGGGTGAAAGGGTCATTTTTTTCATTCAATTATTGTTTATCACCATTGTCTATATTTCCACTAAACTAGGGTCTTTTTGCTTTTTATTTGTTAAACTTCTTATTTGTCAAAGCATTAAGCCTTTTTTAACTGTACTGTAAATTTAAAATATGTTATCTCAAAAACTACAAAAAAGGAAATAGATAAGGAAGGAGAGTGGTAGGGTGCATCAGTTCCTGGCTTATTTTATTTAACACGGCAGCTTCCATTTCCATTGATGTTGTCACAAATTTCAAAATTTCATCCTTTTTATGGTTGAGTAGTGTTCCATCATTATCCATTCATCAGTTTATGGACATTTAAGATTATGTCCATTTCTTTGCTATTGTGAATAGTATATGAGAATGCAAATATTTCTTTCACATGTTTTTGTTTCCTCTGGACACATGACCAGAAGAGGGACCACTGGATCATACAATAGTTCTAATTTTAATTGTTTGAGGCATCTCAGCACTGTTTCCATTGATGTCTGTACTAGTTTACATTACCATCAACAGTGTGCAAAGCTTCCCTTTTCTCCACATCCTCACCAGAACTTATTTTGTTGTCCTTTGGATAAATAACCATTTTGACTTTTCTGAGGTAATGTCATTGTGATTTTGATTTGCATTTACCTGATGTTAGTGATGTTGAACATTTAATCATATATCTGTTGGCCGTATGTATGTCTTCTTTTGAGAAATGTCCAATAGAATTATTGCCAATTTTAAAATCAGATAACTATAGCCAATGTTGTTGCAAAGTAGGATAAGCTACAGCTTGCTACACCGGCATCCCATATCCATACTTGAGTGTGGTTTGAGTCCTGATAATGTGCCAGGGAAATCAGTGGAGTATGGCCCAACTGTTTGGGTCTTTGCCTCTCATATGTCAAAGAGATGGAAGTTCCAGGATCCTGGCTTCAGCCTGACACAGCCCTGGTCATTGTAGTAATTTGGGGAGTGACCACCAGATGGGATATCTCTGTCTCTCTGCCTTTTAAATAAATCTTTTTTTTTTGGACAGGCAGAGTTAGTGGGAGAGAGAGACAAACAGAAAGGTCTTCCCTTGCCGTTGGTTCACCCAAATGGCTGCTACGGCCGGCGCACTTCGCCGATCTGAAGCCAGGAGCCAGGTGCCTCCCCCCGGTCTCCCATGCAGGTGCAGGTTCCCAAGAACCTGGGCCATCCTGCAATGCCCTCCCGGGCCACAGCAGAGAGCTGGACTGGAAGAGAAGCAACCAGGACAGAACCGGCACCCCAACCGGGACTAGAACCCAGAGTACCAGAGCCGCAGGTAGAGGATTAGCCTAGTGAGCCGTGGCGCCGACCTTAAATAAATCTTTTTTAAAAGCATATTATGGGCCGGCACCACAGCTCACTAGGCTAATCCTTTGCCTGCGGCGCCGGCACACCGGGTTCTAGTCCCAGTCGGGGCACCAGATTCTGTCCCGGTTGCTCCTCTCCCAGTCCAGCTCTCTGCTGTGGCCCGGGAGTGCTGTGGAGGATGGCCCAAGTGCTTGGGCCCTGCACCTGCATGGGAGACCAGGAGGAAGCACCTGGCTCCTGGCTTCGGATCGGCGAAGCATGCCGGCTGTAGCGGCCATTTGTGGGATGAGCCAACGGAAGGAAGACCTTTCTCTCTCTCTCTGTCTAACTCTGCCTGTCAAAAATAAAAACAACAACAAAAAAGCATATTATTATTTTGCTACTGAGTAGTTTCCTTTTATGTTCTGGATACATAGCCTTTGTGAGATATACAGTTTTCAAATACTTTCTCCTATTCTTAGTTGTCTCTCTGTTGATTGTTTTCTTTGCCATGCAAAATATTTTTGTTTTCATAGAATCTTATTTGTCTATTTTTGCTTTTGTTTATTTGTGGGGTCTTATGAAAAAAAAATCCTTGTCTATTGTAATCTCTTGAAGCATTTTCTCCATGCTTTCTTCTAAGAGTTTCAGTTTCAGAATTTGTATTTAAGTCTTTAAATCCATTTTGTGTTTGTTTTTTTAATATGGTGAAAGACAGAGGTCAGTGTCATTCTTTTGCAAGTGATTATCCAATTTTCTCAGCACCATTTATTGAACATATTGTCCTTTCTCCAATTCATGTTCTTAGCACCTTTGTGAGATATATAGTTGGCTGTTGGTGCAATGTATAGTTCACTTCTAGGTCTCTGTTCTGTTCTACCTGTCTATACATCTGATTTTATGTTAGTACCATAGTGTTTTAATTACTGTAACTTTACAGTATATTCATATTTTGAAGTCAGGTAGCATAATGCCTTATAATCTGTTCTTTTTTGCCCTAGATGATTCTGCAGGTGGGCATTGTGATACAGCAGGTTAAACCAAGCTTGGGATGCTCACATCCAATATTGGAGTGTCTATGATTAAATCCCATCTCTGTTTCTGAGCCAGATTCCTGATATTGTGCCTGGGAGACAGCAAATAATGGTCCAGGAACTTGGATTCCTGCCACCCTTATAAAGAGCCAGTTTGGGGCTTCAGCTGGTCTATTGCAGGCATTTGGGGGAGTGAACCACTGGATGGATGATCTCACTTTTCTCTGACTCTCCCTTTCTGTTACTCTGCCTTTCAAATAAATAAATAAAACTGTAATTTAAAAAAAGGATTGCTTAGCTTTTGTGGTTCCCTAAGAAGTTTAAGACTGCTTTTTCTAGTTCTCTGAACAATTTTATTGGTATTTGGTAGAATATATAAATCATTTGGGGGCAGTATAGACATATTAGCAATATTGACTCATCCAATTTATGATATCCTCCAAATTTTTGTGTCCTCTTTTAGTTTCTTTCTTCTGTTTTACAGTATTCATTGCACAGACCCTTCACAACTTTGATTAAATTTATTCACAGGTATTTTACTTATCTATTGGTAGCTACTGTAAATGGGATTGCTTTCTTGATTTCCCTTTCAGGTAATTCACCATCAACTACAAAAATATCAAGTTTTGTGTGCTTTTTATTCCACAATTTTGCTGTACTTGTCAATTCTATTATTCTTGGAAGAATCTCTAGATTTTTTTTTTTTAAGATTTATTTTATCTATTTGAAAGACAGTGTTACAAAGAGAGGTAGAGACAGAGAGAAGGTCTTCCATCCACTGGTTCACTCCCCAGATGGCCGCAAGGCTGGAGCTGTGCTGATATGAAGCCAGGAGCCAGGAGTTTCTTCCGGGTCTCCCACGTGGGTGCAGAGGCCCAAGCACTTGGGCCATCTTCTACTGCTCTCCCAGGCCATAGCAGAGAGGTGGATTGGAAGAAGAGCAGCTAGGACCAGAATCAGTGCCCATATGGGATGCTGGCACCTCAGGCCAGGGCATTAACCTGCTGTACCACAGCGCTGGCCTTATCTCTAGGCCTTTTTTTTTTTTTTTTTTTTTTTTTTTTTTTTTTTTTTTACAGGCAGAGTGGACAGTGAGAGAGACAGAGAGAAAGGTCTTCCTTTGCCGTTGGTTCACCCTCCAATGGCTGCCACGGCTGGCGCACTGCGCTGGTCCAAAGCCAGGAGCCAGGTGCTTCTCCTGGTCTCTCATGGGGTGCAGGGCCCAAGCACTTGGGCCATCCTCCACTGCACTCCTGGGCCATAGCAGAGAGCTGGCCTGGAAGAGGGGCAACCGGGACAGAATGTAGTGCCCCAACGGGGACTAGAACCTGGTGTGCCGGCGCCGCTAGGCGGAGGATTAGCCTATTGAGCCGCAGCGCTGGCTCTAGGCTTTTCTATATAAGATCATATCATCTGTAAACAGTGCTGATTTGATTTCCTCCTTCCCTTCCCAATTCAGTTGCCTTTTCTTTCTCATCTGATGGCTCTGGCTATGACTTATACTACTATGTTAAGTAAAAGTGGGCATCCTGGTCTTGTTCTCTCACAGAGAAAGCCTCCAACTTTTCCCCATTTACTGTGATGTAAATTATTAAAGTTTGTAATATACAGCCTTTATTATGTTGAGGCATGTTTCCTCTCTACTTAGTTTGTTCAGAATTTCTACCATGAGGGGGTTTTGGATCTTGAACCCCAATAACAGAATATTTGCTTTTAATATTGCTTCAAAGTTCCCATAAGCCTTAATTCTTTTCCCTTTCTATCTCCTGTTTTTCAAATATTATTTGAGTTCAGATATATTTTTCTGTTTGATCTACTCTGTTAATGATCACTTTCATCACACCTTTAACTTCAATTATTGTACTTTTCAACTTTAGGATTTTTTATTTTTAAAATGACTTCAAACTATCAAGTTTCTCTGATAGAGTACTGACTGGCTTCCCTTTGTTTTCCTGAAGCTCACTGAATATTCTGTAAAGTTATTCTGAATTCTCTGTCCAAGAGTTTGCACATATCAGTTGCTCTACAGTCAGTTTCTTATACCTTATTTTGTCCATTACATGAGGTTACTGTTCTCAAGTCCTTGATGATCATTTCCATATGACAACTGCAATAAAGGATTAGATATTCATTCCTATTAAATTCCATTAATCTGGCTTTGTTTTGTGCTGTTCCTATTAATTCTAAGCATACTATTTTCTCTGAGTCTATGTTGAGTATTTCAGCACTAGATGGCACCCTAAGTCTAGGTTTGCCACAAGTCTGTGGTTAGTGTGTTGTCATTGTCAGAGTCCCCATACCAAGTTTATCCCAAATGTGCAGTTTGTGTGCTATTTAGAAGGAACTGGTAGAGTGACTAAAAAGTATAGTCCATCCAAACAAGTCTCAACCTGAAGCCAGGGTGAGCCCAGATTCTCATCATTAGTCACCAGTGTATGGTCAGACATTGCAGGATCCTGCTTGTGTCTGGGCCTTCTGGGGGAAGAATTGGTCCCTGCCTCCCATGCAATGACTTGGTACCTACCTCCTTCTTCCCTAAGTGGACAATGACTCTACACTGGGGTCCTGGGATAGGGGGAAGAAGTGGTGTGAAATCCATGACCAATGTCACAGTACCAAGTCACATCCAAGAGTCCACAGTCTGCTAAGAATAGTGTACCATGTAGGGAAGAGCAAGGTCTATGCTACCATCACAGGCCTGATGCTATAGTGCACTTGCAGTCCAAGGCTATTGTTAACTAGCCATCATTTAGGCTTAGGTCACAGGTCTCAAGATTGCATCCTATGGCCCCAGGCCTAGAGACAGGGCCTGTTGGGATTCTCCCAGTATTGGTTCTGTTCTGGAACTGAGTTTCCAGGCAAAGTTGTGTGTTTCCTTTTCTCACCCCCAGTGGACAGAGTGTTTCTCTAAGAATTGGATGCTGGGGGAAAGGTAATGAAGGAGCCCTTGGGTTCCAAGGCTGATGCCAAGTCACACCTGCAAGGACCGGTACAGAATCAGGGTATACCCCAGGCCCACACAGCAAGGCTGCTAGTGATGCTAGGCAAGACACAAATATGTCCCATCAGGATGCAGATCTACAGACTCCATCTGTGAGTGCTGGCCTAGTGTGAGGGCTGCTGGATTTTGTCTTGTGCTGGGTTTGACCATGGTGGGCTTGACACTGAGTTCCTAGGCAAGGTCCTGTGCTTACTTTCCTGTTCTACTCCTCAGGAATTGAAGTATATTCTACTGTCTCTCAAGAATTAGCTAGTCCCATGAGAAATCTCTTTTGGAGGTAATTCCTAATTACCCTCAATGACCTAATTACCTCCCTCAAGGCCCCACTTCTGAAGATCCACACCATCTATGAATACTATTGCCCTGAAGGACCACGCCTCCAAGTATACAGACTCTTGGGTCACCTAAACCAGAAACAGACCACATAAGGCCTGAAGATTTATTCTAAGTTTTTAAAAAAGAGTTTGAAGTTTTAGCTCTTGAATTCACTTTTTTAAAAAAAATTCCTGTTTTTAAATAATTTATTTGAGAATTATTTGAGAGGGAGAGACAGACAGAAAGATCTTCCATCTGCTGGTTCACTCCCCAAAATGGCCACAACAGCTGGAGCTGAGCCAATCTGAAGCCAGGCGCCAGGAACTTCTTTTGGGTCTCCCACATGGGTGCAGGAACCCAAGCACTTGGCCCATTTTCTACTGCCTTCTCAGGCCATAACCAGAGAGCTGGATTGGAAAAGGAGCAGCCAGGACACAAACAGGTGCCTATATGGGATGCCAGCGCCGCAAGCGGAGGCTTAGGCTACTATGTCACAGCTTGAGCTCCATGAATTTAGTTCTATGATGCATTTTAATCTTTTGTATATGGTGTGATGTGGGGGTACAACTTAATTCTTTTGCCTGTGCATAACTAGTTGTCCCAGTACCATTTGTAGATTTCTTTCCCTCATTGACTGAATTTTGGATCCTTTTTTTAGATCTTAAAAATATGTTTTGAAGACCAGTCATCTTAATTTTGATAAAAGTCTTGTTCATCAATTTGTTGTTTTATGGATTTCTTTTGGTGTTGTACCTTAAAATTTTTAAAAATTGTGAATTCAAGGTCACAACAGTTTTGTTTTCTCATAGATTAATCACTTCAAATTTTGTTAGCCCTTTTTGGCTCTTGTAAGATATTAACGTTTCTGGTTTATCCCATACAGATGTCAATTTTTACAGCACATTTTTTTTTTCCCCTGAAGATCCTCTATTGAATTACAAAGGCACAACTTTGAAAAGTAAGGAGTGTACACATTTGTGTTTATTTATAAATCTGTTTTGGGGCCAGCGCTGTGGAGCAGCAGGTTAATGCCCTGGCCTGAAATGCTGGCATCCCATATGGGCGCCAGTTCTAGTCCCGGCTGCTTCTCTTCCAATCCAGCTCTCTGCTATGGCCTGGCAAAGCAGTAGAAGATGGCCCAAGTCCTTGGGCCCCTGAACCCACATGAGAGACCCGGAAGAAGCTCCTGGTTCCTGATCAGTGCAGCTCCGGCCATTGCAGCCATTGCAGGAGTGAACCATGGGACAGAAGACCTCTCTCTGCCTCTCCTCTCTCTGTGTAACTCTGACTTTCAAATAAATAAATGAATCTTTAAAAAAAACATCTGTTTCACTCATCTATTTATGCCACTGTCTTAATTTCTACACTTTTATAACAAGTCTTACAATCAGATATTGTTTGCCTTCAAATTTATTAATTTTCTGGTTGTTTTGGAAATTCTAGGTCCTTTCCATTTCCATGTGAATTTTAAAATGCTTTGGTCATTTTCTATTTTTAAAATAGCTGGTATGATTTGGATTGTATTGGATCTTAGAGTAACTTAGGGAAAACATCTTAACAATATTGAGACTTCTGAATCTCTTCATTTATTTGGGTTTTTAAAATTTTCTCTTGGGGCCGGCGCCGTGGCTCACTTGGTTAATCCTCTGCCTGTGGCGCCGGCATCCTATATGGGCGCCAGGTTCTAGTTCTGGTTGCTCCTCTTCCAGTCCAGCTCTCTGCTGTGGCCTGAGAAGGCAGTGGAGGATGGCCCAAGTGCTTGGGCCCTGCACCCACATGGGAGACCAGGAGGAAGCACCTGGCTCCCGGCTTTGGATCGGCACAGTGCCGGCCATAGCAGCCATTTGGGGGGTGAACCAACAGAAGGAAGACCTTTCTCACTGTCTCTCTCTCTTTCTCTCACTGTCTATAACTCTACCTGTCAGATAATAATAATAAAAAAATTCTCTCAGCAATGTTCTATAGTTTTCAGTGTACTGCTTTTTTCCAGCTTTTTTTTTTTTATTTACCCCTTAGCACTTCATGTTTTGGAAGGTATTATAAACAGCACTTTTTCCTTAAAATCTCACTTTTATCTACACAGTCATTTATGAAGTCTAAGAGAAGGAAAAGGCCAACCCTGCTGTTCTGGTTTTGAATTCTGCAAGTGAACATACAGGGTAATAATTGAACAGCATGATCAGATTATAAATTATTGCCTACACCAATCAGTGCTGGACAAATTTAAATTGTTCCTAAAAAGATTTTCTAACCTTCAATAAAGCTAAGATATTTGAAACCAAACAGCCTCAGGTGGGGGCAACACAGCATCCCTGCCACCAGAATCTTTCTAAATTTGTTCAACATTTAGTAGGTAGCCAATGAATATTTCTAAGTCAGGTAGACAGAGATAAGTAAAATATCTCTGCTCCAATTTAAAAGTTGGTTTTAACAGGGTAGTGTATAATGATATAAGGTAGTATTTCCCATGATGTGTTACATATTTACATATATACAACTGATTTTGTAGTAAGTAACCCAATTATTCCTGAAATCATAGTAGCCTGTTGACATTAGGAAAAAAGTAAGGAGAGATAGGCTTTACTCTGCAATAGTCTCTTTGCTGAAATAATGGCATTACTGTGATCAGTCTTTCTCAGATGTATAAACAGCAGCAGAACTTGAGCTGGAAGAGAGCTGTCAGGCCTACCAGTTGCCCCATTTCCCTGTGGAGATAGATTCCCTATAGACTTCTGGAAAGAGCCAAGCTAGCAAAACTATGCAGGCCATCCTCTGCCTGCTCAGTCATAGGCTACTCAACATCTACTATTTCCAACACTGGCTAAAGTAAGATGAATTAGAATAGGAGAGGAAAGTGATGAACAGGAGCTATCTTGGAAAGACAATCATGATCAGCTTCACATGAGCTGGGCTACTCTATCCCCCACCATCCAAGAGCTATAAAACTTCCTTTTAAAGAGAAATGAGTCACTTAGAGAAAAATATGTAAGTAACACTACAAGCTATATGAGAATATGGCAGACTTAAGAAAACAGCACAAAACTATAAGCTGTAAAATACTATATAAGACATATATAACTGAATGTTACATAAGGCATTTAAAGAATGGCCCATGAAAGATCTAAGAAATAAGTACCATCATGACCAGAGAGAAATCAGTTACAGTGATGATGGTCAAGTATGACTTTCAAAGAAACAAAGTCATAAGGCCAATTCCAAATGAACAGACAGATAGGCTAAAAGCACTCTAAAGAAAACAAGTGGTAAGCAGAGAAGAGCTTAAGCAAAGATAGACATCCAAAGTGGAATTAGAAGATAGTGAAGGCACTTCAGAAAAAGATAACTCAGCTCTTCATTTTCTTATATAAACTTACTTGTATTTACTTGCGTTATAATGTATTCTTGCACAATACAGGTTACCCAAAATGTGAATGTATGAAAATACCATTCACAAAATCATATAGACCACATAAACAATAACCACTATATTATCATAGCTCTAAGACACTGAATAGTGGTTAACACCATACAACAGTGTTTCATATCTATAAATTTTCTTAAGTTTCCTAAAGCCATTTAGGTGGAATAAAGCATCCTTACTTCCTTATGTCCTCTGGTTAGACTTCTATTACAGGATCAGCAAATTCCAAACAGGTAACAAGGGAAAAATAATAGAGAAGAAAACATTAGTAAAGTGAGTATATTTGTCAGCCTTTCATTGCTTTATCTAACATATCTGAGAGGAACTACTTAGGTAGGCAGGTTTACTTAAGGTTTATACTTTTGAAGGTTCACAACTCCAGATTACTGGCTCCACTGATCTAGCCTCTGGTGAGGGTGGTAGCTGACTGAATACAAGTAAAGGAAAGATCAAATGGCAAGTCATGAAGCAGAGAGACAAGGTGAGCACAGTTTTCCTTCATGCCATTGTTTCAATCCTTACTATGCCACAATGATTTGATTATAGGGCCTCTACAATAAAACCTAATCTTATCACAAACTTTATAAGAGACTACCATTGAAACCATAGTTCAATTAAGTTCCATTCTTAATCCATTAACATAATAGTTTTGAGATTAAGACTTTACACATGGGCCTTTAGGGGAGAACTCAAATTATTTTGCAAATCAATACAGTAAATAAATTAACAGAGGAGGAAACTGAATAATGACAGGAAAATCAGAAAGAAAAGTCTTATTTTTGTATCCTGGGAAGATTTTTTTAAAAAAAGGAAAAATGAGCATTATTATTATATAGTACTTAATGTGCTTTTAATTTTTAATTTTTTGTTTTATTCTACAAAATAATTAATGCTCCCTCAAACAAGTTATTTAGCATACTAATAATCTGAAGCAAATAGCAGATTGTCGGCCGGCGCCGCGGCTCACTTGGCTAATCCTCCACCTGCGGCGCTGGCACCCTGGGTTCTAGTCCCAGTTGGGGCGCCGGATTCTGTCCCGGTTGCTCCTCTTGCAGTCCAGCTCTCTGCTGTGGACAATCTCTCTCTTCTCCTTTGCTCTCATCTCTCTCTGCCTTTCAAATAATACGAAAATATATGAAAGTATTTTTTAAAAGACAGCTACTGGCCGGTGCCACATCTCACTAGGCTAATCCTCCGCCTTGCGGCGCCGGCACACCGGGTTCTAGTCCCGGTCAGGGCGCCGGATTCTGTCCCGGTTGCCCCTCTTCCAGGCCAGCTCTCTGCTGTGGCCAGGGAGTGCAGTGGAGGATGGCCCAAGTACTTGGGCCCTGCACCCCATGGGAGACCAGGAGAAGCACCTGGCTCCTGGCTTTGGATCAGCGCGGTGCGCCGGCCACAGCGGCCATTGGAGGGTGAACCAACGGCAAAGGAAGACCTTTCTCCCTGTCTCTCTCTCACTATCCACTCTGCCTGTCCAAAAAAAAAAAAAAAAAAAAAAAAAGTAGACTGTCTAGATGTCCAAAGAAATCATTTTGATGCAGAGCAGCTTTTTATAACTTTGAAAATAACAGTACTATTTCACCTGTATAATAAAACAATTGCACCAAATGATATCTAGTTTCTGCCAGTTCTAAATTGATTCATATTACTTACATATCTAACCCATATCTCCCATTTTTAGTATTTTTCCTAAAAATGGTCTAGTTATTAAAATATGTCACATTTTAGAAATAATAAAATTCAAATCCAATTCAGACTAGGGATTAAAAAATAATAATTTCCTTAAAAATGAATTAAATTCTTTTCTGCCAATTGTCTTCTCAGGAATATGGAAATACTACCTAGAATTTGGAAATGAATAAATAAAAGCCTTAAGCAAAAGTTATTAAACTAAAAATAGTCTATACTAACTTAGTAAATTAGAACTTTGTAATAGGAGGACATTACAAAAGAAAATTAAGTAAATTATTTTTAATGATCCTTTTTATTCATAATATGTAAAAATGTAACTGTTTTCCTCTGTATTCTAATACATAATTGTTAACTTTCCTGAATTTCCAAAACTTCTATGTAATTACTCTCACATACATCTCAAAAAAAAGTTTTCAATTTCTACTTAAACACTTATTTATTAAATAAAATGTCCATGCTTTATAAGTTAGCATTTAATTTCTCACAGAGAAATAAAGAAAAAATTATTTCCTATCACAGATAGTTTTCAGAGTCTTTATAAAGTCTTCCAAGTAATACTTCATTAAAGAAATGAAGTGGGAGTTGTATTTACAGATGATGCCTGTGCTTTGGTCATTCTTCGAACCAGTGCTTCTTGTCTTTTTTTCTGAATTTCTTCAGGAGAATACTTTCTGTTTTTCTCATTTTCCTCTAAAAGTAATCAAAATGTCCATGTTAGTTTTATAGGCCATTAAGTCATTCTGCATATGAACTTTAATTGTTGCTTTATTACTCAGATTTGCTACATTGTTTGGTTATTTAATCACACTAAACTACCAATACAAGATTCCAATACATAGACATAAAGCTCTTGGTCACAAAAAAACCAATCTACCCCTATTTGTTGCACTCTTTTCAGAATGAGGAAATTAAATATGATTAAAAACTATGTTGATTTTGATGCCCATCAAATAATTATCATTGACAATGAAATTAATTCATATAACCTATGAATAAATATATCTTGAAAGTAAACACACTGGGACTTTAAATATTATATAAATAAAAAAAGACTATAATCAATTAATTGGCTTAATATAAAAATGGGTATTAATACCTCAACGTGTACTGTTACTGTAATATAAGCTAATTAATATTCATACCTATTTTTTTCCCTGGGGAGCTTCAATGTTTTCATTTCAGCTGTCTCAGAAAAATAATTTAGACTGATAGAATGAATCTCTGATGTGAAACTGCTCATTTGTGTCTCACTCTTAAAGAGATTATATTTTTATTTGAAGGATATGTTTTATAGAAACTTTATATTTCCTCACTTAAATGATATTTTAAGTTTAAGACCAACACTAATATATATTTAAGTGAACTTTTATTGGTAAAACATTCATGTAAAATGTGCTTTCCAGAGAAGGATCTGCAGCAGTGCCAGAAGAAAAATATTTACTGATCTAGAATAAGATACAGAATTTGCTATAAGACATTTTTCTTGGTAACTAAGACAGATGTTTCTCCAAATATATCATGTGCCTTACTTTCCTTTGTTGGTATAATTAAAAATGGGACTGGAGATATTCAAAGTAAGAAATAAATTTTTCAAATAAGTCCTCAGATAATTCTGTTATCTTATTTTCCAAGCTAGTAATCTAACACACAGCTATTTTTTCTGTACAGAATCTTGAATATATTAGTCTGACTAATTAGCCAATATATTTTTTTTTTCTTTTTGACAGGCAGGGTGGACAGTGAGAGAGACAGAGAGAAAGGTCTTCCTTTGCTGTTGGTTCACCCTCCAACGGCCGCTGTGGCTGGTGCACTTCGGCCGGCGCACCGCGCTGATCTGAAGCCAGGAGCCAGGTGCTTCTCCTGATCTCCCATATGGGTGCAGGGTCCAAGCACTTGGGCCATCCTCCACTGCACTCCCGGGCCATAGCAGAGAGTTGGACTGGAAGAGGGGCAACTGGGACAGAATCCGGCACCCCGGCCAGGACTAGAACCCGGTGTGCCGGCGCTGCAGGCGGAGGATTAGCCTATTGAGCCAAGGCGCCGGACTTTTTTTTTTTTTTAAAGATTTATTTATTTATTTGAAATGCAGTTACACACAGAGAGAAGGAGAGGCAGAGAGGCAGAGAGGCAGAGAGAGAGAGAGAGGTCTTCCATCTGATGGTTCACTCTCCAATTGGCTGCAATAGCCGCAGCTGCGCCGATCTGAAGCCAGGAGCCAGGAGCTTCTTCCGGGTCTCCCACATGGGTGCTGGGTCCCAAGGACTTGGGCCATCCTCTACTGCTTTCTCAGGCCATAGCAGAGAGCTGAATGGGAAGTGGAGCAGCCCAGGCTCTAACTGGTGCCCATATGGGATGCCTGCACTGCAGGCAGTGGCTTTACCGGCTACACCACAGCACTGGCCACGCAACTGCCCTTCATTTAACTCAATGTATACCAACAATACACAGAAAAGCCTCAAATTGTTGCAAGTTACTAAGCATATGAGGCCCTTCTTAATCGTTAAAGTGTTGGGTTCATTTTTTTTTTCTGTAAAGGGTCAGAAAATATATTAACTGTAAAAGGTCAAAGGTCCTGCTATCCTAACTGATCAACTCCACCACTATAGCAAGAAAATAGTCATGGACAATGCATCAACATGATAAGCTATTTGAAATAAAATTTTATTAATGGAAAATAAAATAAGAATTTCAGGTAATAATATTTTTTGATTTTTTTCCCACCACTTTAAAGCATACAAAACCTTTTTAGTGTGTTGACTATACAAACACAGGCTACAGTCTGGATTTGGACATGCCATGGTTTGCCAACTCCTGTCTTAAATCAATGAAAGTTAAAAGGACTTTTTTAGGTATTTCCTAGAAAGCAGCTTGCTAAATATCAAAATAAAATAAAGTACACAAAACAGAAAATATTGACGAGGGTAATACTAAGAGATTAAATACTATCAATAAACTTAAAAGCAAAATTGATAAAGCAAGTTAAAAAGTAAAGCATCCACTAAAAATTTCAGAGAATGGGATCCAGCGCTGTGGCACAGTGCCTAAAGCTACTGCCTGCAGTGCTCGCATCCCATATGGGTGCCTATTTTGAGTCTTGGTTACTCCACTTCGATCCAGCTCTCTGCTGTGGCCTGGGAAAGCAGTGGAAGATGGCTCAAGTCTTTGGGCCCCTACACCCTGCCTGACTCCTGGCTTTGGAATGGCCCAGTTCTATTAAAAAAAAATAGCAATTTCTCCTGATAGAATGGTTATACAAAAGATAACATTTTATTTCAAATTATTCTATACTGTTTTCATTCTTTCCAAGCAACTAGTATATTACCTCAGTAAGTTTAAAAAAGGGGGAAAAGAATCACTTAAACAAGAAAGTTGTAGCAGTAATGCCAACAAAAGCAACACTCAGAATCTAAATGACAGAAAATAATAATGCTAAATGAAACTAAAAACTCCCTCACCATATTAGCATTGATCTACATAATAGATAAGAATCCTAAAATTAACTTCAAATGAGAGAGACTGATTAAGAAAATCCGTAATTACAAGCCAGCATAATAAATGCTGCAACGGAAGTTAGCACCCCAGAGAAAATGAATTTAAATCATTCTAGGTAGGTAGAAACACATTGTATTTTAAAGGACAAATGGAAATTGGTCAGGTAAATTTGGTGAATGCATATGCAAGTGCTATGTCTCTGGTGAAAGAAATAGGAAGTACAAAGACATGAAGCTGTGGGAAAGCACAAGCATTAAGAATCACAAGTAGTTACATATTCCTTTGCAAAAAATATACTAGTATCAGTGAACAACAGATTTTTCACATTATATTACATGATGTTCAGTTAAATATTTATTCAACATCTTCGAAGTGCCAGATGCTGTGTGAAAGGCCAAAGGATTCACTGATAAGGGACAACAGTTTCTAAATATTTAATTGCAACCTGTGAAAAAAGGAATTAAGAAATTATGGAAAATAAACATGAAGACTCACAGACCCTCCAGAAGCAAGTATATTGAAATGTAAGAGTAAAAAAGCACCAACAAAATAGTGAAAGTTGAGAAATGAAATGTTGGAAGTAGTTTTAGTCAAAAGGAATAATAGCATACTGTTAAGATTTAAGATTCTAAATTAAGAAAGAATCTAAGAGATGGAAAGATTGCTGGTATAGCTGAAGCTAAGCAGGTGAGCAGGAAAAAAAGGGAAGGTTAAAGAGAGATAATCCAGGACTCTGTAGATCACAAAGTGTAGATTTTATTTGAAATATTATATGAAGCCACTGAAAGTGTTCTAATAAGAATACCATGTTTGCCTTTCTGGTTCTAAAATATTATTCTGCAATTAGAGACTAAAAAAGAGAACACAAAAAATAACTGCAGTATTCAAGTCAAAAAATGTTGGCTTGAGTAAGCATGGAAGCAGTAGAGAGAAAAAACTCTTGAAATATAATTTTTGAGATTAGAAATAATGGAACTTGGGATGGAGAATTGGGGGAAAGAGGAATAAAAAATAAGAAATGACAGACCATATCAAATGAAAACTCAAAATTCTAACCATTACAAGTAGCACTGAGTTTTGCTTTGTTTTGAAGATGTATTTCTTTATTTGAAAGGCAGAGTGAGAAGAAAAGACAGAAAGGAGCTCCTTCTACTCACTGGTTCACTTTCTAGATGCCCACAACAACAGGGGCTAGGCAAGGCCAAAGCCAGGAGCCAACAACGCCAACAACTCTGAGTCTCCCATGTAGGTGATGGAAGCTGAGAGACTTGGGTTGTCATCTATTGCTTCTTAAGTGTATTATTAGGAAGCTGGATCAAAGGCCCAGAGTAGCTAGATTCAAACCAAATGCTCCAAAATGGGACACAATCATCCTAAGTAGGGGCTTAACCTATTGCACCTCAACACCAATCCTCATTGAGTTTTATATCAGATATTATACTAGTAAGGTTTTTAATCAGAATGTTCTGTAGTACAAATTAGAGAGGAACATCAGGCCTGCAAGCCATGTAAGGGCAGCAAAATCATTTGGTCTGGCCCTGCCAAGGCAACTACAGGTGGGACCTGAAATTCAGTAAATCTAAAGCAGGCTAATTTTAAGTTGATAATTTTATATGGCCCTTGGCAGAAAAAAGGTTACCCACCCGTACTCTAAACTATTGTTCATCTCATTGTTTTGCTAAAAGTTGGAGTAAGATTATTCAAGTTTCAAAATAATGAAATATTTAGTAAATAGAATCTTAAATCTTACACTGTAATGCATATATCTAAAACTATGATTTTCATGGAAATAATCCATAAATCATTCAATATTTACTAAGTTTCTACTTTATGCTAGTCATAATAAGTGCTAAGAAAGAATCTGATGTAACAATTTGAAAAATGATCTACTTGCCCTTAGTATACTATATTTTAATTATTTGCTTAAGAATTCTAGTTAAATACTAGTTTTTAACCTTATATGTTATAATCAAAACTAATTTTACTACTTGTCAAAATATTTTTGGAAAATTATTACATACATACCTTTTGAAGATTGTCTCAAAGATTCAGAATATTTCACCAAAGATTGTTGTTGATCTGGTTCCCCCAATAATGGACTGACAGCTTTCTTTTTCTCTGATCCTTGTGTAATTTTGGTATCAGACACACTTCCTGCCATACAACTTCTGTTAAACTGAGAAAGAATCTGAGAATTTTTCATCCTTGTAAATGTGTATTTTGAAAATCTAACGGTCTCATTAAAGTTGTTCTGGGGCTCATCCATAATGGTCATAGTAGACAGTTGTTGAGCATTTTTCTTATAAGTAGAAACTTCTGTAGTCACAGGATTTGAAATCACATTCAGTGTTGAACTTCTGGGTAAAACTGATTTGAAACTATTCATTGGTATTGGTACAGCAGTGTTACT
The DNA here is from genome assembly GCF_964237555.1 of Oryctolagus cuniculus. Taxonomy (NCBI): domain Eukaryota; kingdom Metazoa; phylum Chordata; class Mammalia; order Lagomorpha; family Leporidae; genus Oryctolagus; species Oryctolagus cuniculus. Next base: position 135,234,307 of record NC_091433.1, read on the forward strand.
CCCAGAGACACGCAAATTACTGGTCTGAAGATTTGAGTTCATTGTCAAATTTGTTGTGATGTTTAAAAAACTTGGAGAATTTCTATACATTTCCCCTCTGTCCACCTTTATTGATTTATTTATCTGTGAGCTACTTGTCAAGGAAGATGTTTGCAATGAAATGCTGCCCAGATTTAAATGCTTTGATTGTACCACCTGATTTCCTTTAGATGTACTAAAGCAGTTTCTGGTTCCATGTTTAGAACTGTTATTGATCTCAAGTATACTTTCTGTTGTCTTGCTATTCTTCCTAATATCTTGCTGCTGAGTTAGTCTTTCAATATCATCACATGCTTGGTATAACATATCATCATCTACATCATCTGATTCCCAGGTATTCTCCAATTGATGACATGTCTTAATAATTTCATTGGCAAATGATGGATCATTCCAGTCATCAAAGAAAGAAACAATCTTTGATGCATTAGCTTGATGTGTGTTAGTAATGCTGGTTTCTTGTTCATTAGAGTATCTTCTATTTAAAGCAAATTTCTTTTCAGAGGGATTGACATTAGAAGTAAATTTAGTATCACTATCTTCCTTTACTTTTGTCAGATTACATGTAACTGTACAATCTTGAAATTTGTCTTCAACAACAGTTTCATTGAAAGAGTTTTCAAATTTCATTTTATTTCCAGTGGATGGCAATTTGCTTGATTTAACATTTAGATCTGGTGAAACTCTATGTTTTCCAGAATCTATTAATTCTCCACTATGTGTCTTAGAAGGAAGGTTTTGCAATATTTTTGAATCTCTTAACAGATCATGTATACCTGTATTGGTTCTTGACTTACTTTTACTATTTTTACTAATAAAGACACAAACTTCCTTTTGATTAGTAACCTGGGCACTTTTTAGAACAGGGAATTCAGGCCTTTCAAGATTTTGCATAACAAAAGGTTCATTATCTAGTAAGCTTCCCCAATCATCTTCAAAATCACTGGTAGTAAATGCATCAATGTGCTCACTAGAAGTTTCTGGCTCCATGAAACAGGTAGTCACACATGATTTTGTTGTTATGGGAGTATCTAGTTCAGAAAGTGATCCTGTGCTTTTATTTGGCAGCTTTTCATTGACCAGAGTTTCAATAGTAATGACTTTCTCCGCTTTCAAAGCACTTTTCTTTCCAACCATAGTATTACTTGTATTCAAACTGGCATCTGACAAGTCTTGGCTTAACCGTCCACTACATTTCTGGGTAGAACCGTCAAAAATGGCATTAAAGTCTGCTTCAGCATTTTCGTCAACTGACTTCTGACTGCTGTTTTGATTTTCTACCACAGATATCCTGGTGTTTACTTTCAGTGGCTTCTTTATTATAGCATTATTGATTTCAGGAATTATATCACATAATAACTGCATCTGTTCATTATCTTTATAATTATTTAAAGTCTCTGTTCCTGAAATTGTCTGCATAAAATCATGATTCCTTTTGTTTTGTTCTTGAATTACATCTAATTCTTCCATATTTTTATCAAATTGTTTAGCCAATTTCATAAGCTCTTTTTCTCGATTTTGTGTTTTGAGCCTATTAAACAATATTAAAAAGTCATAACTAAGAAATATGCTGTCATTATACTTTTCATTTAACATACATTGATATGTTAAAACTTCAAAATCTTAACATTTATAATTATTTTAACTCCAAAATTTTGTTATGTCAAAACTAAGGGAATATTATTAATCAATTAGATATATTCACAAAACTATGAGCATTATTAAAAATATTTGCTTCATTGTATCTCATAAAATCTGAAAAGTTTAAACTCACTTTGTACAGCTGAATTTTACTCTTGATTTTCCTTTTGCTACACTGGGAGTACAAGGAATAGCACTTGCACCAATCCACACGCCCAGCATGGAGTTTGCTGTTGGTTTTTCATCCTATGACACGGGTAGGGGGAAAAAACATGTAAAAGTACCAAAAAGAAAAAGGAAGAAGATGGACATAAAAATCAAGGTGGGGGTGGAATTAAAACTAAGGATTTTGAATTATTTTCCTAAAATAATACATTCTGGTGCTATGATGGTTACCAAATTCAAAGCTAATGAGAAGTTGGGGGATGGCAATAACAAGTTGTCCTAAGTGTTCCATTTGTTTCAAAGAGTGAAGAGAGTTGGGAGTTCCTGATTTTTAAAAAAATATTGTTTTAAGAATATTTTATCTAATGCATGTTTATAGTAAAAGCATGTTTATATCAAAGAAAATTGACTTATTTCAGTAGTTATAAAAGATTCACAAAAATCAATATTGGAGACAGTATGGCAGAATCAGAATAAAAAATAATCTTCATCTGAGTTGGATAATTCATGTTGACTTGAATTGAGAACACTGATGTAGAATTAAAGTCAAGTCTGACAGATAATTGCAAGGTCAGAACTAATGATAAAAATGAGGCAGGAATAAGAACAAAAATAAGTAGAGAAAGCAAAAAAAAGGTTAGCCAGAATAAAATCTAGAAAACAGGCACTTTAAAACTTCATATTTTTGCTATTCCTTTCAGTTACTTGATCACACAAAAAATTTAGAGAATGAGCTTGATGATTACAAACCAAGAATAAAGTCAATTAACCATTTTTAATTCTATTTTTATAGTAAATACCATGCAAGATAAAAATAACCTTATCACTGGATGAGAGGCAAAGACCCTTCCTTTTTTTCTTTAATGATTCATTTATTTATTTGAAAGGCAAAGTTACAGAGAGAAAGGCACAAACACTAAGAGATCTTCCATCCACTGATTCACTCCCCAAATCGCTACAATGGCCAGAGATAAGTCATGCTGAAGCCACAAGCCTGGAACGCCATCCCAGTCTGTCCTTTGTTCATACGGAACGTGGGCATCACAGAAAGTGACTTAACCTGCTGTATCACAACACTGGCTCAGGACTCTTCTAATGAAAGTTCATCAGAGGGGTCTGTGAAATCACTGGTCTGGCCTTGCAAAGTAATCAGGCAGGACTCAAAATTCAATAAATCTATAGCAGGCTAATTTTTAAGTTGATAGTTTTGTATGGCATGGGAATGATGTTATAAATATCCCCATGGCCCTTGGTGAAAAAAGGTTCCCCACATCTGAAATGCTGGTGTATAAAGATGCTAATTTACATTCATTTACTAAAAGGTTTATTGCAAAGACCCTTACTATTTGCACTTTAAAATCCTCAAGCAATCAAGAAACAGGTTTCTTAGAATCTACTTGAACTTAGTTGAATTTTGGACTGCAAAACACTTAAGAAAATCAACAATTTCATTTTTAGATACAATATGTATTCTCCCTTTTGCTTCAACAAGAATATTGAATTTAAAGAAAATAACGTTTTTTTAGAGAGAAGTATCTTCCATCTGCTGCTGGTTCACTTCTCAAAGGCCTGTAGTAGCTAGATCTAGGCTGCAGCTGAAGTCAGGAGCCAGGAATTCAAACAAAAATTTCCCACATGGCTGAACTCAAATACTTGAGCTATCACTGCTGCATTACGGGGTCTTCATTAGCAGGAAGTGGGAATTACAAGCTGGAGAAGGACCAAACATGGTCCCAGAAAAATACATTCTTAATGATTTAATTATGTACTCTACCCAATTACTAAGTAATTTAAAATTCATTCAATTTCCTGAGAATTAAATTATGGAAACTTTATTTGCCCAATTTTAAATATCATATACATATCCTAAGTATGTTTATATACTATTTACAATTATTATTTTTAAATATTTCTATATTAAAATTTATATAACTTAATGACTCCTAACTACAATCCAGGTTTTGCATAGGCATCTAAAATTACTTCATTTCATTCTAAATAGTATACTATGTATATATGATGGAAAGATATACTTCAACTTCAAATGAAAGATACTGTATTAAAAAGTATTCCTGCAGAAAGTTAAATATCTATCCAGTTGAAATGGAAGTGCATATTATAGAAAATGCCATGTTTTAAAACACTATGGGTAGATTAAATGACATGAAGATAACTTACCTAAAAATAAACAATATGAATATTTGTCCATCTGAAAACATGACAAACATTTAGAGACCTTGATATTAGCAAAGATTTATATAAGGATGCCTTAAATGTGGTCAGTTGAGGGGTCAGTGTTGTGGTGTAATGGGTGAAGCTACTGCCTGTGACACTACCATCCCATATGGGTGCCAGTTCAAGTTCCAGCTGCTCCACTTCTGACCCAGCTGCCCACAAATAGCCTGGGAAAATACAAAAGATGGCTTCTGCCACACATGTGGGAGACCCAAATGAAGCTCTTGATTTCTGGCTTTGGCCTGGTCCAGCCCTGGCCATTATAGTCATCTGGGGGAGTGAGCGAGCTGATGGTAGATCTTTCTCTTTGTAACTCTGACTCCCAAATAATCAAATAAATCTTAAAAAGGGGGGGGGCAGTTGAAGAGGGTAACATTTTTTAAACCAACTAATTTAACATACTTTCTCTTTTATCCATTTTACCATTTGATACTGTTGCCATTTCTTTATGTGAGGTATTATTTCCAGTCCATTTAGGTAGAGTCCAATAATTTACTCAATCATCTTTTATCACTATTTAGGCTAGCCAGCCCAAACACATTTTATTATGTTTCTTTCAAGTGAAATCACAATTTGTGATTTATTGTTAGCTTGTAGAGTAAGTACTGTACAAATACTACCTGACTAATGAACAGTATGTAAAACAAATTTCTATGACATGCCAAAGGCAGAACATAGAGCTAGTAGTAACAGAGTTCTTTTGAATGCACTGGTCATAAGTGTAATATGTTATATCTGCTAGGAAAAACTACTTCCTGTCTGCTCCACCTGGAGGATGGTGATTCCTTGTAACCACATTTTGGGCCAGTGTCATCTTTCTTTTATGGTTATATATAATAACCAACCAAGGGCATGTTAAGGAAAAGTATCACATTTCCTTCAGAAAAGACACTAAGTTAAAACTGGATGATCTCCAGCTGGCACTGTGGTGCAGCAGGTTAAAGCTCTGGTCTGAAGCACCGGCATCCCACATGGGCACCAGTTGGGAGTCCCGGCTGCTCCTCTTCTGATCTAGCTCTCTGCTATGTCCTGGGAAAGCAGCAGAAGATGGCCCAAGTCCTTGGGCCCCTGCTCCCACGTGGGAGACTGGGAAGAAGCTCGTGGCTTCGGATCAGCCCAGCTCCAGCCGTTGCGGCCATCTGATGAGTGAGGCAGCAGATGGAAGACCTCTCTCTCTGTCTCTACTTCTCTCTGTAACTGTCTTTCAAATACATAAAATAAATCTTTAGAAAAAAAAAAGTACTGGATAATCTCTAGATTTAGGAGTTGTTGAATAAGAAAAATAAAGAAAGGAGAAAGTAAAGCAGCTATGAGCAGTTTCACCTGTTGGGTTCATATTTCTTAGTAATAATTAGAGGTCTAAAAGGATAAATGCTATTAGAGTTACTAGATTGCTATGTGTTGAATAACTGATTTAAAAACTTATTTCTATTCCACTTAAGCAGTACGACTGAAATTAAAGTTAAAAAAAACTTGATGATAGTTGTATTACAGCAAATAATTTAGCCATCATAATGAACACTCTTAAAATAACCTTATATTTATATTGCTATACAGTTTATAAATAATCTATTTAATTTAACTTACATGATCCAATGAAGACAATAAGTAATACTTCTGGTTTATGGCTAAACAAACTGAAGATGTGAGAGTTTATGTAACTCATCTATAGTCACACAGCATAAGAAGCTTAAAAAACACTATATCTAAAACCAGTGCTGCTTCAGTGATTTTTTTTTTTTTTTTTTGATAGGCAGAGTGGACAGTGAGAGAGAGACAGAGAGAAAGGTCTTCTTTTTCCGTTGGTTCACCTCCCAATGGCCACTGCGGCCGGTGCCATGTGGCCGGTGCACCGCGCTAATCCGAAGGATCTTACATATCAGTATGTGGTAAGATCAGTTTTAATAAGAAAAGCTGTACTATAGATAGTAAACAAATACCAATCACAAAAGAAGTCGTAAAAGTTTAAATTTGTATTAAATGTCTTATTATTTTAGTAGCTTAAAAATGATACAACATATGAATACATTTATGACCAAAAAAATCAAATTCTAGCCAAAAATCAATAAATTTAAACTTATACTTATAAAAATGGTCAGCCCTCCATGAGTCCAGAGCCACAGATTCAGCCAATCACAGACTGAAAATATCTGAAGGAGAAACAACTGTTTTTTGTACTGAACATGTACAAACATTTTTCTTTACCATTTTCCCCCTAAACAAGACAGTATAACAACTATGTACATAACACTTGCCTTAGTATTAGGTTACAAGAAATGTAGAGATTTAAAAGTACCTAGAGGAATGTACCTAAGTTATATGCACACTCTATGCCATTTTATATAAGGAACTTGAGCATCTTTCGTATTTGGCATCTGTAGGGGTTCTAGAATCTATCCTCAGTTCTTACTGTGATTACTGAGGAAATACTGCTACTATCAACTTATATTATGTTCCTTTACTCAAAACATGCATTTCAGAAACAGAAAAGGTGAAAGTCATCTTTGCCGTACTGTTTTTGGAAAAGAAAATGTAAAAAAAAAAACAACATTTTTCATATAAACAAATTAGAGGATTTGGTGGTACTTTTCACTGTTATAAAATAAACTACAGAATTAGTAATATTTACCTGAGGAGCAATTCGATTAACAATATGTGAAATCTCATCACTATCTGTGGTGTAAATCTGTTTTTTTCTTCCTTTACCTGAAGAAACAAAAACATTTCTATACATTTTAAACAAATAAAAAACACATTTAAAAATAGCTACTACTTTCCAGAAAATGATTTTTATTAGCATAGTTTGTGTGACTATGCTTTCTGACATCACATAAACAGAGATAAAATCATATATCATTCTCAAAACCATCGCAATTCAAAAGTTCCTGACATTACTTGATTGAAAATCTAGTTACCTCCTAATCATTTATCAAATACTGATGCACATAAAAAATGTTAATGACAAATTACCTAACTGTTTTGTCATTGGAGAATTCTGATCCCAAAAGATATCATTCTGTCCATCTGGATCATTAGGAGAACTGAATGTAGAAGACAAGTCCATTTTCAGCATTCTTGTTGGTGTCTCATATCTTTCTATATAAAATATGATTAAAATAACAATTGTTGCATTTTAAAGCACCACTCCTGTACTTCAATATACCCCAAAGTCAAAAAGTTGCTTAGACTCCCTTATGGTATAATGTAAACCTGTCTCCCAGAAACAACTGCATTATTTTAACTACAATTGAAATGTCTCTTTCAAAATCAAATTTGGGGGCCTGTGTTGAGCTACTACCTACAACACCAGCACCTCATTTGGGAGCTGGCTCCAGTCACAGTTGTTTCACTTCTAAGTTAATGCACCTGGGAAAGCAGCTAAGAATGGCCCAAGTGCTTGGGGCCCTGCACCCACAGGGAAAGCCTGGATAAACTCCTGGCTCCTGGCTTCTGTCTGGATTAGCTGCAGCCATTGTGGCCCTTTGAAGAGCGAACCAGTGGATGGAAGATTGATCTCTTGCTCTAACTCTGCCTTTCAAATAAATAAATCTCTCTCTAAAAAAAAAAAAAAAAAGAAAAAGAAAAGAAAAGAAAAGCAAATCTGACTTTGTAAATGGTAAATATCTTTAGATAACCTAGTACCTTTATGAATGAATAATACTGTATAACAAAACCACTCCATTTATTGGCGTGCTCCAAGCATTGTGGAACCACCTGCAATTTGTAGATATTTTAAAATATCAGAAAAATATCTCAACAGAAACTGTGTAGCCTTCTTTCATTAACTCTTCCCAACCTACATTAATCATTTCAAACACTGGAAGTTTCACCTATAATCATTTAAATTTCAACAAAGATTCGTTTTCGTTACTTTAATGGGAGTAAATAAAAGTAATGATACTTCTATTTTAAAAACACACTATAGCAAAAGGCTTTTGTATGAGTTCCAGTTTATAACATTTACTAGAAATCATTTTAGATAGGACACCCCAAAGTAATCAGGTTGAAAGGAGCCCTCCGGGGGTTCCCACTCTGAGGTAATTTTACCCACAGGCACTTCCGGTTTATTCCCAACGAGGAGACGCAGGCCAAGGCTTTGAAGAGACCAGCCCCCTGTGTGACTCCCTCTCTGAAGCGAATTAGGACACACAAGTTTAAGAGAAATAATTCCCCTACGAATAAGCTGAGCGTAACAGCCCTATCGCGTTTCTCCAGCTCCGCCACAGCTGGTAACTGGAAGAGCAGCCTAGTAATTAGCCGTCCGCCCCCGAACAGGTAAACCCCACCACACACTCCCGTGGCGGGGACGAGGGGGTGGCCAGCCCTAACTGGGCGGTGCTCAGCCTCGGGGGGAAAAGCCGTGGAGGAGAGAGACAGGGTTCTTCTGGGGCTCGCAGGGGAGAAGCCCAGAGAACACGCAGTGCCAGAGCCACCCCCACCCCCAGTTTGCCGGTGACAAGCGGGGCTGTGGGACTCAGCGCCGCGGCCCAGGCGAGGCGCACTGCCGACGTCTCACCCTTGGGGGTACTTTTACTGCACCCAGCGGCTGCTGGACGCTGCTCTCGCTGCCGCACTGGTGGGCCAGGGCCCTCTCCAGCCACGCGGGACCGGGAGCCGCGGGCCGACTTCAGCCGCCTCCTCCTGGGTTCGACCACCGAGCCGCAGTCCTCAGCCGCCGCTGTTTTGAGCGGCGTGTTCTTCGGGGCAGGACTGTCCCCATATTTCCTTCGTCGACTCATGACTTGCGACCCCCCTCCACCAGTCACTTCTTTCACATTTTGTCACGGGAAGAGTAAAACAACGGCCCTTACAAACCGGAATCCCCGCCAAAGGCCGCCGCCATTTTGGCCGGTGGGGCGCGCGTAAGAGGCGGCCGCTGATTGGCTGCATCCGGACGAGGGGTGGAGCTTTCTCAGCCAAGCCCGGAGCTTGCTTCGGAGGCGGGGTCTGGGTTCAGACTCCTCCGGGTTGGAAGTGATTGGCTGAGCGGTGGTCCAGCCCGGCTAGCTGAGAGTGAGAGTTTGTATGATGGGAAGAAGGTTTAATTCGCTAACAACTGTTTATTGAATTTACAACTATAATTTCATATGAATTAGATTCAGATTACTGTGGGTTTTAGTATTTCTCAAGAAGAGGAAGTATAAGGTATAGATTAGGAAGAAATTTTATATACTTTACATAACTATTATAAGGTGCATGGGAAAATTAAGAAAAAAACCTAGGAAAATAGTGAAAGATTTATGGATTTGAAAGGCAGAGTGAGAGAGAGATCAGTCTTCCATTTCCTGGTTCATTCCCCCAAATGTCCACAACAGCCAGGGCTGGACCAGGCCTAAGCCAGGAGTCAAGCAGTCAAGAACAATTTCTGGATCTCCCATAGGGATGGCAGGGACCCAAGTACTTGAGCCATCAAGACTGCCTCCCAAAGTGTTTATTTAAAAGGATGATGGATTGGAAGACGTGGGGGGGACTCAATGCCAGGACCTCACACTGGGGATGCAGGCATCCCAAGTGCTGACTTAACCTGCTGCACAGCAACATCTGCTGATGAAAAATTGTTAATAAATAAACAGACTTGCTGGGAACTCAATCAGTATTCAAAGATAACTGTGTTTCAATGGATTAGTAACAAATATGAAACTAATTTTTTAAAGAAACGTGATTTATATTCCAATGTCAATTCTTCCCAACTTGATGTACAGATTCAGTACAAATTTGTTCAAAGTCTCCAGCAAGGACATTTGTGTGTATGTGTCTAATGTGACAGATTTATTCTAAAATGTATATGGAGATGCAAAGGGCCAAAAAATATCTCAGAATCTCTTGAAGGTCTCTTGAAGAATAATGAAGTAAATATCAAGACATTATGTAAAGTTAAGGCAGTGTTATGATAAAACAATATACAAATACATGAAAGAACAGATGGTCCTAAAACATACTTCCACATTAATGGATATTTGCTTTAAGAGAAAGATAACCCTCCTGAGCAATGGCAAAAGGGGTTTTGAAAATAAATAGTGCTTGGGCAAATGATGTGGCACATTGGGTTAAGCCTTCTAAAAGGATGGCTACATGCCATATCAGAGTGCCTGGGATTGAGTTCCACCTCCTCACCTTATCCAGCTTCCTATTATTGTACAATATGGAAGGCAGCAGATGATGGTCTAAGTACTTGGGTCCTTTCTACGCAGTAGAAGACCCAGATGAAGTTTGTGGCTCCTGGCTTTGGATTGCTCGAGTCCTAGAGTCCTAGGTGATGTGGGCACTTGAGGAGTGAACTATCAAATGGAAGATCTCTCTTTTTCTCTCTCTCTGACATATTGATATGCAAACATACAGTCATTCTGCCTTTCAAATAAATAAGTAAATAAGTAAACAAACAAATATACTTACAAAAAGGAACATTCTCATATAAAAAATAAATTATGCTTGGATCATTTGATGTTCACATGGAGAAATAAAGAATTGTAATCCCTACTTCAAACTGTATTCCCAAATCAAGTGCACATTAATTATAAACACTTATAAAAGAAAATATTTTATAAGCTGATGTAAATTATTCTCCTGACAGAAAATGAATTTTAAATATATAAAATTGTCAATAAACAAAAAGGAAATAATTATAAATTTGACTACATTATACTGATAACTTGAGAACTTCTGCCTATCCAAAGACATCATTAAGTAGAGTGATAGCAAAGGCACAGATTGAGAGAAGATATTTATAAGATGTGTAAGGAAGGGCCCTTAGATAGGATTTACAAGTGTAAAGAACTATGTTGTGGCACAGCAGGTTCAGCTGCCACTCAGGATGCCTGCATCCCATATTGGAGAGCATCCTTCAAGTCCTGGTTACCTTGCATTTCCTATCCAGTTTCCTACTAATGTGCCTAAGAGGCAGTAGATAATGGCCTAAGTAGTTAAGTTCCTGTCACCCACTTGGGAGACAGTTGGAGTTCCTGGCTCTTGGCTTCAGGCTGGCCAGGCCTAGGCCTGGCTGTTGTGGCATTTGACACAGTAGGTGGAAGATCTCTGTCAGTTTTTCTCTGACATTCTGTCTTTCAAATAAATAAATATTTAAAATCTGATCAATAAGGAAAAATGGGAAAGACACTTGAGCAGACACTTCAAAAGAGAAAATCTAAATGATCGGCAAAATATAGCAAGGTGTTTAACTCCATTTTTAATCAGGAAAATGAAAATGAAAACCTTTTCAGAATGGCTAAAATCAAAAAGACTTCTAATACAGGTAAGAAGGAAGTAAATTGATGTGGACTGTCATGGATCAAGTATAACTTGGTACTGCCACTTCTGCAAATGATTCTTGTCTAGCAATCCCACTCCTAGGAATATATTCAGTGGGAATGTATGGACTTATTCATCAAAATATTTTACAAAAATGCTATTAGCAATAAAATTTGAAATTGCCCCAAACTATAGGAAAAGCAAGTGTCTGTCCATAGTAGAGTGGCAGGTAAATTGAGTTACATTAACACAACAAAAAGATACATGATAATGAAAAGCTGCAGTTCCCTACAATATTAGAAACCCACAAACATAAAGTTGAACAAAAAGGTTGTACTTCCCCTCATTCCCACCTCCATAGGTCATAAACTGCAGCACCCATTCATTACATCGTATAGGAATGTAAGCTCAAAGGTTAAAATTTTAAAGAAGAGCTTAGGAAATGAGTACTGTAAAAGTTAGGACAGTGGTTTCTTTGGGGAGAGAGGCATGCTGTTATGGAATGTGGGCATCCTAACTAGTATGTTAACTGCTAGTCCAAGCATTCACCCCTTACATGAAATTTTATAATGAAATAAAAATGATTTGAAGTATTTTAGCAATCACTCTTTATTACCAGATTTATTTTCTGAAATTTTCACAATTATGGTAATGAGCATGTTCATCAGCTTCAACAATTTCTTTGTGTCCATTGTAATACTTTTGTTTTTATTATGTAAGTTGATAATAATTTGCTTTTGGTTAAATATCATAAAATTCCTAAAACGTAACAAAAAGCTCTTTGGAGCTTGTAGGATCTGGTTACAGTACACTACTAATTCTGTTACATCTCTTTCTCCTTACTCAAGTTTAAGTAACTTCTGTTTCTTTGACATTTCCTCATCTTATCTCTCAAATTTTTCATCAATTTAAGCCTCTCAACTTAGTAGTTGAACTCAGATCTGGATCTAGAGAGTCCTATAATGTAGGTTATGTTAAAAGAAAAGGAAGCCCAGGGCAGTTTACTAGAGCTGAGAAATTAGAAAGTTGCTGGGAAAGGCAGCTCCACTGTGGAAAGGGAGGACCATTTCTAAGTCACTCCGGAGTTCAGTGAATGTCAGTAGGAAGATAGAAGTGAAGCAGGCTAACCCAGTTCTGGGATAGAGCAGATTTTTGCACACCATGCTTTCTGCAGCACTACTTCATAGTAGCACTTTCAACCCCACTGACTATCTCAGGTACCAACCTCCATCTGGCTCATATCTTCCCTGGAATTAATGACTGTGGATGTCACAGACATAAATGGAAAAGAAACCTTGATCTGCTGCATTCAGTGAAAACTTGAGCAGAAGAAAAAAATAAAAAAAAAAACCTGAACAGCCCCAAATGTCTTATTCAGAGTTAATAACTTCCTTCTCCCTGGCTGTAATGGAATTTAGCCATCATCTATGGGTTTTGACTTTTATGAATACCTGAAAGCTGGCCTGATTTTAAAGCTTGCCCTTGACTTTTCTTTAAGCAGCAGGATCCAGATCATTCTCTCTGTCACCATCATTTTATTTTATTATTTATTTATTTTGAATAATGATTCCTTTTTATTGCTGTGAAGGCTTCCTTTAATGATATACCTATTTTTTTAAAAAAGATTGATTTATTTATTTGAAAGTCAAAGGTACAAAGACAGAGAGAGAAATCTTCTGTCTGTTGGTTTACTCCCGAAATGACCACAATGGCTGGGGTTGGGCCAGTCTGAAGCCAGGAGACAGGAGCTTCATCCTGGGCTCCCAGAGGTTGCAGGGGCCCAAGCACTTGGGTGATCCCTGGCTGCTTTCTCATATGCATTAGCAGAGGGCTAGATCGGAAGTAGTGCAGCCAGGACAGGAACCATTACCCATGTGGGATGCCAGTGCTGCAGGCCATGGCTTAACCTGCTTTGCCCCAGCCCAGGCTCCCCACCACTCACTTTGGTTCATTTTCCAGCAAAGAAAATTTTCCTTTATTTCACATGAATGTAAATGATTCTTCTGGTTTTGCCAGAAGAATATAGGTAACAGTGTCAGGGAGAACTGGGCTAAGGGTTATCATCTCATTGATAAGAAATGCATGGAAAACAAAGAAGCGTGTTGAGAACCATTTTTTAAAGCCTGTTAATCCCGGTTTCTAAGTACATCCACAGGCATCCCTCTTTGCTTGCTCCTCTTCATCTTCTCAAACCTTCGCTGACCTGTATGATGTCCTTGCTATTCATAGTGTGTGGAAAATCAGATGGGCAGCAAGTGACCCTCAGCAGGGGCTTGCCCTAACAGATTTGGCCCATAGTTGAGTGATTAATGCCTCTTTTCCCAACTCTCACTTTTCCTTCAATCTGTTCTATTTAATTTAGCACTGGATTATATAATCTTATGTTGTTCAGCAGTTATCAGAGATATGCAAATCTTGTTTCTAGGCTAATCCGCTGCCTGCGGTGCCGGTACTCTGGGTTTTAGTCCCGGTTAGGGCACTGGTTCTGTCCCAGTTGCTCCTTTTCCAGTCCAGCTCTCTGCTGTGGCCCGGGAAGGCAGTGGAGGATGGCCCAAGTGCTTGGGCCCTGCACCCGCATGGGACACCAGGAGGAAGCACCTGGCTCCTGGCTTCAGATCGGCACAGCGCGCTGGCTGTAGCAGCCATTTGGGGGGTGAACCAACGGAAGGAAGACCTTTCTCTCTGTCTCTATGTCTAACTCTGCCTGTTCCCCCCCCCAAAAAAAAAGATTGTTTTTGTACAGAAATCTTGATATTTATTCCTGGCCAAAATACATACATCAATAGCAAAAACATATAAGGTGATACAGGGCAATAGTTAGTTTTAAAATGTTTATAACCATATCTACTTTCAGAGAGACTTGGCCATAGTGTTACTCTTTAATCTCTGAATACTTGTTAACTTGCAATGTAATATTTTAGCCATCTTCTGTGTTTAAAGGATACACCCATCAGAATTAGTTTCTGTGTATTAATGAATTAAAACAATATTAGCAAGAGAAGAATGAAAAATATTCTATGAAAAAGAGCAAAATAACTCATATATTGTATAGACACCCGCCCAACACACACACACACACACACACACACACAATCACTCACATACATACGCTGACTCACAAGTGTTCTGACCTAGATTACTGCTCCAGGCAATGTTAGAAAGAGAACTGGGTTTTCTATTTAGGCTGATATTTTGTGGATTTTTTTCTTACAGCTTGTAAGAAAACGAGTAATGAACTTACTTTAAGAGCAGAAAAAATAGTTTTCTATTAGGAAAGACCAAAAAGCATTTCTTTTATATATCTTAGAGATTATTTCTTTTGCTGCTATCAGAAGAACCGCCCTATTTTTGAACATCTGAGTTGAATTAAGGCTAAATAACATAATTTAAAGTTGTGAAGATGTTTGTCATTAATGTAAGTAATTTTTCACTAACTCAAGTTATTTTGAGGACTGCTCCTTTTGCAGGCATCTGCTGAGTTTCTTGGGAGTGAAAACTTTACTTTTCAAGTTTAGCATGGAGGTAGTTTCTCAGAAATACATTCTATACTGTCAGAATTATGTCTTCATGCCAGGTCAGGTCTGGGCGAGTCATTCATTGAAGATGATGTTTGAGTATTGAAAATCAGTGAAAGTAATTGGAGAGGTGAAAGAACATGACCCCAAATTCTGGTTACTGAAATTGTCCCCTTTATACATGCACATAAATGCAGAGGGACCCTGGAGATGTTGCTGTGAAAACTGTGGATATGAGCAGAATAGACCCCTGGTTTTGTAATGCTGCCACTGAGACCATGGCAGAAACAGCTCGTCTCAACTCCTACTTACACACAGAACAGCTTCTTCTATATGTAGGGTGCCATGACAACACACAAACTATGACACATTTGATAGTGAAAAGGGATCTTATTATTTCAGCAGAATATAGCAGGATACCAGGGACAGTTGGAAAATGAGGAATGTTAAAGAATGAACTACCTTCCAAGTTCTTAATTAATGGGTTCTCAATGACCCTGGAGGTGGGATAGCAAAACCTCAGCTTTGGAGGTACACAGAAGTTCAAATCCTATTTTATCACTTGTTGAGTGTGTGATATTGGCAAATTTCCCAATTGCTCTGTGTCTCATTTTTCTTGTAGAAATAATAATATGGAATAATTATCCTTACAACCCAGAGTTGTTTTAAAGGTTAAAGAAATGATGTATGTACAGCATTTAACATGGCACATGGCACAGAATAAGCACTTCATAAATGATAATTATCATTTTCAAGTATTGTCCCTACTTGACCAGAATCTAGTCTTAATGTATAAAAACAGTGATTCAGCTACACTCAAAGTAGAGACGAGCCTTTCCGGCTTCTTCTGTTTGTCTGTTGTAACAGGACAGTTCCAAATGATGTCCCATGATCCTTCAGCAAACTCCTACCTTAGATTCCCTTTTGCAGGTATTTAGTCATGAGAGCCAGGGCTCTAGGCTCTGTTAGGGGTCTGCTGCTTGAATCAGGTCTCATGTAGCCAAAATGACCCAAATTTCCAGGTCATTTCCCTGGGCCTCTGTAATATTTTTCTTGTTCTCTAAGGAACATATGAGAAAAATGGCAGATGTTCAGGTTATTCACAGATGCATGTGTGCTACAGTTTTCTTTATCAGTATGTGATAATGTTGAAATCCACCTTTTTAGGGAGTTGGGGTCAGTGGTTGGCTCATGAAAATACCATTTCAAGAATTTTGAAAGCCATTATTACAAGTAACTAAATGAATTGTACTTTAAAAAATTAATATTCAAAACTCACCACTTCATAATAATTACTCCATTTTACTGTTGGCTATACTTTCAGTTTATTTGTGTCTGTTTGGAGAAATAGCCTACTCTTCTACAGTCATTATACATGTTTCTTCTCAGCTCTGCATTCACTGATGTCACCTTGGTAGCCTGAAATAAGGCATGGGAAATTGTTGAATACTACAAATCAAGATTTGGCTTATTATTTGCTCATTGTCTACAACATGATGGGAAAAAATGTAGGCTGAACAAACAAATGTGCCTTGACTATATGTTATCGGTACAGTGTAAATAGCACAAAAAATTAGAAAATATTTTTCCAGTATTCAAAAACAATTCTCTGATGGAGAAAAGAAATCATTCAGATCATTGATGAAATACTGAAGTCCTATGTACATCTTTCTACTTTCTCATTAACGTAAAGGAATATATCAGCCAGCATTCATGTCAGAGCTACACTCTCACTCATCAATTGCAGCCAGAATGGCTGTGCATGCAAGTTTACTGAACACCAGCAAGAGCATTCTGTGAGACTTAATTAAGCTGTATAGAATATTGTATATCTTATTAATTGAAAATTTTGTGCTCGGCATCCTTCTTATTACTGAAAATTTATATTAAATATAGGGGTGTATTGTATATCTACATTTATTATTTTCCTTAGAAGCTGGTTGCTAACCACTTACTAAAATATTACTTGCTGGAACTTGTGATTGTAGTCCTGTCTAGTGTCAAAACTGACCTTGAGGAAAGAACTGAAGTTCAGGTGGGTCTGGATTTGGTGGTTGTAATACTTTTTTTTTTTTTTTTTTTTTTGACAGGCAGAGTGGACAGTGAGAGAGAGAGACAGAGAGAAAGGTCTTCCTTTTGCCGTTGGTTCACCCTCCAATGGCCGCCGCGGCCGGCGCGCTGCGGCCGGCGCACCGCACCGATCCGATGGCAGGAGCCAGGTACTTTTCCTGGTCTCCCATGGGGTGAAGGGCCCAAGCACCTGGGCCATCCTCCACTGCACTCCCGGGCCACAGCAGAGGGCTGGCCTGGAAGAGGGGCAACCGGGACAGAATCCGGCGCCCCGACCGGGACTAGAACCCGGTGTGCCGGCGCCGCTAGGCGGAGGATTAGCCTAGTGAGCCGCGGCGCCGGCCGGTGGTTGTAATACTTTTAGTCCATGCAGTTGTTATTCCTTGTAGTAGGTATTTAGAAAGGTGAAGCTTGAAAATTGAGTGGTAAATGAAACTGGAGGCCCATACTCCAAAAGGAACAGAAAAAATATCAGGATAGTGTCACAAGAAACCACCAGTTGAGGCCCATTTTGACCAGTAGTGAAAGAAATCACACAATAGCAGTCTGAAGGTGAGCAGAGTTGGATGTATTGAACTTTGCTGTAAGAGAGCACCAGGCAGGCAGATGGCTATAAGCTGACTACTGCTGCCATATACTGAGCAGCAGGCAAGCAGGATATCTAGTAACTGCTGGAACATGGGCTACAATCTAATGAGCGTATTGTAACTGCTATACTTTCTTGGTTAGGGTCAGTTTTTCCCTTGATCCAATATGTTTTCCCAGATAGGAAATTTGCATTTCTGGGTGGAGCTGGGAGAAGCTGCACTGCCTTTAGCTTTCAGACTTTCTCAGTGTTCTGGGTCAACCTTCTGCAGATAGGAAGTAAGAGAGCAAGAGAGAATAAGATGAAAGATAGGGATGGCTCCTAAATTCTCTCTTTAAAGGAACCTCATTTCCTGTAAGTTTGCCCGACTGTTGTTCCAGGTACACTTGTAAAGGCACCGTGCCTTTACAATCAGTGTGGTAGCCTGTGAGGTTAGTAGCGTTAGTGGGGTTATGAGATAAGTTTGATTTGGGTAAATTTTCTTCCTTTCTTTTTTTTTTTTTTAAAGATTTATTTATTTATTTGAAGTCAGAGTTACACAGAGAGAGGAGAGGCCGAGAGAGAGAGGTCTTCCATTGATGGTTCACTCCCCAATTGGCCGTGACGGCTGGAGCTGTGCTGATTTGAAGCCAGGAGCCAGGAGCTTCTTCCAGGTCTCCCACGTGGGTTCAGGGGCCCAAGGACTTGGGCCATCCTCTACTGCTTTCCCAGGCCATAGCAGAGAGCTGGATTGGAAGTGGAACAGCCAGGTCTTGAACCTGTGCCCATTTGGGGTACCAGTGCTTCAGGCCAGGGCATTAACCTGCTGCTCCACAGAGCCGGCCCCGATTTGGGTAAATTTTCAACTTGAGAAAATTAGGGCTAAATTCAATCTATTTCAAGGAGTGTATATATTATAGTAGAATAATTACTCAAAACATTGCAAATCAAGACACCAATATCACATATTGGACTGTCTGGCTCTGCTCCTAACTCTAAATTCCTGCTAATGCAGCACTTCAGAGTCAAAGAGATGGCTCAAGTGATTGGGTCTCTGCCACCTACATGGCAGACTTGGAATCAATTCTTGGTGTAGCACTGGCCATTGCAGGCAGTTAGGGAGTAAAGCAGTAGAGATATCTCTGTCTTTGTCTCTCTCTTTCTCCCTCCTTTACTCTCAAATAAATTAAACGGTGTTTACTGCAAATCTTATGTATTTCATTCTGAAATTTTGTGCAAGATTTTCTGGGGGATCTATTAGCAAGTAAAGCCTTTAGTCCTCACATGGTGTCTTTTCTCATCCCTGTTATTTGCAACTATGTGTGGTATAACATGAAACATGTCTGGTGCTTTTTTCCAGTTCCTGTCACAGAACTAAAACTCTTGGAATTTCCTTAGTGCCAGGGGGTATCTTTTGTTATTCATAATGGCCCCTTTCAGAGCTCAACTGTGTTTATGCTAATCAAGTAACAGGCAGGCCATAAGAAAGCCCAGGTATCAACTAACTTCCAGGAAGTAAGTGATGGGGGTTCAGGGAGGGCTGAAAATCAAGGTTATAAAGACTTTTGAATAGTTAAGGTTTGTTAAACATGTGGACATGCTGTGTCCAGAAAGGGCAAGGGAACACCATGCTTGCCCATACCTTGCCCTGGTCATCTCTTCATCTGACTGTTCTTCTATAGTCTTTATAATAAACTGGTAAACATACATAAGCATCATGTTTGTTGTTTTAGCAAAATAACCCAAGAAGAAGATTGTGGATAGTCTGTTTAATACCAGATTAGTCAAAACCGCAAGTATCAGCCTTTGACTTGCAGCTGGCCTCTGAATTGGGGAGCAGTCTTGTGAGTCTGAGTCTTCTCACTGTGTAACCTGACACTAGCTCCAGGTAGACAGTGTCAGAATTGCACTGAATTATGAGACAGCCAGTGATATCTACTGAACAATTGCTGAGTGTGTGGGAAGCAGTTTCTCCCCTCACATTTGGCCATAGAAGTGTTGTCTCTTGAGTGTGAGCCTAGAGAGCAAAAACAGTTTGATGTTTCTTGTAGAAAGGACATGATTTATGCAGTTTTCTTCTGATTTTATTTTTTTAAGATTTGAAAGGCAGAGAGGGAGAGAGAGAGAGAGAGAGAGAGAGAGAGAGAGATCTTACACCTCCTAGTTTATCCCCAAAATGGCCACATAGCCAGATTTGGGTTAGACTGAAACCAGGAGCTAGAAACTCCATCTGCTCTCCCACATGGGTGGCAGAGACTTAAGTACTCGTGTCATCTTCTGTTGCCTTCTCAGGTGTGTTAGCAGCAAGCTGGAGTGGAGGCAGAACAGCTAGGACTTGAATCTATGCTGTGATATGGGTTGCTGGTATCACCAGAGGAGGCTTTTTTCTGATTTTAAAAACAATACATATTCATTCTGGAAAATTTAGAAATCAGAAAAAACAAAGATAAGATATAGTCAAATACCATAATTCTGAGATAAATATTGTTAATATTGGAATATTTCCTTTTGGATATACATATGCAAATGTGTATATATGTATATATACATAATATATGCATATGCAATCAGAGTTCTGTACCCATAGGTTCTGCATCCATGTATTCAACTAACTGCAGATCCAAAATATTTCAGGGGTGGTCATTATGGTGTAGTGGGTAAAGCCAATGTCTTTGATTCTGGCATTCCATATGGGTTCCAGTTTGTGTCCTGGCTGCTCCACTCCTGAACCAGCTCCCTGCTAATGGCCTGGAAAAAGTAGTGGAAGGTGGCCCAAACACCTGAACCCCTGCCATCTGTGGTGGAGATCTAGGTAAGCTCCTGGCTCTTGACTTTGGCCTGATCCAGTTGTGGCTGTTGTGGCGATTTGGAGGGTGAATTAGTGGATGGAAGATCTCTCTAAATGTCCCCCTCTCTCTGTAACTCAGACATTCAAATGAAAAAAAAATATTTTTAAAAAAATTGTGTCTTTACTAAACATGTGTGGAATTTTTCTTGCCATTAACCCCAAAGCAATATTGTATAACATTTATTTACATAGCATTTATATTATATTAGGTGTTACATAAGTTCTCTAGAGATAATTTTAAATATACAGAAGAATGTGTGTAGGCTATGTACAAATACTATAGTGTTTTATGTAAAGGATTTGAGCACCTGCAGATTTTGGTATTCAAGAGGGTCTTAGAACCAATCTCCTTAGATATGGACTGCATATCCCTGGATATACATACATACATATAAATGGATGCATAAACCAGCATGTGTGACTTGCTTTTATCAGACACCTTATTATGTTAAGAGCATTGTCTTTTGTTACTGTCTTCAGCAAAAATCCTGTTGAGTCATTTGAGACAGAATCCTCCCTTGCTCTTAACATTTCCCTTTAGTAAATTTTCACCCACTGATACACACTGTAGTGTTGACTGTTAACTCCCCTTTGTCAACTGTGATTTCAAAACTGAGCCAAGTTCTGTACTGAGATCTTTTCCCTTATTGTAATAGTCCCCAATAAAATCTAATTTTATCATTTTATTTTCCAGCTCTATATTTTCTTTGACAATATTAAGGATATATCTCACGTTTCTTCTTTACTAGTAAGGGGATATCAGAAGTATAATCTTTGAATATAATCATATTTTTTTCTTCTTTGGTATATTAATATAGGTGGACTAATTGTGTTGGCATACGTCATAGTACTAGATCATCATTACATTTACCCTTAATTGTCTATTGAATTTGATTGCATATTCAAGTTAAATATCCCTAAACTTAAAAATTCAAAAACAAAAATCTTCCAAAATCCAAAACTCTTTGAGCTCCACAAATGGAAAGTTCCATACCTGACTTCCTGTGATGGGTCACAGTTCAAATGCAGGTATACTGGCAATATTGTTTAAAATTGCCATCTAGATATGTGTATAAGGTATATGTGAGACAGAAGTGAGTTACATGTTTAGACTAGAGCACCATCACCAAGCTGATTTATTATGTACATCCCCAGATCACTCCTCCCTCCCTCCCCAAGTCAAAAAATCTAACACACTTTTGGTCCCAAGCATTTCAGATAAAGACTACTCAACCTATAGTTTGTTTAGGTTTTTGTATCAGTTATCATTAATTAAATTAGTATATAGTTGACTTCAGAATTCTATTTAACAAGTTTTTATTTCAAGGCTATTTTAACCGAAAAAAATAAAAGCCCTGTTGAATGTGTAATGTATCTATGAAAATCTACTGAGCTGTGGTTTATATTCACTATTTAAGTTTTATGGTACTTTTATGAAGTCTGTGGCTTAACTATTCTCCTTTTATAGATAAGAAAACTGCATTTGAGAGAAATCTTCTAAGATCATGTAGCCAGGAAACTCTGAGTGTTATTCCCTATACTGAGCCTTAATTTATTTGGTACACTAAGAAGCCTTCCATCTTTTGTTATGTTGTAGAATAGTTTATATTTTGTGGGAGTTATTGATTTCTCAGAAGACTGAAATAATTTATCTATAATATAAATCTAGGTATCCATTATCTGATTCTGCAGTCTTTTGGGGAAGTTATTTCATGATAACTTAAAATTTTCTTTATAGTTGAATTAGATTTTCAATTTCTTCCTTGTCATTGAAATTGTCAAATTTATTAGCATAGAATTGAACACAAAATACAAGCATGAATATCACTTCCATATTTGTCACAGTCTCTTTTTATTAGATTTATTAAAGGATTATAATTGCATTATATATTTCTCACAGTACTAAACCATGACTATCATTTTTCTTTTTCTATTTTCTAATCTACTATATTATAAACATAAACATCATAACTTTCTACTTCTTGCTTTCCGTTGAACATCTTTTCTAAGTCTTGATTTTCTGGATAGCTAATGGTTATTTAGAAGAAATTAATTTCCAGGAAGTTGTGAATATTTGTCTGATTTTTGCTATTAATTTCTACAGATTTTATATTTTGGTTTGTTTTGTGTCATTACAATCAGAGATAATGGCCAGTATTTTTTTTTAATTAAGAATTTATTTGAAAATCAAAGCTACAGAGAGAGATGGTTACTCCCCAGATGACCACAACAGCCTTCAAGAAGATTGCAGTCCAGGTGCTGGTGCTGTAGTGTAGGAAGTTAAGTGCCTCTGCCTATGGTGCTGGCATCCCAAATGGGTGCCAAATTGGGTCTCGGCTGCTCCACTTCTGATCCAGCTCCCTGCTAATGCACCTGGACTGGGAAGTGGAAGACTATCCAAGTGTTTGGGCCCCTGCACCCAGGTGGGACACCTGGAAGAATCTCTTGGTACCTGACTTCAGTTTGGTCCAGCCCTGGCCATTGTGGCCATTTGGGGAGTGAACCAGTAGATAGAAGATCTCTTGCTGTCTCCCCTTCACGCTGCAACTCTGCCTCTCAAATAAATAAATAAATAAATAAATAAATCTTAAAAAAGTTTACAGTCCAGAGGATAAAACATATTCTAACCAAAGAACTGCACAAAAACATTATATCCTTCCAAGTTGCAACCAGCTAAGTAGACCCAGTAGATGACATATACTGATTAAGACATTTATTGCAAGGAGTTGACTTTTTCATTGTGAGGGCCGTGTATACAAGCCCAAAATTTGTAGGACAGGCTGTCTGAAAGAGTAGGCTGGAATCTCTAGGCATGGGCTGCAGCTGCTGTTCTCAGAAATGTCTTCTTTTTAAGGAGAACTTTTGCTTGCTTTTAGGAACTTTCACCTGAATGACTCAGTTCTTTCCAGATTATCTAGGATAACCTCCCATACTTAAAGTCAACTGATTTTAGACTCTAATTAATCTGCACAATGCCTTCACATCAATGCCCAGATTAATGCTTGATTACCTAGGGATTGTAGTGTAGCCACGGTGACTTGTCATGGAGACTACTAAAGGGAGTGACATCAGGAAGAAGGCAGAATAGGAAGCCCTAGCCTTTCTTGTCCTACAGAAAGACTTCCTTAACAACCAAAGAGCAAACAAAATATTTTTATGAGAATTCTAGAATCCATTTAAAACATCATAGCTCCCCTAGGGAATATCATCCGATTAGGGACACCATCAAGGAAAGTAATATTCATATTACATAAAAGAAAAAGAGGCAGAGAAAGAGAAAGAAAATTTGTTTAGAGAAATCATGATTGGGGCCAGTGCTGTGGCATAGCCAGTAAGGCTGCCTCCTGCAGTTGCAGCATCCCATATGAGTGCTAATCTGTGTCCTGGCTGCTACATTTCTGATCCAGCTTCCTGCCAATGGCCTGGGAAAAGCAGCAGAAGATGGTCAAAGATGGTCATAGCCCCTGCTACGTGGGAGACCTGGAAGAAGCTCCCAGCTCCTGGCTTTGGCTTGGTCCAGCCCTGGCCATTGTGGCCATCTTGAGAGTGAACCAGTGGATGAACAATGACCCCTTTCTCTGTCTCTCCTTCTCTTTCTAACTATAACTTTCAAATTAAAAAAAAAGAAATAAAGAAATCATGGCTGAAAACTTCCCAAATCTTGGGAGGGAAATGGACATCTAGATTCATGAAGCTCAGGGGATTCCAAAGGATGATCCCCAGACAAGAAAAATAAAATCAGCCTCACTGAAATAGGGAAGAAAATCAATTTGACTTTACCCATATCATTTCCTCTCCCAAGCCAGCACAGCTCTGTGCTAAGCGAGGTCTCAATTCTCCCTCTTGTGTATGTGTGGGAAGAATGTCTGTGGTCTTTGTTCTTCCATTGCACTCCCAGAATTTTCAGGGTGTTCTCTGAAGGCCAGCTTAATGGGACACTTTCTAATCAAATTGTTCAAAGTCAAGGACATGCGGTGGGCATTTGGCCTAGCTGTTCTGACACCAGTTAGGATGCCTGTATCCTATATGGGAGTGCCTAGGTTCAAGTCCCACCTTTACTCCTGATTCCAACTTATTGGTAATGTGCACTGTGGGACAAAATGTGATGGTTCAAGTGGGTATGTCTACAACCCATGTAGTATACCTGGATTGAGTTTACTACTCTGATTCCACCTGGCCCAGCCTTTGTGAGCATCTGGGGAGTGAACCAACAGATGGGATCTCAGTCCCTCTCTCTCTCTCTCTCAAATAATTAAATAGAAAGATAAATAAAAATTTTAAATGTAGGATGAAATGAATTTTGAAAGATAAGCACCTTATTTTATATAAAGGAGTGATCATAATATCACCAAATTTCTCAGAAGAAATATTGAAGAACAGAAAAGAGTGGGATGATATATTCAAAGTTCTGAACAAAAATACCTGCCAACCAAGGAAAAAACTCTCCCTCAAAAAGGAAAGGCAATGAAGACTTTCGCAGGAAAACAAAAGCTAAGGGATTTTATCAAAGCTAAACTTGCCTTCAAAGAAATACTAAAAGGATGTATTAGAATTGGATGATATTCATACATGAAAGTGTAAAACTGATAAAAGTAAATATATAGACCTATGATAAAATACTATAATATTGTGATGGGAGTATAAATATCACTTCTAGTTTAAAAGCTAAAAGACAAAAGCATAAGCATAACCATAAATACAAATATCTGTTAATGGATACAAAATATAAAAAATTTGACAACGGGGCCAGCGCTGTGGCATGGCAGGTAAAGCCGCTACCTGCAGTGCCGGCATCCTATATGGGCACTGGTTTGAATCCTGACTGCTCTACTTCTGATCCAGCTCCTTGCTATGGCCTGGGAAATCAGTAGAAGATGGCCCAAGCCCTTGGGGCTCTGCACCCAGCTGGGAGACCTGGAGAAGGCTCCTGGCTCCTGGCTTCAATTTGGTGCAGCCCTGGCCATTGTGGCCAACTGGGGAGTGAACCACGAGACCTCTCTTTCTCTGCCTCTTCTTCTCTCTCTGTATAACTCTTCCCTTAAATAAATAAATAAATCTTTTGAAAAGATATACAATATAACATTATTAACAGTGTTTGGGGAGGGTAAAGATAGAGAGTTTTTGCATGTAGTTTAGTTTAAATTGTTAACAGCACCAGCTTAAAACAGCATAAAGTGTTAATCCAATGATAAGAACACACATACACACAAAGACTCCTGGTAGGTACACAAAAGAAAGAAAGGAATCAAAGCATTTCACTACAAAAGACTGGTAAATTACAAAGGTAAATAGCAAGATAAAAATAGACAAGAGAACCTCAAATTAGACAAAAAATTAGAACCTCAAATTAGAAAATAACAAAATGAAAATAGTAAGCCCTTACCTATCAATATAAATGTAATCAGCTCTCTAACTGAAAGACACTGAATGGACAAAAACAGGTCAAATTATGTGCTATCTGTAAGCAACTCATTTTAGAGTTTAAAAAGCATACAACTTGAAAGTGAAAGAATGGATAGGATATTCTGTGCTAGTGGTAGCCAAAGGAAGATGAGGATGGCTGTTCTTGTATTAAACAAAGTAGATTTTTAGTTCATAACTGTTATAAGGAGCAAAGAAGGCCACTCTATTCTGACAAAAAGATCAATTCATTAGGACGATACGGTAATTATATATGTGTATGCACCTATCAGAACACTTACATTTTTAAAGCAGACATTGACAGATATGAAAGAGGAAATAGCAATACATTAGTAGTAGGAGACTTCAAAATCCCACTTTCAACAATGGACTGAAAATACAGACAAAAAGTCAATAAGGAAACCACAGACTTGAACTATACTGCAGGCCAAATGGACCTAACTGATATTTACAGAACATCAAATACATGGTGTGGAAATATTAACCTCCATTTAATAAGCTGCCTTTTTATTCTGTTGATTTTTCCCTTTGTTGTATAGAAGCTTTTCAGTTTGATATACTTCTACTTTTCTAGCTTTGTTTCTGTTACCTAAGCTTTGGTGTTGTATACAAGAAGTCATCTTCAAAACTAATGTAAAAAAATCTTTTCACTTTTGTTTTCCTCTAAGAATTTTAAAATTTCAAGTTTTTAATATATTTAGAATTTATTTTGGTATATGGTATAAGATAGGTGTTCAATTTCATTTTGTTTTGTACATGAATATCCAATTTCCCAATTACCATTTGTTGAAGAACTATCTTTTCCCTCTTGTGTTTTTTGCAACCTTTTTGAAGATCATATATGGCTGAGTTTAATTCTAGTCTCTGTTCTGTTCTTTTTGGTCTATATATCTCTCTTTATGCCAATACCATACTGTTTTGATTACTACAGCTTTATAATTTATTTTGAAATCAGGAAGGGTGATACTTCTACTTTTGTTTTTTTTCCAGTGTTGCTTTGACTATTTGCATCTTTTCTGGTTTCATATGAATTTTAGGATATCTTTTCTACTTTCGTAAAAAAATGCCAATGTAGTTTTGATGGAGATAGCATTAAATCTACAGATTTTGTCCGGCGCTGCGGCTCAATAAGCTAATCCTCCATCTGTGGCGCCGGCACACCAGGTTCTAGTCCCAGTCGGGGCGCCGGATTCTGTCCCAGTTGCCCCTCTTCCAGGCCAGCCCTCTGCTGTGGCCAGGGAGTGCAGTGGAGGATGGCCCAAGTGCTTGGGCCCTGCACCCCATGGGAGACGAGGAGAAGCACCTGGCTCCTGGCTTCAGATCAGCACGCTGGCCGAGGCGGCCATTAGAGGGTGAACCAATGGCAAAGGAAGACCTTTCTCTCTGTCTCTCTCACTGTCTACTCTGCCTGTCCAAAAAAAAAAAAAAAAAAAAAAAAAAAAAAATCTACAGATTTCTTGAGACAGGGTTTTTGTTTGGACATTTTTAATAATATTAGGTCTTGGCCGGCGCCGTGGCTCACTAGGCTAATCCTCTGCCTAGCGGCGCTGGCACACCGGGTTCTAGTCCTGGTCGGGGCACCGGATTCTGTCCCGGTTGCCCCTCTTCCAGGCCAGCCCTCTGCTGTGGCCAGGGAGTGCAGTGGAGGATGGCCCAGGTGCTTGGGCCCTGCACCCCATGGGAGACGAGGAGAAGCACCTGGCTCCTGGCTTCAGATCAGCACGCTGGCCGAGGCGGCCATTGGAGGGTGAACCAACGGCAAAGGAAGACCTTTCTCTCTGTCTCTCTCTCTCACTGTCCACTCTGCCTGTCCAAAAAAAAAAAAAATAATAATAATAATATTAGGTCTTTTAATCCATGAACAAAGAATATATTTTCATTTATTTATGTCATCTTTACTTTTTTTTTAACCAATATGTTGTGGTTTTCAGTACACAAGTATTTCATTTCCTTTGTTAAGTTTCTTCCTAAATACTTCATTCTTTTTATGTCTAAGACTTCATAGAAACAACACACTGACTTGTCTTGAAAGAAAATACTTATCTCGTTTATATGAATCAAAATATCTTCCAAGAAAGCTAGCCCAAAAGATAGCTTTCTTTTGAATGGTTCTGAGATTTAAAAATGTAAATATAAGCAAACAAACATTCCACAGTCAGTCAACAACCACAAAAAGTCTAATTAAAAAAAAAGCTTTTTATGACTTGTCTGAAGCCTAATGAGGTTTTGTGCAGTGAGGAGCTTTGTTTTCTCCCTTTAAGTCTTTACAGAACCTCTTGAAAACTTGACAAGTGTATCCCTGGCTTTGCTAAAGTGACTTTCATTGCAGAAGACAATCTCATATAGGATGTCGAGAGCCCCTTGCTGCCAGTGCAGTCCAGTGGAGAGCATAATGAGCCTCAGTACTGTGTGTGTGGCTTCCATCTTCACCATAGAAGGACAATAAACATGCGACTCATCACCTGAGGCACTCCATCTGTACCTTGGCTATCAAGGTGCTTCATTCTCTTCAGTTTTTCCTCGGCAAATAAACATTTTAGCATCTCCAATATCTTAGCAGTAGGTCTGGAATTTTCAATAGGTATTCATAAACTAGGAATTTTTCTTGGATGTCATCAGTGTGTCTAAAACCAAGAGCTTGGCTTCACAGGGAGACGTCAAGATGAAACTGCATCCTGAACATAAAGAGAGTCATTGTTAATGTACCCATATCCTACTTCACATTGTTGGAAGGCAGCAATTCCAGAGTAGATAAAACAGTTTGTCGTACATTTTTCTGTTTCTCCATGATACAGCTAGTCCCATCACTTTAAGGGCACCTGGCCCTGGGGCTGGCGCTGTGGTGCAACAGGTTAACACCCTGGCCTGAAGTGCTGGCATCCCATATGGGCGCTGGTTTGAGACCTGGCTGTTCCACTTGTGATCCAGCTCTCTGCTATGGCCTGGGAGGGCAGTGGAAGATGGCCCAGGTCCTTGGGCCCCTACACCCATGTGGGAGACCTGGAGGAAGCTCCTGGCGTTGGATTGGCACAGCTTTGGTGGTTGTGGCCAATTGGGGCAAATGAGAGGATTTCAATTTTTTACCACTGTATAGTATTCCATAGTGTATATGTACCATAATTTCTTTATCCAGTCTTTAGTTGATGCTACTGGGTTAATTCCATATCTTAGCCATTGTGAATTGAGCTGTAACGAACATGAGGATACAGATCACTTTTGATATGCTGATTTATTTTGGTTCAGGTAAATTCCCAGTAGTGGGATGGCTGGATCATATGGTAGGTCTATATTTATATTTCTGAGGTATTTCCACACTGTCTTCCATAGTGGCTGGACCAGTTTACATTCTTACCAACAGTGGATTAGGGTTCTTTTTTCCCCACATCCTCACCAGCATTTGTTGTTTGTTGATTTCTGTATGAGAGCCATTCTAACTGGGGTGTGGTGAAACATCATTGTGTTTATGATCTGTTTTTCCCTGATGGCTATTGATCCTGAGCATTTTTCCCAAGTGTCTGTTGGCCATTTGAATTTCCTTTCTTGAAAACTGCCTGTTTAAGTCCTTTGCCTATTTCTTAACTGGGTTTTTTGTTTTGTTGTTGGAGAATTTCTTGAGCTTGTTAAAGATTTTGGATGTTAACCCTTTATCAGTTGTGTAGTTTGCAAATATTTCCTCCCATTCTGTGGATTGCCTCTTCATGTTGCTGAATGTTCCTTTTGTAATGCAGAAGTCACTGAAACTGCAGTGAGAGCAGGGGAAACCTCGCCATTGTTTCAGATGCTATTGCCATCCAGTTCTTTGATCAGTTAGCATGATGGTTCTATCTCAGTGGGCTAGTCATAAAACTAGCAGCTTTGAGGTTCTTGGGGCTGATTTGATTTGGAGTGGTGGGCAGAAATTCCATTTCCAGCAGTATTGCTAGTAATAGTAGCTATCTTTGTAGGAAGAGTAATGAAATTCGTAACTCTATAGTACAAACCAGAGGTTATAGTCCCGGTAGGGTTGAGCACCAAAACTGTGAACTAGCAGGAATTTAACAGGTAAGTCCTGCTATAGAGAGTTATAGAAGTGCTACATAAGACCTTCAGCCATCACTGATTGAATAGGAGGCCATGAATATGTACAGCAAAAACTTTAAGTACATAATTTAAATTAAAAACTGGGTCAGATTCTAAATGCCTGAAACTTGAATGTGCTCCTCTTCTACAGATGTATTTGTCAGCAGGGTGATAGTGAAATGTGTTTGAGTACAACACTGGCAATCTTTGGCTGGCCACCAAGCTATATATGCTGTGTTGATCTTCTTTTTAGTCTGATTAAGAAAAAAGAAAAAAGAGGTACAGATATTCAGATGCCTGCATCCCATATGGTTGTGCCAGTTTGAGTCCTGGTTCCTCTGCTTCTGATCCAGCTTCCTGCTAATACACCTGGGAAGCAGCAGGTGTAAGTACTTGATCCAAGTACTTAGGCTTATGCTACCCACATTTGAGACATGGATGGAGTTCCTGTCTCCTGGCTTTGGCCTGTCCTAACCCGTGCTATTGTGGCCATTTAGGGTGTGAGCCAACAGATGGAAGACTATTTCTCTGTCTTTCCCTCTCTTTGTGTCACCTTGGCTTTCAAGTAAAACAAATATTTTTTAAAAAGAAGATACAAATTAGTAAATTTAAGAATAAAATATGGTATATCACTACCAACCCTCAAAAATTAAAATAATCTTAAGGAAATAAATATTATCAATAAATTTATCTCAACATATTTAAAAACTTAGAGAACTTAGATGAACAATACAAATCACTGAAACTGGTTCAAGGATAAATAGAAATTTCAACAGATCAGTACTTAAATTGGTGATTAAAAATTCACCCAGAGGAGCCAAGATCCAGATGTCTTCACTGGTGAAATCTATCAAGTAGTTATGTAAGATAACTCCATGCTCTCGCTCCTCCCTCCTCTTTCCACCATCTTTCTGTGCTGCTGCGATGGTGCACATGAACGTCCTGGCTGATGCTCTCAACAGCATCAACAGTGCCGAGAAGAGAGGCTAACGCTAGATTCTTAACCAGGCCATACTCCAAAGTCATCATCAGGTTTCTGACTGTGATGATGAAGTATGGTTACATTGGTGAATTTGAAATCATTGATGATAACAGAGCTGGGAAGATCGTTGTGAACCATACTGGCAGGTTAAACAAGTGTGGAGTGATCAGCCCCAGATTTGACGTGCAGTTGAAAGATCTAGAAAAATGGCAGAATAGGGGCGGAGCCAAAATGGCGGAATAGTGAGGGCGCGCACTGATAGTCCGGGAAAAGATAGTTTAATAAAAGTGGAGTTACTGTAGCCTCAGGAAAAGGCTCAGGAAAAAATTGCAGAGGAAACTCCTCCGGATCTAGTGGATGTGACATGAAGAACCTACGGGGAGAGCAAGGTCGCCCACCACTTGGAAGCTGAGCCAAGCCGCCGCAGAAGCCGAGCCGCAGAGTCTGCGTGCCAGAGCTGGAAGGGGAGGTGAGACAAAAACCCCGGTAACCCAAGACATTGGCGGGGAAAGGCAGAAAGAGCCTAGAGGGAATGAGGCCTGAAGCCCCACTGGGCAAGTTCACCAGGCTGACTGGAGGAGAGAAAAAAACAAATAGATAAGGGGAACCGGCACGGACATTAGCCTCTCTCTCCACTCACGTTACAAAGCTGAGCAAGACAAAAAGCAGGCGCCATTTTACGTATGTAAAGCAGCGCCTGCCATTAGCCAAGCAGAAAAACCTGACTCTGGTGGGGAGACATAACAAGAGGTTAAGACCTAGTGAAAGTGTGGAGCTAACGAACTGAGACTGTGAAAATCTGAGGGAGGGCGAGAGAACTCACCAAGTACACAAACTCAGTAACCTTGGCAACCTGGTGAGAGACTTCAGAGAAATTTGAGACCACACTGAGGGCTGCATAAACTCTTTGTGTGGTCCCAGGGGTAGAGCAGACGAATACCCACAGGGGCCAGATTTCATACATCAACTACCCTCAATTCCACTCAGCTGTGTGGAATTACTTCCCAACTGAGTAAAAAAACAAAACAAAACAAAACAAAACAAAACAAAAAACCAACCAAACAAACAAAAAGAGCGAGCTAGAGAACAATCTGGGTGAGTCACCTTTGGCACACCCTTAACCCTGAAGAACCAAACAGAGCTCTCTGGCCACACCCATCACAGCCTCTAAGGATCCATCAAAAGCAGACAGTCCACTTAATCTAGAGTCACAGTATAATGAGAAAAAAACACCACACCGAAGAAACCAAAGAATATCTCCAATATGCCAAACAACAAATGCAGAAACCGAGGTAACAAGAACAAGGAAGACACTATGACGCCCACAAATGAAATAGACACCCCAATTCAAGATTAGGAAGATGATGACATAGAAGAAATGCAAGAAGCAGATCTCAAAAAATTGATAAGAACATTAAGAAGTTCTCAAAAACAAATTCTTGAACTACAGAAATCCTTAATGACAAGATAGAAAATCTCTCTCGTGAAAATGAAATATTAAGGAAGAGTCAAAATGAAACGAAACAACTAGTACAACAGGAAACTGTGATAGTGACGAGAAATCATGATGAAATGAAGAATTCAATAGATCAAATGACAAACACATTAGAGAGCCTTAAAAACAGAATGAGTGAAGCAGAAGAGAGAATATCAGACGTAGAAGACAGAGAACAGGAGAAAGTACAGTCAAACCAAAGAAAAGAAGAGGAAATTAGAAATCTAAAAAATATTGCTGGGAATCTTCAGGATACCATTAAAAAACCCAACATTCGGGTTCTAGGAGTTCCTGAAGGCATGGAGAGGGAGAAAGGATTAGAAGGCCTTTTTAGTGAGATACTAGCAGAAAATTTCCCAGGTTTGGAGAAGGACAGAGACATCCTAGTACAGGAAGCTCACAGAACCCCTAATAAACATGACCAAAAGAGATCCTCACCATGACCCTTGTAATTAAATTCACCACAGTGAAACATAAAGAAAACATCCTAAAATGTGCAAGAGAGAAACGTCAGATTACTCTCAGAAGATCTCCAATCAGACTCACAGCTGACTTCTCATCAGAAACCCTACAAGCTAGGAGGGAATGGCGAGATATAGCCCAGGTACTAAGAGAGAACAACTGCCAGCCCAGAATATTATATCCTGCAAAGCTATCATTTGTGAATGAAGGTGAAATAAAGACCTTTCACAGCAAACAGAAATTGAAAGAATTTGTTGCCACTCGTCCAGCCCTGCAAAAGATGCTTAAAGATGTGTTACACACAGAAACACAGAAACACGGTCATCAATATGAAAGAAGGTGAATGAAGGAAACCTCACAGCAAAAGATCACAGGGAATTCAAAGCATATATTAGAACTTATCTTTGGCAAATGGCAGGGCAAAGTTACCACTTATCATTAGTCACATTGAACGTTAATGGCCTGAACTGTCCAGTTAAAAGACACAGATTGGCTGATTGGGTTAAGGAACAAAACCCATCTATTTGCTGCTTACAAGAAACACATCTTTCCAACAAAGATCCATACAGACTGAAAGTGAAAGGCTGGAAAAAGATATACCATGCCAACAGAAATGGAAAAAGAGCAGGCGTAGCCATCTTAATATCGGACAACATAAACTTTACCACAAAAACTGTTAAGAGAGACAAAGAGGGACACTACATAATGATTAAGGGATCAATACAACAAGAAGATATAACAATTATCAATGTATATGCACCTAACTACAGGGCACCGGTTTATCTAAAAGATTTGTTAAGGGACTTAAAGGGAGACTTAGACCCCAATACAATAGTACTGGGGGACTTCAATACTCTACTTTCAGAAATAGACAGATCAACAGGACAGAAGATCAACAAGGAGACAGTAGATTTAAACGACACTATAGCCCAAATGGATCTAACAGATATCTACAGAACTTTTCATCCTACACAGAAAGCATTTACATTCTTCTCAGCAGTACATGGAACCTTCTCTAGGATTGACCACATACAAGGCCATAAAGCAAGTCTCAGCAAATTCAAAAGAATTAGAATCATACCATGCAGCTTCTCAGACCATAAAGGAATGAAGTTGGAAATTAGCAACTCAGGAATCCCTAGAGCATATGCAAACACATGGAGATTGAACAACATGCTCCTGAATGAACAATGGGTCATAGAAGAAATTAAAAGAGAAATAAAAAATTTTCTGGAAGTAAATGAGGATAACAGCACAACATACCAAAACTTATGGGATGCAGCAAAAGCAGTGTTAAGAGGAAAGTTTATATCAATAGGTGCCTACATCAAGAAATTGGAAAGGCACCAAATAGATGAGCTTTCAATGCATCTCAAGGATCTAGAAAATCTGCAGCAAACCAGACCCAAATCTAGTAGGAGAAGAGAAATAATTAAAATCAGAGAAGAAATCAACAGGATTGAATAAAAAAACATTACAAAAAATCAGCCAAGCGAGGAGCTGTTGTTTGAAAAATTAAGCAAAATTGACACCCCATTGGCCCAACTAACTAAAAAAAGAAGAGAAAAGACCCAAATCAATGAAATCAGAGATGAAAAAGGAAACGTAACAACAGACACCACAGAAATAAAAAGAATCATCAGAAATTACTACAAGGACTTGTATGACAGCAAAAAGGGAAACCTATCAGAATTGGATATATTCCTGGACACATGCAACCTACCTAAACTGAACCAGGAAGACATAGAAAAATGGCAGAATAATCTGCTTCCATCCCGCCAGTTTGGTTTCATTGTGCTGACAACCTCAGTTGGCATCATGGACCATGAAGAAGCATGACAAAAATCCTGGGAGGGAAAATCCTGGGATTCTTTTTCTGGGGATGTAACACAGACATACAAATAAAAGCTCAATGGAAAAAAATAGTTATATAAAAAGTAATACCCACCCTTCACTTGTTCTGCCAGAAAACAATAACGGGAGGTACTTCCCAATGCTACAAGCTAGTATCCTTCTGATGCCGAAGTCTCATGAAGATACCCAATGAAAAGAAAATTACAGATCAATGCCTCTTGAATATTGATGCAAAAGCACACACACAAACACACATATATGCAGAAAACCCTAGGAAATAAAATCCAGTGACATAAAAAATGTGTATCATGACCAAGTAGGACTTATCCCTGAAAGGTGAAGTTGTTGTAACATCTGAAAATAAACCAATATAATATATCATGTTGATAGGACAAAGGATTAAAATCACCTGGGCATCTCAGAAAACACATTAAAAACATTTGAAAAATATCTAGCACCCATGAATGGTAAAACTCTTAATAAATTGGCTATATCAGAGAACTTCCTCAAAATGATAAGGGGCATCTACAAAAGCCATCAAATAACACCATACTAATTGTTATAAAGACTTTATGTTTTATCTTTAAGAACAGGAATAGAACAAAAATACCTACTATTATCCATCTGTGCAATTTTGTACTAGAGACCTTAGCCCGTAGAATAAGACAAAAAAATTAAAACTTATAGATTAAATAGGAATAAATAAAATTAACTTCTTTGAAGAAAATATGATCCTGGAACATAGAAGCTCTTAAGGAATCTCAAAACAACAGAAAACCAGATCTAATAAATGAGTTCAAGAAAGTCATAGGATATAAAATGAATACGCAAAAACATGTTTCAAACAATGAAATGTTTGAAAATAAAATTCTGGCGCCAGCATTGTGGCATAGTGGGTAAAACCACCTCTTGTAATGTGGCATACCATATGGATATTGGTTAGCTGCTCCACTTCAGACCCATCTCCCTGCTAATGGCTTGGGAGAAGTAGCAGAAGATGGCTTGGGCCCCTTCCACCCATGTGGGAAATCTGGAAGCAGCTCCTGGCTTCAGCCTGGCCCAGCCTTAGCTGTTGCAGACATCTGGGGGAGTGATCCAGGTAATGGAAGACCTCTCCCTGTTTCTCCTTCTGTCTCTGTAGCTCTTTCAAATAAATATTTTTTTAAAAAAGAAAATTCCATTTCTACTAATATCAAAAAGAATAAAATACTTAGGAATAAATGTAGTGCAAGTCATCTGCACAGTAAACTACAGAGCACAGGTGAAATTAATTAAGATTTAACTACAAGGAGAGGCATTTTATGTTCTGAGCATGAAAAGCTCAATACTGTGAAGGGGACAATATTCTTTAGATTCCACACAATCTGATTTGCAGGCTTTAGTGGTTTTTTTTTTTTTTTTTTTTTTTTTTTTTTTTTTTTTTTTTGGTACAAATTGAAAAACTGCTCCTAAAATTATGTGGAAGCACAAAAAACCTAGGGTAGTCAATACAGTTTTGTAAAAAGAACAAACTTGGAGGACTTGGAATACCCAATTATGAAACAGTATAAAATCCACAGTTAGGAACATAGTGGAGTACTTAGGTATGAATTTACAGAGGAATCAGTGAACCTGAATGGACAGTACAGAAATAAACCTTTGCATTTACGTTCAACTGATTTCTCAGCAAAGGTACCCAGGCAGTAGAATCCAGGGGAGGTGAGAGTGAGGAGAGAAGCAGACTCTTTCCAACAGTTCTATTGCAGATATCTATTCATCTGTGAAAAATGAACTTAGGCTCATCTCACACATTAAAATTGACTAAAAATTGTTGAAACATCTAAATTTAGGAACTAAAACTGTAAGACATCTATAAGAAAGCACTAAAAAAATCCTTTGTGATTTTCAGGCGAAAATTTCTTCAATCTGACTACCAAAGAAAAAAGGCAATAAAGTAAATTTAAAGATGTTTGCTCTTTCTGTTGTTTTCTGTACTGCATAACAGTTTACCACCAGATTGGTTGCTTAAAATGACACATACATATTTCACTATAATTTCTGTGAGTCAGAAATCAGAGCATAGCTCAGTTGGATTCTCTACTTAGGGTTATAGGAGGCTACAAGGAAGATATCAACAGGGCTGAGACCTCATATAAGACTCAACTAGGGATGATCCATTTCGCCAATTGCAGGATTGTTGACAACATTCAGTCATCTGAGAGTTCAGGATTCCAGGTGTCCTGTTTCTTCATGGAAGGAAAGAGAAAGTCCAATAGAAGAGCAAGAGACAGAGAGCACAAGATCATGCTATACTCTTGTAATCATGTAACAACAGAAGAACAAGAGACAGCACAAGATTGCGCTATACTCTTTTGTAATCATGTATCTAGAATCACCTTAGCTTCCCATTGGTCAGAAGCAAATCAGTTTGCAAAACACTCAAGGGGAGGGATTATATTAACATCAATACCAGGAGGCAGGGTTGTGAAAGCCACCTTAAAGTCTGTTCAACACATTCTTTGAAAAACATCAACAAGAAAAGACAAGCTACCAACCTGGAGAAAATATTTGCAACTCGCACACTTCAGGGGCTTGCAGTCTATGGTTTGTAGGCGACAGTTGACCTGCAGCATGTTTTTACAAGGCTCATAAGCTGAGTATTGTCTTTACAGTTTTTGAAGAACCTTAAAAATCAAACCAAGATAGAGTGACTTAAGCTAACACTATTAAAAACAAGAAGTCACCTTTGCCCCAAATAAAATTAAAGTTTAAAAATTATAGCCCTAAACTTTTTCCCCCAAAGCTAACATTAGGTGCAGCTATAAAAATAAGGGACCCTATGCTTAGCTAGCTGCGACACTTGCGCCTGGCTGTGCTAAGACCTAACCCAGTTTGTATGCCTCCTAATACTCAATAACGGTGTGGGAAGCGGGACACTGCTCTCCCTCCAGGGGAACGAAGGGAGCAAGACGTCGTCCCCCTCAGGGTGAACAAGATGATGCTGACAGGGGAAGGAACTGCTGAAGAAGTAAACAACAAAATGGCGACGAGGTGCATGCCTCCCATGTGACCCCGTAGCTGGATAGAAGACGCATGCCTTTCACATGATCAGCTCACGGATTGGACTGCTGTGTGCATGCCTCCCATGTGATCCCGTAGCTGATTGGATAGAGGACGCATGCCTTTCACATGATCAGCTCACGGATTGGACTGCTGTGTGCATGGACACTATAGTGCTTCTGATTGGTTGCTGCAGGTATATAAACCGTGTGGCTCTGTGCTGGGGGGCTCTCTGGACTCCCGAGTTCAGGAGGCCCGTCTGCGCAGACGCTGAATAAATCCTCTTGCTTTTGCATCAGCTGGTCTGGACTCTGAGTCTTTGGGGCGTGCCTCTCGACGTGTTAGCATCCTTACTCAGAGGGTCTAACATTTTAACGGTTTATTTTTTTTTTAAAGAAAATGCCAAAGTTCCTGTGTGATATGCAAAATATAACCTATTTACTATCTGTTCATTGACAGAAAAAGTGTGTAAACCTCCAATAGTTCTGATAAAGGACTTGTATCCAGAATATATGAAGCAGTTTTACAACTCTTTAATAAGAAGACAAACAATACCATTAAAATGGATGTTTTCGGCAGAATTTACTCTCTTCGCCCAAAATTGCATGCTCTAATGCTCAGAATCTGTGAATTTGTATGAGACATGTCATAAGGGATTTTTGTTGGCCTAATTAAAGTTATGGGCTTTAAGATAGTGATATTATCCCAGATTATCTAGGTGGCTCCAATCTAATACCAATAGCCCTTAAAACGAGAGACAGAGGGATGAGCTAGAAAGAAGGGGGCTAGTAGAAAGATAAAAATAATCTTTTCATTAGCTAGGAAAAGTCAGATGCAAGGTGTAAAAAAGGCACAACTCCCTGGGGTTGGAGTCATGTAGAAAACAAGAGAAGGAATTCAGGTAGTCTTTAGGAGCAAAGATTGGTCCATGGCTGTCAACCAACTAGGAAGTGTAGACCTCAGTATTATAAACACAATTCATCCAACAACCTGAGGGATCTTGAAAGAAAATTCTTTACCAAGCCTCCAGTAAGGACAGTGCTGTTAATTCTTTCATTTTAGTTTGGTTCAACCCTAAATGGAAAACCCAGCTGAACCCACATGGGCTTCTGACCTATAGAAACCTTGAAATAATAAACAAATCATTTTATTTATTTTCATCTACTTGAAAGTTATAGAAAGTGAGAGATCTTCTATCAGTTGATTTGCTCCCCAAATGTCTGCAATGCATAGGGCAGGGCCAGGCCTAAGCCAGGAGCCCAGTCTTCCAAGAGGGTAGCAGAAGACCAAGCAGTTGAGCTATCATCCACTGCCTTTCAGGATGCATTAGCAGGAAGCTGGATAGGAGGAAGCAGAGCAGCTGAGACTGGAACCACTCCAGTAAGGGATGTGGGTATATAAGTCCCTAACCAGCTGTGCCACAACTCCTGTCCTGATGATAAATTGGGGTTGTTTTAAGCGGCCAAGTTTGTGGTATTTGTTATGACACCAATAAAAAGCTAACACAGTTGACTAAAAATTTGCAGACATTTCATTGAGATTTTACTAACAGATAATAATCCCATAAAAATATGCTCAAAATAATTAATCATTAGAGAAATCTGAATTAGAAAGTGATACTACTATATACTCACCAAAAAAGGCTTCAAACAAAAGGACTGTCAAATACTATGTGTAGGTAAGAATATGAAATAACTGGGTTGTCAGATATTACTTGTGTGAATGTAAATTGAGACAGCTACTTTCAAAAACAGCTTAATCGTTTCTTAAGAAGTTAAACTTACTATACATCTCAGAAATTCCATGCCTAAATGTCTATCCCGGGGAAATGAAGACATAAGTCCTCACAATGCCTGTACATGTATGTTCACAGCAGCAATATTTATAGTAGGCAAAAAGTGGAAACAGTCCAAATACCCATCAACTGGTAAATGGGTTAACAAAGTATTCTATATCCATAAAATAAAATACTATTAATAAGTAAAAAGGAACAAAATACAGATACATAATATGACATAATGAATCTCAAAATATTATGCTAAGTGAAAGAAGCCAGACACAAAAGACTGCATATTGCATGACTGCATGTATATGAAGACAGAAAACAGATGAGTGGTTGCCTGGGGCTGGGAGTGGAAGCAGGGATTGACTGCAAACAGGTGCAAAGGAGATTTTTCAGGTGATGGAAATGTTCCAAAGTTGGACTACAGTGATACTTGCATAACTCTGTAATTTCACAAAAATTCATTGAATTGTACATTAATGATGAGTGCATATTATGGTGAATGGATTATATCTCAATATAAAAGATGGTAATAATTAACTTTTATGAAAATGGAAGAAAGGAAATATAATCATGATACAATGTTCAGCTGTGAGTAATATTTACATAGACATAACTGAATATTGACTTAATCTCTAAAATGAGTACAACTGCACTGGAATCATGGAGAGGGAAAGCACAGGCCGTGGGATTATAAAAAACACTCAACTACCATAACAGGAAGTAATTAGACAGTGCTTTAGATTGATGTTTCTAAACAGCAAAATACACGTTGTCTAAACATATGAAGTTAGGTAAATGCCAAAAGAAACAGCTGAAATAATTAAAATTATTGTCTCTGAAATCATCAAGCAAGGAAGAGGAAAAATTGGGAGGAATTGATAAGTTACTTTGTAATAAGCCTTTTAGTCTAATTTGGCATTTTAAAATAGGTACACTGATTTTGAAATCAAAATAAAAGGAAACCAACACAGAAGCTTTCTTAATTTTTTTCTCTCATTTTCTATTTTCTATTGTCCTCATTTTTCTGGGATATTTCCTAAATTTTTCCAAGATTTTGCTTTTTAATAAAGCAATTGAGTTAAAAAAGGAAACAATGTTTGCTCTCATATTTTCAATTCCATGAGTTTGTTTTTTGAATGTTCTTCTTTATACTGTATAATTGACTGCTCTTCTGGCCCAAGCGTTTCTTTTTTCCCTGCAGTGTCTTTGTTTCCTTTAAGTGTTTCTTGTTTGTTTGTTTTTCTGTCTCCTGATTTTAGTTATTTGTGTTATAAAGTTTCCTCAACTGTTTGGGAATCTTGGTAGCCCACTTACATTTAAGAATATCAGGTTAAAATAAATCTCCTAAGAAGAAACTATCAGTGTACGGTTTATGGATGGGGGAACACTGGCTCGGATCTATTGAGTAGAGGAGTGCTCTAGTCTCTGTTTCTTAAAGTGTTGTTTACTAATTTTGTTGATATTAGCACCCCACTTCTAGATGTACTTGGTCAGTCTGACACCTGAGCCTCAGGAGGATTTTATGAATATGTTCAGGTTTCCCACATTCAACAAATTAAAATTCACCTTTTTTTCTAGTCTTCTAAGTTAATTACCTCCAATCTATTTGCTTTTCCATTTTCAAAATTTTGTTCAAGTTGTCCTGTTCTGTCCATACGTGGGGATTTAAATCTTTAAAAGCAAAAATCCTTTATTACCAGTTTTATAGAAAAGAGTAAAATTAGAGGCATGTGCTCAATTTACTATCTTTGTCTTAACTGATAAAGATGTGTTGACTGCAGGGTTAGTCTTAATGTTTTATAAAAAAAAAACAAATTTTCAACTTTTAAGGAATATTACTAAGTGATTTTAGAATTGATATCCTTTTTTAAGCTTCATTTTATTTATTTGAAAGGCAGAGATACAGAGAGAGGGAGAGAATTTTCTACCTGCTGGTTCACTCCCCAGATGGCAGCAAGGGTCAGGGCTGGACCAGGATGAAGCTGGGAGCCAGGAACTGTATTCAGGTCTCCTTTGTGGGTGGCAGGGGCCCAAATTCTTGGGCCATCTTCTGCTGCTTTTCCTGGGCACATCAACAAGGAGCTGGATGGATGTAGAGCAGCTCCGTCGTGAACCAGTACTCAGATGGGTTGCCAGTGGATGGTGCTGGCTTAACACAGAGGTATTATAAATTTTTTCATTTTTATGTATTTTTAAGATTTATTTATTTATTTGAAAGTCAGAGTTACACAGAGAGAGGAGAGGCAGAGAGAGAGAGAGAGCTCTTCCATCTTCCAGTTCACTCTCCAATTGGCCACAATGTCTGGAGCTAAGCCGATCTGAAGCCAGGAACCAGGAGCTTCCTCCGGGTCTCCCATTTGGGTACAGGAGCCCAAGGACTTTTGCCATCTTCTTCTTCTACTTTTTTTTTTTTAAGATTTATTTTATTTATTTGAAAGACAGAGTTACAGAGAGAGGTAGAGACAGAGAGAGAGGTCTTCCATCTCCTGGTTCACTCTCCAGTTGGCCACAATGGTCAGAGCTGCGCCGATCTGAAGCCAGGAGCCAGGAGCTTCTTTCAGGCTTCCCATGTGGGTGCAGGGGCCCAAGCACTTGGGCCATCTTCTGCTGCCTTTCCAAGCCATAGCAGAGAGCTGGATTGGAGGAGGAGCAGCAGGGACTAGAACTGGTGCACCTATGGGATGCTGGTGCTTCAGGCTAGGGCTTTAACTCACTGTGCCACAGTGCCTGCCCCTGGGCCATCTTCTACTGCTTTCCCAAGCCATAACGGAGAGCTGGATTGAAAGTGGAGCAGTTGGGTCTCGAACCAGTGGCCATATGGGATGCCCACAGTGCTGGCCCCTATATAAAGTTTTAATTTTGACTAGGTATTTATTATTATTATTTTTTATTTTTTGACAGGCAGAGTTAAACAGTGAGACAGAGAGAGAGAGTTATAGACAGTGAGAGAGAGAGACAGAGAGAAAGGTCTTCCTTCTGTTGGTTCACTCCCCAAATGGCCGCTACGGCCAGCACTGTGGTGACCCGAAGCCAGGAGCCAGGTGCTTCCTCCCGGTCTCCCATGCAGGTGAAGGGACCCAAACACTTGGGCCATCCTCCACTGCCCTCCTGGGCCACAGCAGAGAGCTGGACTGGAAGAGGAGCAACTGGGACTAGTACCCGGCGCCCCATCCGGGACTAGAACCCGGGGTGCCAGCACCGCAGACGGAGGATTAGCCAAGTGAGTCATGGCACCGGCCAACTAGGTATTTATTATAAAACAGCTATAAGGGAAAGGATATTTATGTTATGTGGTCTGTGGTCTTATTCTGACCTCTAGACTATACAGGATATTCTCAAATATGGTTTCCATTGGTTCTTTTAATATTCAATATTATACATATACTTTTAAAATTTTTACTTATTTTAGAGAGAGAGACAGACAGACAGACAGAAAGCTCCTATCCATTGATTCTCTCCCTAAATGTTCTCAGTAACCAGGATGGGACTGGGTGGAGAACTGGAGCCAGGAACTCAATCCTGGTCTCCCATATGGGTGGTAGGAACTCAGTCACTTGTGCCATCATCTGCTGCTTCCCAGGCTGTGCATTCGTAGAAAGCTGGAGTAAGGAACTGAAACCAGGAATTGAATCTAGGCACTCTGATATGGGACATGGGCATCTGAAGTGTGTCTTAACTGCTAAACTCAATGCCCACCCTTTATACGTACTTTTAATTGAATACTTTAAGTTATTGTTTCTTAGTGGTTTGGAACCCCTAAGTAGACACATCCTTAGAAGATAAAATGTTTAAAGTTAAAACATTTAAAAAGTTATAATGTTTAAAAAGAATTAGTGTTCATTATAAAAGTAATATTTACAGTGTGTAAAAAAAGTCATCAAAGTGAAAAAGTAGAAAGTGAAAATATCCCCGACTTGGGATTGTTTTGTCTGCTAAGTATCTTTCTTTCTGAAATAAAATGCTAGTAACAAGGCTGTGATTTTACATTTTGACAGACTACTTTAGTAGTGAAAACAGCCAGACAATAGTCTCCTCAGTCATTTTACTGGGATCGACATGTCTGTATCAGATTGCCCTGTCCTTTTGGTTACTTGTACAGTTACCTGCCAAGAGGAGTGATATCAGGACTCAAACAGGAAAAGAGCAGCCTTGGAAGTAGCACAGGAAAGTAAGGCTGTAGATGGATTAGAAGAGAATTCTTTTGGAAAAGAGAAGTGGATTTCTTGTAAATGGACCAAGACACCCTTGAATTTGATGTGGTAATGTGAGTCAATGGCTTTTCTGCCTTCCAGGTTCCTGTCCTTAATGTTCCGATTCACGTATTAGAGTTTGAACAATTCTTAATTATTGTTTGTGGATATATTAGAAATTCTTCCAAAGTCTATAATGTGTTCCTTTGCCTTTCATTAGAATGGTTGCCAAGTTTTGTCTTTTATGGATTTCATTAGTATTTGAGTTAGAAGCCAGGAAAATGGTGAATAAGGCAGCACTGGTCTTGTTGCTGTTATAACAAAATCTTTAAATGTTTTGTAAATCCTGCCATAAAGGTTAATACAAGAATTTTAATGGAAACTTGTTGGATATTGATATAGATAGGTTATTCAAACATTACTTTTTTCCTTATTTTTGCTCACTTATATTCTATAGCCTTGATACGATAATTTATTCTGGCATAGAAAACTTGGTGCTATGACTTCCCAAGTGAGACTCTATAGAACTGTTTTTCTATTAGAGAGCAGTACATGATTCAAGGGAAAGAATACTGGAATAGAATTCAGAAGACGTGAATTTGAGCCCTAATTTTTCATTTATTCACTGTGTGAAACGAGAGTAAATTCTCTCAGTTTCTGTTTCCTCATCTGCAAAATGACATTAGTATTATTTGCCTGAAAGGGCTGCTGTGAGACT
Source organism: Oryctolagus cuniculus (assembly GCF_964237555.1). Classification (NCBI taxonomy): domain Eukaryota; kingdom Metazoa; phylum Chordata; class Mammalia; order Lagomorpha; family Leporidae; genus Oryctolagus; species Oryctolagus cuniculus. The sequence goes on from NC_091433.1 coordinate 135,278,633, forward strand.
TAAAGAGATATTATTTGGAAAAGTACAGCATCAGCTGTATAATGGTGAACAAAGATAAGTGTGGTCCTTGCTGTCATGGAACTTGCTATTAAGAGGGACAGTCAAAATCAGATAATCAATATCACTAACAAATGTAAAATTGCACCTGTGACATGTGCTATGAATGAGAAACACTTTTTCACACCATACATCTTATATTCCTATTGTCTCTGCCTTCAAAACACATGCAGTCTTTGCTTTATGGATCTGATAGATTTGAGTTTCAGTTATGACGGTTTAGTTAAATAATCTTAGGGCATCCAACAACATTGGCTGAAATATCTGTTACAACAGTATATGAGCTGAGTAATTACATAAAGTACGAATTTCATTATTACCTCTTCAGGCCATCAATCCCTCATAAACAACAAATGCCTGTCATCACCAATAACCAAAGTCAAAGTTGTCTGGTCTCTGCACAGATGGCAAAGTGTGTAGTTGTGTTGCCTCTTTGTCTCTTAATGATAACCTCACATGATATTTTACAAAACAGATAATTGAAAGAAGGAATTAATCCACAAATATAAAAACATAGCAAAAAAGAAAAATGATAATATTGGATATGAGCTTCAAATTGACATAAATGGAGATAGAAAAGAAATAAGCCTATGGAAATGTTGGCGTAATCATACTTCAAGAGACTAGGTATAGCCAGAAGGACTTAGTTTGGGTGGACTTATCAATATGAATAAAGAAAGTGGCTATAACAAAATGGGTGAGATGCTCCAGAGGAAGTGACACTGACATCTAACTTCACATTCAAGAATCCTTCAGAGGTATCTCATAATGCTGAACATGTGAAAGATAAAATGTTAGTAGCCAATTCAAATTCAAGGGTGTAGGGGCCGGCATTGTGGCACCGCAGATTAAGGCCCATATGAATGCTGGAGTCCCAGCTGATCTGATTCTCATCCAGCTCCCTGCTAGTGAATCTGGGACAGCAGCTGAGGATGGCCCAAGTGCCTGGGCCCTGGATGGAGTTCCAGGCTCCTGGCTTCTGCTTGATCAGTCCTGGCTACTCAGCCATTTAGGGAATGAACTAACAGATGGAAGATTCTCTCTCTCTCTCTCTCCTTTTCTCCCTGTAATTCTACCTTTCAAATAAATAAATAAATCATCAAAAAAATTCAGAAGTGTAACCATCTACCAAGGCATAGGGAAGATGCTTGCTCATTATTTTAAGTTACATGGAAAGAAGAAACAGGCAAGCACTGTTCAAATTATTTTTAAAAAACTTTTTGCAGAAAAATTAAGCACAAATTTTCTAATGTCTTAAGTGTTCTAAATTACAGTGTCCTAAATATATAATGATTTTTCTGTTTCTTCATTTACATTTACAACTGACAGAGGTCTTTTAATGTTTTGAGAAAAATTTTAAAGGATTTGGAACAATTATAATTTTTCTGTTGACTACTAATATTTATTAAGTTGCATAGTTTCTCTCTGCACAGTTCTGTGATCTGTTCAAAGACTGCATGAATATATATAAAAAAAAATTCCACCAGCAGATCTCTTGCCAGGATTGTGGCTATAGTCATTTTTCCTGCTTTTATTAGATTCTATCCATGTTCTCCACCTTTTTCTCACACAGAAGCCTGAGTAATTCTGAAAAGCATTTGGCAGAGCATGTCATGCTTCTGTTAACTGCTTGCCATCTCCCTTTGTCAGAAGCCAATATCCTCATTTTATTAGGCCTCATATGATAACATGCCTTGACTACTTTTCTGGCCTTATCTTCCATGACCCTCTTTTGGTTTCCTCTGCTGTAACCCAAGTCCAGTCACTGTTTCTTAGTCCCCCAAGCATGCAGCTATCTCAGGGCCTTTTCTCCTGCTATCTGCATTCCAGATCCAATGGTCTTCTTCCAGATAGTCACATGGCTCATCCCTGTATTGTCTTCAGAGCTTTATTCAAAAGTCACCTTCTCCATGATTATTTTGCTGACCATCTGATTAGTGATTTCACTCCCTCCCTGAATATTTCTGATACATCTTTATACCCTGCCCCCAGCAAGTCTCACTAACACTATATTTGATTTTTCCTTTAAAAATTTTTAAGTATACAAGATTCATGTATTTCATATATACATATTTAGGAACATAGTGAAAATTTAAACCCTATCCTCTCTCCACCCGTGCTCCAAACCTTCTTCCTCCTCCCTCTCCCATTCTCACTCTTATATTTTACAAAAATCTACTTTCAGTTTGCTTAACAATCAAAAAGTTAACCCTACAGTAAGTAAAAGAGTTCAACAAATACTATGAAGAAAAAAACATTGTTCCTCAAAAGAAGAGACAAGGTCTGTAAACAATAACCAAATCTCAAAATATCCATCTTCTATATGTCTTTTAAATGAGACCATTTACATTCAAGAGCTGTTGATAAATAACGACCTGGCCTTGCCATTTTTTTCCATAAATACTCCTATTGTTCACTTTGGATTTCTTTTGTACTTTTACTGGGAGATTTTTCTGCCTTCACATTCTTTCATAATGATGGCTGCCTTTCTGTGTTTCTGTGTGTAGCACATTGTTAAGCATCTTTTGTAAGGCTGGATGAGTGGTGACAAATTCTTTCAATTTCTGTTTGTTGTGGAAGGTCTTTATTTCACCTTCATTCATAAATGAGTTTGCAGGCCTGGTACAGTATTCTGGGTTGACTTTTTTTTTTCTCTTGGACTTTGTCTTGCCATTGTCTCCTAGCCCTGGAGTTTCCAATGAGAAGTCAGCTGTGAGAGTAATTGGAGATCCTCTGAGAGTAATCTGGCAGTTCCCTAGTCCACACTTTAGAATCTTTTCCTTTTGTTTTACTGTTAAAAGTTTCACTACAGTGTGTTGTGGTGAATATCTTTGCTGGTCATGTCTGTTAGGATTTCTATGTGCTTCCTGTACTTGGATGTCCCTTTCTTCAAATTGGGGAAATTTTCTATAATTATTTCATAAATAAGGCCTTGTAGTCCATTCTCTCTTTCCACACCTTCAGAAGCTCTTAAAACTGATGTGCTGGCTTATTTGATAGTATCTCATAAATCTCCGATACTGTGTTTAAGTTTTCTATTTTCTTATTATCTTTTTTTTTTGGTTTGACTGAAAGATTTCTAAAGATTTTTCTTGTAGTTTGGATATTCTTTCTTCTGCCTTACCAAGTCTGTTGTTGAGGCTTTCCACTGCATTTCTTTATTTGATCTATTGAATTTTTCATTTCTAACATTTTACTTGTTTAAAATTTAAATTTCATGGGAAAAATTTTCATTCATATCATGTACTGATTTTTTAATTCATGGATTTGTTTCTGATTGCTTTTGAAAGTATCCTATGATTAACCTTTTGAATTCCATTTCTGACATTTCATCAATCTCTTCATCTTCACATTTTTTTTTTTTTGACAAGCAGAGTGGACAGTGAAAGAGAGAGACAGAGAGAAAGGTCTTCCTTTGCCGTTGGTTCACCCTCCAATGGCCGCTGTGGCCGGCACGCTGCGGCCGGCGCATCGTGCTGATCTGACAGCAGGAGCCAGGTACTTCTCCTGGTCTCCCATGGGGTGCAGGGCCCAAGGACTTGGGCCATCCTCCACTGCACTCCCTGGCCACAGCAGAGAGCTGGCCTGGAAGAGGGGCAACCGGGACAGAATCCGGCGCCCCGACCGGGACTAGAACCCAGGGTGCCGGTGCTGCAAGGCGGAGGATTAGCCTAGTGAGCTGCGGCACCGGCCCATCTTCATATTCTAATATCACGATGTTATTGTGTTCCTTTGAGGGCATCATGTTGTCTTCCTTATTGTTTCTTTTTTATTTATTTATTTGACAGGTAGAGTTACAGACAGTGAGAGAGAGAGACAGATAGGAAGGTCTTCCTTCCGTTGGTTCACTCCCCAAATGGCTGCTACGGCTGGAGCTACGCTGATCAGAAGCCAGGAGCCAGGTGCTTCCTCCTGGTCTCCCATGTGGGTGCAGGGGCCCAAGCACTTGGGCCATCCTCCACTGTCTTCCTGGGGAACAGCAGAGAGCTGGACTAGAATTGGAGCAACCGAGACTAGAATCCAGCACCCATGTGGGATGCCGGTGCCACGGGGAGGATTAACCTAGTGTGCCACTGCACTGGCCCTCTCATTGTTTCTTGAATTTCTGTATTTATTTGTAGACATTTGTCGAATTACTTGTTTTTTTTTCCTCTGATGGCTTTTATGTTTGAACTATGTCTCTGTGGCTTAGTGGAACATCTGCACTTTCAGTGAATACCAACAGGTGTGTGCTGGGTGTGGCCAGGGAGCTCTGGTCATTGTTCCAGGGTGACATCCAAGTTAGGCATGGTAAATCTCTTGTTTATAGAAGGGGAAAAATTGTCACCTCTGTTGTTGTGATCACCCTCTCACCTCCTTTCCTCCAAGCTAAGCAAAGCCCAGATGTTAGCCCCCAGTGGTTTCAACACTCATCCACACAACCATATTAACTGCACAAATGGTCTGCGCAGTCCTCACCTTGAACACAGTTCCTGCTCCAGTGACCTGCTCCAGGCAACCAGAGAGGTCCAAACGTATGGAGCAACATTCAGTGATTGCCTAGAGACACAGCTATACCCTGTACCCTCTTATGTAGCCACCAAGTCCCCATGGTCTCAGCACACAAGGCTCCCATAGTTGCTGGGGGCAGAGGTTCAGCTGTGCTCTGGCCAGCTTGTCTGGTCCACAGAGAGACAGATGTTCCCTGAGCCAGCCCTGCCTAGGTGGCTTGAGCCTTAGAGCCTTTGGTATGTTGGAAGGCTTGGAGCATCTCATAGTCCTAGGTGGTTGCCCATGCACCTGGCAATCCTCCCGTGTAGGCTCAAAGTCATTGGGGACTATGGATTTTTTTCCTGTGCTAGTATCTGTGGATCACATGTGTATACACGATCCACTGGCTGAATGTTGCCCTCTCCTCACCACTGACACCAGTACTGCCAAGATGATAACATCCTGTCTCAGCTAGTTGTTTTGTGTGCACACAAGGCTTCTGCAGCTGCTGCCCAAGCCCAAAATAGCATCTGCCCTTTCTCAGCAGGGCAGCAGATGCCTTTGTGGGGAGGATGGTGTTCGATAAACATGCCCCTTTTACTTCCACTGGGTCTGCTGGTAACCACTAGTAACCTCTAGCCCCTAGGGCACCAGTCTGGACTCACACAATGCTCTCTCCCCTGCTATATCACCACGGGTTGCTGCAGTATGGTCTCACCTCTGTCTCCAAGCTGCTGCCCTCTCCAGCTCTTGCTGCTGCAGTTGTGTGTTGTGTTTATGTTCATGCTGCACATCCACAGCTTCCTCACAGGTCCATGGCATTCCTGTTCCTTTCGTATAATTTCCAGTACAGTTTTCTATTTAATTCTCCCTTGAGAGTTTTGTTGTTTGTTTGTTTCATTATTTATCCCTATTCTAGTGCAGTACATTCCATCTTGGAATCTCCTTCTGTATGTATTCCTAAAACAAGGGTATATTTTTAGACAACCTCCATGCAATTATCAAAATCAGGAAATTCTGCATTTGCTATTTTTAAAGATTTATTTAATTTATTTTAAAGAGTTACACAGAGGGAGCAGAGGCAGAGAGAGAGAGAGAGAGAGAGAAAAAGTGAGAGAGAGAGAGGGAGAGAGGGGTCCTCCATATGTTGGTTCACTCCGCAATTGGCCACAATGGCCGAAGCTGCATTGATCTGAAGCCAGGAGCTTCTTCCAGGTCTCCCATGGAAGTGCAGGGGCCCAAGGGCTTGGGCCATCTTGTACTGCTTTCCCAGGCCACAGCAGAGAGCTGGATCAGAAGTGGAGCTGCTGGGACTCGAACCAGTGCCCATCTGGGATGCTGGCACCGCAGGTTGTGGCCCTGCCCACTATGCCACAATGCCAGCCCCCTGCATTTGCTTTTTTTTTTGACAGGCAGAGTGGACAGTGAGAGAGAGAGACAGAGAGAAAGGTCTTCCTTTTGCCGTTGGTTCACCCTCCAATGGCTTTTAAAGGTGATGTTGCTGAAACTGTACATATTGATAATTGATACCATCATGATTATTACCATGGATATAATTTAATCTGCTTTTAAGGGGATCACTATGTCACTGTTTCCTTTTGCTCCTACTTTACAAATTTTGCTTCAAATGACATCAAAATTATATCCTGACAATGGTTATATCACATTGTTTTCCCTTTGTAGTTTTAAAGCAGTAGATCAAAAGTTATTCTGAGACCTTTAAGAAACAATACATCTGTCTTAGTTTTTAATAATACTGTTTTTTTGCTCTGTTAATGTTAGAGAAAATCTTCGGGATTAAAAAATTTGTGATGTGTGGTTTTGAGAGCTCATGGAGTCATTTATTCCAACAAATTATGATGGACCTTTGACACTGTGACCTCATGGAAGTGACTCACTAAAACATTGTATCACTTCTGCTGTTGTGGAGTGAACACCTGATGGAGTCTTCCTGCTTTCTTTCCTCTTTTGGTTTCCTTCTGCCATCTTTCTGGGTATTGACAAAGTTGCCAGATTCTCTTAGGAAGGTGTCAGTGCATTTGCTTACCATGACCTTGCAAGTCACTTTTGCTAGTCAGTTTTTAATTGTTTTGTTTTCTTTACCCTCCCTTCCCTCTTCTGTAAATAGTTGGGGATAATGATGACCTTTGTTGCCCTTATCCTCATTCCTGTATTCCTGTACATCTCATTCTTACCTCTGTAATCAGTTCCTTCCTAAATAAATCCTCATTGAATTAAAATTATTTTCATGTTCACATGCCATTTGTTTCTTGATGTAGATCTTAGCTTAAACAACATCTTTACTGTTTAAATACCAGTTTTCAGTGGGTTTTGGACTCCCTTAAGCCAAAGGGATCCTAAACTGTATGCAAGTGTGGTAGAGGGAATGTCAAAAGACTTATGGAAAAATGGAATTAAAAAGATAAAAATAAAAATATACCCTGATTTCTCAACACAAAATCCATCAAATTCAAGACATTTTTGCAAGTGATACCCTAAAGAACTGAAGGGTCCTGGACATTATCCATGTCAATACAGTATCTTACATTGTTACCTGAAGATAAATGCACATCTTTCAAAGTTTTTAAGATCAGGGACTAAAAACAAGTCTGAAGGAAACAAATCAGGATTGTAAGGTGGCATCCTAATAATGTCCTTTGAAAGTTTCACAAAAGTGCCCTAGTTTGATAAAAATGAGCAGGAACATTGACATGATGGAGACTCTGATGAAGTTTTCTAAGGTTTTTATGTTTTTAAATTATTATTATTATTATTATTGTATTGTTAATGCTCTGGCTAACTTTTTTTTGAAAAGGAAAAGACTATGTAGATTTTTATTTTTATTTTTAAGTACTTATTTTATTGCTTATTTTAAAGGCAGAGATACAGAAAGAGGAGCAAAGAGAGTGAGAGATAGAGGTCTTCCAACCATTGGTTTACTTCCCAAATGGCTGCAATAGGACCCATGTATTTCAGCCATCTTCCATTGCTTTCCAAAGCGCATTAATTAGCAGGGAGCTGGATCAGAAGTGGAGCATCTAGTACTTGAACTGGTGTCCATATGGGATGCTGGTGCTGCAGATAGAGACTTAATCAGCTATGCCACAGCCTGGCCCCTGGCTTTCTTAAAGAAACATTCTCTTAACAAATAAATGTTGTGATTCTTTGGCTCTCCAGAAAGTCAATAAGAAAACTGCTTTCAGTATTCAAAGAAATAACTGTTACCATGACCTGTGGTCTTCACTGATCTGATTTTATTTTGATTGGACAAGTTCCACCTCTTGGTAGCCATTGCTTTGATTATGCTTTGTTGTCTTCAGAGAACATGTTGTTAACATGGGAAAGCCATGTTTCCCCTCCTTTTATAATTCTTCAAAGTAATGCTTCAGGATCTTCATCCTACTTATTTAAAATTTTCATGGAAAATCTTTGCCCCTTACTGCAGATGATTTGAGCACAATAATTTTGGCACTCATTGAGCAGAACATTTGCTCAGCTTTCATTTTTTAGTTAGAATTGTGTAAGCTGAACCAACTTTGGTGTCCATAATGTTTCGGCTGTTAATCATCAATCCTCTTCAATAATGGATAAAGAAGGTTAATTTTGTGAACAGTTAATTAATGTGAGTAATTTGCTTCTATAGACTTCAGGTTTAACACTGTCTCTTTGTAAAATGAGGTATTCACTCAGAAACTACTGATTTCTTTGGGAACATTGTCCCCATAAACTTTTCTTTAAAAAAAAAACTTTTATTTATTAAATATAAATTTTCAAAGTACAGTTTATGGATTATAATGACTTTCCTCCCCCATAACTTCCCTCCCACCTGCAACCCTCCCATCTCTCGCTCCCTCTCCCATTCCATTCACATCAAGATTCATTTTCAATTATCTTTATATACAGAAGATCAATTTAGTATATATTAAGTAAAGATTTCATCAGTTTGTACCCACACAGAACATAAAGTGTAAAATACTGTTTCAGTACTAGTTATAGTATTAATTCACATTGAACAACACATTAAGGACAGAGATCCTACATGAGGAGTAAGTACACAGTTACTCTTGTTGTTGACTTAACAATTTACTACTCTTGTTTATGGCATCAGTAATCTCCCTAGGCTCTAGTCATGAGCTGCCAAGGCTATGGAAGCCTTCTGAGTTCGCCAACTCCGATGTTATTCAGACAGGGTCATAGTCAAAGTGGAAGTTCTCTCCTCCCTTCAGAGAAAGGTACCTCCTTCTCTCCTTTGATGGCCCATTCTTTCTACTGGGATCTCACTTGCAGAGGTCTTTCGAGATCTTTCATTTAGGTGGTGGTTTTGTTTTTTGTTTTTTTTTTTTTTTTGCCAGAGTGTCTTGGCTTTCCATGCCTAAAATACTCTCATGGGCTCTTCAGCCAGATCTGAATGCCTTAAGGGCTGATTCTGAGGCCAGAGTGCTGTTTAGGACATCTGCCATTCTATGAGTCTGCTGTGTATCCCACTTCCCCTGTTGGATCATTCTCTCCCTTTTTTATTCTATTCATAAAACATGTGTTCCACCCAAGCTTCATCATATATTTGATGTTTGTTCTTGCTTCAATTTTAGCAGTTTATGTTACTCTGATCAGGGCTTTTTTTCTAATATCTTGTCCTTCTTAGTGCCTTAAGCTAGATTCAGTTCAGAAAAAGTTTGAACTTACTTTGCTGCAAAAAGTTTTTGAAATTCACACATAGCTTTTTCATAACATACATTTTCCATGAAATTTTTAAAAACACCTTTTATGTTTGAGCATTTGTGCATACACTCAAATAGATGCCAACCATATTTGTGAAAGTATCTTTTTATCTCTATATTAAATTTTAATATTTTTCAAGATTTATGTATTTACTTGAAAGTCAGAGTCACACACAGAGAGAAGGAGAGACAGAGAGAACGAGAGAGGTCTTCCATCTACTGTTTCACTCCCCAATTGCCTGCAACAGCTGAAGTTGCGCTGATATGAAGACAGAGCAAGGAGCTTCTTTTGGGTCTCGCACATGGGTGCAGGGTCCCAAGCACTTGGGCCATCTTCTACTGCTTTCCCAGGCCATAGCAGAGAGCTGGATTGGAAGTGGAGCACCTGGATATCCAACTGACGCCCATATGGGATGCTGGCACTCCAGGTGGTAGATTTACCTGCTATGCCATGGTGCTGGCCCCTAACTTTTCATATATGTTTCCATCAATAAGTCTTTTATGTAATGTAAAATAGTCTTTGGAGTCCTTGTTTTTAATAAAGTGACAGCATTTCACACAGTGACTTCTGTAACATGATTAAGTTATACATTTGCCTCTGTACAAACATTTATGTTCCCTCAAACTTCCACCTTTGCAAAATAATGTGCAGAACATCTTATGTATAAGGCATTGGTGATAAATCCCCTAAAGTATAAATATTGAGTTAAAACTGTGTATTTATGTTTTATTTTTGTAATTGTGTTTTTATTTTGTATTTATAAATTTCTTATATTTAATATAATATATTACAAAATTTAATATATTACAAAATTGCTTTCTAAAAAGATTAGAATAATCTACTCTGACAAGCAGTGTTTGAAAATATCCTTTTTGCTGTATTTTAGCAAGCATTGGGTATTTGTGTGTTCATTTTTTGCTAACTTAGCAGGAGAAAAAAATCTTGTTTCCATATTTTAATTATTACTAGTGTAGTCTAGTTTCATATAAAGGTTTTGATTTCTTCACACATTTACTTTCTTGCATAGCTCAGAAATTCCTTTAATTCTCTGTTTTATGTCTTACCAAAAATCATGCGACTAAGAAAAATTAAACCAGAATTTAATGAAACCCCTAGATTTTAGAATTTTAATCAACTAGGAAGAATGCCTTCATCCATAGATACTATTTATCAATTATTATCATTTGGAAACTATTTCCTTATATGTTGCTGTAATCCTATGTTAGCATTTTCTTCAACTAACTTACCAGTCAGAGTAGAGTTTCCTATAGCACAAAGAGTTTCTTTCTTCTGGCAAGGTGTGAGTAGTTCTGGTGGGAGTGGTAAAGAGGTGTGTTTGTTTGAGTTGTTGGTTTATGGTATTGAGAGCCACGGTGTTAAACAAGAGATGTCATTCATCAAGGTCCTGGAGGAAATATCTGGTTGCATTTCACCAGCTGATGGAATTGGGAAGGGGATGCTTGTTCAAAAGAGACACAATCAAAAAATTATTTGAAATAATATCCTTAACTCTCCAAAGATTAAAAAGAGAGAGAAATAATATAGCTCAAAAAAATAGCTCTTGATATAGTTTTTTAGTTATATCTTCTATAAAAGTCACACTGTTCTTTCCTTGAGGTTTACGTGATTATTTTTAGTATATCAAAATTAAAGAAAATTCTGCCTCTCCTTTTTAATAATTTTACTCAACATAAGAATCTATTTTTTATATTTTTGTTTCTTAAAAATTTCTTAACTTGAAAGGCAGAGAGAGAGGGCAAGAGTGAGAGCAAGATCAAAAGCGACGGAGAGATCTTCCATCTTCATGTTCACTCCCTAAATGCCCACAATAGCTAGGGCTGCAGCCAGAGTGAAACCAGTTACCCAGAACTCTGAGTTTTCCTGCTGGGTGGCAGGGATCTAAGTACTTGTGCTGTCACCTGCTACCTGTTAGGGTGCACATTAGTAGGAGGTTAGAATTAGGAGTGGAATCAGAACTTGGGATATGGGCATTCACAAGCAGCATCTGTAATCTTTGAATTCAACCCCAGCCCCTGTTTATCACTTCTGTTTCTATCCTTTCCTCTGACATGTTGCCTAACCTTGAAATTGCTTTTTTCCCCCTCAGATTAGCTTTTTCTTTTTGTTCAATTCTCTCTTTACGCAGTCTTTCTGTGAAGCTTTTAAGGAACTTGTAGAAGATTGTTTTGCAGAGGTGAAATACGTGTACAATTGAATTAGAATGAAAGGCAAAGAAAACTATAATACTGGGAGACATATTTTCTGGCTGTGGGATTTGGTTTACTGCCCAAACTTTTATTTATGGAATAAGAAAATGTCATTTGATTTACATCATTCTTAACATCTTCTAGTTACCTGAGACCCATGAGAGCTCTAATGACTTAAGCCTGTGCAAGTCTAACAACCCCGCTTTGTCCTGGGTTCCTCACAGTTTTTGAGACTCAGCTAATTGCCTCAAAGCTCTGTCATGAAGCAACCTCAGCTGTTCCAGACTCCCTGATCAGATGTTCTTTCTTGTCCTCTCTCCCTGTTATCTGCATGTTTTCACTGCCCATTTTTTCTGTTACTACCCTTCCCCCCAACACTTTTTTACCTTGTCCACTGAAGCCCCTGTTCCATATTAAATTGAGCTCTTTTGTGGGTCTTCAACTCTTCAGGAATCTTCCTTAGCTGTGAGACTGAAATAAAATCTCAAGATCTCACGACTCCTAAATGTGCTGTTACTTGCACGAGTGCTCCCCATGATTGTTGGACTGAGGGGAGGAAGGTAGAAGCAATTATAACTTCTCATGCCTACTCATTTTTATCTTATTGTAAAGAATTGTCCACTTTGAGGTTGGTTGTCTTCAGATGACAATCATTGACCTTGCCATCATTGATTTAACTGCTGGTGTATAGATCCACCTTCACCAACAGCATAGGTCTTGATCTCAAGTACTCGCTTCGCCTTAAGTCCACATCCACTCTTGTTCTTGCATGTATTCTTTGAAGGTCTTTTCGACAATCAGGAGATATGGCCATGTTAGGCCATAATTCATTGATGGGTTTCAAAAAATTATTCATTTATTTGAGAGTTGGAGAGACAGACACTGTTTCACACCTCGAGTGTTCAGGAGCTGGGAATTCAGAATAGGTTTCCAACTTGGTGGCAGGTACCCAAATACTTGAGCCATCATTGTTGCCTTAAAGAGTCTGCTTTAGCAGGGACCTAGAATCAGGAGCTGGACCTGGGTATCAAACCGAGGCACTCTAATACGGGACGTTGTGTGTCCTAACTGGCATCTTACCTGCTAGGCCAAATGCCCACCCCTGATTTTTTTTAAATAATTGAAACAAACAGTTTAGAATACTAAGATGATGGCTGGTGCTGCGGCTCACTAGGCTAATCCTCCGCCTACGGCACCAGCGCCCAGATTCTAGTCCCGGTTGCTCCTCTTCCAGTCCAGCTCTCTGCTATGGCCCGGGAAGGCAGTGGAGGATGGCCCAGGTCCTTGGGCCCTGCACCCACATAGGAGACCAGGAGGAAGCACCTGGCTTCTGGCTTCAGATCGGTGCAGCGCGGTGGCTGCAAAGCGCTGGCCATAGCGGCCACTTAGGGGGTGAACCAATGGAAAAGGAAGACCTTTCTCTCTGTCTCTCTCTCTCTCACTAACTCTGCCTATCAAAAAAAAAAAAAAAAAAGAATACTAAGATGATAAGTCTATGTAGTTGTTTACAAATATTCAGGTCCAATAAGAGAGTGAAACCCTCTCTTTCTCTAAATTGAGGAATGGCCAAATGTCTTCCTCTGACCAGTGAAATATGAATGGCCCAATCATATGTTATCTCCACTTAACAGCTGTTAAGTGCTGGTGAGTGGCTCACTATACATTCCCTGTCTATGTACTTGCAGCAATAGGATGTAGATGTGTGATAGAATATTGATTTAAGCTGCTGATATTTTCCTTTTGTTGACTCCTTCAGCACAATTTAGCATGTACTGATAGATATGATAAGAAACAGAGATTACCACCTCCCCATCGAGAATAATTTTCCCTGTAAGGTCCTTCATTTTCTTTGCAAGAAAACCTGTGCTAGTGAGTGTATGTGTCTCTCTGTGTGTATGGCCATGCCCAACTAAACTAGAATCTTGATTTTTTTTTTTTGACAGAGTGGACAGTGAGAGAGAGAGACAGAGAGAAAGGTCTTCCTATACCATTGGTTCACCCTCCAATGGCGGCGCTGATCCAAAGGCAGGAGCCAGGTGCTTATCCTGGTCTCCCATGGGGTGCAGGGCCCAAGCACTTGGGCCATCCTCCACTGCACTCCCAGGCCACAGCAGAGAGGTGGCCTGGAAGAGGGGCAACTGGGACAGAATCTGGTGCCCCGACCGGGACTAGAACCCAGAGTGCCAGCGCCGCTAGGCGGAGGATTAGCCTATTGAGCCGAGGTGCCGGCTCTAGAATCTTGATTTTTTAAAAGATTATTTATTTACTTGAAAGGCAAGAGTTACAGAGAGAGGGGATCCACCATCTGCTGGTTCACTACCCAAGTAGCCGCAACAGCCAAGGCTGGGCTAGGCTAAAGCCAGGAGTGAGGAGCTTTTTGGGTCTTCCAAATGGGTGGGCAGGAGCCCAAGCACTTGAGTCATTTTTAACTGCTTTCCCCGGTGCGTTAGCAAGGAGCTGGATGGAAGTGGAGCAACTGGGACTTAGCTAGCATCTATTCGAATACTGGCATCGTAAGCGTGGCTTAATCTACTGTGCCACAACACCAGCCCCTTTGATGTTCCTAGAGATCACCATGGGGCCCCCAAGTTTCTGTTTGGATGATCTGTTCATTGATGACAGTAAGATGTGTAAGTCTTCCACTATTATTGTATTATAATCTATTTTTCCCTTTATAGCTAATAGTATTTGCTGTATATATCTGGGTAGTCTCCCTGAAGTTTCTGAATACTGTCACAACGTATCCTAAAATACAGTGAACTATGGTGAAATCGATAAATAGCACAAATCCCTAATGAGGATCACTGCAAGAAACACAATCACTGGTGCACTCACTGGCAAGGAAAAGTCCTCAAGCCCCACAGCCCTTCCGATAGAGTCATACTTGCAACATTACTGACTATTAAGTCTTCTTGGTTGCATGGAAGAGCCCAAGTTGTGAAGGTTGAGTGCCAAGAGCCTCTGAATGCCAGAGACTCTAAATTAACATTTCTGAGAAAGATTGTTAGATTTTCTGTCATATCATGCTTTGTACATGAGGCCTTGTCCAGAAAATTCTGTCTACTCTTACCTGTGTTCTTTAACAGGGCAGGTCTTACCTCTGGGATTTGTGGGTCAAAATACATGAACATTAAAACATTTTGATGTATATTCCTGAACTATCTTCAGAAATATCTATCAATTAAAACTCACCAGCAGTATGCGAGCTGTCCTGCCAATAGAGGATGTATTTTTTTTAAAGATTTATTTTACTTATTTGAAAGACAGAGTTACAGAGAGAGACAGAGAGAGAGGTCTTCCATCTGGTGGCTCACTCCCCAGATGGCTGCAAAGGCCCGAGGTGCGCCCATCCAAAGCCAGGAGCCAGGAGCTTCCTCTGGGTCTCCCACGTGGGTGCAGGGGGCCAAGGACTTGGGCCACCCTCCACTGCCATCCCAGGCTACAGCAGAGAGCTGGATCGGAAGAGGAACAGCCAGGTCCCAAACCGGCGCCCAAATGGGATTCTGGCACTTCAAGCCAGGGCTTTAACCCGCTATGTCACAGCGCCGGTCCCTAGAGGATGTATTTTTAATACATGTCTTAAAATAATATTAATTGTTTTAGGAGGATATTTTAAACCATATCATTGCATACACGTTCAAACGCAGTGTTTTATTCTGTGAATGCTTGATGCGCTATAATTACTATACTAATAAATCCCATAATTCTTTACCTTGGTTTATTCCATTTCAGCACTTTGGGGAAAATAATTCTGGAATTATTATAAAATTTGTTTTATGAGCCATGAGTGGCACCTGAAACTGTAGGTATTTAAGTGACTGCTTCTTGGGAGGTGTTCATCTGAGTGCAAATGAGTTTGGCTTTGAACAGCTTTTAGCAGGCATTTGACAGCTTGGATGACTGGCACATTGTCATCTTCATAACACACCTAAAGTACAGAGTGCCAAAAATCACAGACAGGTTGGGTGTAGTCAAAGATATGAGACCTTGTCCAACTTAGTTAATCTTTTAAATCATGGCAGCAGAAATATGCCAACTTTAATTAAAATTGTAGTCTATAATTTAAAACATGATCATTTGCAGATATGTATTTTTATTTCAATATTCCACATACCTTAAAATGTGTCTTTGTAAGGCTCATATGTGGTGTGAAATTGACAGCTGATGGTACTGGAAAGCTCTTGGGCACTGACAATAATTTTGGTATACTAATCAGCATTTTCTTTCTCTGACCATTTGATTTCTTGCACTAGGGTTGTATAACATGGGCTATTTTTATTATATTTTGAAGATAAACATCATCAATAAAGGACAGTGACTGGACTCAGAGTCTGTGGTTCACATAATGTAAAACACTTTCCTGGTAGGCGCTGGGATTTAATTAGAGGAATTTTTGTATCTTAGGGTTTATGTGTGTATATGTGTGTGTGTGTGTGTGTGTGTGTGTGTGTGTGTTTTAGTTAATATTTCCAGTTAGTGACATAAAAGAAAGATAGAACAAAGTCTTAACAGTATATAGGTTCAACCTTTTTTAAAAAATCTGGTTTTCAGAAATGTTTATGTTGCAATATTTTCACTAGCAGCTTTTATTCCTGGCAGGAATATATACATTGAGTTAGGTTTTTTTCTTTTTTGCTTTTCCCAAAGAAGGACTGTGGAAATCTGGATCAGAGAACTGAGAGAGCAGGTCATGGCATAGACAAGGAAAAAACAGCTCAGTAGGTGAAGGTGACAAGGAGATTCTGTCCTGAGAGTCAGGTTAGGGAGGGTCAGTATGCCCTAAGCAGGGAGTGTCCAGAAGAATGGAGTGGAAGAGGATCATGCTGCATCTCATTAGTAAGGAAGTTACTGATGCTTTTGACAATTAGTACCTCTCAGAAGGTACTTATTATAAAAACATGAACTTAAGAGTTGTAAGAAATCATAGTCAATTTTTAATTCTCTCATTCATTTTTTACGTACAAGAGAACTGAGATTCAGAGACTTGTCCAAGATCTCACAATGAGCTGAGGTTAAAGTTAGAAGGCAGAGTTTCATATTTTTGCTTCTGTGATCTCTCTTTGATGATACAGAATTTATGCTCCTTTGGTGGTCAGAATTTTTTGAAATATGAAACATTTATGACTGCATTCTTAAAACAATCATGCTAAATTTCCACATTCTAGTGCATTGTATTCTTAATAGAACTAATTTAAGAAATTCTAAATTTATTTCCCAAACTCCATATTAATCCCCAAATCCCAGTTAATTTCATTTCCTCATATGCTAAACTGATCTTCTGTATATAAAGAGAATTGAAAATGAATCTTGATGTGAATGGAAGAGGGGAGGGAGAGGGAAAGTGGAGGGTTGCGGATGGGAGGGAAGTTATGGGGGGGGGAGCCATTGTAATACATAAGTTGTACTTTGGAAATTTATATTCATTAAATAAAAGTTAAAAAAAGGAAGATTAAGAAATTAGCTTAAGGCCAACCAATATATTTTCTCCATTAAGATGAAAAGAATATGGACTTTGCAGGTTGTTGTAGGCCATAAAAATGTATAGTAGCACTAACAGGTATTCAAAAAATAGTGGCTAGTGATTAAAACAAAACATGGTTAAGCTTTATTGACTTATACTCCTGTTAATTCTTTACATGAAATATATCATTTCATCATTTAAACTATCTTTATAAAGATTATCATTTAAAAAGTATTAACTCTGAGAGGAAGTGGGTAATGGCTCAAAAATTTGGGTCCCTACTACCCATGTGGGAGACCTGGATTGAATTTCCATTTCCTCAGGCATTTGGGAAATGAACCAGATGTCTGTCCATCTGTCTCTGTGTCTCTACCCCTCAAATAAATGTACAGGGGCAGCATTGTGTGTACTGTGTTGGTCCACAGTCCATGATGAGCACTGCTTTGAGTCTCAGCTGCTCCACTTCCAGTGCAGTTCCCTGCTAATGCGTCTGGGAAAGCAGTAGAAGGTGGCCCACGTGGAAGACCCACATGGAATTCCTGGCTCCTGTCTTCAGCTTGGCTCAGCTCTAGTCATTGCAGCCATTTGGGGAGTGAACCAGCAGTTGGAAGATATCTCTCTCAGTCTCTCCCTTTCTTTCTGTAACTCCACCTTTCAAATTAATAAGTAAATATTAAAAAAGCCAAAAAAGTACATATGAATATGTATTACTCAAAATATGTTCCAGCTTGTTCTTTGGAATGTTTTCATTTAAGTAATTAGAAAAATAAGAAGTTGCTGAGTGCCTGCCATGTGACTCTCATCCTATAGGCACAGCTGGACCACCATAGCCAGCTCCTCTAATCATGACAATTTGTATGTGTTACATGGAAGTGTATTAGATTCCTGTGGCTCTTGTAACAAATTGCCACAAACTTAGTGATTACAACAGCACATATTTATGTTAATCTGACATTTCTGGAGGTCAGGAGAGTGCAACATGGATCTCACTGGGCTAAAACTAAGGGGGCAGCAGGACTGCATTCCCCCTGGTGACTTTAGGAGAGGATATGATTCCCTTCTTTTTCAGCATCTAGGAGCTTCCTGCATTCCTTGGCTTATGGCATCTTTCTTCCCTCTTCAAAATCGACAACGTTAGGCCAAACCAGACTCACACGGCTATTTCTGTTTCTGCTCCTGCTGCTATCTTTTCCACTTGTAAGGATCCTTGAGATTACACTGGGTCCAGCCAGATATTGCAGGATAGTCTCCTTATGTTAATGTCCAGAGATTAGCAACATTAATTTGATCTGCAGTTTTAATTTTTCCCTACTTGTACTGTATTATATTTACAGGTTCTGAGGATTGGAATATAGATCTCTTTCAGAGAACCCATTATTCTGCTTACCTCAGGAGAGCATAAAAAGAAGTAGACATTCCTAGTAAGGAGCTGAATAACCTTACTTTGCTGTGTCTGTATTCTCTTCTAGAAGAATCTGATAATACTGACATATCCTTTACCAGCCTGCTGTGTCATTAGCACTGCCCTATAGAGGTGAGGTTTCTTTTTGCCAGTAAAAGAGTTTATTTTGTTTATAAATTGTGTGCAGCAACTTCATTAAGGTATCTTAGTGTTATTATCCCTAATATTTTCCAAAAACTTGTTCTTGGAGAGAGTGTAGTGGGAGAAAGGTGTTCTCGTGATGGTGGTAATGGCAGGGGGTTATGGAAGAACCAGAAGGAACCAAGTATAGAGTATGCCTTTGCAATATGTACTCTGATCTCCACTGCAATGGCTAGGAGCACAGGTGGATGAACCTGGCTTTGAATCTCACTGTTCTTATTAGCCAAGTAACTTTGGACAGGTTATTTAAAATTTTTTTATTGTCTGCAATCTGCTCACATACAAAGTTAAAATGTTAGTGATTATTTTATAGGGTTATTGATATTAAATGAGATATTGTATTCAAAGTATTTAACATAGTACCTGACTCATAGTAAGGACTTCTTTAACATGTCTGACTGTTGCTCTTTTCATCTCTCTGAACTTCAGTTTTCTTATTTGTAGGAAAGGGTTGGACCAAATGCTTTCTAAGATTCATTCAGTACTAATAGTTCATGGTTCTAGATATTATTAAAAAAGTTTTATTTTTTATTTATTTTTAAAAGATTTATTTATCGGAAAGGCAGAGCAACAGAGAGAGTGGGATCAAGGCTAAAAGAAACCAAGAGAGGGCCAGTGCCGCGGCTCACTAGATTGGTCCTCTGCCTGCGGCACCAGCACCCCAGGTTCTAGTCCCGGTTGGGGCGCCGGATTCTGTCCCGGTTGCTCCTCTTCCAGTCCAGTTCTCTGCTGTAGCCCGGGAGTGCAGTGGAGGATGGCCCAGGTCCTTGGGCCCTGCACCTGCATGGGAGACCAGGAGGAAGCACCTGGCTCCTGGCTTCAGATCGGCACAGTGCACCGGCTGTAAAGCGCTGGCTGTAGTGGCCACTTGCGGGGTGAACCAACGGAAAAAGTAAGACCTTTCTCTCTGTCTCTCTCTCTCTCTCACTGTCTAACTCTGCCTGACAAAAAAAAAAAAAAAAAAAAAAAAAAAAAAAAAAAAAAAAGAAACCAAGAGAGATATATGGAGATTGAGATCTTCCATCCAAAATGGCTGCCACAACCTGGTCTGGGCTTGGCTGAAGCCAGGAGCCAATAATTCCATTATGGTTTCCCACATGGATAGTGGGGATCCAAGTACTTGGGCCAACTTTTACATTCCCAGGGGCATTGGCAGGAAGCTGGGTTGGAAGCAGAGTAGAAGGGACTCAAACCAGCACTCTGATATGGGATGCTGGTGCCAAATGCTGGCCTTTGTTTTATTTTTGATTAGTGAAGAGTGTTGATTTTAATTAGGAATTAAATATCTGGGCTGTACATACTATATTTCCATTCAGTTTTAATTTGTTTATTTTTAAGATAGATCAGATAAATTGCGTGTTTTTAAGAGATTATACTTTTTATCTTAGGTTTCAAACTTCACTCCAGAAGTTTGGTCATAGTCTTCTCTTCTGTTTTCAAAAAACAGAAAAAAAAGTTTTTATTTCTGTAACTTTGTCATTTTTTCCCACTTTTAATATTATTTATTTGTCTTTTTGTTTTCTTTATTGTTTTGGCTAGTGGTTTGTCCAATTGGTTTTTGTTTTTAAATGAGATTTTGTTTTAATTGATTCTATTTATTTTTGTAGTTGCTTTAAACATTTCATTAATTTATGTTTTCATTTTTACTTATAATACAAAGTTAATTCTTCAGTTGGGTAGTTGTTATTTAATTTTATTCTTTTTCTTAAAAAGTATATGCAGTTGAATATAAATTTTCTTCTAAGTATTGCTTCAGTTTTATCCCACAGTTTTGATGTGCAGAATGTTCATTGTTGTCTAACTAAATATTTTAAAACTGCCATTGTACCTAAAAATCTATGAATTATTTAGATGTACATTTTATTATTTCCAAATTTGTCTTTGATTTCTACTTACTGCCTTTGTTCAAATATTGTGATCTGAGTGATAGAAATTATTTGATTGGTATGTGTTAAGATTGCTTTGTGTTCCAGTAGATGATCAACTTTTATTGAGTGTGAGAAAAATATTTGTTCTTTAATTGGTGGATGTAGTTTTATATCAAGATATGGTACAACACAGTGATATTTTTCCTTGATTTATTAATTAGTAAGATTACTATTATCATTATTACTAATTATTATTAATTAGTAAGTTACTGAAATTTTTTACTATAATTACAGCATTATTAACTCATGCATGCATTTTAATTATTGTCAAAATATTTCTTGAGGCTATGTTGTTAGTTATATATAAGTAACAAGTTTATATTTTCTTGGTGGATTGTTGATGCTTTGGACATATAATGACCTTTATTTCAAAATATTTTTGGCCCTAAATTTCATTTTGTATGCTATTATTATAGTGACAAAAGCCTTTATATCCCTTTGTTTTCAATCTTTTTTGTGCCTATATTTTAGATGTCTCTCTTTCAAATATAAACAGATGAATTTTTTGTTAGTTCAATCAAAGTTTATTTCCAATTTATTTTCATATTCCCTGCAAGTCTTTCTAACTGCAGTTTTCAGCTATTTTTTATTTGTCTTTATCAATGGCATTTGGTGTGGGGAGCAATCCGGACTAGACTGAGTTGCTCGAATTAGGACTTATTCTATGCATCTGCTCTCCCACAATATGGCGCTGGGAGAGAAGTAAACAGCTTCCGCACAGCTGCCTCCAGCTCAACCAATTAACTGTAGGACTTGCTCCTGATTGGAGAGCAGCGTACTCAGCCGAGTTGGGATTGGCGGAGGAGGATTATAAAGGAGGAGAGAGACGGCATGCACCAGGAACATCTATGGGGAACATCTAAGGGAACCCGTGCAGCCCCCCAGAAAGCCGGCCGGCGGTGTGCCGCTCCCCTGCGGAAGTGGGGAATGCGGCCAGGGGGAACTGCCCTTCCACGGAGGTGGAAGGGATAGTAGCCAACCCGGGAAGAACCAGCAGCAAACCCGGGGAGGGCCGAGCAGACAGAAAGAACAGCGCAGGGTCCTGTGTTGCTCCTCCACGAAGACGGGGAGCGACATAATGGTGCCGTGACTCGGATATGAAGCCTAGGCAGGACTTAGTGTCGTTCCTCCATGAAGAGGGGGAGCGACATAATGGTGCCGTGACTCGGATAGTAAACCTAGGACGGATATGAAACTTAGGAGGGAAGAAACGGGAAGAATTGGGAAAATATCGGAGAGACTAGCAAACAGCCTAGGGAAAAGCCGGACGAAAAAGGAGCCGGAAGAAGCTATTGAAAGCCTAGGCATAGACTCGGATACGGACTACGGGGGGAAGCTGGGAGAAATCTCTAAGGTCGAAAGCGAAAGTGAAAGCTAGAACAAACAGACTCGGACGCGGACTGTGGGGAGAGGCCAGGAGAAATGAGGGAGGAATATTGTTGGAGGAAAGCTTGGGGAAACATACCGGGTAGAGAAAAATGTTAGGGAAATTGAAGCCGCGGGGGGCAGGCCAAGGCGGAAACGAAAGCCACTTTGGGATTCTCAAGTTAGCCCGGGAATAGGGGGCGAAAAGTTAAAACCAGAAGCTGAGACGCAAGCCAGATTGGGATCCGTCTGATTAGCCCGGGGAGCAAAGGACGGGAAGCCAAATCGTGGGGCGGAGACGTACGCTGGGTTGAATTCGCCAGGCTAGCCCGGGGAACTTAGATTGAATCCTAGTGGCGGAGACGCAAGCTACGCTGTGTTACTCGCGGAAGCCGCCGCGTGCAGAGAGAGCACGGGGCGTGAATAGATAGGGAACGCTGGCGTAGGCCGTGGTTCAGACGCGAAAGGGTTAAGCGTGGAGACCGCGGAGCCGCGCAAAGCCGGGAAGCTGCGCAGATGAGAGAGGCGCGCGGGCTGAAGCGGCGCAGAGCCGGGAACCCGCCGGCGGGGCGAGGTGCCGGAAAGCTGCGGGGATAAGAGAAACAGAAGTTTAGAAGTAAAAGAGAAATAGGAATGTTGGCAGACAGAAGTAAAATGGGAGAAATAGAAATGCCCGGAGATAGAGAAATAGAGAAAAATAAGGCCTCCCCTCAACATGCCAATTAGGAGGTTTGGATTCGGTCTGCCTGATTTAAGGCGGTAAGCGCCAGCAAAGCTCGACCAGAGTATGAGCCGCAGGTCACCGAAGACAGGCACGAATTAACATCAGTAAGGCCTCCCCACAAAAAGGCAATGAGAAGGCTTGGATTCGGTTTGCCTGATAGGTTTTGTAAACACCTGCAGGCAGTTCTAGCAGAGCAGAGCATGCGCTGCAGGGCACCGAACACAGGCACGCATCAGCGCCTAAAAACCTCCTCACAATGGCGAAGAGAGGACCCGGATTCGGTTTTCCTGATTGATAGGACTTGTAAGAGCCTGTGGCAACTCTAGCAAGTACAGCAGAGTGTGTGCTGCGGGACACCGAAGACAGGCGCGTATCAACGCCAAAAAATAAAAAGAAAGGGGGATCTGTGGGGAGCAATCCGGACTAGACTGAGTTGCTCGAATTAGGACTTATTCTATGCATCTGCTCTCCCACAATATGGCGCTGGGAGAGAAGTAAACAGCTTCCGCACAGCTGCCTCCAGCTCAACCAATTAACTGTAGGACTTGCTCCTGATTGGAGAGCAGCGTACTCAGCCGAGTTGGGATTGGCGGAGGAGGATTATAAAGGAGGAGAGAGACGGCATGCACCAGGAACATCTATGGGGAACATCTAAGGGAACCCGTGCAGCCCCCCAGAAAGCCGGCCGGCGGTGTGCCGCTCCCCTGCGGAAGTGGGGAATGCGGCCAGGGGGAACTGCCCTTCCACGGAGGTGGAAGGGATAGTAGCCAACCCGGGAAGAACCAGCAGCAAACCCGGGGAGGGCCGAGCAGACAGAAAGAACAGCGCAGGGTCCTGTGTTGCTCCTCCACGAAGACGGGGAGCGACATAATGGTGCCGTGACTCGGATATGAAGCCTAGGCAGGACTTAGTGTCGTTCCTCCATGAAGAGGGGGAGCGACAATTTGGGAATTTTTTTCTACTATATTTTCTTTATTGCCTGCTTACCTCTTTAGTAGTTAGCTTAGTGTATACATATAGAAATTACATATATATGTATATGTATAATTATATATAATTATGTATAATAATATGTATAATTATATGTATATATGTATAATTACATATGTATGTGTATGTGTGTGTGTATATATATATATATATATATATGAGTGCACATGCCAGGAGTGAGTAGACTGCCAAGAATGAGAATAAAAGAATGAGGAGAGAGAATAGAAGTTGGAGGAACATTTAATAAGCCAGTAGCAAAAGATCCAATAAAGAGACTAGTAAATTCTGCACAGAGATAAGAGGTTCTGGAAAGGGTGGTGTCTTAATAGTCTAGCAACTGAAAGAGTTTTGGTAGGAGTGTGTGGTTAATGCTAGATGCTGCTGATTCTATGAACAGCAATTAAATTTGTTGGTGAGAAGATTGCTGGAGACTTTTGAGATAATTGTTTCAATAGAGTAGTAGAAGTAGAAATGTTATGGGCAAAGAAAAGGCACAATATAGACTATAATCTTCAATCGAAACATTTATAATCATAAAGGAGCATGAGAGTAAGTGCCTGTCAAGACATAGGAGCAATTATGCACCAGAACAGGGGTAACTGATGAACCAATGTCTTCAAGATAATAAGAATCTCCACACTTTCTTGTGATGTAGATTTCTTATGAGAGTCCATGTAGAGGCTGTACAGATTACATGCCTAATTGCAAGCTGGAAGAAATACAATATAAATGACAAGGATGTCTCCTTAGGCAGCACTGATGAATCCATTAATTTGGGTATCGTTGATCAAGAACTGTGAAGTTAATCCTGCAGTGTGGGTTAGATCAGAGCATACATTAATAAACGCACTTGCACTTGACCTATAAAACGAATGATCAACATGTCCCATTGGGCCATGAAGCTGGTGAGCTCTCTGAAGAATCATCACTATCACTAAGCCATTTTAAAGGCCTGCTTTTAGATTTTCATTAGGAGAAATATCTTTGAATGCCTTTGCTAATGAAAACCAAGTGCCTAATTTCTGCTAAAACAGACTTCAGGCAATTATTAAAGTTGTTGCTCTTAAAGTGAAAATAAAGTGATTTTACTTTACTTATACCTTGTGTCTCCTTTCCTTTGGGAAATTACTGAATTTTCCTAAGTATTTGGTATGTGTTGGATGACACTAAGAGTATGATATTTAACCTAAATGACACTAGCTTATCAAATAACATAAAAGGAGCTATTTATACTTGATTTAGGAAAGGATTGTTTTAATGAGGATGGCATTCCTCTAGGCATCATAAGGAAGGCGCTGTTTCAGGGTAAGTGTCTCCACGCTGCCAGGAGCTTTGGCTGCTTAGACAAGGCTCTGTTCAGCTCCTAGAACTCTACAGTTGGGCAGTGAGAAAAGCAATGTTAAAAGGCAGCAGCCACTGAAATGACTACATTGGAAAAGAGGGTTTTTCTTTTTTGTAAGGAAAATCTCTTTTTAGGTGCACTGATTATGAAAAGAGAGTGACCTTCTCAGACTCATCTGGATATTAGGAAGGGTGCTTTTATTTGCTTC